>NW_026947500.1:71113951-71713951 GCF_034190915.1 Cavia porcellus | reverse complement strand
GGCAAGATCCAAACACCCTCCCCCGGCCTCCCGGTGGCCTCGGGCTGTGATTTCCATGTACTGAGAGCAGCCCAGGGCAGAGGTGCAGGGCCGTGATCCCAGCACCCCAGGCGGCTGAGGCAGGAGGAGCCTAAGTTCCAGCCTAAGTTGATCAAGTTAACGAGGCAGCACGGTCCGCTGACATGCTGGGACGTCACTCAGCCAGGCCAGGACTGGGGCTGTGACACCTGCCGGGGCATGCGCGGACGGAGGCCGCCAGGGGCAGGACACAGCATGGGCCCACGGACAGAAAACAACACCCGGGACAGGCGACTCCAGACAAGAAGCGCCCTGTGGGGCACGCTTGGCAGGGGGCGTGGGAGGCGACTTCCCACCACAGGGGCTCTTCACGGGGCGGACTGTCCCGGGACTGGGCCGCTGGGCGCCGCCTCACCTCCCCCATGACGGCGATGGGCGTCTCCCCAGTGGCCTCAGCCACTCGGTGCTCCACCAGGTAGAACATGTACTCGTCGTAGAGCAGGCGGATGAGGTGGAAGGAGCCGAAGCTGGCCGCACTGCGCAGGGTCAGGTCCCGGATCACCATGGAGCTGGGCAGGCGACAGGGGCGATGCTCGAGGGACAGAGCGTGGGCCTGGGCCTGGCTGTGCTGACCCGGGCTGGGGACCCCAGAACCCAAGCAGCCTTAGACCTACAGCCTGTGGGAAGCTCTGCCAGCAGGAGTCCCCCTCCGGAGGGTACGTGGAGAGGGTGCAACCTGACACAGGAGGGGATGGGACGGGCAGGACATGGTATTTGGAGAAGTCTGGGGTGAACTGGTTCTGATAGCTGCCTGGAGAAAAGATGTTCCAGGCACCGCAAGAGCAAGTGCAAAGGCCCTGAGGCACCGAGACCAGGGAGGACAGGAGGAGAGAGCTGAGGAGGAGAGCTTGGCAGCCAGCAGAGGGCTCAGGACAGACCCTCTTCTTTGTGGGGCTGGGGATGGAACCCAGGGTCTAGCTCATGCTAGGTGAGCCCCTGCCACGGAGCCGCACGGGGTTCCGCCGGCTGGCTTTGATGATAGCTAGACAGGGAACACTACTGGCCTTCAGGACACCATCACACTTCTCTGTTAGCAGCTGGGGGCTGAGGGCCAGGCCCGCCCAGGCAGGGCTCACCTGTAAAAGGACCACTTGAGCAGGAACTGCCGCGCGGCCTTGGGGAAGCTGGGGCTGCCCGCGTGCTGCTTGAGCACCTGGCTGACCACGCTGTCCAGCCAGCGGGCCCACTGCTCCAGCGAGCTCTGCTGCTGCAGCGTCACCTTGAAGTCTTGCTCCAGCCGCTGCACCATGCCCTCCTCACACTGGCACACCCACGAGGCCTGCTCCTGGGGGGAGGGCAGACGGGCGCTGACTCCTCGGTTCCGCAGCGGAACCCAGTGTCCCGCACAGGCTAGACAAGCACCCACAAGTGAGCAGCGCGCGGCCTCTTCACTTTGAGACTGCATCTCAGGAAGCTGCCTGGGCTGGTGTGTGTGTGAGCACGTCCAGCTGTTTTTGTTGGATTTTTTGGTGCTGGGATGGGGCCTAGGGCCTCACATAGCTACAAACACACTGTCGCACAGAGCAGACCCTTCCTGACCTTGGCCTCTGATAACTGTGTCTAAGAACGCATAGGAAGCCTTTCCAGACCAAAGCTCATGGCTGGTCTGCTCCAACGCGCTCTCTTCTCCCTGTATTAATCTTACTGTTCACCAGGCTGCAGATGGAACCGGGTGGGGCCCTGCACATGCTCGCCACTCACCTACACTTCTGGGTCTTTATTTTACTTGGAAATGGGATTACCACTATGTCTCTAAATTGCCCAGGCTGCAGTCAAACTTTCGATCCTCTTGACTCAGCCTCCCAGAGGGCTGGGCGAACAGATGTGCACCACCCTGAAAGGCTTGTATTCATTTTTCAAATGACTGGGCACAGGGGCAAATGAGGTAAAAGCCAGCTCAGGGCTTGTGCCCCGGGCCACCTGCCACGTTGTTCCTGCACTGTGCTAAACCTGAGGGCCCCCCAGAGCTCTGCGGTCAGCTCTGGGTCCTGCTTTGCATCGGCGGAGTCACCTGCACGTTGGCGAAGTCCACGCGGTTGAGGTCGCTGAGCATCTGGCTGATCTGGGACGCGTTCTGCAGCACCGCGCGCGCTGCCTGCGCCAAGTGATTGAGCGACGTGTAGCGCCGCAGAGTCTGCGCAAAAGCGCTGACCACGCCCACCTGCGGCCGGGGGGGCGTGGTCAGACGAGTGGGCGGGGTCCCACCACTGTAATGGCCCAAGGTGAGGTCGGCCGGCCGGAAGCCACTTGGGGCCGCCAGCGCCATCCCTCACACCCAGAGTCCCAAAAGGGACTCCTCGCCTTCTGCAAGCCCTCTGGCTATGCAAAACAGATTCCAGGGCGCAGCCGGAGCACGCTTGGGGCCGCATCCTGAGAATCTGAATTTGCCACACCAGCCTAGGTGACTCTAGTGCACTGGTCTGCAGGCCAACAGGTCAGTTCCCGGGTGTGCATGGTAATGCATGCTGCCGGATCCGGGCCCTGGCCACACCGACAGTTTTCGGGTTTGTTTGGGGTTTTTTTGGTGCAGAGTTAAGGGTGGAACCCAAGGCCTCCTGCGTGCTGAACTAGTCCGCACCAGCCCTTTTTCACTTTTATTTTGAGATTGAGCCTGCTTAGTTGCCCAGGCTAGGCTGGAACTCAAGACCTTCCTGCCTCAGCCTCCTGAGTAGGTGGGATTACAGGTGTTCCACCACAGCGCCCAAAATGGCCATCAAAAGCCACTTAAGATACGTTGGAAAGAATGCCAGGGGCTGGTTTTCACAGGCCAGCCCACTCTGGGTTTCAAGTTCTGATCTGTGGCCCACAAATGGGGCGGAAGCAAGGAGAATGAGCGGCCCTTGGGTGATGGCTGAGTAAACAGTCTGCCCCCAGGAGTGCTCTCCAGTGACGCCTTCTGCCATTTCCCTGCTGCCAGCTGTCGCCCTTGTGACACAGGGCACTGTGGTCCTCGTGTCCCCCTTCCTCCCGGCCACGCCAGGCCCTGTCCCTGTGCAGCATGCGGGGCCCTCGGGTGTGGGCCACGGCCCCGCTTGTCACCTTGGTCTGGACGACCTGCTGCGGGAAGTCGCTCATGGCGTTGGTCAGCCAGCCTTCCAAGCTCTTGGCGAAGTTGCGGATGGCCTGCGTCAGGGTGCCTGGGGACACAGCATGAGGCCAGCGGTGAGGGGTGACAGGCACAGTGCAGGGAGGGGACACAGCAGCCTGAGGGCAAGGGGGACTCGGCACAGGTGGCCTCTGGCCTCTGCCCTTGGTTCTAGCAGTTCTCAGAGCTACTTTTTGATGGAAAAGAAGCAGCATAATGAAACTTGGGGATTTAGCTCAGCAGCATAAACGCCTGCCTTGCAAGCATGCAGTTGTGAGTTCGACCCCTGGTACCACAAAAATAAAATAAAATAAAACAGGTCGTAAACGCAGACCTCTCTGCTGGGCTGACAGCCACACTGACCAGTGTCCAGGCAGCTGAGGCCACAAGAGACAGTGAATGGCCCTGGGGCTCCGGGAAGAACAGACCGGTGTGGTCGGCACTAAGGGTTGAACCAGGGCCTCTGCCTGAGCTGCATGCCAGCTCTTTGTATTTTGAGACAGAGCTCACTGGGTTGCTCAGTTGACCCTCCTTCCTGCCTCAGCCTCCCAGAGTGCAGGGATGACAGGTGTCTGCACCATGTCTGGCTGGAGCAGATCATTCAGACAGCCTGAGCCTCAGGTTCCTCCTGAGACCTGTGTGCAGCTTCCTGTCCTCCCTCAGGATGGTGGGGTGTGGCCTGGGCTGGGGCATAGCCCTGGGGAGCTCCAGAGGCCAGCCAGGCACAGGGCGCCTGTCACTGACTTCACCCCCCACATGCCATGGAGATGTCAGGGCACAGGAGCCCACGGTGCACATCTTGGCAGGGGTTAAGCCACAGCCATTCCCCTGCCACACAGGAAGGGCCCCCCCAGCACCTGAGGGGCTCCTGGGGACAGCGGCGCTGGTGCATCCTTGGGATAAGGGTGGCTGCTTGGGCAGAGCTCCCGGGCTCACGCGTGCTGCCCGTCACCCTGGGTCAGCGGTGAGGCGAAAGGAAGCCCCGCAGGTGATGCTGGTGGAGGAGACGGGCAAGGGCGGCAAGGGCAGGGCGAGGGGTCACTCACTGGGCACCGGGCGCAGCACGTCCGGGATGAGGATCTCCACAAGCGCCTGGTACAGGATGTGGTCGCAGCTCCGCATCCACTTGAGGATGGGCGCGCACTTGCAGAGCGAGATGAGCTTGTCCTGAGGGAGCGTGGCCTGCGCCTCGGGCTCCTCCTCACTGCGGGCCAGGCCGGGCTGGTGAGGCGGGGACTGGGGCCCGGCCGCCCTCCCTTCTCGTCCCAGCCCAGGGCAGCTGATGGGGGAGTCGGGGGTCCCCCTATGTGGGCACCATGGCTGTCACCTGGCGGGGAGGGAGTCAGGGCCGTCGCCGGAGGTGGCTTTGGAGTTCCAGAAGGACAGCCACAGCTGCTCGATGTAGTGGAACTGGAGGTTCGTGACTACATCCAGGGTGGCCTGGGGGGAAGCGACAGGGTCCATAGAGGCTACAGGGGTCGTGCCCTGGCCAGGAGCCATGACCCGGGATGCGGCGGGGGTTGGGGTGACAGGAGAGACGGGAGGCCCTGGGAACAGAGCAGCTGCCGCCCAGAGGGGACCCTGCAGTGGGCACGGGGCTCCGTCACCTCTGCCCCCCAGGCCACCCAGGGCCGGCGCGGTCACCTGGCAGTGCCGTCGGTACGCTAGCTGCAGGGCCTTGACGTCGCGCAGCGTGATGCTCTCCTGCAGCAGCCCGCTGCCCAGCTCGGGCACCGGAAACTCTGGGAACACATGGGACACATCTGGGGAGGACACGGCTGTCAGACGTGGGGATCGTAAGAACAGAAAGATGGGGTGGGGTGACACTCCTAGACCCACAGCCCCGCTCCGCCCTGGCTCCACCCGCAGGCCAGTGACCTTTGCAATTCTCGGCTTTTCTCAGAGCCACTTGGTTACCTCCCAGGGCTGCGACAGGAGCTACACACACGCCTGGGGACACAGCGAGGGCTCTGGACCTCGACTCCTATCACCACCACCGGGGTGTCACAGCTTGACAGCACCCCGGCATCATCTCAGTCTCCCTCGAAAACCCACCCCCAGAACACAAGGGTTCTGTCCAGACTCAGAGAACACGGGCTGAGACGGGTGTGGCGGTGCGGGCCTGAAATCCCGCACCCTGGGAGGCTGAGGCAGGAGGCGGCAGGTTCCAGCCCAGCCTGGGCAACTCAAGGAGACCTTTTCTCAAAATACAAAATTAAAAAAAGGGCTGGGGACGTGGCTCAGTGTGAAGGTCCTGTACTGCAAACCAAACCAAACCCCCTCAGTGCAACTGTGGAAACCGGCAAGCGTGTCTCCCCGATAACAGCGCTGATGTCAGCCTTTCCCGAGCTGTGCCCAGGGGCAGATTCTAAGCTTAGACCCCAGCCTGCAGGTCCCCAAGCAAGACTGAGAGGCTGGTGCCACCTGGAGGACCCTAATTGTGCCAGGTCCTGCGGGACTGCTGGACAATGTGCCAGGACACAATGGATCATCGTCTATTCTTTCTGACGGTCTATACTCATCTTTTAATTTTTGTTGAACCCAGGCCCTTTGCACTGAGCTGCATCCCTAGCTTTTTTTAAAAAAAATTTGCGGCAGGGTCTCGCTGAGTTGCCCAGGTTGGCCTCCAACTTGTGACGCTCCTGCCTCAGCCTTCCACGGTGAGGGTGACAGTGTGCACCCTGCTCAGCTATGTACTTATGTTTCTGACGGTCACTTTATACATCACATTTCAGAGGTGCACGCCGATTGCTCTAAAATCTCAGGGACTGTGATTCAGCTAGATCTCTGTGCGCACGGCGGGAAGCGGTGGCCTGAGGGGACCGTCCCGGCAGGCGCTACCCCTCACCGATGTACTGCTGGTGGTGCTGGCTCTGCGTGGCCATGGCCTGCTCGGGCGTGCTGTGAAGGCTGCTGTGGGAGCTGCTGTCCCCAAGGCTGTCCGTCTTCTGGGCTGGCCGGTACCTGGGCAGGGGACACAGGTGCCACTGTGAGGCTCCTTTTTTAGGAGTGTGGCCAAGTCAGTAAGACAAAACGTACCATCGAAACCATTCGTAAGCACCCAGCTCGGCAACAGGAAGCGCAGGCACTGCCCGGCTGTGCAGCCGCCCACACCCCAGAACCTTCTCAGGTCCCCTCATCAGCCCTGTCCCCAGGAGGTGCCGGCTGCCGTCGCCTCCCCACCCGGCCCCACCGCCCTCTTCCTGTCTCTGTTCTCGGCCCGGGCCCTCCGGGAGCCTGACCCAGCAATGTGTCCCCTTGTGAGCAGCACGACCTCCAGGCCTATCCGAGCTATGACAGCATCGGGTTGCCTCTCTTTTCACGGCTGTGTAACAGTCCAGTGTGTGCATGGACCCCGCCGTGCAGGGGGGACCCCACCATGCACCCTCATCTGTGGGTGTCCACCTGCTGTGTCCCTAAGTACCGTTTCCCGACTGTATCTCCTAGACAGCCAGGAGACTCTCCATGCACAACTGGATGTCTCCCTACAGCGTGTTCCAAGGAGATTCTTTTGTTTTTGTGCCAAACAGCAGGGCAGGAGTTGCCTGGCATGGGCACGCCTGTCCCTGCACAGAGGTGGGGCTGCGTCTCCCGGGAGGAAGGGGAGGCGCTGGGTGAGCCACGCTGTGGCTTCCCGGTGCCGTGGCCCAGGCCCATCCTTGTGACAGACACGTGCCTCTCCTGAAATGACACGCCGCCTGGTGACAGTCTCTGTGTGGACAGGGTGGGAGAGGGCAGCGGCCTCCTCTCAGCCCTGGAGGTCCCCTTCACCTGCAGTGGGGTGTCCAGGCTTTCCTGAGTGGCCGTCTGAGCCACCCGGAGGAGAATGGCACAGTCGCTGCCCTCAGGGTGTCACACTGGGAGGGACCAGCTGTGCTCCTTGGCCCGTGGTGGGGGCACTAGAAGCTGCCAGGAGGAGCCTTTGGGGGACCCTTAGCCAAGCAGCTGTAAACTCCGATGGCCCAGGGGCCGGCGCTGCCGGTTGTTTTTATCAATCAAACTTTCCTGGCACGTGGCCACGCTCACTTAGCAGCGATCACCTGCGGCTGCTTCTGTGGCACAACCCCAGCACCGCAGCGCGGAGGGATCTGCTCTCTGGCTCTTTGGAGAAGGTCCAAAGGTCTCCCAGAGAATATTCCAGAAAGCAACCAGCCTCTTGTGGCTACTGGATGCAGAGGTCAGAGAAGGGATCGACCTTGGCACGACGCTGTGGCATGAAAGCTATGCGACTTCAGCTCCGTGGCCCGCGGGAAAGGCGACAGGAGAGCGCAGAGGCTGCCAGGGGCACACAGGGCACAGCTGGGGGTGGAACCCACATCACACATGCCCGGCCCCGAGACTTTAATGTGTTACTGATGATCCAGCCTCCGTGGTTCGGCGTCTCTGAGACAAGGTCTCTGTGGAGCTCAGGCTGGGCTTGAACTCACAGCCTGCGCCTGCTTCAGCCTGGCTGCTGCTGGGATGCCAGGCTTTTTTTTTTGAAATGCCCAATGTGAGAATCCTGCCAGTGGCCAGGCCTGCATGCAGGCTGGCACGTCCCGGCGCTGGGGGCAGCTGTGTGAGTGTGTCCCCAGGTCAGGAGCCAAGGGGGCCCACCACCCCCTCGGGCTCGGGGACAGCATCCTGGCAGCTTGCTGTCACCCACCTGGGCTTCTGGTGCAGGGGCTGCTGCCGCATGGCCATGTACTGAGTGTCCTCCTGCAGCCGGTTCAGCGGGGAGTCCGGCTTCAGACGGATGCCATAGTAGTGGTACTTGGAGTTTCCCCTGCGAAGCACACGCAGGCGGAGTGATAAGACAGGCCCTCCCGTCCCCCTCGGACCTTGCTTTCGGCCAGTGTGGTCTGGGGTCTCCCGAGCAGTGCAGGAAACGTTCATGGGGAAATTCCGCCCGCAAGAGCTTCTCATAGAGAGGCCCTTTGGTTTGTTTATTCTGAGCGCTGGGGATGGAGCCCAGGCCCTTTGCACGGAGCCCCAGCCCCAACCCAGCCCCTTTTATTTTGAGACAGTCTCACTAAGTCTCCACATTGCCCAGGCTGGGCTTGGACTAGGGATCCTCCTGCCTCAGCCTCCAGAGTGCTGGGATGACAGGTGCGCGCCAGCACCCCGGCTGCGGGGCTGTTTGGTTTCAGTGTAACTGGGCTCTGACAGCCCTGCTCCTCCTGGTGGGAAGAGCGGTGTCGGGACTGATATCAGCAGCTCTCCCCGTGGCGGCCCTTTGGTGCATGATAACGAGGCCTCCCCGAAGGGCAGCGTGTCGTGCCGGGGTGCTGTCCCAGACACTGCAGCAGCAGGTGACCGGAGGCCTTGGGGTTACTTCCTGAAGGAGAAGCCCCAGGGCTCTGCTAACTGGCCGACTGCCCAGGTCACCAGGCCACGTCTGTGGGCTCAGGCTCATAGTAAGGACAACTGAGAGGCCTCTGGACCTTTCTTGAATCTAGAACAGGCACATGCTTAGCTGAGGAGAAAAGCATAGGAACATGGGAAGAAAACCAGAGAAATAAGCCCGAGTCCCAGGGCGGACGCACGGACCCCCCAGGTGTAGCCTCACAGGCAGCAGGCTGGGATCTCAGGACTCAGGTTCCAGGTCCTTTTTCCCCAGGCCCTGCCCTCCCTTTTTTTGGTGGTAGATACTGTTTACTGAACCTCAGGGCCTTTGCACTGAGCCGCATCCCTGGCCCTTTTATATTTTTTTGAGACAGGACTTTGGAGTCTTCCTGCCTCAGCCTCCCAGAGCCCTGGGCTCGTAGTTTTGCACCACCACACCTAGGCCTGGCCTCCTCTGACCTCTAGTTTTGTAATGACTAGCTCTGGAAAGGGCTGGCAGGTGTCAGGGACCAAAGGACTCTGCTCCTTCAGTCCCCAGCCATGTCCACAGGCAGCCCACTCCTGCGGGTGCACAGAGCGCCCGGACGCCCCTTCTGGCATGGCCACGGCGTGGTGGCCACTGCAGCGCTCTGGCCACCTGCTCCCTCTCAGTGCTTTCCAAGTTGGGGGTGCACTGGAATGGCGGGGTGCGTGTGACACATGGTGCTTCCCATGCTACAGAACAGGGAGAGGCAGGAAGAAATGGTGACCCCAGGCAGGTGTGATGGCACGGGGGAGGGGGAGGGGAGGAGAGGGAATGGGGGCGGGGCGGTGCCACCCACCTGGTGCCCAGGCGCCGCGTGCGCAGCCCCATGAACACGGAGCGGATGAGCTTCCCGAAGGAGGCGGCGTTCACCGGGTCCAGTTTGTGCTCCTGGCAGTGCCGCAGGTAGTGGTTGTACAGGGAGCTCCTGGGCAGGCTCACGCCCTCGGCCGTCTCGTAGTTGTCCAGCAGCCACTGGAGCTGGGCGGGAGAGGCGCGGGCAGCGGTCAGAGCCCGGGCTCCGGCCCAGCTCTGAGTACCGCCCGGGGAGGCCGCCCAGCCCGCTGCTGCCGGCTTTTTGGACGCGCGTGTCTGTCCTTCCCACGCACACCGGCCTGGCTCTGGGGTCTCCCCACGCATTTGATAAAAACCCGCGCGGGATGGAGACCTTCTGGGCTCCAAGCTCGTGACCGATGGGTCTCCAGAGCCCAAAGGACGGAGCCACGAGTGCCAGGCAGATGCAGGCAGAGCCCTGCACTGTGTGATGCGGAGGCGGCCAGTGCCCCAGACCCAGCTGCTGACGCGCAGTGGGGACCCAGGTCGGACCTGACTCTACAGTGAGCGTCCCAAGAACGTCCGCGGCATGCCCAGTGCCCCAAGGGCCTCAGTGCCCACTGGGCAGGGCACCCCAGAAGCTCTGTCTCCACCCAGAGCAGTCAGACGCACAGCAGCTGGCACGCCCCACTGTGCTGGACTCTGACACAACCCTCGTGCCCATGTCCTGCATCCCACAGGACCAAAGTGGGCATCTCTCCTATAGAGAGCTCCGCCCGCTATAGAGTCTGCACAGCGCCTGCCAAGATGGTGCTGAGCACCCAGAGAACATGCATCCCAGGAAGGAGTCTTGAGCGCAGGGTGACAGGAGGGCTGGAGGGGGCCCTGCAGTTTAAAATCAAGTCAGGAAGGCTCACTGAGAGGACACAATGAGCAAGCATGCCAACAAGTCATGGGGCAGAGGACACAGCCCATGCCAAGGCCCTGGGGCACCACGGAGCCTGGTGAGGTGCAGGAGCCATGAGGAGCCCATGTGGCTGAAACAGAACGGGCAGGAGCAGACAGGAGGGGACAATGGACAGGCAGATGGAGCAGGGCCCTGCCAGCTGCACAGAGGACGTGGGCTTGGGCCCCAAGGAGATGGGAGCCTTGGAGGGCTGAGGACAGAAGAGCACTGTGACCTGCGTTAAGTGTCAAGACGATCCCCGGTAGAGTGTGAGCAGGGACTGGATGCTGGGCAGGGCTGGCCGGGAGGTGGCCAAGTTGACCCCAGGCCTTTCCTAAAGGTGGGTGTGCGAGCAGGCTGTGGCCTTGGAGGCCAGCGTTGCCCTTGACCAAGACAGGACAATGGAGGCACACAGGCTGAGATGTTAGCTCAACTCCCTGCTGGCAGGGGACCTGGACCTGAGGGATCCCCGGAGGTGATCCATGGCTGTGCCCCCACGAGGGTTCTGGAAGGCACTGTCCTCCAGCACAGCCATCTCAGCCGCGGGGACCCTGGGGACAGCTGTCAGCAGCACACACAGCCCACCCTTCACCTCACCCCCGGCTCTAGGGTGGCCAGAGCAGGTCCAGGGTGATTTTACAGACGCATGTGTGGTGCACTGTGTCACCGAGCCCTAGAGCCTGGGTCACAGCTCCTGACGGAAGAGAACAGGTCCCTGTGGAGAAGGTGGCTCGGGGAGATGTCACCTGCTGGAAAAGTCACGTCGGAACAAGACCATGTCGGGGAGCAGCCCTGGGCCTCTTCCCTGCGGAACTCCCTGGAGCCCGAGTGTGCCCGCAGCCTCGACAGCCGGCCGCATGCTTTGTCTGTCTCTGCGCCCGTCTGCCCCGTCACCATCCGCCCTCCTCCGCCCGGGGCCCCAGCTGCCTGCCAGCTGGGACGTTTGCTGCCTGAGTTGGTCTCCAGCAGAAACGGCCTGAGCGCGGGGGGATGTCTCGCTGCAGACCCTACACAGGGTGCCCTGAGCTGAGGACACCGCGTTGCTCCAGACTCGGTCCAGAGCAGGAATGCTCGCTGTCCCCTCTGCCAGGAGCAAGCGGCCACCAGTCAGCATCTTGTTTTATGTTTATGTTTGCTTGGTGGCCCAGGTGGAGGACACATCCCTGCTGGCCTGGCCCCATAACCCAGGTTTTGGGACCTTTCCTGAAGTCAACTTCTACAGCAGTGTTGGGTGGGAAAGTCTTGGGGTCCCGGTTAGGGCGGGGTTAGGCAGAAAGGGGGTCCTTCTCCCGTAATACCAGAAGCCCGGTTTCACGATGGCAAGACATCTCCAGTGCTGCGCACGGCCGCATCGGGCGCCCAGGGAAGGGCGAGGGATGCGGGGGAGGTGACCAGGCCTTCCTCCTCCACTGGGCAGGTCCCTCTTCCTGGCGCGGCCGAGGTTGAGGCCAAGGCCACCTCCCAAGCAGGACCTGAGGTCGCTGTGCCCTCCCGAGAGCCAGCAAAGGAGGGAGCCGCACACACCTAAAGCCAGCATGATTGGCTTGTTTTCTGCTGCTCTCAAAAAATCGTGTCTTTCAAAAAGTTGACCCTCCAGGTCTGCATGACATTCCTGATGTGAGGTCGCTTTTTCTTTTTTGTTGTTTATTTTAACGATACTGGATTTTTTTTTTTTTTTTAGTACTGGGAATCGAACTCAGGACCTCATGTTTGCCAGGTAGGCGCCGTGCCACTGTGCTAAATCCCCGGCCGCACCTGTGCCAATCCATGTCTGTGAGTATTAAATCTTGTGTTTTTGTGGTACTAGGGATTGAACCCAGGTCCTTCCCACTGAGTTACTTTGTCCTTATTTCATTGGTGTATCTGCCTATCTGGTTTTGAGCTGGGGTCTCGCCGAGTGCTAAATTCCTCAGGCTGGGCTGGAACTGTGACCCTCCCGCCTCGGCCTCCCACAGTGCTGCCCTGGCCGGGCAGGCCAGCCCCGCAGTCGCCACCTGGCGCCCAGGACGAGCCCTGCCCCGAGCCGGGGTCTGGCTGCAGCCTGCTTGGCACCTCGGATCCTCCTGCCTCCCGGGAGCCACCGCGCCCGCTGCTTTTGCTTTTAAAATGTGCATCGCGGCTCCGAGCAGGGCGGGGTCAGCACGGGTCAGACGTGCACTTACATGGCTGTTGAGTAAACCGCTTTTGTGCGGGGTGATTCCTTCACTTTTTTGGAGGTTTTCGATCGCCATTTGAAGCTAAAGAAAATGTGCGCAGAACAAAACAGCAAAGTGGAAGGAGGAAAAGAAAAGAGAAGGAAATCAGATGGTTAGCAACAGCCGGGATGCAGGCTTTTATTAATATCCAAATAATGATTCGAGCGCTTATAAAAGAAAGAGGTGAGGCTCAGGCGGGGCCGGGGCGCGGCGGCGAGCGCGGGCGCAGCGGCAGCCACGGTGAGGTCGCCGGGTGGACGCGCATCGCTGACTGCGCCTGCGCTGACCTGCGAGCCACTAGCGCGGGGCAGCCTCGCGGTCCCCTCCGAGCGGCCTCTGCGGCCCCGGGGAGATCGAGGGTCAAAGCCAGGCCACCGGGCGGCACTGATGTCCCGGCCTGCCGTGCCTTAGAGCCCAGGTCTCCCTGCTGCAGGCGACCGGAGGGCAGGAGGAGGCCCCAGGCGCAGGACGCGAGCGGCACAGGGGTGCAGGGGACGCGAGCCAGGCGCGAGACGGTGGCCGGGCCTCCGGGGAAGGGCAGGTGGCCGGCAGGGCTATGCGCAGGAGGAGGAGGCCGGCGGTGTGCACAGCTGGATGTCGCCAGGCCTCGGCCCTGGGAAGTACGCGCGGTCCCCAGAGCTCAGATGGAGACCCCAGCAGGCTCCTTCCTGGCCTCTGGGTCACCGCGCTCACAGGGACAGGCACAGCCTGGGACAAGGAAGGCCCAGAGCTCCAGGACCTCCAGGCACCCTGACCACAGCCTGAGGCCAGCCGGGTGGCTGTCGCCTGGTCGCCCTCAGCTCTGGGTGCCCAAGGCAGATCCCCACCTGGGGTGCCCTGGGAGCTGCTCAGCACTTCCAGGAAGAAGAAAATAGGGCCTCAGCACTGTGGCCTTTACACTGTCACAGGGCGTGAAGGCCCTGCCCACAAACAGTGCTTGCTGTGCTAGTTAAATCTACCCAGGCCTCCCAGACACACAGAAACTGTGGTGGGCCAATGAAACAGTGTTACATTAATGTATCTAAAGCAGCCATAAACCCAGTATAGAACATAAATTAACATTTTTAAAATGAAGGTGAGGCTGGGCATAGGGGCACAGGGATATTATCCCAGGAGGCTGAGGCAGGAGGATCAATACGCCTTCCAGGCCAACCTGAACTGCAAAGTGAGACCCTGTCTCAAAAACCAAAATACACCAGCTAAAAATTGGTTGTTTCGTACTTCCTGTCAGCGGCCTGTGGGGTGTGGAAACCCTGGCATCAAACCCTAACCATGGGGGAGGTGGGGCAGGCCTGGCTTTCCCAGAAGCGGCGGGTTAGGGGCAAAACCCAGCAGAATCCTGGCTCCTGAGCGCCAAGTCAGGAGAAGCTTGCGCAAGCAGATGCAGCCTTAGTATTAGCCGTGATGAACAGGTGAACCTGGCTCACAGGGGCTCCTCAGCCCATAGCTGACCACTACATAGAGGTTCAGGAGCCACCGCGACAGGAATGATATTATAGAGCTGTCTGAACGGTCACCAAGTGGTCGGCAGCATCAGAATAAACCCTAGGGAGAGCGAGGGCTCGGCAGGCAGGGCTGTTACACCCTAACCCTGAAGATGTCCACAAAACATGAGGTATGCAAACAGGGGACAGACGGACACAGAGAAATCAGTAGGGCCGTCTGTGAGGAAGACCAGATTTCCATCCATGACACAGAATTCAAATCAACCATTTAAAGAGATTCGGAGAGGAAAGGAATTATGTGCAAAGAGGTGAAAGAAACAGTGAGCATTCTGCTCACCACACAGCGAAGACCAGTAAAGAGGAGCCAAGCAGGACGTGGCCGCAGCCTGGGACCCGGCACTCGGGAGGCTGAGGCAGGAGGCTCGCGGCGAGTTCAGGGCCACCCTGGCTACACAGTGAGTTTATGGCCAGCCTGAGCTCCACAGTAAGATCTTGTCACAAACAAACAAACAAACCCACTAAAATGGAACAAATTAAAATTCTAGAATTGAAAGTATGTCTGAAAGTATAATGGCTGAAAACTTTGCAAATTTGATGAAAGACATGAACCCACACGTTGAAAAACCTCCACGAAGTGCGTGTCATCCAAGTGCTGAAGGGCAGTCGGCCCCGCAGACGAGGGCCCGAGCCCTGCTCCTCCTCACCAGCGCCCGGAGGCCAACATGGCTGAAGGGCAAATTTTATGTTATATGAATTTTACCTCAATAAAAATATGTGCGTCCTGTAGCTGGAACAAAGCGTCCCTGATGGGCCCGATTTTATAACATCGCCTGGAAAATACTGGGCCCCCGGGTCTGCAGATGTTCCAGCTGTTGACGCGGCTTGTTTAACCCGTAACTATCAGGCCACCCTCAGGGGGACAGCTGTCCTCTCTGGACACCATCCGGTTCCCGCAACACGCACAAGTCCTCTAAAACCCTCATGTTTTTGGCTTGAAAACTGACGCTGGCCACTGGTCATTTCTCATATCGTGTCCGGCTTGCTCCGTCCGTACTTAGAAATGCTTGGTCAAGGACCCTCAGGCAGAATCGCCAGAACTGTGATATGCTCCCAGGCAAAAATGACTTCCTGTGAAACGGGTGGCTTCTGTCTGCAACTCAGACAACCACGCGGGGGCCTTCCCTGGAGAGGGTCACTGTGTCAGCGAGGGGCAGCGGCCTCTGAGGCCTGTCCACGCTGTGGAATCCTGAGGAGACGAGTACCCAAGGAGCTTGTGTTTTTGAGACAGGTCTTGCTCTGCAGTGCAGGCTGCCTCAAGCTCATCGTATAGGCCAGGCACAGACCCTCCTGCCTCAGCCTCCCGAGTGCTGGGATTACAGGAGTGCACCCCCATGCCTGGCCCGTTCCTGTCTCCTTTTGTGGCAATCCTGGGGATTGAGATCAGGGCCTTCATACTGAACCACATCCCCAGGCCGTTATTTCTTAATTTATTTATTTATTTTTTTTTGTCTTTTTCCTTTTTATCGGTACCGGGGATCGAACTCACAACCGCCTGCTTGCAAGGCAGGTGCTTATGCCGCTGAGCTAAATCCCCAGCCCCTGTTTCTTAATTTCTAAAATAACGTCTTGCTCAACTGCCTAGGCTTAGTTCAAACTGCAACTGTCCTGCCTCCGCCTCCTAGAGCCCTGGATTACAGGAATTCTCACCGTGCCTCGGCTAAGGACATTTTTAAGTGAAGCCAGCTCTATCTTCTTTCAACCAATACCAAACTTGTGGCATTTACATAGCATGAGTGAGGCAGGATGATTTTTTCTGTAGACAAATGACATGACCTACAGCTCATACAGAGACTTGAGATTTATATAAATGACCAACAGAATTCTGAGCCGGGAACACTGGGCTGACTCCCTGGATCCGACCTGAAGGCTTTCTACAGAGCGCAGTGATTAGGACGGGGCGATGGGCCGGGAGCTCGGCCGCACAGCACCTGCCCAGCAAGTGCGAGGTCCTGAGTTCGATTCATGGCACCAATAGAAAAAAGCCGGGGAGCTTCCAGCAGAACAACTGGCACCCGGATCCCCGGGGCAGAGCAAGGGCGCCGAAACACAGCCACACGCGTGTGGAACACTGGACATTTCATCCGTTAAAAACCATTCACACACAGCCTGCACAAAGGCAGCTCTGAACACAAAATGTACAACTATAACAGCTTTCAAAGACCAGGGTGGAAATGCTGGTGACCAGCAGCCAGGCAAACCCTTCCCAGGCTTGAGGCCCCTCCCCGAGAGCTCGAGCCGGGGGAGGAGCGGGGCACAGACTGAAGATGTGTGAGGGACTCGAATCATCACAACGCACCACCGAGCACGCAACCGACCCAGTTAAAAAAATAACCAAATCACCTGGACCAACGTCACTCAAACCCAGCCACAAGAAGGCAAAAGCAAAAGCCTGTCACAGCCTGTCACAGCCTGTCACAGCCTGTGAAGAAAACGCCAGGGACACCCACAATCAATGACACAACGCCCCTGCTGGACAAAATAAAAAACAATGACACCACCTGGGGACAGTAAAGCATCGGGAAGCTTCCTCACTGCTGACAGGGACGGAAAACCTGAACAACCCAGGCCGATGTGTGGGAGAGGCTGGTCATTCCAGCGCTCGGGAGGCTGAGGCAGGAGGATCACCAGGAGCTCCGTGTCAGCCTGAACTACATAGCAAGAGCGTGTCTCAACAACAAAGAAAAGAAAGGAAGAAAGACAGACAGACATAACCATTTGAGAAAATAGGTTCTAGTGAAGTCAAACATACGGGGACCTTGCAGCTAGCAATTGCACGTGGGCTGCTGGCCAGCTGAGAGGGAAACACAGGTCCACACAAAACTCTGTCCCTGGAGACTCAGGACTGCCTTCTCATCACGGGCCAAGCTCGAACCTTTCTGATGCCCCTTGGCTGGGCAACGGCTACATAAATTATATCACCCAGAGTTACTCAGTGATTCCCCCCAAACAGCTGTCACAACTTGATGGAACCTCAGAGGACCCACGCCGAGCAGAGGAAGCCAACCTCAAGAGGGTACCCGCTCTCACTCCTTGTACCCGAGACACCCCAAAGTTTCAAACCATAGCGACGGAGGCTAGATCTGTGGTGGCCGGGACCCTGGAGGGGTGGGGAGGCTATGGCCACTCAGAAAGACCATGTCGGTGCTTTTAGGATGGTACCCACTGGGTCCTGACTGTGGGGACAGCGACACAAATCTATGCAAGTCCCTTCTCATAGCCCTGTACACCCAAGAAGTCAATTTCACTCTGCGTTAATTTTTTAAAATACAACCACATAAAAGTGAATGTGGAACCTGTCATCCCAGCACTCGGGAGGCTGAGGCAGGAGGGTCGTTGCGAGTTGGGAGACCAGCCTGGGCTACAAAGTGAGCTCAAGGCCAGCCTGAACCACATGGTGAGACCCTGACTCAAAAGAAAAAGTGATCGTGGAAACTCTCGTGTTGAAAGTACAGTTGGGTTTAAAGCAGGTCAGTAATGATCTCGCAAGAGGGCGCAGAGCTAAGCATTTGGTGTGTTCTGGAGGGACTTGACCTCTGTTTGGGTCAATCCCGAGTTCTCTGGATGGGCAGATGGACCTGCCTCCAGAAGGCAGATGGTAACAGTGACCATGGTGATGGCGGAGACCTGACACGGTCCCCATGCGGTGCCTTGCTCTGCTCCCCAGCAGCACCCGGGGGATCACGGAGCCCCACACGCCTACCCGTGGTCCCAGCCCCGGCAGCCCCAGTCCCGCACTTACCGTGGCTGGCGAGGACCGGGCGGTGTGGGCCAGGGAGTGCCTGGTGCCGTCCATCCCGTGGATGAGGTAGGCGCCGGCACTGGACACGATGGGATTCCCCGTGACGTCCATGGTGATGCCCACCATGCTGTGAGCGGGGACCGATGGTGGGGACGAGGCTGCCACTGTCACCTGGGCGCCAGCCGGGGCCTCGAAGTAAGAGGCTGCACTGCTGGGGGCGTACATCTGAGGCTCGGGGTTGTAGGCGTAGGCCGCTCGTCTGGCAGGAAGGGAGAAGCCGCTCTGGAACCCGGGCCCTCCAGACGCCCCGGCTGAGTTTCTGAGGGACCCACCACACGGCCTGGGCAAGCCACAGGTGCCCAAGGCCAAGAACGTGGGGCCACCCCTTCGTGGGACCAGAATCCAAGGGGAAGCTCCAAGTCAGCGCCTCTCAATGGACTCGGGATCCCAGGCTGCTTAGGGAAAAACGATCACTTAAAAATTCCAAGCGGGCCATCCCAGCACTCAGGAGGCTGAGGCAGGAGGATCGCCACAAGTGTGAGGCCAGCCTGAACCAAATACCAAGATCCTGTCTCAGAAAACCAATGAAGCAAACAACAAATAACAAAGTGGTGAACGGCTGCATGCAGGAGTTCCTTGTGGGAGACGGGCTAATTCTGTGCTCGAGGTTACACAAACCGCCGTGTGGGGTCAAGTGCACAGAATACACACATACACGTGTGCACACGCACACCGGCATGTGAGTGCCTGTAAGGACTGCTGAGACCGTCCAGTGTCCTCGTCCTGCTCTGATGTCCTGCGGTCACACTGGACACCACAGCTGCAAGCTGGGGGGCCGGAGGGCTCGGGGCACTAACTGAAGCTAGGATTTTTTCCAACCATAGACCAGGGGCAGGGCATGGCGGTGCACGCCTGTCATCCCAGCACTCGCGAGGCTGAGGCCGAGGATCACTATGAGTCTGAGGCCAGCCTGGGCTACACAGTAAGACCCTGTCTCCAAAAAAAAAAAAAAAATCAAAACAAACAAAAAACCCAACATAAAGTAGGGCTGGGGAGGTGGCTGGGTGGGGAGTGCTTAGCTCCACCCAGCCCTGCAACAAACAAGATGACAGCATGTCACACAAAGCACTCCCAGGAGACCACAGGCTGGGCCTGGCCCCCGACACCGGCACGCAGGGCTCGCCATGCTGTCTGAGCCCCTCCTGACCATGCAGACCCAGGCCGGGGCAGGGGGTGGCTTCCTTCTCCGTGAGGTCACGGTGTGTCCCCCGGGAGGCCCCGGCATGACAAGCCTGCAGAACTCTGGCCCTGGTCAGGCCAGGAAGGTGACCGTGGGACAACCCACAGGCCTCAGCTGGACTCTAGCCGTCTGACCATGCGCACTCACCTCGGTGTGTGTCTGGGGACAGTTACTGGGGGGCTCTGGGAAGTGACACCTTCCCATCCGCCACAATGCAGTCCCCACGCTGAGGAAGGGTCGGACAAAACCCAACGAAAAGGAAGAGTGAGCAGCAGCCCAACAGGCTGCCGGGGCTCGGCTCGGCTTCCGCCCCAGCATCCCCTGGTGGGCGGAAAACTCTAGAAGTCCTTGCCAAATGGAAAACCAAGCTCTGCCAACAGCCTGGGAAGCCCGAGTCTAACAAAGGTGAGGACCAAAGGGCGCTGGCGGCAATGGTGTCCGGGTCATGAGGCCTCAGCTTTAGAACCTGGACCTTGTTTATTCTGGACACAGCCTCAGGCCCAGCCCTGTTTATTTTTTGAGACAAGGTCTTACTAAGTCGCTCAGTTGCCCAGGCTGGATTTGAACTTGTGATCCTCCTGCCTCAGCCTCCAAGAGTGCTGGGATGACAGGCGAGTGCCACCATGCCCAGCTGTTCTGTAAAACGTTTTAGACACTGAGATGTTTCCAGAGGCTCCGAGGGGCAGGGTGGGGGGTGTCTGGAGGGCACGTACATGGCTCCATTCGCGTAGACGGCGTCACCCCCTTCCACGTACTGCACCTGCGCGGGGTACACGTGCTGCACCGGCGGGACCTGCAAGGACATCACGCAGATGCTGCTGCACGTGGCGTGTCACAGCTGGCCCTCGCCGTCACTGCCCTCGGTCACCATCTCAATCCCAAGGGTCTGCTCTTCCCTTCTGTGGACACCGAGGACCACGCTGCCCCGGGGCAGGAGGAGACGCCGGGACCCGGAAGGGACAGAGCCGCTGGGACCCAGAGGGCCAGGCCGCGCTCTCCAGAGCCCCGGCTGGTCTGTGCTGCCTGCCTGAGGGACCCGAGGCCAGCACCCCCAGCTGGCACTCGTGGGGGCAGATGAGGAGGGCCCCAGCTGCCAGCGCCTGCAGCAAAGCCAGCGCTGGGACACAGCCCGGCCCCCGTTCAGCCCTGCACCGGTGGATCTGAGGACCAGCCTTTCAGCACCTCCCATGGAGGGGCCCTGACAGTGACTTGGCCTCTAACTCTGGGGGAGCAGCTGCAGGGCCCCATGGGGGCAGCGCCCCCTGAGCTTTGGTGTGCAGTGCACCCCCAGGAGACCCCAGCACTGCCATGTACGCTTCCCCAGCATGTGGCCCCTGAAGCAGCTTGGGGTGCGGTCAGTCGGGGGGGGGTGTGGAAGTCTGGGGACCAGGTAGATGGAGGTCACTGAGGAAGCCTGAGTCACCCACAAAGAGCTGGGCCGGGGCCAGTGCCAGGCAGGGTTGGCGCAGCTTCCGAAATCACCGCCGGTAAAAGGCTTGTCTGGGTTTTGTTCCTGGGGATTAAACCCAGTCCTCTCCCTGAGGGATGCCTGCAGCCCTTCTCTGGTTTTTCATTTCAAGACAGGGCCTTGCTAAGCCCTCAGGCTGGGCCCACACTTGCGATGCTCCTGCCTCAGCCTCCCAGGCCCTCCCTGAGTGCTAGGATGGCAGGTGTGTCGTGTCTCCATACCTGGCTCCACACTGGCCCTTGTGTCCCCAGGGAGGGCCTTGACACAAGTCCTGTGGCAAGGTCCCTGGTCTGGGTCCCCAGGTCCCTGCTGGGCCTCCCCAAAGGGTCTGCTTGTTTCCTGGGGCCCTGCAGACCTTCCCAGCACCTGGAAACCATCAGATGACACACACCTGGAAACATGCCACTGGTTTACACAGGGACCTTCAAGATTGGAGTCTGCAGACTCTGCCCCAAAGGCCAAATCTGATCTTTCTCTTTTTTCTACAGACAAGGTCTCGCTATGTAGCACAAGCTGGCCTCTAACCCACAGCAGTCCTCCTGCCTCAGCCTCCTGAGTGCCGAGATTATAGGCTGTGCTACCTACTGGCCCCTCATGCGGTTTGTAAATAAAGTTTTATTGGTACACATCGTGGCTTACATATGTGTTATGGCTGCTTCTGTGCTACAAAGACAGAGTCCAGTGGCTTCATTTGAGACTCTCTGACCATGAAGCCAAATGATGCAGGTTGCAGGTCACCCCAAGCCTGGATGCTGCACAGCTGTCAGCCCAGCTTCGTTTTCTAAGATAAGCCAGCCAGGGAGCCATCTCCTATCTGTGGGGGGTGGCAACAACTGTCCATGGGTGCATCTGCCGCCCCCAGGAGCCTGTGTGTCCTCCTCCATGAGGACTGGGTCCCTGCTGCTCCCCAAATGAGGCTGAGTCTATGAATGAGTGAAAGAGCGCCACCTTTCTTGGCTCCTGGAGAATTCCCTGCACTGGGAGAGCTTTCCGGGTAAGTGGATGGTCAGCCAAAAAGAAAATAAAACCGGGCGAAGTGGCGCACAGCATTTACGCCAGCACTCATGGAGAGGCTGAGGCGCGAGGACTGCAAGCTTGAGCCCAGCTTGGGCAACTTTAGAGATGTCCTGCTTCAAAACTTAAAGGACAAATGAAAAAGGACTGGGGACATAGCTCAGTGAGAAGGCCAGGTTCAATCACCAGGACAGGAGGCGGGGCGGGGAGAGGAAGAGACCTCGTCCATCAGGCGGGCCGGCCTTACCTGCTGCGGCACCTGTGGGACTCTGGGCAGGGACAGCGGCTGCATGGGGGCCCCCTTGGGCACGGAGCCTGCTGCCTGGACCAGCACCCTCTGAAAGGGAAGGGGACAGACCATCAGACACATCGCAGTGGGCGCCCCTCGCCCCAGACCTCAGCCAGAGCTGCGCACACGCCGGACTAGGAGGGGCCAGGGCAGGCGTGTGCAGGCACCTGTGCCCGAGGCCTGCGGTCCGGCGAGGTGACACTGGCTGTGCTGACACGGAGGGCTTGCTGGCCGCTGCCCCAGGCAACACTTACAGCACTCAGGTGTTTTGTTTTGCTTTTGTCTTTTTTTTTTTTTTTTTTTTTTTTGAGCCAGCGTCTCTCTATGCAGTTCAGGCTGGCCTCAGGCTCACTTTGTGGCCCAGGCTGGTCTCAAACTTGCAGAGATCCTCCTGCCTCAGCCTCCCGAGTGCTGAGATGACAGGTGTGCATCACCACACCGACTAGAATTTTGCATTTTTGCAGCAGCGCAGTGCCGTGGGAGGCAGGGATTACAAGCTACATACATAGCTGCAGCCATTTATGAGGAACCCGATGCAAGGAAGCGGGCAAAGCCCGAGGCCTTGACCATGCCGACCCCACCAGCACTCGGGCCCAATGAAGCGGGGGCGGGGTGGGGACGGGCAGGAAGGGCTGGCCGGGGACAGAAGTGGTCACCTTGGTGCAGCGTGGGAGGCAGGAGGGCAGGGACGGGACCCCAGGCAGGGCCCGCAGAGGGGAGCAGCTCGGGTGCAGGACCCGCGCTTCCCGGCTGGGCCGCCCCAATTACAAGGAATGAGAGCTACCGAAGCCTCGCTCCCAGCTCGGGGGACGGGCCGCTCTGTGTCTGTTTCCTTCATCTGAACCATTTCCCCCATGTCCCTCCCACGTCGTGAGCCATGGGTGACCCAGGGCTGCCCCGAGCCTCGGCTTCTCACTCTGTCCCGAAGGCTCATGGCTCGGTCTGTGTGTGCTCAGTTCTTTCTTTTTGCCGTTGTTGTTTTAGTTTTTGTTCTTGTGGCAGGGCCTTGCGATATAGTTTAGGCCAGCCTCCTGCCTCGGCCTCACAGATGCTGGGATTACAAGTGTGCTCCCGAGGCTCAGTTTTGGGTTTTTGAGGGTTTTTGGTTTGAGATAGGATCTTGCTACATATAGCCCAGGCCAGCTTCCTGCCTCAGCCTCCCGAGTGCTGGGGTTCCAGGTGTGGGCCACAGAGCCTAGTCTGTGCAGATTTTTATGATTTATTTCAAACCGTGGGATCCCCGCAGCCACAAACATAGCCCGAATCTGAAAATGTGCTTCACCAACTGTAAAGACATAGTCACTTCTTCTTTTTATTTTTACCGTGTTTATGCAATTCTGTGTGGCCCTAAACGCACGACGTGGCCCAGGCTGGCCCGCATCCTCGCCGCCCCTCCTGCCTCACCGCTGCGAACAGTAAAAAGCTCACACGGCGACCCCCGGGATGCAGCTCCGCAGACGGCCAGCGGGGGCGCTGTCTGCAGCACACAGACACCCACCCCTCCGCGCGCAGGCGCACTGGGCGGCTACCTGCGGGGAGGCGGGCACCGGCTGGGAGGCAGCTGCTGCGGGTCGCAGAGCCACGGACGCTGGCGAGTCTGCTCCTCCCTCGGAATTCTGCATGCTCCTTCTAGAGAGAGGGAGACAGACCGGGTGAGGGCGCAGACGCACAAGCAGCCCCACTCCTTTACCCTCCCCGAACCACGGCGCCTCCACTTTCCAAGTCCGACCAGGCTGGTCCAGCCCGAGAGGCAGGGACAGCTGAGCCAGGGCCTCACTATGCAGTTCAGGCTGGCCCTGAACTCACTGGATAGCCCAGGCTGGCCTCCAGCTCGCAGCGATCCTCCCGCTTCAGCGTCCTGGGTGTAGATCACAGGCATCGGCGGCGGGGGGTGGCACCATCCCCAGCTGGGGGCTGCATGCTTTGTCTGGGGGACTGTAGGGCGCTCAGCAGGAACCCTGGTCGCTCGCTGCCCACTTGATGCCAGGAACTCCACCCCCAACACACACACACAGGTCAAACTCGAATGTCCCCAGACGCTGTCCGAGTCCTCGGGAGGCAGTGACACACCCGGGGCCTTGGCCCTGAACTATAACCCTTGCCTTTTTATTTTACTTTATTTTTTTATTTGGAGACGGGGTCTTGCTAAGTCATCGAGCGGTCCAGGCTGGGATGACAGGCGCGCGCCCACTGGGTGGCGCCAGAGCCACGAGCGCCCGGCAGCCAGAGCCGCCAGCGCCTCCCGCGGACCTCCCGGGCCCCAAGCGAGCTGGGCCCGGCTCCCCGCTTCTCCTCCGCAGCTCTGGCTGCTGCGAGGCGGCTGCCGGGGTCTCCGGCTCACATTTCTCTCAATGTGTTTTCAGCAGCATTTTCCACGCGGTCACCGCTTTGCCCCACGTGAGGCTAAGTGGGGCGATGCTGGCGGCGCTGCAGGTGAGAACTAGGTGACCCAGGGAGAAGCGGCCGGCAGAGCCAGGACCCTGTCCTCTAAGCACAAGTGCCCGTGCTCCACGGTGCAGGTGACTGTGCCGCACGTCCGTCCTTCCAGCCTCCCCTCCTGTCACCCTGAGTGCCACCCTTCACCCCATCTTTCTATTCTGAGGCAGGGTCTCGCTAAGTAGAGAAGTTGTCAAGGTTGTCTCGAACTTGGGACCCTCCTGCCTCAGCCTCCCATCTGAGGTGCTCCCCATGCCACACACAGTTGACCCCATGTCACACCCCAGGGCGCACAGCACAGGTGGCAGGAGGGCGGGGGACTCCCGGAGGAGGGACAAGCAGAGGGCGCGTCCTCAGGTCTGCTGCCTCTGCCACTCGGATTTCAGGTGGGTGAGCTGAACCTCAGGGGCGAGGGGGAGACACCGTGGGCCTCGGGAGAGACCTAAGGGGAGACTGCATGAGCGGTGCGGATGCCTGAAGGGGGCATAGGCCAATGTAGCCTACGCCCAGGAGACAGAAACCGGACCCACCCGCATCGAACTCAGCACAATCCGGGTGATTTTGGAGGTGGGACAGAAAGGGGGGGGACTATCAGGAGCAGGATCTCGAAGTGAAAGGCCATTGTGTACTTAATGAGCGCTTGGAATCCTCCCCCACAAACAGGAGCTACTGAAAAGGGCTGAAGGGCACTGGTGTGGCAGTGAGCACCGCCTTCCAGGCCTCAGGGAGGCTGAGGCAGGAGGGTCCCGAGTTCAAGGCCAGCTTGGGCTACACAGCTAGTTTGAGGTTAGCCTGTTATACAGCAAGACTAAATAAAATAAAATGACAAAACGGAATGTGGACACGGGGACAGTAAACCTCAGCGCATTTCAAAAGATCGAAGCCACCCAGAGGATGTACATGCTTTGTAAAAGATTAAGATGTCAATGAGATGGCCTGAGCTATCCCGGGATTTGGACATTTTAACATGCCATTAAAGTTATCCATAGGTCAAAGAGTGAACCAAGTGTGGTGGTGCAGACCTGCAAACCCAGCAATGTGAGAGGCGGACACACACATTGGAGCCGTGTGGGGCTGGGCGGTGTGAGCACCTGGGCACACCTGTCACGGGGGGGTGACAGAACAGGCCACGGAGCTCACACTACACAGGAAAAGTAATAAAAACAAAATTAGCAAGACATTAGAGAGAGTGTGAAACGTTTCTTCAAAGTAGAAGTGAGTGATTTAAACAGCCGTGCCTGGTGTGTCTTTGTGCCACGTCGAGGGACTGGAGAGACCGAGGCTCTAATTCTGTTCCTTTATCAAAGTTGCTCAGACTCTTCTGAGTCTTCTGTATTTACACAGAAACGTAGGAACCAGAATGTTAATTTTTATGAAAACCGATGCTGGCATTTGATAAAGGACTGTGTTTATTTTCTTCTATTTGGTTTTGGTTTTATTCTTTTATTTCTAATTGCTGAAGGGAAGACCCGAGGATATGTCATAACTTTCTTCTTTTCTAATGAATGTACTTGGTGTTAAAAATAATTTTTTTAAAGGGGCTGGGGATTAAGCTCAGTGGCATAAGCGCCTGCCTGGCAAGCCTGAGGTCGTGAGTTTGATCCCCAGTACCAACAACAACAACAACAACAAAAGCCTGGCGCGGTGCACGCGTCTATCATCTCAGCGCTCGGGAGGCTGAGGCAGGAGCATTGCCAGGAATGCGAGGCCAGCCTGGGCTACGGAGCAGGTTCAGGGGCAGCCTACACTCACACTGAGACTGTGACTCAGAAACAAAACGCAGTGAGCTATCAAGCCACGGAAAGCTCTGCAGCAAATTGAGGCATCTCTTACCCAGGGAATGAAGCCAGAGGCTGCGTACTGTACGACCCGGCTCTCCGACTCTCCGACCTCCGTAAAAAGCACACTCCAGAGCAGCAGACCGGAAGCTGGGGAAGGTTACAGGAGGGCGAGCCTAGGCCGAGCGCGGAGGACTCTTAGGGCAGTGACACCACCCTTGGTGACGCCATCATGGTGGGATCGTGGCACTGAACACCTGTGCAGACTCCAGAGCGCACACCAGCAGCGAGCGAGCCCTGAGCCCTGCGCCGGCGCGGAGGCGCACACCTGTCTGTCACGCAGCCTCAGGAGGCCGAGGCAGGAGGAGGGCGCGGCCCGCCCAGGTGAGCAACTCAGCAGCTCAGTGCGCTCCAGTGTCACCGGGAAGATAAAAAAGGGCGGAGGACAGGGCGTCTGGGTTCCAGCCTCAGAACTGCAAAGGAAGAGAGGGAGGGAGGCGGAGGAGAGAAAGAAGAGGTGAAAAGGAGCGAGAGGCCGGCAACCGCAGAGGGATGGTTACTTCACTGTCTAATGTTTTTAATTTTGGGGGGTGGGCACAGGACCTCGAGCTTGCCAGGCAGGCACTGTGCTGTGGGGCTACCCCGGCCCGATTTGCGGGGGGATGTTTTTCTTCTTGTTTTTTTGAGACAGGGTCTCACTAGGTAGTCCGGGCTGGTCTTAAACTTAGTATGTAGCCAGGCTGGCACTGGTTTCTCTGGGATCCTCCTGCCTCGGCCTCCCAGAGTGCTGAGATGACAGGAGCAGGCCTCGTGCATTTCTTTCTTTCTTTCTTCTTTTTCCCTTTTTGGGAGAGGGTCTCGATGTGCAGCTCAGGCTGGCCTTTCCCAGCCCAGGCTGGTCTTAAACTCTCAGCAATCCTCCTGCCTCAGTCTCCTGAGTACTGGGATGACAGGCGTGTGCCACCACATCCACCTAAGGATTTGACTTTTTTTTGGTAGCAGGAATCAAACTCAGGACCTTGCCCTGGCCCTTATTTTTAAAAGTTTTTAACTTTGAGAGTGTCTCGCTAACTGGCCCAGCATGAGCTTAAACTCCGGATCCTGCAGCCGCAGCCGCCCCGAATGCCAGGATGACGGGTGGGCACCGGCCACACTTGCTCCTGGTGTGTCGCTGACAGCAGGGAGGGCCGGGGAGCCACATTCCGGAGCCTCTGAGCGGCCACTCAGAAGCACAGGGGCTGCAGTTGCGACAGGCCCGGTGCAGGGCTGGCCAACCCTGCTCTGCTGTGACTCGGAAACACCCGCCTGCAGTCCAAGCTCAGAGCTCAGAGCTGGGAGGGGAGGACTGCACGTGTGACCTTGAACAGTGTCACAGTGACCAAGCGTGGTGTTCGACCTGTCACAGACACTGGCGTAGGGACGGGCCGAGGGCCGGGTCCCAGCCCGTAGCGGCAGCTGGCGCGGGGCCGCATGGAGGAATGTGCCCGGGCACAGAGGGAAGAGGCTTCTGTTTACAGGGAAATACTCCCGTCGCCTAGCAACTGGCGCTGTCAGGAGAGGCAAGGCCAGGCCGGGGCAGTTTCTGGCCGCTTCCTGGCTGCCGCTGACTCACGGCCACCTTGAGCAATCGCTCCTCTGGTCCTGCTCCTCCACAGGCCACGGGGCTGTCACCTGCCCGCGCAGGCTGGATCGATATTTAGACAGCTTGTCACTGTGGTAATTAGGGAGGCGGTTTCTGGGGCCTCTGTCCTGACTGGCCACTGGACCCCTGCTTTGGGGGTTCATCGTGAGGCTGTGTTGGTAGCACCAGTGGCCCCTGGTCCCCAGGATGTGGTTCACTTCCTGGCCCTGAACCCCGGACACTCCCGGGGTGCCAGCCACTGCGAGGCCAGATTCTGCCTGTTTGGCTCCCCAGGTGTGAAGGTGCCCACCACGTGCCTGGTCCCCCTCTGGGCGACCTTCAGCCTGCGGCCAGGCCTCAGCAGCAGGGACAGTGATGTGTCGAGTGCCCCGCTGCTGCATGGGCCTCGTCAGCCCGCGGAAAGAGGAGGACGGCAAGGGGGTGGTCTGGAGGCTGCGTCCTTTCCTCCAGCTTCCTGACACCAGGGCTGTGCGCTGGCACACCTGGGTCACTCCCAGGGCCTGGGGGTGGGGATGCAGGTGTCCCTGTCTCTGCCCAAGGACCCCGGCACATGCAGGGCACCACAAGCCGCTTCCCCCTCCAGGCCAGGCGCTCCCCACTGCGGCTCCACGGATGTCCCCAGGGATGGCCTTGTGTCCCTAGCCCCCGCCCCACTCCTCAGCCCTTGGCTACGTCTTTCTCCAGCACTGTACTTAAAAGGTCCCAGCTGGCTCCAGGCTCCTCTGAAATAAAAGTATCTGCGGAATTCAAATTCCTTTTGCTCTCCCTAAGAATTGGGCTTCTGTTCCTGTGTCATCTGCAGGGAAGCCAAAGTGTCCCCAGCGAAGCGGCAGCAGCTGCCCTTAGTAACAGCAGGCTGATCAGGTGGGTGGCAGTGGGGCGGCCATGCCTGAGGGCGCAGGGTCTCACTTTCAGCCCTCGGGTGGGTCCTGCTGACCCCAGGCTGCCCGACTCAGGGGACCACTGTCCTAAGACATCCAGCGACATCTCTATTAAAGAGGCAAGAGGCAGTGCATGGGGCACACAGGCTGTCCCGCCATACGGGGAGGCTGAGGCAGGAGGACCGCTGCTTGCTGCGTTAGGGACCAGCTGGGAGGCCAGCTGCACCGCAGGGCGAGATCCTTCTGAGAAGAGGGGGGCAGGCTGGAGCGTGAAGACACAGACTGTCCGAACCAAGGGACGCCACCTTGTCAGCAATGGGACGTTCCAGCCCCACAGAGCCTGCGCCAACACTTCCCCCCTGCGATGTCTCGGGGTGTGCAGCTCCAGCCTGTCCCTCGTTACTAATAATTTGAGCACCACAGAGCACTGTTTGCAGGAAACGGAAAAACCCTGGGCTGGGGGTGCCCCAAGTCCACGACATCGGGGTGAGCAGGAGGCAGCCTGAGGAGAAGACAGAGGCTGCAGGTGCACTTGGCTCCTCTCTGTCCTCCGAGAGCAGGCGGGGCGAGTGCCACACACACGCGCGTGCACACACCCACACATGCACCCACACCCAGGAACCCTCACCACCTCCTGAGGCAGGCGCGCGGGAGGACCCGGCCCAGCCCCGGCCGGCCTCGCCCCCAGCCCCCTCCCGAGGGCCAGGGTGAGCGATGGGGAGCTGAGGCATGAGCAGATCAGGGACCTGTGCACAGCCGGCTGCGGCCCTCCCCATTCCAGAAGGTTCCGGAGGCTTCCAGTGCCAACGCGGCCACCATGCCCGTCCCTTGTCCTTTACACGGGCCTGGCTTCCTGGAGCCCAGTCCTGGGAGAGGCAGCTGCCCGGGCTCCTCCGCCCCGCCGCTGTCACGCTGGCCCTGTCTGCTGTGGTCCCTGCCCTCGGCCGCGGGGCAGCGTCTGGGACTCACCTGGCCGAGGCGGACACCTGCCTCTGGGGTCCCCCTGCCGGGCACTCTCTGGGGCCTCCGTCCCCCTTGGTGGGGCCCTCAGGGCCCAGCCAGGTCCCTACCAGCTGTCCCGTCCTGTGACTGGGCGCCCGCAGGAGCTCCCTCCCTGCAGCCTGCCGCTTCCCTGTGGGGTCACCGGCCCCTCCTGGCCCCCGCAGTGTGTGACTCAGGCATTCGGCCCGCTGTGTCCACAGCACCTCGGCCATGTCCTCCTTGAGGTTTTCTGGGGGTGGAGGGGGGCGAGGCATTGAGTCAGGATCTGGCCCTGCGGCCCAGGCTCCAATCTCCAGTGACCCTCCTGCCTCAGCCTCCCAAGTGCCAGCGCTGGGGTTGCCGGTGTGTGTGCCACCACACCCCACACCCCACTCCCATTCTTGCTCCACTCTTTGGGGTGCAGGGTCCCCACCTGGGCTCACACCAGCGTCCATCACAGCTGTCTCCTGCCGGTCCCCGCCTTCCAGCTTGGCCCCTGCCAACCAACTCCCCTCCCCTCTGGGGGATTCCCAAGCCACCCATGTCCCTGCCCACAGCCGATACATCCACAGCTAGCAGAGCACGGGCGCAGCGGCTCACAGAGCGCCCAGAGTCTGGCGACCCCGCTGGGGGTGGCGGCACCCAGGGACTGAGGCAGAAGGACAGCAAGCTTGGGCGGGGCAGGGGACGCAGCCCAGTGCGAAGGTCCTGGGTTCAAACCCCAGGGTGGGGAGGAAGGCGCTCCCAGGACTCGGCTCACGCTACAGAAAGTGAATTAATCGGCCTTGCTGCTGCGGGCCTTGGCGGCCGGGTCACTGTGATTTTGGAGTCCGTCCTGGGGTCCTGGGCACGGCAGGGTGCTGACACCCAAGTCACGTCAGCCCCCGCTGTCCGCAGACCCTGCTCAGGGTGCCCTGATGGGGTAGCAGGGGCCCCTAAGCACCAAACCTCGCCACTGAACCGGTGCCCCAGGCTCCTCCTGTCAGGGCTGCCACAGGCTGTCCTGGCCCCCAGGGCCCCCCAAGAGCAGCACCTGGGTCCTATGGTCTCCCTAGTGCAGTGGGGCGCCCTCAGCTCTCCTGATACCCTTGGTAGATGCGATCGGGGCCGCCTGCCCACTGTGCCTGTCCCCTCATGGCCATTGGGCCCTGGCCCCGAGTCTGGGGAGTGGCCCTCGGGGTCGCACTCATCTCCGGGCTTTCCTCTCCCTCTGGCCCTGGTCTCTCCTCTTCCCCCTGCCCTCAGAGCCAGCCAACCACAAAGAGGAGGAGAGGCAAGCAGGAGTGGCAGGCGACACCAGGAGCCTCGTCCTCCCAGCGTCTTCTGGGTTCTGGCGGAGCCTGATGACTGTGTCTCCCTGGGGACGGGCATCGTGTCCGGCCTGAGCAGGGCACTTCTGGTCCCCCATGGCCATCTCCAGAGATGGCCAGGGACCCGGGTGACGGCGGGCCACCTCCCTGTGGTCCCAGGTCCCACTCGGGTGAGGGGGAGGCTGGCTTTCAGGTCCTCCTGTGCAGGCCAGCCCTGCCTTCCCAGTGGCCGTCTCTTTACTCCGGAATTATTCTTTTAGTGCTGGGAGTTGAACCAGCACCTTTGCATAAATTACATCTGCCAGCCCTTTTTGTATTTTTTCTTTTTTAAAAAACAGGATCTCACTAAAGCCCTCGGTTACCTGGGCTAGGCTCCAGCTCGGTACCCGCCTGCCTCAGCCTCCCAGAGCGCTCACCACACCTGGCTACGCAGGAGCTTCAAAAGCAGGGCAGAGGCCCGACCTCAGCCAAGCGCGCTGTCTGCGGATGAGGATGCGGATGCGGGAGAAACTGAAAGCCTGTGCCTGAGCCTTGTGCAGCCTGGTGCAGGAGCAGGGAAAGCCTGATCTGGTTTTCATGTGCTGAATTTAACAGAAAAGTCTTGAACGAGGCTCTGCGTCCTGAGAGCCCCGGAAGCGGGTACAGAGCAGCGGACACGGGACACGGCCGTCTCTTGCCCTCCGGCGGCCCATGAGGCGCGAACTTTAATGACTCCTTGGGGAGTTTTCATGTGCGACAGAACTTATGCAGTTTGACTCCAGCAAAATCTGCTGCTGCTGGACCTGAATCATTGCATCTAACAGGGTGACAGCTAACCAGCTTGTCTTAAAAACAAACCGGCCAGCTCTCATTTGCCATAGGACACAGTGACATTCCATTAGGGGAGCCGCTGCACGAGAGGCTGCACTCACTGGGGGAGCGCTTTAGTCTGGGGCGTCGGCTCAATCCCTGGCCCTTTTTAATTTTTATATTTACACAGAGTCCCCCTTCATCTCCAAATTGCCCCAGCTAGACTCCAACTTGCGATCCTCCTGCCTCAGCCTCCCAGAATGCTGGGATGGCAGGCCACCACGCCTGCCTGCCTGGCCGGAGCACGTTTACTTGGGGCGGTTCAGCTACGAAACGAACTGCCAATAGGGGAGAGAGAGAGAAAATCCATTGCACTTAGTGATTTCTCTCTAGAGCTACTACTATGGGACCAGCGTATCGGTCCCAGCGCTGCACATTTGTGGTCGGTCTGCGCGGGCCGACTGAACTGGAGCAAATGGAGGGGAGGAAAAAGTCCCACAGAAACCCACCCGCCTACCAGCCCCAGTTTACAGCCCTGCTGTGAGGGCGGGGCGGTGCCGGCCGAGGGAAGATATGTGTGCCCGAGCTGAATGAGCAGCGAGTGTTTACCTAAGCAACCGGCCCTGGTAAACAGTCGCCACCTCCGGCTGCCAGCGCGGGCGTGCCTGGGGGTGGGGGCGCTGTTTGGATTAAACTCTAACCCGAGACTGCAGTGACAGATCAGACGCCCCGTTAGTGGGAACACAAAGCGCCCCTCCCGCATAAACGCAGCCAGGCCTTCTGCTAGGGGCTCCCGGGGAGGGGGCCAGGACCAGCAGGAACCCCCAGCCTCAGGCTCCAGGCTTGGCCCCACTCCCCAACCCTACAGGCGAATGTCCCCCTCGGCGGGCGGCCCGGGGCAGCCCTGCTCTCTGACATTATTGAGCAGAAAGAATGTCGCGCTCAGAAACTGCAGATTCATCAGTGACGTAAAGGTAGCGGGTTGGCCAGGTCCTAATTTTAATTTTATGAACACGAGGAATGAAAGAAGAAATTTCATGGAAGGCTACAATAAGTCCCTAGTTTGGGCACAGTCTAGAGCAATCGAGTGGCCAGAAGTTTATTTCAGAACCCCTCCCGGGTCACCCAGAGAGCGCTGTCAACGCCATGGTGAGCTGCCTTCCGAGCACTCCCAGGTGGACGCCTGTCTACCTGTTAAGGCTCAAGGCGACTCGAACTCCAACTCCGGTCAGTCGGAGAAAAATATATGCAGATGTTCAATTAAAACCTGGAGCCCGAAGTCCTGGTGCTGTTTGCCCGGCCTCATTGTTTGCTGAGTAACAACGGTTGCCAGGGACAACGCCGTCCACTCCCGTTTCTAAGCGCCCGTTGCTGGGCAACCCGGAGAATACTTCCCAAACCAAACAATGTCATCCCCGGAGCAACCCCCTCTATCTCACATTAACCAGATCTAAAAAAAACCCTCCCAAATATGTAATCTATTATTTTCAGAAGCCCGAAGAGAAAGGCAAATAATCTTTTCTCTATAGTAACCGAGGGGAAAACAGTTTACCATATTTGTTCTGAAATAACAAAACCTAAGAAGCCCAGCTCTCCCCTCGGAATGAGGGTATCTGAGGAGGGATGTGAGCCTTCCTGGCCTGGGAGCAGCGCCCTTTTCCCTGGGAGGAAAGAATGTTTTTATCACCCAACAATGTGGAGTTCATAGAGGCACAAGTGTTTCCTGGGCAAACCGAGGGGGCTCGCCTGCAGCCTCCCTGCAGTGCTGGGTGCGCGCGGGGGACACACACACCGCGGCCACTGCCTCCGTCCAGCCTGTCCTGGTGGGGTCACCGTGTCCGCCCTCTCCACGGACCGGAAACTGCTAAGAGGAAGCCACAGCAGAGGCCCTTCGGTAGTGGGGTGCACAGGACACCCCTGGGGAGAGGCGCCAGGGAGGTCCCTAGCAGGACACAGTCTTGACCCTGGAGGAAGAACAATCCCGTAGGCTCCGCTTCCAAGCCAAGGTGGCAGTGGCTGTGCTCAGAGCAGTCATGGTGGCACACAGATGCGCTGGCTCTGGCTCTGGAGGAGGGACGGGGCGCCTGTATCCCATCCCTGAGGGAGCAGGGGCACCAGGTGGCTGGCCAGAATGGGCAGCCGGGGGCTCCACCCTGAGGGGTCAACCCTGGAGGGAGGCACACAGCCGGTGGGTCTGAGCGCTCAAACACCCCTTAGCCCCCACCAGGGTTTGGCTTGCAGGGCCCCTAAGGCCGCTGCGCAGAACTATGTCCTTGGGGGGACCCTGTGTCTCTCTGAGGAAGGAGGGCAGGGTCCACACTGCCGGAGTTGAAACCTGCGCTCCAGGACGACCAGGGACTGGCAGCCCAGTGACCCGGCCATCGTGTGGAGAGGGTGCCCCGCCTGCAGCCAGAGCCTGGGAGTCTGGCTGAGGGGCCAGGGCTGGACTCTGTCTGAGCTCTCTGTCCAAAAGGAAGGTTTTGGTGCACAGCTGTGAGGACCCCAAATCTCGTGTCCTAAGGGGGGTAATGCAGGGATCCTGGATGTGCCACGCACCATCTAGAAACATCCACTGAGTGTCCAGTGTGGGCTGGGCATCTCCAGCAACCCAGGCAGATAAAACATAAAACCCTTCCTCCTCCGTCATGGAGCTTGGGCTGGGGGACACGAGACACACACAGCACAAGTGGGACAACATACGACATGTTAGTCAGCTGGTGACAGACACTTCGTGTGTGTGTGTGTGTGTGTGTGTGAGAGAGAGACAGAGAGAGCGCGCGAGCCAGGTTGGGTGGGGCACGATTTTCAAAGGTTGCCCAGTGCTTCCACAGCAGGTTCACTGGAGGAAAGAGATGGAGCCAGATATCAAGGGGACAGCATTCATGGTGTTGGGAACAGCAGGGCAAAGGCCCTGGGGCAGGACCTGCAGGTCTTGGGGAAGGAGCCCAATAAGCAAAAGGAGAGAGGTTAGAAAAAAACACTGTGGCCCAGGGTCAAGCTGCAGGTGTCCGGAGGGCGGGGCCAGGAGTGACCAGGTCCATCTGGCTGCTGGCTGAAAACTGCAAGGAAGGAAGTGGTGGAAGCCGCGAGGGCAGTCCACTGGCTAAGGCGACACCTGGGCGCAGGAGGGGGCCCAGCCCGGGTGGCGGCAGCAGTGGGTGCCAGGTGGTGCCGTCAGGCTCTGGGTAAACTCAGAAGCAGTATTTGCCGATAGTTTGGATATGGGATGGGGAGAGGGGGGTGTCGGGGTGCTTCCGCCATCTCTGGTAACGTAACGATGGGAGCGTGGTGGGCAGGGGAGATGTAGCCCCGAGCCATCCGTGCACCAGCGACCTAGGACAGCTCGAGCCGTGGGGCTCCCCGAGGGACAGCGGTGAGCAGGGGCCGGGATGCAGGCTCCAGCCATCCCCAAACCTCAGAGAAGAGGGACCCAGCAGAGAGGCCGGAGGAGGACGAGAGAGGGGACGCGTCCTGAGGGTGGAGCGAATCTGCAGCCAAGCAGCAGGTGTCCAGGGACCAGGACAGAGCTGCTCCACGGGGAGGAGGAGGGCACACGCCACGGAGGTGGGCAGGGCGTGAGGACCCGGGCACAGCAGAGGGCGGCTGGGAGGGCCCTGGACACTCAGTGGTGGACGAGGTGCAGAAGGCGGGCTGGATTTGGGCGGGAAATCCTGCTGGGAGGGGCAGGTGCAGAGGGCCTGATGTGACTGCAAAGTTACTGTGACTGTCATTTCTTTTGGCTGTTGAATCAGGGTCTCGCTGTGCAGCTCAGGCTGACCTTGGCTCACTGTGAAACCCAGGCTGGCCTTGAACTGGGTTTGTTTTCTGAGACAAGATCTGACTGAGACGCTGTACCGTGCAGGCCGGGCTTGAACCTGCTGCTCTCCTGCCCCAGCCTCCCAGAGCGTCACCAGGGTGACAGGTCTGCGGCGTCCCTGGAGCCCGGTCACACTTCCCACCTAACCCCTCCGCCTTAACCCTGCACACAGCACTAAAATCGGCTCTGTGTAGGACGACAGTCCAAATGAAACGCCTGCAGAGAAAGATACCTTAAACCCCTGCAGACACCCCAGTGGCCCCGTCCCACGGGCCTGAGCAGGGATCCTCTGCCCAGTCACTCTCCCGGGTCCCCCAGGACTCCAAGCAGCGGGTAAAAGGCATGGAGTGGCTGCTGGTGTCTGGGACAGGAACGGATTTGACCGGCTCTGTGTTTGTGCCTCTGTTTTGTTCGTTTCTGTCTTTGTGAGTCAGGGTCTCACCATGCAGTTCAGGCCGGCCTTGGGCTCACCTTGTAGCCCAGCCTGGTCTGGAGCCAGCCGCGATCCTCCTGCCTCAGCCTCCCGAGTGCTGGGATGACAGACAGGCGCCACCCGTCTGCTGACCCCCACGTTCACTGACATTTTCGAAGGTAAAGGAGGCCACTGGCTTTCCTCTGGCTTAGTGGCCGCCCTTGCACTGCAGGGCCTGTCCTCTCCCTGGCGCAGCCACCGCATGTGCTTTCCTGACCCATTCCTTGACAGGAAGGACCTAGCAAGCCCTGCAGGAGGGGACCCAGCACCCCGCACTCGGCAGTACAGCTGGCTGAGCGGGCCGGAAGCCGCAGGTCCAAGCTGGAACAGAAGGACCAGGGAGCCTGGTAGGAAGCCAGCAGCAGGGGGCTCGGCTGGGGCTTCTCGAAGCACAGGAAACCAAGGACAGGACCCTCGGCACTCGGGGGAGCGGGAGGAAGCCAGAGGCGATGGGGGCAGCCTGCACCCGGGCAGCCTGGCACTCGGGCAGCGCTGCCTCCCGGCACCAGCCCCCCACCAGAAACCACACGAGGCCAGCAGCTTGGCAGCTGCAGTTCCTGCCTCACCGGGCATCTCCCCGACAGGTGGGGCTCCTCCTTCACCCTGTCTATTAAACACACACGTGGGCTCTCAATAGACTGACTGACTGATGGACTGATTTCTGTCTAACCCGAATTTGAAACTAGTCCACAAAGGAAAAGCAGGCAGGTGGGTTGGATCAAGCTCTCCACACCCCGCCCCAGATCAGCAGGGTCCACTGGAATTCTCTTTTTCACAAAGTTCACACACGGTGTGGTTAACTGGGGGGGACTGGTCTCCGTGGCCGGGGAGAGGGACTGGGCTGCTGACGATCAGGGAAGTCTCGAGGGCCACTGCCCTGCAGGAAACCCACTGTCCCTCCTGGCACTGGTCAGTGGCCAAGGGGGGCTTAACCTGACATATGCACAGCTGGGGACAACTACAGGATGACAAGCTGACCACCCCTGGACAGTCCACTGCAAAGGCTCTGGGTGGTCTTGGCTCCGCCCAGTAACACACGAGCCAACCCAGGCTAAGGTCACGGTCAGTGCTTATGAAGATGGACAGGACAAAGGGCTGTCCCACCCAAAGTGGGCACCGTGGCAGGGCATCTGGTCACTGTGTGGGCCAACATGGGGACAAATCTGGAGTGATGGGCAGGCTCCCCTAGGTCAGGGGATGGGGCAGGCTCTGTGTCCAGCTCCTGCAAGTCAGGGACAGTGTCCTGAAGGACACTCACAATGCACTCAGTTAACCTGCAGCATGTAGTCATTCACTCAGTCAGCAAACACAAGCCTGCCGTCATAGCACAGGCTGGGACTAAGGAGGCTGAGACAGGAGGATTGCAGTGAGCTCCAGGCCAGCCTGGGCTATAAAGCCAAAATAAAACAGAGCAAAGACAGTTGGGAACATCTGCCACATGCCAGCCCAGTGCCCAAAGCTGGTCAAACCCTTGGCCCTGAGGCTGACGCTCTAGGGACACAGAGGACACCAACAAAGTCAGGGCGATGACAAATACTCAGAAGAAAAAGAAATCCAGACACAGAGGACAGAGTGGAGCATGGGGTGGGCACACAGGGAGGGTACAGAGGGCAAGAACACTGCACCCAGAGAGACCGACGGGGGATGAGGGGCTGCGTGTCCCCACCTCCGCTGAAGGCCGGAGCAGCCAGCTGGCCCAGGGAGACCAGGCTCTGGGCGCCCCAGGTCACGGGGTCAGGTCTTGTGAAGGGGCCCCCAGAGCCCAGCCCTGCCGACACCCCAACCTCAGACAATCGGAGCCGCCTGGTGGGCGCACACACTGGTGGCAGACTGAGGGGGTCGAGGAGGAGGAGAGGAGGCACTGGCCTCCGACAGGGCGGGCCACGGTGGCCGGGGCCAGGGACACAGTGTGGCACGCATCTGTGGGCATCTCCGCAGAGACCATTGTGCGGACACAGAAGCCAGGGCTGGACGGCCAGCCAGAGGTGAGGGGGACCTGGGTGACCTAAGCCCTCTGAGGTGGGAGACGCTGACAAGGCCAGCGTGAGGGACAGGCCAGCGCCCAGGGTGCCAGGGGCGGGGACAAGGGCTGGGGACGCGGCACCAGAGCGCTGGGAGACGCTGCCCTTCAGCTCTCGTGACTGCGGGCGGTCACCAGGAAAGGGGGCGTAGGGAGGCCGAGTGCCAGGGCACCGGCAGGTGGAGGGCGCCGCGGGGGAGGCCGAGGAGGGCAGCCAGGGAGGCAGGAAGAGAACCGGGGGGCACAGAGCTCCGGAAGCCACGCCGGGCAGCGCCCTGTGTCCAAACGCGCAGCTGCTGAGGGGGCTCTGGGGCCCAAGGCCCGGCTCCCCGGACTCCAGCTGGGTGCCGTGGGGCCAGCGAGTGAAACCTCTGAGCTTCCATTTCTTTGCCCATCTATGGAGCAATCAATTCTAGCCTCCTCTGCTGGGGGTATGACCTAACTCCCCTAACTCCCAGTGTGGCCAACCTGCCAGCCTGGCACACAGTAAACACTCAGTAAACACCGTGGGCCTCACCACGGCCGATCCCTTCTACCAGATTGGGGTCACCTGCTGATGTTTGCCAAATGACACTTCTGCAACTCTGCACGCAGCTGTGACCCTGGCCGCTGGCGACTGCGAAAGCACATCATCCTGATAAAGTGTTTAGGGGGCGCCTCCTGCAAGGCTCCCGCCATTCCAGGGCGCATTGGTGGACTTCGTCATCTTAACCAAACCCCGAGTGCTCATTTGCACCCAGCCTTTCCAGCCAAACGTAGCAGCTTCCCCGCCTCACCAAACCCCATCCTTAGAAATCCAGCCCTTCTGCGAGACAGATAGGCAGTCACACACACACACGCACACATGCACGCACGCACGCACGCACGCACGCACGCACGCACGCACGCACATGCACTAGCCAAGTCCTGCACAGCCCAGAAGCTCGCACATGGCTTGACAGTGACTGAGGCAAGAGAAAGCGAGACACAGAGAAAGAGAGACAGGGAAATCTGCAGCCTAAAATCAAAATTCAAATTTCAAACTATCAGCCAAGGGGGGAGCTCGGGTCTCTTAATGGGTGATACACTGTGTCGCCTTGAGAAGTTTACAAGTTTAAGGAAAGGCTCAGGAGATGGTGAGAGTCCTCACTAGGTGAACAGCCTGAGCTGATGCAAGGTGGGGCAGGGAGAGAGCAGATGGGGCAGGGAGCGCGTGGGTGTTGGCTATTTTGATCCAGCAACAAGAGGAAAGTAACCAAGACAGACCTGTAATCCCACTACTTGGGAGGCTGAAGCAGGAGGGTGGAGTTTGAGGCCAGCCTAGGCTACACAGTGAGGCCTTGTTTCAAAAGGAAAGAAACAAACCTGACAGCTTCCCCAAGGGACCAGCCAAGGAAGATGTGGGCGGGGATGCTGGCTCAGAGACCAGAAGGTGCAAAGGCCCTGGGGTAGCAGAGAGCAGGGCCTACAGAGAGCAGCAGGGATCCTGCAGCACAGAGGTCTGGAATTTCTTCCAGTTGCCAAAGGACTTGTTAGACGGCCAAACCCACAGGCATAACAGAAGCAGGCTTATATTTACCTAAGAGCTCCCTATTTTTAACATTTTGGGGGCTGGGGAAATAGCTCAATGGCACAGTGTCCACCTGGCAAGCGTGAGGTCATGAGTTTACTCCCTGGTCCAGGCTGGCCTCCAAGTTCCCTCGCCCTCCTGTTTCAGTCTCCCGGCTGCTGGGATTCCAGGTGTGAGCCACTGTATCTGGCTAAACATCACTGGCTTTAGATGTGGGGAAAAGAACAAAAGTGAGAAACAAAAACAAAACGAAACCCCAGGAAGCCTCTGTGGCGTTCGCTCCTTCTGATCCGCCAATCACAGCAGTGCCACAGTCACACTGCCGCGTCCAGCTTCACAGCCACCACAGGGTTTCCAAAATCTAAGGGATCCAGTCCAAAAACAAATCTGCCCTAATGGTTCCGGCTCCAGCCCCGGTGGGGGCCGCACCTGCAATCCCGGCACTCAAGAGGCCGAGGCAGGAGGATCGCCACAAGCTGGAGGCCTCGAGGCTGTACAGTGAGCTCAAAATTAGCATGAACTGCACAGCGAGACCCCGCCTCAAAACACAGAATAGAACAGACTAAAAGAAAAGGAACTCGGAGTCAACAAACCGAGTACGGACTCAGCCTAACCCTGAGGAGCATCTCTACCGCTGTGTCCTGCGGTCACACCGGGCGCCCGCCCCTGCCACGGGCGTCAGCCTGCCTGGTGGTTCAGGCCACCACTGACTTTGAAACGCCACTGACCCCCATTAAATAACTCAGGAGGGGACACTCCCCCAGGAGACCCTAAGAGGCAGGCAGGGCCGTGTCAGGCAGGGTGACGTCCTCCCAGGGAGGACCCGGGAGGGCTCCTGCCAGGCTCTGCGGGCCACCGACGTCTGTCACCACTGCTGCCACGACTCGATGCCACACTGCAGCCCGGGGGGGGGGGGGCTGGCGGAAACGCCAAGCAGGTTTCCCGATTTTCATCTCAAATGCTGGCGGTGTGCTCATCATGGGGTTTACTTTGGGCTTTTTGTTGGTTTCTTCGTTTTGCTTTGATCTTGGAGACAGAGTCCCGCTATGTGGTCCACGAGAGCCTTGAACTTGCAGTGTAACTCAGACTGGCCTCAAACTAGAGACCCTCCTGCCTCAGCCTCCCAAGTGCCAATGTGACTGGCACTTGCATTGGCCCCTGGCTGGATTTTACTTTGATTTTTAAAAATGCTGACTAAAACATTCTGCAGACTGATGACTGAGTCTCTTGGGCACATTCTCAGCCAAGCCCCTGGGCAACTCCCTCTTACCCCACCTGCCCAGTGCTCTCCAATAAAACTTTCCGGACAGGGAATTTGATTTCACATCATTTCCTGCTATGAAATACTCCTTCTACCTCAACTGTTTAAAGATGCAAAAACATTCGTAGCCTGTGGAAATTCAAAAAAGGAAAAAAAAAAGTTGACCCCATGAGCCACGCTTCCTCCAGGGTAATGCTGGGAAACACCATCAGTTAGTCATTTTGTTAGCATTACTATTTTAAATTCCGGTAAAGGACATCCTCCAGGACTTTCCATCTCCTCACACTAAGCCTCTGTGCCCATCCCCTCCCCAGCCCCACACCATCGTCTCCTTCCTGTCCCTGTGGGTCTGACAACACAGGGACCTCCCAGGAGTGGGACCCGCAGTGTGTCCTTCTGAGTGTGGCTCGGTTCCCTGAGCAGCACCACCTCAAGGTCTGCTGTGCCACAGCAGACACCCTACATACAGGACTCCCTTCCTTTGCATGGCTGAATAATATTCCACCACGTGGCCGAAGCGCAGCATGGGGAGCCTCGCTGTCTTCACAGACACTTGGGCTGTTTGCACGGTTGTGAATGATGCTGATGTGCACACATCTGTCCAGGTCTGGGCTATAATTCCAGAGTGGAGCTGCTGGTCACACAGTAATTCTTTTAATTACTAAATTAAAAGTTTCTTTCTTTCCACTAATAACCGCCCGCCCGCACATGTGAAGAGGCATCCCGAGGTGGCTTTGTATGCGTGTGCCTCAGGATCTGCCTCGGTGCCTGGAAACATCCATCACCGCTCTGTCTCCTCTGGAGAGACAGCCACTCACCTCCTTTCCTCTGTTTTCGCTAGGGCTATGTCTTTCTCCCCTAAAGTTTTTATATACCCTGAAATTCTGGACACCACCCTGCCCCTTTTGCAGTATGGGGATTAAACCTGTGCCTTTGGTGCTGAGCTACATTTCCAGGCTTTTAAAAAAATTTGGGGTCTGGCTGAGCCCCCAAGCTGCCCAGGTTAGAATTAGAGCTCAGCCTGCCTCAGCCTCCCGAGTGCCGAGACTCCAGGTGCACCCAGTGAGTGAGTCAGGGCTGTGCAAAGTTCATCCCCGTGAGGGTTTGGCTGCGCACAGAAGGGCAGGACGGAGAGGCCCGTGCTGATAGCACACGTGCGCTCTCCCTTACGCATGGTTCACGGCATGTTCTTACCTTCTTAAAAAGATTATTTTATTTATTGATATTTGGTTTTTTGAGGTAAGGCCTCACGATGTAGCTCACTCGCTGTGAAGCCCAGGCTGCCTCAACTTTCGGGGCTCCTCCTGCCTCAGCCTCTGAGTGCGGGGATTTCTGAGGGTGTCTCTATGTCCGGCTGTATTAGGTACCTCCTGGAGGAGGTACAGACAGACGCCCTGCCCTGTCACAGGGCCCCAGGGCATCTGGAGGCCCCACAGGTATCAGGGGAAACTGTGAAAAAAGCAAAGGAATCCGGCCTGCAGGATGCAGTGGCCAAAGACGCTTCACAATGACAACAGGCGGCGGAAGCCACGAAAGTCAGGTATCGCTCTCCTCTCACTAAGGAAGCAAAGCTCGGGCCGGGATGTAACTCAGCGGCACAGCGCCTGCCTGAAAAGCGCAAGGTTCTGAGTTCCATTTCCTTACCAAAGAAAACAGAAAGCACGAATGGCAGGGCAGGGGTACGGGGGGACAGGGCTGTGATCCCGCAGAGGAGGCTGAGGCAGGAGGGCTGAGCTCTGAGTCCTTCCTGAATGTTTGTTGAGACTGTCTCAAAATTACAAAGTAACAATAAAGGCCTGGGATGTAGCTCAGTGGTGGAGCTCCCCCCCCCCCCCCCCCCCCCCCCCCCGCTTAACCTCTACTAGCACAAAAGGAAAGGGAAGGAGGGGAGGGGAGGGGAGGGGAGGGGAGGGGAGGGAGGGAAGCAGCCGGCCAGGAATGCCCACACACGCCTGGAACCCGGCACTCGGAGGCTGAGGCAGGAGGATCGCTGAGGTCCAGCACTCCCTGAACACATAGCAAGACCAATCCCCAAAAGCCAACACCGCCAAGGGCACAGCGCCAAAACATTTGGTCAGCGGGGTCCCGTAAGCAGACGACGTCGAGGGAAGACCAAGCTCTGTCCAGCTAGAGGTGGGCCTTGCAGCCAGACCCAGACGTGGGACTGTGCGGAGCACAGTGGGCTTTCTGGGACAGCCCTCAGTGCACGTTACCACAGGGAATAAAGGAGCTGGCAGTTTCTACAGGATTCTATGCTCATGAAAAACAATTTTTTAAAGGCAATCCAGCTGTCTTGGAATTTTTAAAGGATGCTTTACAAATATGCCCTATTTAACTTAACATTGAAGAAAAGCTCAGATTAAAAATGACTAACTCGGCCTGCTGTGGTGGTGCACGCCTGTGACCCCAACACTCCGGGAAGCTGAGGCAGGAGGATCACAAGCTCAAGACCAGCCTGGGCAACTGAGCAACTAGGTGAGACCTTGTCTCAAAATTTAGAAAATTAAATAGAAAGTAAAGAGTCAGTGCAAAGGCCCTGAGTTCAATCCCCAATGCAGAAAAACAACCAAACACTTCAAGGATACCTCAAAGACATCTGAATTAAACATATTCGTAGTTAAAGGGGGCAGACAGCTCCTATGAAGAGCGAGCAGGGCAGGCAGGGTCAGGTGCCCACACGGCGTGGGTCAGGAGAAGGACGGTGCTATCATCAGATGCCAACAGGAGGAGCAGGAAGGTGCCAGCTCAGGCCGAGATGCTGGGTGCTGAGCTCTGTCCCTGCGGGACAAGGTGGGGCCGGTCCCACAGCCCAGGACAGGCGAGGCCGGATGGAGGAGTCGGGGACCCAAAGTTAGCCGCTGGGGGCCGGCAATGCACGCACCTGCAGGACGGGGGCGTCTGCCGGGGGCCCTGGGTCTCCCAGGTGGCCAGGGGGCCTGCAGGAGTCCTGGACGGCTGGGAGGTCAGGAGTGGCTGGAGGTGGAGGCGGAGCAGTTCCAGGCGGGGACAAAAGCCAGAGTCACCCTCCCTTAGGAAGAGGGGTGCGGGGTACCCACAAGTGCGCTCCACTGAGACACCCCTGGTCCTTTTTATTTTTCGTTTTGAGACAAGCTCTAAGTGGCCGAGGCTGGTCTCTAAATTGAGATCTTCCTGCCAAAGCCTCCCAACAGCGGGAATTTACAAAAGTGTGCCCCTGTGCCCAGCCAAAAGTGCCCATTATTAGGGAGCTGGTCCAGGCAGGACCGAATGGGACGGCTGTGCAGCGGAAGCACAGACTGGGCAGAAGAGGGCTGGAGTCTAATCTGCACAAGCCCTCGGACTGAGTTTGGCCAGGAGAAGGGGTGAAACACTGACTTTCTGTCTTTCTGAGGCAGGGTCTCACTGCAGCGCAGGCTGCCTTGAGCTCACTTTCTACCCCACGCTGGTCTCGAACTTGCAATGATCCTCCCGCCTCAGCCTCCCAAGTAGCCTTTTCTCCAAAGTTGTGCATCCTGAGGGGCAGAGGGGTATCCACAAACAATTCTTTATATACCAGGGATGCCTGGTGCAAGCTAAGAATGGTTTTTACATTTTGAAATGGTTGCAAGAAATCCAAACCAGGGTATTTTGCGATGCATGCAAATTAGATGCAAAGCCGGCGGGAGGGTGCAGGGATACAGCTGCCCGGCTCACAGCCCCGGCCACGCGGTCACCCAGAGAGGCGGGGGCTGCAGGAGCCATGGCCCAGTTGCAGGGCATCCATCAGCCTGTCCCCGCGTGCTCGCGGTGCTGAGGCATTGGGGGGGGGCCTTTGCTCTGGCGCCCAGGTGCAGAAGTATTTGCTGGACAGTTTCCTTAACCGTGGACCAAAGTTCCCCACAGAGGTTCCTCGCACCTGCTGGGCTGGGCAGGGAGTCCGGGTCACCATCGGGAAAGGCAGGCCCGGCCTGTCATGCCAGACTGGCAGGCGTTTCAGGGACTCCTGTTCACACCGAGGCACGGTGGCGGGACGCGGAGGGCGGAAGGGTGAAGAATTATCCGGCCGGGTCCACACAGCGACTCCCACAAGGCACGTGGCTGTGACAAGTGGGCCCACACAATTTTTAAAAATAAGGGCCAAGTGCTCCTGCTTGGCGCCAACCCCTGAGCTTCGAAGCTAACCACATGTCATTACAACCTTCCAAGTCCTCACGGGCTCAGGAAGGCACTGGTGTCAGGACCACAGAAGCCGCTGGCCTGGAGGAAAATGAGAGACAGGACCTGTGCGGTCCCCTCTGTTCCCTTCCCGCAGGGCACAACCAGGCCACTACAGCAGCCTGACCACAAGAGCTTAGATCCAGCCAGAGGACGGACAGAAAAGGATCAACACAGGAGCCCTCAGGGTGGCGGGGTCTCTAGGTGTCACCGAGGAGAAATGGGGGGCAGTGGGGCCATGGGGCTTCATGGAGTCCGTAGAGAGAAGATGGGGTGACTCCACCCTTCGAGCCTCAACAGCAAAGCAACATTGATTTTGTTGGTGTTGTTTTCTACAGATGAGGCTGGCCTCGAACTCAGAGATGCTCCTGCCTCAGCCTCCTGAGTGCTGGGATAATGGGTGCACCTCAGGCCTGTCTTATTTTTTTAGGGCACAAAAGTCCTACTGGCCTTGCTGAATTTTTGCAAGAACCAGAAGTAATCTGACCCCTGAACCCACAGGAACCCCATATGTGGTACGGGTTTCTCTCTATATACATCCTAATGATAAAACTGAATTTATAAACTAGGTGTGGTTTGGGACGGACATCACTACTAATCCCCCGGGAGGATACTTATCACAGGGTGCTGTCAGGAAGGTCAGGAAACACCCGTGATGAACGAAGCCTCTTTATCCCTGGATTCCTCCACTTACCATCCCTGGACCATGAGGAACTCAAAGTGTAAATCAGAAGGGGAGAGAGCCCCCCCAGGCGTTTCTGAGCCTTGGGAACCGGTGTCCCTCAGCTGGCAGGGACCCACTCCTACGTAAGCGCACTCCAGCGGGGCCTGGAGGGGCGCTGTCGGTGTAAAGCCGGGCTCGAGGTCACGGCGGCGACCCTGTATGTTTCAGAGCTGACTTTGGGCCCTAACAGTCCTCTCCCCCAGGCCACCCGAGGCGAGCTCTTTACTGCTGACCTCCATCCCCAGCTCCCTTCTCATCTTGAGATGAGCTCTTGCTAAACTATCCAGGCTGGACTCAAACTTGAGATCCTCCTGCCTCAGCCTCCCACAGCGCTGGGATTACAGGTGTGTGCCATCATGCTTTGTAAGCCGACAACTGAATGAATAATTATTTCAGTGTTCACCAAGAAACAATCGGAATTTTGCCATTGATGCAGTTTATCCCACCCTCTCTATCGGGTTTATGGTTTCGTTCACATTAAAAATAACCCTGGGGAGCTGGGCACGGTGGCACAGAGCTGTAAACCCGGCACTGGGGAGGCTGAGGCAGGAGGATCGCCAGGAATTCAAGGCCAGTCCCTGCTGCATAGTGAGTTCACGGTCAGTTTGAACAACACAGCAAGGCCCTGTGTCAGGAGAAAAAAAAAAAAAAACCAAATTATTGTTTTGGTTAAGTGATAAGACAGCCTAAATTGTTTAACCTAGATTGACCTTTTCAACAGAACAAAATCTTTGAAAAGTTTCAGAGCAAAACAAGAGACCAATCAAATCCCTGCAATTGGCTTGAGAGATAACTGAGGACTTAACGCTCCCCGCTGTGTCCTGGGCTCCGAGGGCCGAGACAGGCCCCATTTCCACTGCAGACTGCAGCTCTGGGACCCTCTGGAAGAAGGCCTGCCCTGCAGTTTTCACTGGGCCTAAAGGGACATCAATTAATAACAGAGGCCTTTGATCACAATTTCTTTGGGGATTCAGTAAAAGAAATGGCATCTTGAAAGAGCTGGATTGTTGGTTTAGTTGGAATCAAAGCGGTGGGGGTTTGAAGACCATCAGATCCCTCAGACACGGGTTCTGTTACCACTGAAGGCCTCCTGGGCCTGACTCATGTGCAAACTATGAAGCCCTTCGCTTAGTGTCCTGTGGGGGTGGCCCGGGTGGCTACCACCACCTCCCGGGATCCCGTTACAGCCCAGAAGAGGAGGAGACCCAGATCACCAGCACCAGGCAGATGAGCCTTGCGGGGCTACAGCAGAGCACTGTGCCGCTGGCCTCCAGCCCTCGCCCCTTCCGCTGCTCCAGCCAGTGTTCCCCATCGGGGTGTGACTGTGCTCCCCGGAAACCTGATGGCAACTAGGACACAGCTGCTTGTGGCCACTTTGGGACGGGAGGGTGCGGCTGGACACCTCGCAGTGGGCATGAAAGCCCCAGCACCAAGCATCTAAAGTTCGTGGTGAGGAAGAGGAGCCCTTCAGTGTCCAGCAAGTCCAGGCCGAGGAGCAAAATGAATCAAGGAGAGGGGACTGGGCGGGACTGGGCGGCTCTGAATGCCGACCTAGGTCTGACTCAGGTAGGCAGGGGAAGGGCCGGCGTGTTGGGGGCAGAGACACAGGGCAGGGAAGAGCAGAAGGGCCTGCAGAGACCAGGCCTGACTGCAGGTCACTACACCAATTCACAGTTTCTCCGAAGTTCTCCCTTCCTAACTTTCTACACGGTGATGTGCGCTCTCCACACCGAAACATATGCATAGATTCAGACTCAGATGTATGCAGAGCCTCTATCTGTGTATTTTTTCCTTTCTTTGGGACAGGATCACACAAGGTGCTTCAGGCCAGCCTTGAATTCACCATGTAGTTCAGGCGGGCCTGGACTTTGCAGGGATCCTCCTGCGTCAGCCTCCTGAGCACTGGGATGACAGGCATCGGCCACCACACCAGGCTCCAGAAGATGATCATTGATACATAAAAATACGTGACTCATAAGAGCTTCCACTACTTGATATTTGGGGGACACAGTATTTGCTGAATGAATGGAGACCACAGAACACTGTGCACAGACCAAAACAAAATCTTAGGGCTGGGCATGGTGGCTCACACCCGTCATCCCAGCACTCAAGAGGCTGAGGCAGGAGGATCGTTGTGAGTTCAAGACCAGCCTGGGATGCAAAGTGAGCTCAAGGCCGGCCTGAACCACATAGAGACCCTGTCTCAAAAAGACCAAAAAAAAAAAATCTTGGACACGAAGCTTTTTTTTTTTTTTTTTTTTTTGGAGATGAATCCTTTCGGAAAACGAAGCCTTTTTATAATCAGAACCACACTGTGGGGTGAAGTGGCGCGTGCCTGTATTCCCAGCACCCACGAGGCTGAGGCAGGAGGATTGCTGTGAATTCAAGGACAACTTAGGCTACCTAGTGAGTTCAAGGAAAGCCTGAACTACATACTGAGACCCTGTCTTAAAGAAGAAGAAGAGGAGGAGGAGGAGGAGAAGGAGGCGGCTGGAATTACAGGCGTGCACCCCGTGCATGGAAGTCATGAGCCCCTGTGTCACTGGTATAACTTTAGCAGTTTCTGGGGAGACAAGTACTCACAAGCCAAAGCTGTTTTGTTTTCTTTTGAGAGGACAGGAAACTTTCCCCCTTGGAACTCACTCAAAGTCTTGTCTTTCTGGTCTTGTTTAGACCTTGACCTCTCTGCCCTTGACCTTGTTTCCTTCTCTCCCACCTCAGCCTCACTCAGGTGCTTACCCCACGCAGATTTCCAGCAGCCAAGAAGTGTAAAAAAGCCCTGTGTCCATGGGCAGATGAGTGGATACACACAGTGCGATCCATCCCTATGATGAAATATTCCTCAGCCGTGAAAAAGAAGGAAATCCTGACCCTGCTACCCCAGGGATGGACCCAGAGGCCGTGACTACACACAGAGGGACACACAGGGCAGCGCCCCACTGCCAGGAGGGTCCCAGCAGCGTCAGAAGCACAGACACAGGAAGGAGGATGGCAGTGCCGGGCTGGGGAGGGAACGGGAGTCAGCGTTTCCTGGGGACAGAGGCTCCGTGTGGGCAGATGGAAAGTTCTGGAGGCGGACAGTGCAGACGGCACGCGCCATGGGACGGACTCACACCACGGAGCTGCTGCGGAGAGAGCCTTAAGACGGCCGGTTGCATGTGCTCGGGATCTCGCCGTGATTTTAACGAGAACGGCAGCGACACAGCCTCCTGCGCTGCCTCCTCGCCCCGGCCCCGACTGCCAGGCTCAGCGGCTCTCCCCCCCTTCCCGCCCTCGGCTCCGGTGACCCACCACTGCCAAGACCAGAACGAGCCGCCCCGAGCCCGAGCCGCAGCCAGCAGGGCCACGCTGGGGACGCCGCCTCGGCTCCTGCCTGGCAAGGCCCCGTGTCCCGCTGCGTCCCAGTGGACAAGCGCACGGCGGCTCCCTACCCCGCGCTGCAGTCCCCGCACCCCTCGAGCCCCACGGAGCCCCTGAAGGCCCAAGGCTCGCCCTGCCCCGTCCCTGGCGGTGCTTCAGGTGGCCGTCCTGGGCCCTACGTGGTGCCCACTGCAGATGGCAGCCTTCCAGAGCACACACTAAAGGCGCGTCCAGCAGGCAGCGTGGCACCAGGAGGTGGGACAGGAGGCCAGACTGGGCCCCGTTTTCTAGGCTTTGCCACCCATGTTCCGTTTCTGTCACAAAAGCTCCTCCCTGTCCTGCTCATCCAAGTGGCCACAGACGGCCACGTGTGAGTGGGTGTGCATGCTGGGTGCCAACAAACTTTACCTCCAGAAGTGACCTGGGCTCGCCATCGCCCGTGAGAGGCCAGGGCCCTTCCAGCTCCGTCCCGGGTCCCAGCTCCTGCAGACACAGGGGCCCCTCCCCTGCCAGGGCTCAGACCTCCCCCTGGATGGTCTAAGATCTGTTCCCATGGGACGGTGCACGGCTCACAGCGAGGGATCAATGACCTGAACCATGTCTGGTAATCGATAACCCAGTACACACTGCACATGGCGCCCTGACGCTCACCGCAGAGTCGATAGCTAAGTTATGCACGGACCAGCACCCCAACTCTCCCCTGGGGTCCCTGCGCTCCTGGAGATCTGCCTCCTTTGCTCACCAGGCACTGGCCCCACTGTTCCATTCTCTGTCTGGACCAGGCCCTGAAGATTCCCCCGGCCATCTGGCCCAGGGCCTTTGCACCTGCTGCTCCTCCTTCTGAATGCCACATGGGAGGCCTGAGCAGCACCCTTCGGTCCTGTTTTGCGGCCTCCACCACTCAAGTTTCATACCTGCAAAGTCTGTTACTAAGAAGGACCCCTCTGTCTTCCATGTGCATTCAGACCCCAAATACCTAGAGACTGCTGGAGAAATGGGCTCTGCGCGCACAGCACATCTGGGCCCCGTTCTAATAAAGGGGATCTAACTACTCTGCCGAGCCATACGGGTGCGTTCTCCACACGTCTGATGGCATTGTGGCTTTTTCCCATTTTAAGACATGCAGGACGGCAGGTGCCAGGTGACGTGGCCTTCTGGCTCCATGACTCATCTGCCCAGGGAGCCACAAGCCACAGAGCCACCGTGTTGCCAGCAGGGCCTCCTGGCCCCTTCCCGCCAGGTCCCCACACCCACGGGAGCAGGAGAGGGGACAGCAGGCAGGGAAGCCCGGCCTGCCGCCGTCCGCAGAACCGGCCACTCCTCAAGGCCCGCATCCCAGGGTGCTGGACGGCCAGGGCCGGGTGGGCCTGCCTGGTCACAGCCACCGTGCAGAAGCCTCGCTGCTGTGTTCGTCTTTCGCTCCCGTGGAGCACTTGCATTTGCAAAGTAACACACTCATACCAGTGAGCTTCTAAATGAACTCAAGACCTGTTCCTACCCCAAAACAGAGGCCGAGGCAAGAGGACTGGAGTTTTAGCCCCACCTGGGACAACTTAGGGAGACCCTGTCTCAGAATGAAAAGTAAAAAAGGCTGAGTGTGGTGGGCACGCCTGTCATCCCAGCACTCGGGAGGCTGAGGCAGGAGGATTGCTACAAATTCAAAGCCGGCTTGGGCTACACAGTGAGCTCAAGGCTAGCCTCCATGGCGTAGGGAGACCCTGCCACAAAAAAATAAATAATGTTTTTAAAGGCCTAGGGATGTAGCACAGGGCAAACGCCTGGGTTAAATCTCCAGTACTGCTACTGCTAATAAAGATGATACCAACAGTAATACCGTGTGGCCTTTGCTGAGCACGTAACAGGTGACAAGGCCCGTGTTAACGGTTAATGGGTGTTATGAACAGGGCGGCTGTTATTACGGATGTTACAGGTGCCATGAGGTTAATGAAACCGAGCCTCCACCCCTCGCCATCCCACAGCAGGGACTGTGCACTGGGCACCCACAGGGACGAATGCCAGGGAGTCGTGGTGACATGAGGGCGGCGGGACCTGCCGATGGCTTGGCAGACAGTGGAGGGTCGAGGTGGACTCCGGGGTTTTGGCCCGAGTGACCCGGACAAGCACGGGATGTGTCCTCAGGGGAGCCGCAGGGCCTGGGAGGGGCAGACTCTGGGGACCGCAGCACACTGAGGTCCAGGGTGCCAGCAGGACCCCCAGGCGCTCCCAGCTGGCAGGTGGCCAGGCTTGGCGGGTGGGGAGATTTCAGAGCCCCAAGCAAGGGGAGCCTCCCCGGCTGGATCCCTCCCTGCCCTGGGGGGCCCTGCTGAGCTCCCCCCCATCTCTGCATGGCTTCACCCCGCGCTCCCTTTTTAAATTTTTTGTAGCATGGATTGAACTCACCACCTTGTGCCTGCCAGGCAGGCACTCACACCACTGAGCTAAATCCCCGGCCCTTGTACCACCCCCTTGTAAAGGTCCCGCTCTGTTTTTTTGTTTTTTTTTTTTCTATAACAGTTGTTACTTGGGGCTTGCAAGAGGCACCTATGTAGTTTTTGGGTTCTAGTCTAAGTCACAACACACACATCACCCACACAGCCGTCCCGTCACCGTGCACCCGACTCACCCTGCCATCCATCCGCCCATCCAGCAGGCTGAGCACGCACACGGTGCCAGGCACATGCCAAAGAGCATACTGCTCTCAGGGGATTCACTGCACAGTTCCAGGGATTCGAACACCACTGTGAACGACAGGTCCAAGAACACCAAAACCCAGAAAATCCTGAACATTGGAATTTTAAAGAATTTGCTACAGATTCATCGGGCAGCAAAGCCTGATCTGAACAGACCCGAGGCTGCTCACTGTCCGTCTCCGTCTCACGTGAACGTTTACATAGTTTAGAGCAGAAGTACAGCTGCCTCTCCGGGGCGCCCACAGCGGGAACCGCACGACGGGTCCGGTCTGTACCTCGGGCTCTCCCCTCTGCTGAGGAGGGGTGCGGCGGCCTCTCTGAGACTTCCCTTGTTTTTTTCAGAAAGTTTCATATTTAGCAGGTATCTCAGTTACTCTTCTGTCATTGCTGGCAAAATACCCGACACCCAAAGTTCCAGGAGGAAGGGGTGAATTATTCAGCTCCGTTTGTAGAGGTTTCAGTCCATAATCAGCTGGCTCAAGGTGGGGCGGCGGAAGGGCGTCACGGAGGAGAAACAGCTCATGGTAGGCAGGAGGCAGCACGGCAAGCAAGCCGGGGCAGGAGCCAAACCTCAGCTGGCCCTGAGGGTGTATCCAGGCTACCAGGGTTAGGGCGCAGCCAAACCAGTCAGTGGCTGACTTAGTAATCACCCACCCGTAAGCCCAGCACTGTGTCACGAACCAATCACGCAGTCCAGACCCAGCCGCCTCTGAAGGTGCCCCTCCTATGACTGCATGAGACTTTGTGGGGCATCCAGGCACAAGCCGTAACAGCTGGGCATGGGGGTACACGCTGTATTCCCAGAATCCTGGGAAGCTGAAGCAGAGGGATTAAAAGTTCAAGCCAGCCCAGACAACTTGGTAGCTTAGTAAGATTTTGTCTCAAAAAATAAAAAGGGCTGGGGAGGCAGCTCAGTGCAAAGGCCCTGGGTTCCATCCCTAGTGTCCCCACCCAAACTTTCAAAATTTACATATAAATGTGGGTATAGCATGCATTTTTAAGTAAGTAGCTGGGCAAAGACTATAGTTCTGCAGTGAGTACCTGCTAGGACACGCCCTCCCGGGGATTCCATCCCTGGTACCACCCAAACACCGCAAAACAGAAAACCACGTCCTCAACAGGCAGGCAACCTTTACTTAACTAAACAAAAGAAATATAAGATCCTACAAGTCCTAGAATTTTAGCAGCACAACAATCAGCAATCACTATGAAATTCACAAGGTAATTTCTAACTTTTGGCTTGATTATAATGTTCAAGTTAATTAAAATCAAAGCCATTGAATATTCTATTGATTTAACTTGAAGATGAAACTTAAAATTAGATGACAGCAGAGGCCCAGGCGCCAGTGCCCGGAGCAGGCATCTCGGTTGTGTGGTCCAGCCTCTCTGCGTGTGAGTAACCAGCGCTGGCAACAGATGAAGACAGATTCCAAAGACGGTCAGTGTTGGGGTGCCCGGCTGTCCCCCAGGAAGCAAGTGTCACCCACCTCCCAGGTCCCCGCCTCACACTCAGCTTCACAGACACATACGTGACTCCAGGGTAAAACCACGTGGTATTGTTTTTGTGCAAGCACGAACTATTTCTCAGCTAGATCAAAACCCAAACCTGCTGCAACACACGGGAGGGACCCCAAAACCCGCAGCGGTCACCAGAGCCCAAGTCCTGCTGGGTTTGGCAACACCCAAGACTAACCGGGCACTGGGCACCGGCCTGAGGACCATGAAATTCACGTCCCTGGGGGTCTGACCACAGCCCTCCATTCCTGCCCGTGTACCCAGAAGGGCAGGGGTCACACGCCTGGCACAAGCTTTTTAACATTGCTCAGAGAACCCAAAAAGATCAGAACAGGAGCCAACAGCGACAAACATGCTGCCCACGCACACAGGGACAAGGGTTCCTTGCTGAGGCTTTTTTCTCTTTCACGTTTGCTTTTCACGGAAGTTTTATTGGGTACATTCGTCGTTCGTGTTTACAGGGCTCCTGAGTTATTATTATTGCTCTTATTATTAATGGTTGTTGTTGTCCTGGGATGCAGCCCAGGCCCTCCACACCTGGCCCCATCCAGCCCATCTGTATGTTCTGGACAGGGGCACGACCTCGGGACCCTCCTGCCTCTGCCTCCCGGGAGAGCCGACCTGACAGCGCGCCGCCACACCTGCGTAGGGGAGGAGTCCTCCTGAAACAAAGTAACCCTCCTGCACGCCACGCACACTGTGGACCTGCCCGGGACGCGCGAGCAGAAGGGGCGAGACCTCGCCAGCAAACCCGAGCTGCCCTTCGCTGCCCCGGCCAGCGCGCCAGGAGGGCGGCCTGGAAAACGCCCCCACGGCGGGATGGCGGGCGGGGCGGGGCGGGCAGCGGAGCTCCGGACGGACGCCCGCGGCCTCCAGCCCAGTGCCCGCTGCCCGGCGCTGCCCGTCCCTGCCGGCCCGCGGCGCGGCCAGGAGGTTAAAATAGGAAGGCGCCGCCCCCGCCCGCGGCCCGGGCAGCTGGGGCCCGGGCCTGGACAGACCGCAGGGCCCGGGACCCGACTTCCCCGCCGGGCGCGGGGTGCGGGCCGGGGTCCCCCCTCTTTGCGGGGAGGCGGCGTGAGCCCGGCGCAGGTTAAAAACAAACCATTTCGAGGCGGCTGCGCCGAAACTTTTCTGCTGCTCCCCGCTCGGGCTCAGCAGGGGGAGCTGCGCGCGGAGAGACCTTCCGGGGCGGGCGGCGCGGGCCGGAACGGGGGTGCCGGGCCCCCCAAACCCAGGCATGGATGGGGGAAGCAGACCCGGGAAGCGGGTGAAAGGTGAGGGGCGGACCCCCCGGGAGGCGGGCGGTCAGAAGTTTGGGGGGAGGGGGGTCCCCCCAGAAGAACCGCACCTACGTCTCGGTCCAAGAGCGAGGGGGCGCCCATAAATTCAGTGTTGGGAGCAAAAGAGAAAAGGGATCCCGGGGACACCCCATGTCCAGGGATTTGGGGTGAACTAAAAGGACCGCTGAGCGGCTCCCAGTTGCGAAAGAGTTTGAGACCGAAAGGAGCCCCAGTTTTGGAGATTTAGGCCGTTAAAGAGATCGGAGTTCTTCCGAGTCAGGAACTTGGGGAACTCGGACCACAATTCGGGGCGACTCAGGATGAGAGTAAGAGAGGGGCCCCCGGGCACCCCCAAGTCAGGGAGGGATCTGGGGGGCCAAAGCGACAGAGTCCGCGGGAGTCCTCGGCTCTGGAATCTGGGGGAGTCAGAGGAGAGACGGGCCCCGGGGAGCCCCCAATCCAGCAAGCCACGGGGCAAGTAAGAGGGGTACGCGGGGCGCCCCCAGATCGCGATCCGGGACGTGGAACCCACCCGAGGTCCCCGCTCCCGGCGCCTGAGAACCGGGGTGCCCGGCGCCCCGACTCCGGAAAGTTTGCTCCGAGTGAGGCGCCCGATTCCGAGCGCGGGCCGAGCGGAGGGCGGTGTCGCCGGGCTCCCCAAACTCCGCGCGCGCGCGGGACCCCGCCGCGACTGAGGGGCGCTCGGCGGCGCGCACCCCGCCCCGGCCCGCGGACCCCGCCGCCCCGGCCCGGGCGGTCGCTCGGTCACCTGGAGTTCGGCCGGGAGTTCGCGGCGGCGGCGCCGAGCGCTGGTCGGCGTTGGTAAGTAACAGTCTCCACGGCTACAGTCTCTATGGCGGCGCCGCGGTCCCGCCGCTCCTCGCCGGCTCCCGCCGCCGCCCGCCCTCCCGCCGGCCACGACGGGGCGGGGCGTTGTTCCCGGCAACGGTTACCAAGTCCACGCCCCACCCCCCCAACGGCCCGCCTTCAACGGCGCGAGGGGCGGGGCGCGAGGCTCCGCGGTCGCCCATTGGCTTCGCGGCGTGCCCGTCAGGAGGGGCGTTCCCCAACTAGGAAGAGGGCGAGATCCGGCCAATCGCCAGGGAGGTGGGAGGGGCCTGGCGGGAGGCGCGCGAGGCTCGGAGGGTAGGCGAAGGGGAGGCGCACGCCGGCCGGCTCCGTGGAGCGCCTGCTGGGGAAGTGTCAACTTTGGGGATGGGGGACGCTTTGCTGTGACCCACAAACAGGCTGTGCGACCTGCGGGCACAATATCACAAACTGATCCAGTGTCTCCTGCTTATTGGCCCACAGGCTGAGAATTTTAGTTTTCAGTTTGTCTTTTTAAACTTGTTTACAAAACAGAATCTTTCTGGCACTCTGGAGGCTGAGGCAGAAGGATCTCTGTGCGTCCCGGGCCAACCAGGACTACATAGCAAGACCCAGCCTCGAAAGTAAATACATAAAATGTGGCAAACTCAACTTTATTTTAATTTAATGTAATATAATTTAATTTTATGTATACGGTATTTTCTTTTTTTATTTATATTTACGGTATTTTCAACTAATTTGAAAACTGACCAACTGTGGCTGGTGGTCACATTCTGCCTGCCTGGGTTTAAATAAAGTTTTACTGGAACAGTCACCTACTTTCCTTGGAGTAAAAGAGTTTAGAAGTTGGACAGAGGCCTTGTGGCACAAGTAAAGGCTTGTCTGGTCCCTGAAAAAAGAACATTGTGTTAAACTCCCTCTTTCAATAGAGAAAATAAGCTCAGCTACAAACAATGAGACCCTCATAGAGCTTTTATTCTGGTGGGGGGACATTGGTCATAAACAGAATAAAATTTTAAAATGTGTGTAGTTATGTAAGAGGACCAGGAATGCAAGTGGCCAGTTAGCATGCGTCCTTGCTTTAGTAATAATGGAAACTAAAAATAAAGCACCAGTATGAATTTACAGGCAAAAGCTTGAATTGGAAGGATAAGAAAAATCCGAAGTAAAGCCTGACAGGAACACGCTGGTGAAGAGGATGAGACTGTCCCGCCATGGTGGCGCACACCTGTAATCCTAGCACTCCTGAGGCTGAGGCAGGAGGATCTCTGTGAGTTCAAGAGCAATGTTAACTACATAGAAAGACTGTCTGTAAAAAGGCCAGGGGGGAGCTTCCTGGGGTGCGGTGCTGGGCCGGGGCTCTGTCAGTCATCGTCTCTGTCCAGATCTCACAGCTCTGGAAGAATCCTTATGATCTGAGGGGAAAATTTCAGTCCCTGAGCTGCTGGAATCCAGGTGAGGGTAGGGTCGGGGTGGCGGTGACCTCAGGGCATCGCTGAGTGTCCTCTAAGTCTCCTCCCGTGCTGTCCTGAGTCTTGAAGGGGAATCAGCAAGGTCAGGGGAGGTCAGGGAACCTCCTTCCTGCGGGTGTTGCGCTGACATTTTCCGGATGCCTGAGGCACCTCTACGCGGCACGGAGAAGGCGTCACAAAACGAAGCTCCCGCTTTGTTCTGCGTTTAGGACTTTGCTGTAGCCCACGTGTGGGCCCAAGGGAAGCCTTGTGGTTTCCAGCAAGGGACACTTTTCAAGTCCCTGACTGCCTCAAAGGAAATCACCAATGGTGCTTGTTTTATTTTGATTTTGTTTTTGCTTGGAGAGGCAGTCTGCTCTGCTGTTGACCCGGCTAGCCTTGAACTCATTTGTGTAGCCCAGAACTCACCGCAGTCCTCCTGCCTCAGCCTCCCTGAGGGCAGCACTGACAGGTGTGCGTGGCCAGGCCTGGACCAGTGGGCGGTTTTTAAGTATTTCTTGACCACAGTGCGTAGCAGGAAATAGAGCTTACCGAGAGATCCAGTCTACACGAACACATCAGTAATAAAACAGGGTTTCTGGAGGACACAGCGGTGCATAAGCCAAGGCAAAAAAAAGTTTTGTTATCCTCCAACTGAAGCGATTGCCGGGATTTGGGTGTGGTTCAAGTGCGTCCGTCAGGATTCCTGCGCTGGGAGGCTGGACCTCCACGTGGGAGTGCTGGGAAGTGGGGAACCCTTTAAGAGCTGTAACAGCCAAGTGTTGTGGTACAGGCCTGTAATCACTGTGCCCTGGGAGGCTGAGGCAGGAGGATCTCAAGTTTGAGCCCGGCCTGAACAATTTAACAATTTAGCTAGGCCTTATCTCAAAATTTAAAAAATAAATAAATAAGAGATGGCTGGGCGAAGGGGTGCATGTCTGTAATCTCAGCCCTCGGGAAGCTGAGGCAGGAGGATCGCTGAGATTTCAAGGCCAGCCTGGGCTACTTAAATTAGCTTAAGGCCAGCCTGAACTACGTGGTGAGACTCTGTTTCAAAAAAGAAAGAAAGAAAGAAAGAAAGAGCTGGGAATGTAGATTGGTGGGAAGGCCCTGGGTTCAATCCCTAACACTGACAGAAAGAGACTCAGCAGAGGATGAACAGTGGCCGCTAAATCTTGGATTTCCAGCCTGCACAACTTTGAGCTAAATCAAACTTTTTATTTATAAGCTATGAGCCTCACGTATTGTGTTGCAGTGCTAGAAAACAGACAAGTACAGTCATGCACTCTGATATTTTCCATTTGGCTCCATGTTTGGTTTTGGTTTTGGTTTGTTTATGTGTGTGTGTGTCTTTTGAGACAGGGTCTCACTATGTATTTCGGACTGGGTTTGAACTCGCTGTGTAGCCCAGGCAGACCTTGAACTCACGGCGATCCTCCTGCCTCAGCCTCCCGAGTATTTGCATGATACTCCACTTCCGGGTCTGTGTTAATGAAATACCAGTCGTGATCGGCCACAGGGATTTCTCCAGCTTCTCTGTAGGTTTGCTCCCCTGTAGGTTTCAGTCTCTTTTGCTCGGTGGTTAATTTTGTCAAAGTTATTGAGTGCCTGCTCGGACAGAGTCAGGACGGAGTCACACACAGACCGCTGGAGGGGTGACCAACAGGCCGCTGGGCCCTTAATCTGTTGCTCACTAAAAGCATTACTTGTGTCCCCCACCACCGCCTCAGGTAAACAGGGACTTGGAGGTGGCTTGGCTACAAAGCCATGGCTCTTCCCTGTCCTCTAGGCGCCCCATGGATGCCTAAAGTATCCATGGTGTGACCAGGGCCCAATGTGCAGAGTGTGATCAGAGCCTACGCCCATGTTTAACTGTTTTCACAGCGTGGTCATTAAAGACACACTGGGGTTCACAGCCCCCTCGGAAACCTGCAGTACCCCACTAGGTCCCCAGCAGCTCTGGGAGGCCTCCCTGCTGAGGGTCTTTACAAGATGTGAGCACAGGCCCGGTGAGCGCTGCACCCCCGGAGAGCAAGCTCGGACACATCACAGCAGCATCCTGATCCAGCTGTCTTCCCCAAAAGGACCGTGCAGGGGAAAGGTTTTGAGTCCCCTCAGGACACTGAGCCCCTGAAGACACTGGTGTGAAGGGCAGTGTCCAAAGCCAGGGGCAGAGGCTGCTTGTTTATTTTTGTCTTTTTGAGACACGGTCTCACTGTGCAGTCCAGGCTGGCCTTGAGCTCACTCTGTAGCCCAGGCTGGTCTCGAACTCACAACCATCCTCCTGCCTCAGCCTCCCGAGTGCTGGAATGACAGACGTGAGCCACTGTGCCTGGCACCAGGGAGAGTCTTGAGGGAGATTTATGACAACTCTCACTGTAATTATGTTTCGTTTTGTTTAAATTTAAGCATTCACTGTATATATGGATCCCACCACACAGTCCTGGGGATCCTGCTATACACAAAAGCACACATGTCCATTCCCAGGCCCCCGGAAAGTCATTAGGGTGGTGGCTTTGGCACAGAGCAGCCAGCGACCCCCCTCCAGAGCCACCCCCGTCCTGCCTGGCTGAGACGAGGGACTTTTCAGTGCTGAAACTTGGGGAACCCCAGGGGGGTGCAGGCGGAGTCTGCCGTCCTGGGAGGCCACAGAGAGGAAGTGGGGAAGCCTCCCTGCAGTCCCGGGCTGGAGCCTCCTCCCGTGGGTCTGGGATGTGGCGGAGGGGAGGGCGGCGGGGGTGACAGCCAGGAAGGCCACCGTCCTGTCCCCCAGGCCTCCAGGCAGTGGCGAGGAGCAGCAGGAGGCCAGAAAGCCTAGGGGTGGAGGGGGGAATAAAAACGGGGTCCCCTTAGGCAGACTACTAGAGAGTCCCCAGGGAAGTGAGTCAGAGACAGGGTAGAAAAAGAAAGGAAATTACAGGGGGCAACAGCAGATAGAGGCACCACGTGGCCTCAGGACCTGGCCCGTGAGACCAGAAAAACAGGTGACGGGCTGGAGAGAGAAAACCAGGGCGCACATGCTAAGCTGCCTCACCCCTAACACTACGGAGGAAACTGAGGCCGCGTGGGCTCAGCCTGCGCACTGACTGATGTTTACTCTTCCGTAGGCGCAGGTTCCCTCTAGAGTCACTCTATTATCACCCTGGGACCGCGATAGAGCACGATGGCGACCCACACGTCCCCTCGCAAACCAAACCGCGGCCAAGGCGCCCCTTGCCCAGCAACCGTCCACACCGATGATGAAGAAGTGTCAGAAGCTGAGGCGAGGACACAGAGCCATGAGGTTAGGCCGAGGTGCCCGGAATCCAGTCCAGTTAGGGCGACTTCCGGGCGGAGGGGGAGGCCCAGCACTGCTGGGAGCCCGGGCCCAGAGGCCTCCTCTCTCCGGAGCACCCCACCTTCCAATCAGGGGAGCTGTCTGTCTCCTCCGGCTCCCTTTACCGATCAAATGTCTTCCTCTCGCTAAACTTTGCCCCTCTTATTTCTCTTTGGGGCTGAGCTCCAATTCTGCTGGTGTGCAACAGGAAGGTGTCAATCCCAGCCCTCGGGAGGCTGAGGCAGGAGGGTCACTGCGAGTTCAAGACCAGCCTGGGCTGCACAGTGAGCTCAAGGCCAGCCTGAGCCACACAGGGAGGCCCTGTCTCAAAAAGACGAAAAAAATGAAAGAAAGGTGTCAGGCATCAGGGGATGGAGTCCAGTTTGTGACCAGTATATGGGGGACAGCACAGAAGCAGAGGGACAGAGAGAGAGGAGTTTGGTGTCTGAGCCAGTTCCCTGGGGCTGGGTTGATGGTGGAGGTGGAAGGCGTGAGGAGTGGGGTACGGCTTGGCGGATGTTCCCAGGGAGTAGATGTGTGGGGAAGAGGTGGAGCCTTCACGCCTAGCCACATCCCCACAGGTCTCAGGAAGTCACTAAGTGGCCCGGGCTGGGCTGGAACTTGGGATTGTCCTGCCTCAGCCTCCTAGCATGCTGGGATACAATAGGCACACGCCACCACACCCTGCTGCATCTCAAGTCTGGTTCGTGCACCTTGTGTTAGGACTGTGATGGTCGTGTCTGCTCAGCAAGACGACTTCCCTTGTCATTTCCGGGGAGCAGTAAGTGTCACGGTCTGGGAGCATTGCTTTGGCATTGTTTATAATGATGATTTGCTGTCTGTAATTGCAGCATTCTGGGAGGCTGAGGCAGGAGGGTCTCAAGTTCCAGCCCAGCCCAGGCAACTTCTCAAGACCCTGTCTCAAAATGATGCCTGTTCCGAGGATCACATCATGCCTGACTCCTTTCGTAAACAATGTCAAGAATAAATTCACAGATACAGAGAATAAATTAGAGGTTGCAGGGGCTTGGCTGAGGAAACGGGCGGGGAGGGACTGCTGAAGATCGCAGGGTTTCTGCTATGATTTATGTGCAGACTCCCCCCAAGCCCCATGCAATCGTGGGCGCTGCCAAATCCCGCGTTTGTGATTGGCTGGCTCTCAAGCGCTCTGATTGGTGGAGTGAGTGCTACACCGCCTGGGGGAGGAGCCAGTGTACAGTGTAACAGGGAAGCAGGCCAATGTTTTCTTTCGTGGCGTGGTTGGTTCTTGGTGGTCTGTGGTGGCCACGATCGGTGGCTCCATCACGCCTGCCACCCTGCCTGGGCACCAGCTGAGCCTGGACTAAAACCTCCAAAATTACAAGAAGTAAAACCTACCCTTCTCTAATTTTGGGCATCAGGTATTTTGTCTCAACCAGGAGAGAACAGTATGCCCCGCACCGTGATCCATCTGTCATCGTGGACCCTGGTGTTTCCACCTGCTGGCTCCTGTGAGTTTTGCTGCTTGAAGATGGGCGACCCTGTAGCTCTTTAAGACCTCACTTTTGACTCATGCTTTGCCCTAATCTCCTCAGACGTGGAGGGCAGAACTATGGGAGAAATTCATCCATCAGGGACATGCAAAGGCAAAGAGTACAATTCAGTGTCCTTTGAAGCCTCTGTCATGATCTAAGAAAGAAACCCAGCATGGTAACACACAGCTGTCACCCCCACCGCTCTGAGAGGCTGAGGCAGGAGGATCCCAAGTTCAAGTTCAGCCTGGGAACTTAATGGCTTAGTTAAGACCCTGTCTCAAAATTGTTTTTAAAAAATATTTTTACAGGGCTGTAGGCAGAGCTCAGTTTCAGCCCTGACTTTAGTCCTCATTATTGGAAAAACAACAAATCCAGGAGAGAGATGTGAGCACAAAATGACCACAAAAGGTCAACGTGATGAATCCATAGGGGTCATGGAGGCAGCCCTGACCACACAGAGAAAGACACTCACGGAAGACCACTGCCAGAGCTGCTTCGGGAAGTGGCGGGAACATCGAGGCAGGCGTGTTCCCACTGAGGGGAGGATTCTGAGGGCAACCGTGGCAGCGTGGCCTTCAGGCTCATCAGTGTATGTGCTGTATTTTTTGATTGCACTTTGATTATCACAGGAGCAGGAGCCAACGGGGATGAGGGGCCTACTTCCTAAAAGAATCACACGTGTACCTATAATCCCAGCACTCGGGAGGCTGAGGCAGGAGGATCACCCTGAGGCTGAGGCCGCCTGGCTCACAGAAGCCAGACCAAGCTGCAGGCGGTGATGGGCATGCCTCTGCCACCCAGCACCCTGTGGAACAGCTAGACCCATCCCCAGGGAGCTGGGGATGTAGAGCCCTGCGTTTGGCATCGACAGGTAAAAAAGTGAGCTGGTTTTTATTTCTCTGTTGCAGCGCTGGACAGGAGACCAAGAGACCTGCTGTCTGCTCTCCCTGCTGAGAGAGAATACCCAGCCCCCCAAATTAAGGGAGGAAAGGTTTATTTAGCTCACAGTAGGGTGGCACGGTACAGGTGCCGTGCATCAAGGAGCGATGGGCATACAGGGCCGGGAAGCAACCCCTGTTCCTCCCCTTTATTTATTTTTATTGGTACCAGGAATCAAACTCACGACTGCACACTTGCAAGGCAGGCTCTTATGCCGCTGAGCTAAATCCTCCTCCCTTTTATCGTATGTAGGCAGCCACCCCTGTAGTTTTGGTGACTGGTGGTCAGTTTAATCATCAACTGAACGGGATCAGCGCGGTGCAGAGCGTGGCTGGCCCACCTGAGGGCTGCCACCAGCATGGAAAGGAGACCCGGCGAGGAAGAGGGCGCTGTGGGTCTCCCGAGTGGCGGTGTTGGGAGCCCTTGGTTCCCCTGGAGGAGCTGGTCCTGCGGGCTCGCCTGGTACGAACGGGGCTGTTCTCATCAGAGGAGCTGAGGATGGCTGCGGTAGCTCTGCGGGGAGCCCTGGTCCTTATCGCTTCCTGGCTCCAGGGCAGATCCCTCAGCCTGCTGGCACGGATCCTTCACCCCGTTGGCACAGACTTTCTAGCTTGCACTGCTGCCCGCTGGGCCTTCCCAGCGCAGACCCGTGGAATAGACTTGTGTGGGTCACTGTCGTGGGCTCTGGGTTTTCAGTTGCACCGTGCTGGTGATTGCCATGGCATGAGGTGCTCGGCTGGTTTTCTAGGTCTTTAGTGTTGTGGACAGATTTCCTGTATTTTTCTTACGTCTGACTCCTTGGGTGACCATTATGAATAGCACTATAAATTCCGTGTCCTGTATGTAACTGTTCTCCTTGCAACCCGACCCCAGCCACCCCCTAGGTCCCGGTGTTTACCAAGTGAGGATTCTCACTCCTCAGGAGCCACTTAGTTAAACTTTCAGACTTCTCGAATTGATACAATGAACAACATCCCACTGCAAGTCCTCTACACCCTAGGAGGCTCAGCTGCTGAGTTACTTGGTTACACTTCTGGACTTCTCAAGTTGATGCAATGTAGCAACCATTACACCTGTGGATAGTAAGCCAGTGCTCACCACTGAGCTGGCCTCCAGCTCTGGAGCGGTTCTGGTGGAAGAGGAGGGATGGGAGGGAACCGCAGAACACAGACGACGGGAACCACTGTTTGGCACCCCATCATTAAATGATGGCAGAGATGGGTCCTTTCCACCTGGAAGAATCTGTGACTAAAGACATTATAGTGTCAACATGAGACAAAACTGATTGATGAAAACCTGGAAACCTCCGAAATAGCTTGTAAGCAAACATTGACTTGGTTAAGTGATAGAATATTATGCAGCAGCAAAAAGGGATGAGTTGAACCTATTTGGAGGAGAGTGACTATAACCTAAAAAGTAAGCACATTAGCAGTGTGTATTTGTTTATTTGTATATATTTTTGGAGACAGAATCTTACTATGTAGTTCAGGTTGGCCTTCAACTCACTATGTAGCCCAGAGTGGCCTTGAACGCACAGTGATCCTCCTGCCTCAGCCTCGTAAGTCCTGGGATTGCAGCAAAGGTATTCATCTCTAATAACTGAAACTTTATTCATATTGAAAAACAGCTCCCCATGGAGGAGGAATTTTAAATCAGCTCACTTATACCACTGCTGGTAGACCTCAGTCCCTTGAGGGCTGTTAGCTGCGGACATCAGTTCCTGGCCACGTGGACCTTTGGCAGGTGCTTTAGTGTCCCTGTGACCTGCCGTGAGGGACCAGGCAGCTGGCTTCCCCCAGGCACTCAATTTTTTGTCTTTTTATGACCTGCCCTCAGCACTCCTGTCTGGTAGAAGGCAACCAGTACTTACAACTTCTCGGTGACAGCGTGGAGACTAGCCGGTGGCTGGGACACCTGGAGGCCGCCTGCCCCCAGGACAGAAGGATTCATTCACTTGCTCGCATGTGCAGAGCTCGAGTTAAGACGGCACGATGCCAGCGTGGCCTGCGGGTTATTTCAGACTGGACGCACGGGAGGAGTTCCCGCTGCACCTCGGGCCTCCCGCATCCGGGAGACAGCAGCTGTGACCGCTGGGCCTGGGCACCACGCCGTGAATAAACTCACCAAAGCAACACTTACCGCCGAACCAAACTCCCCGTCTATCGCCTAGTGACTGCCTCTGAATGTACTGCCACAGCCCAGAAACCCCAAAGTAACTGGGGTATGGTGGTGCACACCTGTAATCCCAGCGCCCAGGAGGCTGAGGCAGGAGGGTCTCTGCCACGTACTATGCGGCTGCTGTCCTTTCTACGCGCTCATACATGCCCGGGATATTTCCAGAAAGATAATAAATGTAAAACTAAGGTTACGTATCACAGTAGGTGTGGTGGCCCACACCCGCCATCCCTCCCAGCACTGTGGGAGGCTGAGACAGGAACATTGCAAATTTGAGGTCAGTCTTCGCAACTCGGTAAGAGCCTGTCTCAAAAATTAAAAAAAAAAATTAATTTGTATTCATGTTGATGCTCAGATTTTTAGCTCTTGTCCAGAGGTCTCCCTGTTCCAACTGGCCGTTTGTTTTCTAGTTGAATCACTTGGATTATCTTTTTTGCAGTCTACCCTCTGCGGTGCAGAAGCATCCAGGGTCTTGCTTAGGGGAGGCAAGTGTTCTACCGCCGAGCTCCACCTCCAGCCCTTCTTCCTCTCTTGATGCCCATCTTCACAGGATTTTTTAGACACCCATTTAAAGTGAGGGCTGGGGGTGAGGGATGGGCCCAGGTCTGCCTCATCAGTGTGCATCTCTTTTTTTTTTTTTTGTCTCTCTGAGACAAGGTCTCCTTACGCGGTTCAGGCTGGTCTCGAACTTGCAACCATCTGCCTGCCTCAGCCTCCCCAATGCTGGGATCACAGGAGTGCGCCACCACGCCCGGCTCAGTTTGGAGCAGGCAAAAGGCGACCAGTACTAACATCCATCAGATCATCAGATCTCAGCACAGTTTCAGAAATGATCAGCAGCAGAACTTTCTCTGAAGAGAAGTAAGATGCTCATTCCTTTAAAGTCCACATTCTTTAGAAACGATGAAACAAGCCTTGCTTTGAAACAGGTAATTTCATTATTTTCAAAACCGGCTTGTTGAAATGGGGCTAGTTCTGAGCACTGAGTGGGAAAGGCCTGGATTCCTGCCCACTGAGTTATGATTTTTTTCAAATCCATTTTGTTTCAAAGAGAAAAAAGAAAAAAATCAAAACATGTCAATCAGGGGCAACGCTGTGGGCCCAGATCGTTCCCTCTGAGCTAGTCTTATGAAGCTGCTCCTAGAAGCTGCTCCCACGGACCTCCGGAGGCTCAGGGCACTGCCAAGTCTAACCCCTTCCTAACCAATTCCACTATCTCACCAGCTATATACTTTAGCTTCTCGTTCCCAAAATCTGCAGCCTTCCCTCGAATTAGTCCAAACTCTCCCTTTTAAAAGCAGCTCTTCCCTGTGGTTCAACCAGGACCCACCTCTGAGAATCACGCGACTGAGGCTTGTCCTAAAGGGCCGTCTGTGATTCTGCTCTCACCCGCCCTGCCTTCTGTTTTAAAGATTTAAAAGGGCTGAGGGCTGACTCAGTATGAAGACCTAGGACTCAAAACCCAGCACCACTAAAAACGAAACATCAGGCATCACCCTGAAAGGGAGCTTTATCCGTACATTAAAAGTTCTTTTATGCCATGGAGGGTTTCTGTATATCTATATGTCTTTTTTTCTTTTCTTGGGGTTTTTTGAGGCAGGGTCTCACTGCATAGGCCAGGCTGGCCTTGAACTCACAGCAACCCTCCTGACTCAGCCTCCCACGAGCCGGGTGACGGGTGTGTGTCACCCACTGTCTTGGTTGCTGTTTGCCAAGTGCAAACAATACTTTTTTAAATTTCATGGCTGTTTGCCGTGAAGACAAATAAAAGCTGAACAAAAATGTTAACTGGCATTGACGGGAATGGGTGAGCTGCTGCAAGGGCTGATACTCAGATGGAGGACAAAGCTGTCTCCCCGGCTGGGGCTTAGCTCAGTGCATAAGCGCCTGCGGGCAAGCGTCAGGTCCTGAGTTCGATTCCAGCACCCAAAGGGAAAAAAAACAAACCCGGGTCCCCTGGGGACCGCCCAGACCCCGGGGAGACTCGACCCCTGAGGCTGTTGGAACTTGTCTCCTTTCCCACTGGGCTGCTCCGCACCCTGCTAATGACTGTTAATTCACTTTGCCAGGCGGGCGCTGCAATCATCTTGGCTGGCGGGGACCGAGCTAATTCTCCGAGGCACGGAATCATTTCCATGGCAAACCGCCGTGCTGCAGAAAAGGTGGACACACAGTTTGTCCTCAGCCAAAAGTGTTATTAAATACATCCAGGCAACCGGGCAGCGGGGGGAGAGAAGGGCCGCGCCTCGGTTCTCCGGCAGCCGCCAAGGGAGAGGCAGAGGGGAGCCTGGTGACGGGGACCCACACGCCTGTCATGCCGGCACTCGGGAGGCTGAGGCAGGAGGGTCTCTGTGAGTTTGGGGCCAGCCTGGGCTATGTACAAAACCCAGAGAGAGAGAGAGAGAGACAGAGAGAGAGAGAGAGAGAGACAGAGAGAGAGAGAGAGAGAGAGAGAGACAGAGAGAGAGAGAGAGAGAGAGAGAGAGAGAGAGGAGAACTGGGGGGAAATGAGGGCCGAATGGTTGCTGAGGGTAACCATCAAGGCCACCCTGAACCCCCGGGGTGCTCGCCTCCCCATCCAACCAGTCTTGGGCTGGCGATCCTGGAGCTCATCCCAAGGCCCTGTGGCCCCCCGAGTCCTCTGTTGGTTTTGTAACAGCACAGCCAGGGCCTTGGGGCCTGGGGGTCCCCCATGGTGTGACCCTTGTTCTCAGGGTCTGGTCTGCACCCTGATGAAAACACAGGGGTGCTGCAGAGTGAGCTTCCCAAGCTGGTGTCTTTGCTCTGGGCCCAGGTACCGGGGTCCAGGCCTCTCGGGGCCTCAGCCTTGGCCGCTGGGGTGAGCCTGGGGTTTGGGGGACTTTACGGTGAATGCGCACAGGTCCCTGAAAATAACCGCTGTCCACCTGCAGAAGGTGCCACGCACGCCAGCCAGGTCCCCCCTGCCCCCTGACTGTCCCCGAAGTTTCTGTAAGGAGTCACCTGCTCCAGGCAACCCCTGGCTGCGGCTCCGGGGGCTGGGAAGTCTGAGCGCCCGGTGCCTGTTGGAGGCCACCGAGCCTTCGGGGAGCACCAGCTTCCTACGTCAGACCGGGCGGAGGGCACCCCAGAGCCACACGGAGCCAGACGCGAGCTCGGGTCTCTCCCTGTCATGGTGCGGCTGTGACAGGCCCCGACCCCCGTGCACTGACAAGTTGACCCTAACACCACCGTGTTTGGGGTGCAGCCTTCGTGGGGCAGTGCTGGGAACATGAGGTCCTGGTCTCAATGGATTCATCCGTTTGTGGGTCCGAACCCGGCAGTTAATACTGTGCTGGGGGCCGGGCTCGGGAGACTCCTGGACGTGCTGCATGGGGGGCTGCTGAGCCCATCTGGGGTCACCCCGCCCCCGAGCTCACGGCCGAGGGGATCCTGGGGGAGCTGGAGGCACTGAGTGAGTGCCACGTCCTTGGTGACCCTGTGTGGTCCCCAGCTGCCCTGACCCCTGTTCCTGGCGCCCATGAGCCAAGCAGTTCTCTCCGCCAGGCCTTTGCACCATGTGTTTCGCATTCGCAGTGAGCCATGGGCTGAACCCTCAGAACCGTGAGCCACGGCCCCGAAATCTCTCCTCCTCCTCCTCCTCCTCCATCTCCTCCTCCTCCATCTCCTCCATCTCCTCCTCCTCCATCTCCTCCTCCTCCTCCATCTCCTCCTCCATCTCCTCCTCCTCCTCTATCTCCTCCTCCTCCTCCATCTCCTCCTCCATCTCCTCCTCCTCCTCCTCCTCCATCTCCTCCATCTCGTCCTCCTCCATCTCCTCCATCTCGTCCTCCTCCATCTCCTCCATCTCCTCCTCCTCCTCCTCTATCTCCTCCTCCTCCTCCATCTCCTCCTCCATCTCCTCCTCCTCCTCTATCTCCTCCTCCTCCTCCATCTCCTCCTCCTCCTCCTCCTCCATCTCCTCCATCTCGTCCTCCTCCATCTCCTCCTCCTCCATCTCCTCCATCTCCTCCTCCTCCATCTCCTCCTCCTCCTCCATCTCCTCCTCCATCTCCTCCTCCTCCTCTATCTCCTCCTCCTCCTCCATCTCCTCCTCCATCTCCTCCTCCTCCTCCATCTCCTCCTCCTCCTCCTCCTCCATCTCCTCCATCTCGTCCTCCTCCATCTCCTCCTCCTCCTCCATCTCCTCCTCCATCTCTTCCTCCTCCTCCTTCTCCTCCTCTTTGCCTTCTCCTCGTCCTTCTTCTAGACACAGAGCCCTGCTGTGTATCAGCCATGAATGGATTTTGCCCATTGACTGCTTCTCTCCCTGCGGCTGTGGCACCCACCAACCCAATTTCCATCCTCAGTCCTTTCTTGCTTAAAAACGGAAGCAATAGCCAAGCCTTAGGCCCACCCATATCTGTCATTATGGTACTGTGGGAGGCTGAGGCAGGAGGATTCCAAGTTTGAGCTTTGCGTGAATGACTTAGTGATGTAAAGAGATGTAAAATTAAAAAATAATAAAGGGAAAAGGGATGAGGATTTGCAAAGGGCCTGGGGTCAATCCTCAGGACCAGAAAATAATCACCTAAGCAGTAGGCTGCAAGAGGCGCCCTCGCCCTGTGGGGAAGGTAGCTGGGGTCTGCACAGGCAAAGCCCTGGAACTGCAGGACTGTCATGGCGAAGGCCAGGGGCCAGCTCAGGGCCCTCCAGGCAGCTGCAGCACTGTGAGGGTCTGTGTTGGTCCTACCTGGGGCCAGCGATAAGCAGACGCCCCACAGTGTGGGAAGGGTCACTGAGAAGCAGGTGAGGGACACGGGCACTGGGGGCCCGGGAGAGGCCTCTCCAGGGTCAGCACGGCTGGACAGCGAGGGGGCAGCTGTGTTTGCAGAGGGAGGAAGAAGTCTGGGGCCCAGGGGGAGCTCTGCAGCAGGGCTGGCTCTTCAGGCCACGGGCTGGCGGGGGCTTCCTGGCCCGGGGCAGTGGGCGCCAAGGTCAGCTTCCGCCACAGCCCGGGAGCTAGGGAGGGAGCTGCCTCATCTCTGTCCCTGACCGGAGCCGCGGGAGACAGGAGACCAAACTCGAGCAGGATCAGCTCTCAAACTTTATTACGTACAGCGAACCGGACCTAACAAGGTCCGCCACCCTCAACGTTGGTTCCTCTTCCGCCGTTGGGGGCAGGAACAACCTCTTATAAGGGGAAGCAGTATCCAATCACAGAGAAGCGCGCCTAACAAGCTGATAGGCTAGCGTCACGGGTAACTGGGCAGATATGACAATTTGGCGGGCTTGTTCAGGCCGGGAAGAACCCGGAAGCAGGAAATGGGCGCCATCTCAGGCGGCTTCCCACATCTCCCCCTTTTTTATTTATTAAAATAGGATGGTCTGTGGGTCCCTCCAAGGTGTCTATGACCTTGTTGCTGTTAGACACCTAGGAGTGGGCCTACCTTGTAGGCCGAGGCATGAGAGAATGTAGAGGTCTATACCCTGCTGTGCATCACCCTGTTTTGTGCATATCCTTGCGCCAGGACCATGCTCAAGGTGAGTGGTTCATTTTTTCGCAGGGCCAGGCTTTTGTGAACCGAACCTGGATGCATATAGACATTCATTCCTGCCTTCCCCCCAACCTTTGGGGCGGATGGCACTGCAGTACCCTTGGTCTCGCATCTCAATGCCAATAATTTGACTCCGGGAGGGACCCCTGGCCTTATAGGCCATGTATATCTGAGTGGAGCCTGTCTTAGGTTGACCGGGAGGGCTTTTCCCGTCTTACCCGTCATTGGCTTGCCCACTCAGCTCTTATAGCTGATGTTCTGCAATGTGAAGGAGATATGCGGCGGCCTGCTGGCCTGATGGGCCACCTGCTGCCATTTGCATGGCTGCCATAGCTGTGATCTTAACCTGCTGCTGAGTTTGTATGAGGCGATCTAACAAGCATTTAATAACCACAAGCCCTACTAGGATAGCCATGGCAATTAGCATAATCAAGGACTGTTTGATTGATGGTGTAAACCCTGGGTGAGGTGGGCGAGGCCGCCGAAAAAGGTGCCAATGTGGGCGGGTGGTGCCAAGGACCCCAAAGATATTGTGGTGGTTCTGTGGAATCTGAGCATATCACAGGGGTGATTAATAGGAACCCACAGAATAGAAAAAGCTCCAAACCAGACATTTTAGTTTGTAGATGGTCTCGGGCGCTGAGCGTCGGTCCCAGAAGGGTCGAGTTGACTTGTGTCCGCGGGCTTATCCTCCTGTGCTTTATCAGGAACTGGTGGGGAGTTTACTGCTCGCGTCAATCTTTCCGGGACCCACAGCGGTTCGCAGCCTGGTTCCTGTGGGAAGACACAAACCGCACCTCGGGTCCAACTAACCACTGGATCCGGGCCCATCCATTGTCCTGTAAGGACATCTTTCCATCTCACCAGCCCTTTGTCGGCCGGGGACGGGTTATTGTGCTCCATGGCAGGGGAATGATTATTGTGATTAAGGTTTAAAAAATTTATGGTAAAGAGTGCCAATGATATTCTTCCTTTGGGCGTTAGGCCGTGGCCACCCAATTCACGGCACAGGCGTGTCCACTCTTCTAAGGACCTATTTTTGTTAGTTCTTAGGACATCACGGCACTCCTTAGTGCACTGTTCAAAAATCAATTGTTTTATGAGAGGGTGAGCCGCCTCAGCATCTGGAAAAATCCTGTTAGCGGCCTCAAGCATGCGGGCCACAAAGTCTGAAAATGGCTCTCCCTGCCCTTGTATAATTTTTGTAAGGTGACCCGTATGTTCTCCCTTTCCAGCCAGCCGTCTCCAGGCCTGGAGGCCACAGCGGCTAATTTGTTCATAAACCTGGCGAGGGTATTGAGTTTGATCTTCCTCAAAGGCTCCTCGCCCTAATAGCATATCCCTGTTCCATTTTTTCTGGTTATTTTCCCTGTTGGCTGCCGCCTGCTCTACACAGAATCCGGGGGAGAGGCAGGCGCGTGCCAGTTGGGTCCAATCTCCAGGAGTTAAAAGCAGACCTGCCAATGCCTCTAAAAGCGCCATGGTAAATGGCGCATTGGGCCCATTGCAGCTGCAGCAGCTGAAACTGCGTCCTTGATAGCTTTAAGTTGTTTAATTTCTAAGGGCTCATAATATCCTCCTCCTCCCCTGCCTCCTACTTGTACCGGGAATGCATGGAGACCGGGACACTCAAAGGGAAGCCGCGACCATACCCTCTGGTGGAAGGAACGTCCTCCTCCCTCCCCAGATTGGGGGCGCAGAAGGCAACCCAGGAAGTAGCTCTCCCTCTAACCAGGGCGGTGCCATAGGTTGTGGTGGCAGCCCAGGGAGCAACTCCTCTTCCGGCCACGGCGGTGCAGTGGGGCCTGGCGCCCTGAAAGGGGCGATCGTGGGTCGCGAACTTGCCAAAGGGCGGAAGGGCTTAAGCTCCTCCCGTAAGGCGGAGTAGCTCGGGCAGGGTGGTGTTTGGTTCCCCTTTTTATCTTCCCGAGCCCTAAGTTCCTCTTTTAACGGTGTAGGAGGGTCATGCTTAGCAAAGACGACCTCCTCTTCTGAGCCTTCCAAATCCGAATCAGAATTAGAGCCCTGAGGGTCCTCCGGAGACCCACAATCGGCAGTGGCTCCGGGCTCCTCTGAGCATTCCGATCGAGCTCAAAAGCCTGTCGGGCTGTATTAGCGAAGCGAAAGCAAAACAGATGCAAAGGGAAAAGAAAAGAAAAAAAAACCCAGCGTCCACTCGTGTGGCGCTCAAAATCTGTTAGGTGCGTCCACCCAACCCAGGTGACCCAGTACTCACCTGTCCCGGGAACCGCTGTATCTCACGTAGCTGATCAGGGTGAAGAGAAGAGGCGCTCGCGGCCTTCCGTTGTTATTGGGCCAGGTCCTCCGTCGTACCGCAGGCGACAGCAATCGCACCTCCCGGCCGAAGAGGCACGTCGCTGAGTCTTTTACCTTTTTCCCCGTACGGGCCCCCAGATGACCGGAGCCGCGGGAGACAGGAGACCAAACTCGAGCAGGATCAGCTCTCAAACTTTATTATGTACAGCGAACCGGACCTAACAAGGTCCGCCACCCTCAACGTTGGTTCCTCTTCCGCCGTTGGGGGCAGGAACAACCTCTTATAAGGGGAAGCAGTATCCAATCACAGAGAAGCGCGCCTAACAAGCTGATAGGCTAGCGTCACGGGTAACTGGGCAGATATGACAATTTGGCGGGCTTGTTCAGGCCGGGAAGAACCCGGAAGCAGGAAATGGGCGCCATCTCAGGCGGCTTCCCACATGTCCCGACACTCGGGAGGCTGAGGCAGGAGGGTTCTCCTGAGTTCACAGCCAGTTTGCACCACGTAGTGAGACCCTGCCTTAACATATATAGATAAGGAAAGAGAGCTGCAGTCTCCTCCCCAGAAGAAGTTTTGTGCAGGGGTGAGGCAGGCTGGGAAAGATGGCTGGTGATGTCACAAGGGTGGTGGGAATAGAAGGTTCCAGAAGGCTGCCTGGGCATAAGATCTACTGAGAAGGGAAACCACCGCCTTCCGCCTCCCGCCACCACCTTCATCGGGGGCCAGCCCAGAGGGTGACCAGGACCTGCAGCGGGCAGTGAGCCTCGGGCTTCCAGAAGCATCACCTGTCACTCATCTTTGCAGGAGGGGACACACCCAGGGGCCCGATGTCTCTGCTGCCGTGTGAAGCCCCAGCCTGGGTAGGGCACTGTGGCTCGTGAACAAGCTGTACATGTGAAGCTTTCAGAACAGGGCTTGGAGCTGAGGGAAGCCCTGTGTGCGGGCTCTTTTGTTTATTTTAACTTTATTTAAAAAAAAAATTTGTGGCACTGGACGTTGAACCCAGGGCCTTCCCACTGAGCTCTATCCCTAGCTCTTTATTTTTAAAATTTGAGACAGGGTCTCTAACTTGCTAAGATGCCCACTGGACTCAACTTGTGATCCTCCTGCCTCAGCTTCCTGAATAGCTTTGGGCCCTAAACAATCATATATTGGTGGTTTTTGTTTTTTGTTTTGGTACCAGGGATTGAACTCTGACCTGCCAGGTGAGCATTTAGCTGCTGGGCTAAACCCCCAACCTGATACATTGGTTTTGATATAGAATCTCTCCGTGTAGCCCAGACTGGCCTCCAACTCTTGGTGATGCTCCCGCCTCAGCCTCCCGAGTGCTGGAATTATAGGCATGTACCACCACGCTCAGCTGTTTGTCTGTTTTTAAAAGTCATCTTTGTTTTGTTTATAATTATCTAATCATGTCATTTGTCCACTTTCTCACTGAGTTTTGGTCTTTTTCCTGTTGTTTCCTCAAAGCTCTTTACATGTGAAGGTAATTGAGCCTTTGTTTATTAGACGGTTCACCTGTATTCCCATTTTTTGTTGTTCTTTTTCTATCTTGTTGCTATTCTAAAAAGCAGTATAACAATTACTTGCATGGCATTTATACTACATCAAGTGTTACAAATCATCTAGGCATCATTTAAAGTATATGGCAGAAGCCAAGCATGGTGGCACACGCCCGTGATCCCAGCACTCCGGAGGCTGAGGCAGGAGCGTTGTGGTGAGTTCCAGGCCAACCTGGGCTACACAGCAACACCCTGTCTCAAACAACCAAAGCTAGGTGGTAAATGAAGCCTACGGCAGGATGTACATAGGTTACAGTAAAGCTCTGCACCAATTATAGGAGGGATTTAAGTATCTTAAGATCTTTCCGTCTGCAGGGAGCTCAGGAGCCCACACACACCCCTTCTAAAGACCAATGTCGTGGGAATTAAATCCAAATCCTTTGCACTGAATTCTATGCCCAGCCTTTTAAATTTTCTTTTTAAAGATACAATCTTGCTAAGTTGAGTAGGCTCGATTTGAATTTGCAGTCCTTCTGTCTCGGCCTCCCAGGAATCTGGGACATCATTAAAACAAATTGACTAGAGCAGATAGATGTGGTCCTGTGGCAGTCTCTTCCTAACCACTGGGTTACCTATAGATGTAGCCCTTATATTCTTATTGGAAAATCTCAGTGGGTATGGTGGCAAGGCTTCGAATGCCAGCGTTCTGGAAAGTAAAAGCTCAAGCAGGAGGATCATGAGTTTGAACTGAGTTTGGGCAACCTCCTGAGAACCTGTGTCAAGAAAGTACTGAGCATCTAGGTCAGTGCTAAGGTCCTGAGTTCAGTCCCCCACAGTGCTTCAGAGAAAACCAAGCCAGCCAAAGCAAACAAACAGAAAACAGAATTTCTTTGGAAACACAGATTAAACCGTCTGAGCTTTATAACTTCTCTGGGCTATAGCACACACTCCCCTCTCCTCCTCCTGAGCCCCAGACAGGCATGACTAATCGATCCCAGGACTCTAGGCAGACATGTCAGCCGATAGGAGCTGGGCCTTCTGCCAGCTTTCCTAAGTTGTGCATTTCTTTTCCCCTGCAGAACTGTGAAGGATAATCGCTGAGCCCCTGGAAGATCTGAGACCCCAATGACTCAAGAAAAGGAAGCCAGGGGCCATGAAGTACAAGCCGGGGGCCTTGAAGAAATACAAGGTATGTTGCACCAGACAGCATGGGGAGGGCATGTTGATGTAAAAGGGACCCCACCATTCTTTGCCCGGGGCCATGGAGGGATCTACAGTACCCAAGCATTAGGCAGCACCCAGCCGGGCCAGATCGTGCAGAACCGAAGTCTGGGAATCATGTGACATTGGCGAGCGACTTCCCCCCTTGGTTTTCTGAGACAGTGTCTCATCACGTAGGCCAGGCTGGCCTTGAACTTGTGGCAATCCTGCCTCAGCCTCCTGAGGGCTGGGGTTACAGGTGTGTCACCACCCTCCATTATACAAATATTCAATACTTTATGGAAATTCCAAATCCAAAACGCTTCAGGCCGGGTGTGGTGGTGCATACTGTAACCCCAGCACTCAGGAGGCTGAGGCGGGAGGATCCCTGAGCATTCCAGGCCAGCCTGGGCTGCATAGTGAGACCCTGTCTCAAAAAACAAAAAAAAAGTTTCTGGTCCCAAGCAGTTTTGGTGAGGAATATTAACTCTAGTTAATAATTCGTGTGCAAAATTATTTAAGGATGAAATGGATGAATGGAGAGCTGAGTTTAACTGTTTTTTTTATTTCTTTCTATTTGGGGGGGGGCAGTGTCTGGCTGTGTAGCCCAGGCTGGCCTCAGCCTCATGGCAATTCTCCTGCCTCAGCCTCCCAAACAGCTGAGATGATAGATGTGTTCTTAATGTTCTTCTATGCCTGAAAAGTTTTAAAATAAGTTATTGAAAGGAGTCATGAAAAAAATATGTAAGTAGGAATGAGGAAGTTTGCCTGGACCAGGGTTGATCCTGTAACGTTTCTCACCCAAGGCAATGAGTTCAAATCTTAGCACATGAAATCCGAAAGCACAGGGCCACTAGCTGCAAGTTGTGCCCTGAATAAAAACACTTGGCCCTGTTCCCCGTGACCCTTTGCAGTTGCCCCCAGGCTGTGGACCACCCACCGAGACGGAGAGGTCGTGCTCAGGCTGTCAAAGCAACATGCAGGCCAGGAGACCCCAATGACCATCCCAGAACTTTTCCAAGAGTCAGTCAAGCGATTCAGTGGGCACCCAGCGCTCGCGTGGAAGGGCAGGCGGAAATGGAACACGCTGAGCTTTGCCCAGTACTACACAGCCTGCCGGACGGCCGGGAGGGCCCTGCTCAAGGTACACGGGCCGCTCGTCCTCGTGTGCTCGGGAAGAGCCCCGCACACGCACAAGTGCACACGCACAGGTGGTACACGACAGACCCCGGAGCACACAAACATTTATTGGTGGAAATCTCCACTCTAATCTCAGGCCCTCGCCCACCCAGCTCCTGTCCATGGAGGACTTCACCATTGCCAGTTCTCTGAATCTGCAGGTCCTTTGGGGATAAATGATGTGACTTACATGCAAACATAGTCACATACATGGGAATGTGTTTACCCACAGTTCTGCAGCTTGCGTTTGTTTCTTAATGGAGTATCTCTATGGATGTAGGAGTTAGTTGCTGCTGTGTAACAAACGACCCCTTAGTAACTTCAAATAACCATTACTATCTCCCATATTCAATGGGCCAGGAATTCAGGCAGAGCTTAGCTATGGCTCAGCTATGAGAGCTCCTGAGATTTTATTCTAGCACCTAGAGCTTTCTCATCTCTTTCATTTACATTTTCAGCCTCTCGGTTTCCTGCCTGCATTTCTTTCTGTCTCTTTTTCCTCCCCCTCTTCTTTCTTTTTCTCTTTTTCTCTGTGTTTCCCCTGCTCCCCCCCCATTCCTCCCCACATCCCAGGTAGAGGAGGGAGGTCCTTGCCAGCCTTAATCACGCAGGATTCAAAAGCCAACAGCGTTGGAGGCCCCCAATGCAGGGGTCCCCCTCCAAGATGGTCCAGCTAACGTCCAGTCTCCGGGTCTATCATCGACCCCGCTGAGAATAATCCTGCGCCATTAAATGAGCAATTTATCACCACAGGCGACCACTCTTTGAGGGGTTTTGGTATGAAACGAAAATAACTTCACACCCACCAAGATGGCTGTTATTTTCAAAAACCGTGAAACGGCCACTGCTGTTGAAGCTGCAGGGAAACTGTAAGCCTGTGTGCTGTTGGGGGCGTGGAAGGGGCTGCGGCCACTGGAGAAATGCGCGTGACCGTTCCTCCGAAGATCAGACCTAGAATTAAGTGATCCAGCAATTCCGCTTCTAGGCACGTACCCCAAAGGGATGGAGAGAGCTGAACCCCATATCCACAGTAGCATTATTCACATTGTTACAGAAAACAGACCGAATGGGAGAAGAAACGCCACGGAGAAGGTTTAGGAGGCAGTTTATTACCCCGGTGGATTTGCCTGGGATCTGATAGCCCCGCCCAGCAAGGGGGAGGTACAGAGACAGATTTCGTGCCTTTATGATTAGAGGGTTGGGTGACGTCACGGGTTGCCAAGGGGGTTCAGGCTTGTCTGGCCCTGTCTGGTTGGTGTTGGCTGGCAGTCTTGGCGGGCTTTTCTAAAAGGCTTTTACTTAAAATCTTAACTTTCCTCTTCAACATAGCCGGAAGGTGGAGGGAACTCAAGGGTCCCTTGACAGTTAAACAAAATATCTCCCATCCGTACAATGGAATATTACTTATCTGTGAAAACAAGGGACGTTCTGTCTCCCGGAGGACACGCTGCTGGATGAAATAAACCATTCGAAAGGACGAACAAAGCAGGGTTCCACACCCAGGAGGTCCTTAGGGTCTTCAGATCCACAGCGACAGGAAGGAGCTCGGTGGCCCGGGCTGGGGAGGGGATGGGAGTCAGCGCTGCATCCATGGCCTAGAGCATCAATTTGGGGAGAGGATAAAGTCCTGGAGACGCACGGTGCTGGCAGCTACACACCCACATGAATGTCCTTCGTGCTTCCGACCTGTGCACAAAGCACAAGGCGAGAAGCCGGGTGTGACGGCGCACATCTAATCCTAGCAGCGCTCCGGAGGCCGAGGCAGGAGACTCTCCCAGAGTTTAGGGCCACCCAGGTCCACTCGGTGAGTTGAAGACCAGCCTGAATTGCTGTCTCATAAAACCATTAAAAGAAAAAAAACCATAAAAATGATGGAGATGTTAAATTCCGTGTCGCACGTATTTTGTCAGCCAGCAGGCTTCCCGCGGACACAAAAGCACCAGGCCCCACATTTTAGGTCCAGCGCTAGTTTGTGCTCAGTGACCACACTGCGGAGTCCGTCCTAATGACCACTGAATGCCCGAATCACAGCCCGAAGTGAAACGGTCTGAGTGTGTGTTTTCTCTTCGGCTTCCAGCTGGGCTTGCAGCGTTTCCACGGCGTGGGGATCCTGGGCTCCAACTCCAAGGAGTGGCTCATAGCGGCTGTGGGCGCCATCATGGCGGGGTAAGGCCAGCACCTCGGAACCTCGGAGCGGCCCGCGGGGTGGCCCCAGGGCAAGGCGGGTTTTCAGCTGGGGTCCCGCTTAGCAGGCAAAAATCCAAGGTGTGATAGAAACCTACAGTGGGTGTGTACATGAAAACCAAAATTGATGCTGGGTGTGGTGGGGCACGCCTATGATCTCAGCACCCGGGAGGCTGAGGCAGGAGGGTCGCCTAGAATTCAAGGCCAGCCAGCCTCGAATGCATAATGCAGATTCCAAGCCCAGCATTGTGTGTGTGTGTGTGTGTGTGTGTGTGTGTGTGTGTGTGTGTGTGTGAGACCTTGAACAAGCAGCCTCATAAGCCTGGCCCTGTTTTGTTTTGCTTTGGGAGACAGGGTGTCGCTATGTTCAGGCTGGCTTTGAACTCACTGTGTAGCCCGCCTGCCCTGGAAGTCACCGAGATCCTCCTGCCTCCGCCTCCCGAGTGCTCGGATTACTTGTGTGCACCACCCCTCAGGCCCTGTCTTTTGTGCCTTGTTACATTCACTGCTGTCCAGCTGGGGAGGACGGAAGCTGGGGCTCTGGATTCAAGATCTGCTTGCAGACTTGTCCCCTCCCCTGGCCTGCCGGGTCCTCGCGCTGCCAAGTGTGTGGACCCGCACGCACACGTGTTTTCTTTCCCCAGGGGCCTCTGTGTGGGCATTTATTCCACCAGCTCTGCCGATGCCTGTCAGTACGTCATCGCTCATGCCAAGGTGAACATCTTGGTGGCTGAGAATGATCAACAGCTGCGGAAAATCCTTTCGGTAAAATCCCAGCTAGCACTGCTATCCTGAGTCGCCCAGCTAGGCACACATTTGCTCTCTTGTAGCTGCTGAGGAAAAATGAGATGGTGGATTTGGGTGTGGGGGTCACACACCTGTCACCTCAGCTACTTGGGAGGCTGAGGCGAGAGGGTCTCAGGTTTAAGCCCAGCCTACAGAACACAGTAAGACCCTGTCTCAGAATACAATAAACAGGGCTGGGAGTGCAGCTCAGTGATAGAGGATTTGCCTAGCAGGAAAAGGAGCCCAGCAGGAGGTCCTCAATTTCACAAGAAAAAAAAATTGGGGTGGTGGAGTTGGCCCTACGAATGGTGAAGTCCTCCATGACCACACTGATATCCTGGTAAAGCTATTTTTGGGCAGGAGCACAGTGCAACACAAGAGTTTTAATTTCCAATTTACATTAACTTTATCTACTGAGTCTCCATTTTATTTATTTTTATTTTTTTATTGGTACCGGGGATCAAACTCACGACCGCCTGCTTGCAGGACAGGAGCTCATGCCGCTGAGCTAGATCCCCAGCCCCTGAGTCTCCATTTTAAAAGGCACTTATGTGTTGTCTTACGAACACTTTGATATTTATTATTTTTCTTTTAGATTATTTCACACCTATGCTATTCATGTCTCGATATCGTCTTCATTTTCAGAATGAGCTTATTTTTCCTCTTCTGCTTCTTTAAGTTCTACGACTTCCGGTTTCATTTTTTCCTCCAATCAGACGCTCTCTTCCCTGAGCATGCGTACTTCGCTTTGTGCTCTTGCTTCCCAGATGTGTACGCTGCTTCCCACTTCAAGGCTTACGTTTGTTATGGTTTGTGTCTGGGTGGCCTCCCAAGCCTCATGCAGTCATGGAGGCAGCTGAATCCGGCATCTGTGATTGGTTCATTGTCTTGCACTGGGATTGGCTGTGGGAGTGCTGCACCCGCCCAAGGGTGGGAGCTGGCCAATAGTATAAGGGAGAGAAGGAGGCGGGCTTTCCCCTTTTGCTGTGCTTGCTCTTGTTACTGGCTGCAGCCCCTTCCTTGGAGCCTGCTGAGCATGGACTGAAACCTCCACAAACTGTAAGCTCAATAAACTTTCCTGCTCTCATTTCGGGTGTCAGGTGTTTTGTCTCAGCAATGAAAGAAAGTAACCGAGACAACGTTGGAGTGTAATTTTCTTTGGCTTTGTGCAGCACTGCCTGATGAGTTCTTTTTCTGTATAGTGATATGTGGTTCCCTGCCCTCTCTTTCTTCCTGTAGTGCTTTTCTATGGATGTTGGAGAAATGTCTTAATTTCTCACATGCATTTAAATGAACCTGATCTTGTAATCAGCTTCTGGTAGGGAATTTCTGACAGAGAGGACAGTCCTTGGGAGAAGCCAAGGTGGCCAGATTCATCATTCAGCTCAACAGCCACTGTGACCATTTCCTTAATATCCTAGGTCAGTGATGGCGAACTTTTTAGAGCTTTCAGTGATACAGACAGCCCGCTGTGGCACGTGTGCCTGCAGTGTGCCACCACTGCCCTAGGCATCATCACCCTGAGTCACATATGTCTTCACTTTGCAGGATCTGCAGAAGAGAAATATGTCTCCTTTTTGGAGACAGTGTCTCACTATGGAGCCCAGGGTGAACTTTTACCTCATGGCAGTCTTCCTGCCTCAGCCTCCTGAGTGCAGGGATTACAGGCATGTGCCACCATACCGGGCATGTATGATGCCATCCGCTGGTCATAGCTGCTCATGATTTCCCTTGTCTTGTCTCTGAAATGAGGGTACACTTAATGAAATCCTAGCTAGACTGATGGAAATTCTAATACTTTGTTGTCACTAGCCTTCCCATGACACCTAAATCCTGACCTGGCAGGGGGTGAACAGACTCCTGGGTCAACTCTTGAGCTTTTTGAAATTACTTTTGTTTTTCAGTACTCAGGATTGAATCCAGGGCCTGTAATGGTTGATATTTTGTGTCAAGTTGAGAAATGGAGAATCTTAACTAAGTAACTCAGCCATGCTTGCCTCCTAGGGTGTAGAGGACGCCCTTGCAGCTCTAAGCAGGGGGATGGGTGTCTTACTTTGTAAACATCTTGAGCCTGTGCAAGAGGTGAGCAAGGAACATGGTGCCAGCACTACCCCGATCTGGAGGAGCGGTAGCCTGCATGCGTATAAGCAGGAAAAGAGGCTCGTTCCCTTCTGCTGGTCTGGCTGCTTTTGCCTTGAGCTTAGCCCCTGTATCACACCACCCTGCCTTGCAGCCAGCAGACCGAGGACTGAAACCTCCACAAACTGTAAGCCAAGTAAACCTTTCCTGTCTTATTTTTTGATGTCAGGTATTTTGTCTCAGCAGTGAGCCAAAAACAACTAAGGCAAGGCCTTTGTACCAAGCTACATCCTGGCTCTTTTTATTGTTGTTGACATAATATCTCACTAAAGTGCTAACCTGGGCTTAAACTTGTGACCCTCCCAGCGTGCTGGAACGACAGGTGTGTGCCACCACACGTGGCTTGAAATTATTTCCTGAAGTGGCACATTGTCCGTACATTGTCCCCGTTTGTTCTTAGTGGTGGTGGGTGTGTGAGGGTCTCTTCCTACTCAAATCCTGCCTTAATGTGAGTTCTCTGCTACTGGAATACGCCGTTCCCCTGCACCTGCCTCAGTGCCCCAGGCATAGAGCAGTACGAGAACTATTTTGGTCTCCAAGTTCACGAAAGGTACAATTTGTGGAGATTTCAGTGTTCCAGATGCTGTCTCAAAAATTCAAAGCTGGCTGGCAGGGTGTGCTCCTCTCTGCTGAGAGCCCCCCAGCCCTTGGATGTCCCCGTGTGCTCCGGAGCCTCCTGGCCTCTGCCTCCAATCCCCACCCCCAGCCCTTCCGGCCTCCTCCCTGACCTGTGCTCCGGGGCGTCCCTCCAGCCGTCCTGAGCTTGTTACTGTCCCCAGACACCTCCAGCTACTGCGGGCTCCGGGCTTTTCGGGGACCTGCTCCTTCTCTGTGCAAAACTCTCGCTCAGGCTCCCTGCGGACTTTGCAGGGGTTTTTCTTCATCCCCGACAGACACGCACCCCAAACTCTGCACACTGCGTGCTGTTCGTGCCCTTTGCACTGGGTGGGCATGAACGGGGCCGAACGGAGCCTCACAGGCGGGGTCTGGGTAGTGGTTCTCAGTGTCTGGTGCCAGACAGCCTTGCTGGAGTCGCCTGAGTCCACCTAGTTCAGCCAGAGCTGCGCGCAGCTGGCAGAGTCCGGTCGGGGATGCGCCTGGACGCCGGCTCTGCTGCTGTCCTCTGCCTTTGATTGCTGGAGGCCACAAAGAGTCCACCATCTCCAAACCAGGTCCCTTCTGGGCAGTCAAGACCAAAAGCTCCTACAGGAGGGACTTGACCGCAGCCACCTCTGTCTTCCCCAGGGCCGGGTGGCCATGCGAGTTACTGAGCACCTCCTTTCAGATCCCACACCACAGGCTGGAGCCCCTGAAGGCCATCGTGCTGTACAGTTCGGACACGAGGCACGGCACCAACAACCTGTACTCGGTAAGTGCGGGAGGCGGACCCTGGGCGGGGCGGGAGGGCGTGGCCTCTCCGAGAAGGGGGAAGGCGGCAACGGGAGGGGTTGGGGCTGGCAGAGGAAGTGGGCGGGGCCGTGCCAGGGAAGTGGGTGGACTGACGGGATGTGGGAGGGGCCTGGCAGGGAAGTGGGTGCGGCCTGATGGGGAAGTGGGCGGGGCCTCGCAGAGGAGATGGGAGGGGCCTGCAAGGGAATTGGGTGTGCCCTCGCTAGGGAAGTGGGCGTGGCCCTTAAGGTGGGGGTGGGACCCAGCAGAGGAAGGTGGACCTTGTGAGGGAAGTGGGTGGGGCCTGGCAGAGGAGGTGGGTAGGAGCTGTCTCCCCATAAAGAAAAGGGCGCACCTTGCAAAGGTAGTGCATAGAGCTCTGGAATGAAAGTGGGTGGGGAACGTTTCTCTTTTCTAGGTTTTTTTTTTGTACCAGGGATTGAATTCACAACCTTGCACTTGACAGGCAGGTGCTTATGCTGCTGAGCTAAACCCCTGGCCCCTCTTTTCTAGCATTAAGGAGCTCATTAATGGTGTATGTTCTGGATATTTGTTACTGCATAACAGCGTATCCCTGAATGTTAGGTAGAGAGCCAGATGTAGCAATGTGCACCTGTAATCCGAGCAGTCCGGAGGCTGAGGCAGGAGGATCGCCGTGAGTTCAAAGCCAGCCTGGGCTACATAAGCAAGTTCAAGGCCATAGCAAGACCCTGCCTCCCCCCAATTATATAGATAGATAGATAGATAGATAGATAGATAGATTGAAACAAGAATCATTTTACTAATTTGTTTTTTAAAATAATCAAGTAGTAGAAAAATGCCCCTAAAATTGAAAATTAGATTTTAATTTTTTTAAATTTATTTTTTATTGGCGAGTAAATATTGTGGGTATTATAGTGCACAACATATTTTGATACAAGTATACGTTGTTGGGTGGTTATCATATTTAACATGTACATGACTGAAAATACTTATTTTTTCTTGGTGAGCACAGGTAGCTGTAAGCAATTTTTAAATAACCAACCCTTATTTTAGTTTAAATATTTTTCTTCTACCCAAGCCATAATATATTATAACTTTACTTTCTGGTTTTAATAGATGTAAAGTCAACATTAATGGTCTTGTTAAAACCACCAACTGCTTAAAAATATGGAAAATGTAGAGATGTTTCCAAAATTGAGGAAAAAAGAAAAACAAAAAAAAATATGGAAAATGTTTTGTGAAAAACATCATGAAAATAGTAATAATGAAAAGAGTGAGATATGTATATTAAATATCTTAAAATATGTACAATGGTAGTCATTCCTATCTGTAAGTAGATATTTCCAGACATCTGAAATGTACTCATTTATGGGGTACAGTGTGGGATGTTGTTTGTTTTTGAGACACGACCTTGCTATGATACCCAGGATAGCCTTGAACTCATGGTGATCTTCCTGCCTCAGCCTCCCAAGTGCTAGGAAACAAGCATGCGGCGCTATGCCAGCCTTAGTAATATCCATTTATATATTAACACTAACTAGGCAACTGATCAGAATTACAGCTATTTTCGAGGTTCCAAGCAACCACCACAGCAACCGCCTTTGCTGTGGATAATTTGAAAGCTTTCTTGATTAGAAATAGCCCTACCGGAGCCGCGTATGTCATCTCAGCTTTTTTTTTTTTTTTTTTTTTTTTTTTTTTTTTTTTGTCTTTTTATCGGTACCGGGGATCGAACTCACGACTGCCTGCTTGCAAGGCAGGTGCTTATGCCGCTGAGCTAAATCCCCAGCCCCTCATCTCAGCTTCTTGAGAGGCTGAGGCAGGAGGATAGCAAATTCAAGCCCTGCCTGGGTAATTTAGTAACTTAATGAGACCCTGCTTCAAAATAAAAAATAAAAAAGCCTAGAGAAGGAGCTCAGGGATGTAACCTCCTTGGGTTCGATCTCCAGCACACAAATAACAAACAAACAAAAACACTGAGCAGCCGGCTTTCTTCACCCCTCGATTTGAATGAAACACGTGATTCTGGGTAGAAAGCGGCGATCCTGGATTTGCAGGGTGCAGAGGGCATCTCTGGCCTCCACCCGCTAGGTGGCAGTAGCACGCTCTCCACTGAAACCAGCAAAACTCTCCAGAAATTGCTCCATGTCCCCAGGATGGCAATCACTCCTGGCTGAGGACACTGATTTGGGGGAACAACTTTGTGACATCGAACACATCTACTTGTCTGCAAGGCCTGATAGTTTTAACATTCCGTTTGGGAACACATTCCTTAGGACCGAGATGAGCCAATTACAATAAAATGTGGGGATAAAAATGGTCACTGAACTGGGGTAGCTTGCGATGCTTGGAGGCTCAGTACCGACAAAAGGCACCGGTCTTGAGTTCCCGAGAGAGACAGGACAGCCTTGGCCCTGGGACAGCGGGTCTCTTGCCAGCTGTGTTTCTTTGTGTGCTTGCTTTTGAGACGACAGCTTGCTACGGAGGCCAGGCTGGCCTTCACTTCGCACCATCCTCCTTGAGGGAACGGGTTGGACATCTGTCAAGAAGGGACAGGGACCTCTGCCCGCGAAGGGCTATGGTGGCCTGAATTTGCCTGCTCAGGTGGGGCCAGCACATCACTGGCCATGTCTGAGAACCCGGAAGCTCTTCCATCTTGCAGTCAGCATGTACCCCTCACCCGGGTCGTCACGGTAGAATTTCTTCAGGTTTCACTGTTCACCAAATTCACGCACGCACAGACTGCAGTCACACCATCTTGGTTTGTATGCACTTCCTTGATTTATTTGCTGTGACCTTGGACAAGTGGGGGATGACACACCTAATCCATCCTCATCGGTTAGAGAAAAAAGCTTGACTCTCAATATCTTAAGCAAAAGACTATCATTCACGTTTGGAAAAGGTGCTCAAGAAATGTTCCTTGGGCTCCATTTTGCTGTTTCTTGGACTCTTAACACTGGTTTCCTTCATAATTCTGGGATGCTTCTTCTGGAGCTACATCGTGGCTCTTTACCTCATCTATGTCCTACAATTCCCAGATAGTCTTCATCTTCTCTGTGATTAGACCATTTCGAGTCACATGCCCAGCCTCTATCCAATCCCTGTGACCTTTTGATAGACTAGTCTGACTTCGTCCAATCAGAGTAGGCTTTTGGAGCTGAGTGCAGTCAGCCTCATCCAATCAGCAACTAAGAAATAGGGGGCGAGCCTGAACTGGGGAAGACTGACTTTTTTTGTCCACAGTGGGATGAGTTCATGGAACTTGGCAACAGCGTACCTGACGCCCAGCTGGATCAAATCATCAAGAGCCAGAAGGCGAATCAGTGTGCGGTGCTCATCTACACTTCGGGGACTGTGGGCGACCCCATGGGCGTGATGCTGAGTCACGACAATGTAAGCAAGGCCCCCTCGCCCTGCTCCTGCCCCTGGGATGGTGGATCTTGACTTCTCAACCTGATTGGCTTGGGAAATGCCTGAGAGGTGTGCCCCTGGGGACTCTGTCCCCTCCTGGCCCCTTCCCCTGACCTCTGCTTCCTGATCGCCAAGAGATAAGTAGCTTTGCTCCTCCCCTAAGCCCTTCTTTTTTTAAATTTTCATTGTGTGTGCAGTACATAATGTCCACCTTCCTCTGTTGGTGAAGGTATATAACATATCTTAATTTCCTTATTAAATCCCCTTTCCCTCCCCTCTCTCACCTTCCCTCCATCTCTCCATCCCCTTCCCATTCCAGGAAGTTCTCTCTCCCTTTCAGGAAAACCAGTGACCCACATTTATCTTTCTTTATGGCTGAGTAGTACTCCACTGTGTGTTAAATAAACACATTTTATCTGTTTATTGTTTGGGCAGCTTTCACAATTTAGCTAATATGAATTATGCTACTGTGAACACAGGATGGTTCACTGTGGTATAATACTTTTAACTCAGAAAGGGTTTAGCTAGGTCAAATGGAATTTCTAGTTTAGTTTTTTGAGGACTTCATCTGATTTTTTTAGTGGCCGCTTTAGTCTGCATTCTTACCAACAGTGTAGATGGGTTCCTTTCTCTCCACATGCTCAACAGCATTTGTTAGCACTCAGTCTCTTGAGGACGGCTGTTCTTCCTGAGATAAGACGGAATCTAAGTGTTGCTTTATTTAAATTTCTCTAATGGTCCCCCGGAACTTTCTACCATGAGGTTTCTGCATTGGAGCAGCTGACTATGAACTGAACTCACTGCAACCATGAGCCAAAATAAATCTCTCCTCTTTTAAGCTGTACTTTGTCCCAGCAGTAGGGAGTTTATTAGTGCGGTTCCAGGAGCAGGGCGGCATTCAGGGGTGTAGCACACAGGGAGTGTGGGTCCTCAGCCACCGGAGTTAGAGAGTTGAGGGGTGGCTTCAGAAGGGGTGGTGGGATCCGAGGGTGACTTGGTCACTCACTGTTGATGGGGATTTAGTCGCTGGTATAAAAGAATCAAGTAAGTCAAGTGTGACATTTAAAAAGAAATCTTTGAGCTGGGCGTGGTGGCACACACCTGTCATCCCAGCCCTGCGCCTGTGGGTGGTGGTGGGAGCTTGCTAAGTGAACGCAGACTCAGTGGTGCCCAGCCGTGAAGATGGTCACCAGGCTGGGCCTGTGTTCCAGATCACGTGGACCACCAGGGCGGTGGTACAGGACCTGGGGCTCGCCACCACCTCGGGGAAGCAGGAGCGGGTCCTCAGCTACCTGCCGCTAAGTCACATCGCCACGCAGATGATAGACATCTGGATCCCCCTGAGGATTGGGGCGCTCACATACTTCGCACAGCCGGATGCGCTCAGGGTGAGGCTAAGCCACCAGGTCCCACAGGGCGGCCGCTCCACAGATGCAGTTTTAGGTTTGGGGGCTTTTGTTGATTGGTTGGTTTTTGTGGGTTTAGTTACAGGGTCTCACTGTGTAACCCAGGCTGGCCTTAGAAGTCACTGTGATCCTTCAGCCTCACTTCCCAAGTGCACACCTGTCATGACAACTACCGAGGAGGCTGAGGCAGGAGGATCACAAGTTCAAGTGAAGGCCCTGAGTTCAATCCATTTCCATCAAAAAAAATTTTTTTTAACTAAAAAGTTGATAGCATTTTCACATTACCTTCCACAAATAAGGGTTATTGAGAGTTGGGGATATAGCTCAGTGGCACAGGGCCTGCCTGGCAAATGCAAAGTTGTGAGTTTGATCCCAGGTACCAAAAAAAAAAAAAAAAAAATCAGTTGTACCCAATCAAATATCTAGAATTAATATGAAAATCTGATTGGCTACCAGCCAGCCAATGGGTTGGCTCCACTGGGTCAGGCCCCCTCTTTGGTCCAATGAGTGAAGGGAAGGTTCTCTAGACACCATAGGTGAGTGAATGGGGAGAGATGAGCATTTGGGGGTCCATGAACGTCAAGGCTGTGACTCACCTAACTGCTGGGTCCCTGCAGGGCACCTTGATAAGCACTCTGAAGGAGGTAAAGCCAACCACCTTCCTTGGGGTGCCCCGGATTTGGGAGAAGTTCCAGGAGACCATAGAGGGCAGTGTTAGCAGGTTCTCCAGCTTTAAGAAGAAGATGTTCCACTGGGCCGAAAGGGTTGGATTAAAGACGCACTTGAGGCAGATGCTGGGGTAGGTGGGGCCCTGGGGCGGGGGGCAAGGGGTCCCCCCTTTCTGCTCAGTGGGCACTTTTGAGCCGTCCTCGGCGTTGTCATTCACAGGAAAACCGACCTCTCCATGAACTACCACATGGCTAAGAAACTCGTGTTCAACAAGGTCCGGAGCTCCCTGGGCCTGGATCACTGCCACTCTTTCCTGAGCGGGGCCGCGCCCCTCTCCGAGGCCACCCTGGAGTTCTTCCTGAACTTGGATGTCCCCATCAGCGAGAGCTACGGCCTGAGCGAGAGCTCGGGACCCCATACCATCTCCAGCTGGCGGGACTACAAGGTCCTCAGGTACCGCCTGCACCGGCCTGGCTTCCCTGGTGCCCGGGGGCGAGGGCTGGTCCTCGCCACCCGGCTGGTGGGTGCAGAAGCATCCAGCCGGCGTTTGTTTTTGTCTTACGGAAGCCACCTGCACCTCTAAAGGGATTCTCGGTTTAGGCTCTTGGCCTCCCTCACAGCCTGTAGAAGCACCTACTGTGTGACCTTACAGGGGCAGACACCAGGCCGGCAGGTCCCAGCCCTGGGTGCTGAAGGGGGCAGCTGGGCAGGGCACTAGGGGCCTGGGCTGCAGATGCAGGTGGCCCCAGGTAGGAGGCCTTGTCGCTCTGCCCCTCAGTTCCCCCACTCCTGTGCCCCTGCAGCTGCGGCAAGCCGCTGAGTGGCTGCAAGAGCCTGCTGCTGGGCGACGGCCAGGACAGCCCCGGGGAGGTGTGCATGTGGGGCCGGCACGTCTTCATGGGCTACCTGGAAAGGGAAGACGCCACCAAGGAGATGGTGGACGAGGCCGGCTGGCTTCACTCCGGGGACCTGGGCCACGTGGATGGCCAGGGTTTCCTCTACATCACCGGCCGCATCAAAGGTACTGGGGTGCCTGGTGTTCCTGGCTCTCTGGAGGCTGAGGCAGGAGGATCACAAGTTCTGGGCAACTTGGTGACTGAGACTGTGTCTCAAAACTTAAAAAAAAACAAAAATAGGCCTGCGGATATAGCACAGCGCCGTAAGCGCCTGCCTGGCAAGCACAAGGTCCTGAGTTCAATTCCTGGTACCAAAATAATAATAATAATTAATTTAAAATGAAAAGGGCTGGGGATGAAGCTCCACACAGTGGCCCTGGGTTCCATCTCTAGGACCAAAGGGAAAAAGAAAAAGAGGATGTGCAGGCGGCAGGCACAGTGTGCTCCCGGGTGTCCCTGAAAGCCCCTGAGCTTCCGAGGAGACGTCTGTCCTTTGGTCCCTCGGGGCGGTGTCTGTGGTCACTGTCACTGTGCCGCAGAGCTCCTCATCACGGCCGGCGGGGAGAACGTGGCGCCCGTTCGCATCGAGGCCCTGGTGAAGAAGACACTGCCCATCGTCAGCAATGCCATTCTGGTGGGCGACAGGGCCACGTTCCTGTGCGTGCTCCTGACACTGAAGGTGACGCCCGGCAGCAGCCTTCGGTGCCCCATCCCTGCCCCAGCGTTCACCGTTGGTTTCTGGGTCTGTGGGGCCTGGGTTGACCTTGTTGGGGGCTGGCCCGGCAGTGTGTGGTGACAGGGATGTCCTGGGCAGTGCGAGACCAATCCGACAAATGGGGAGCCTCTGGACCAGCTGACCTCGCAAGCCATAGACTTCTGCAAGGCCCTGGGAAGCCAGGCATCCACCGTGTCAGAGATTGTGCGCTCACAGGACCCACTTGTCTACGCCGCCATCCAGCGAGGTATAGATACCGTGAACAAGGAGGCCACCTCCAATGCTGAGAGGATCCGCAAATGGGCCATCCTGGAGAAGGACTTCTCCATCAGAGGTGGAGAACTCGGTGGGTAGGCTGGAGAGCTGACCCTGACCACAGGGCCTTTGCACCTGCTACTCCTGCTGTCTGAAGTGCTCTTCTCCATGTGTGGCTGCCTCTCCCTACTTGGCCAGATCTGACCCCCCAGGCCAGTTTCTCATGGCAGCCTTCCCTGAAGGGGTGGCTGGAGTAGCTCACCATAGCCCTCAGTCACCTGTGGTATCAGCCACCAGTATCCTTCCCTCCTTAATGGGTCAGACTCTGAAATTATCCTGTGCACGGATTTCTTTGTTTCCCCTCATGAGAGAAGGGCTCGCTCCGGGGGTGGGGGACCTGGATTCTACTTTAAGTTCTTTCGTTGTCTGAGCACTTGGCTATAATCTGTAGGGTCTTCTTTAGTTTTTGAGACAGGGTTTCGCAGTGTAGCCCAGGCTGGCCTTGAACCCACAGCCGTCCTCCTGCCTCAGCCTCCCGAGGGCTGGGCTGACAGGTGTGCGCCACCACATGCAGATTTTGGCTATAATTTGAATGTGGACAGGAGGGAGCCAGGGTAGGGCTAAGCGTGCAGCACTGAATAATGTGGGTTTGAACCCTGTCCCCCGCCATGCAAGGAAGGGACCTGTCCCTCTGAACCGTTACAAGTAGTCACACGGAGACACCTTAGGGGTGCTTCCAAAGCCCCCGGCGACTCAGGTCGGAGCCGGCCTGGGCTGTGCGGCAGGCGTCTCCCGCGTGACAGTGTTGGTCCTCCCCGGCTCAGTGGCTTCTCCTGTCCTGGTAGGGCCCACAACAAAAATGAGAAGATGTTTCATAACTCAGAAATACAAGTCACAGATCGAAGGTTTCTACCTCTGAGGGCTCCGCGGCTCCTGGCGGTGAGTTCTGTGGCTTGGCTTTGCCGGGCTGTGGGGAACGAGCCCAGCAGGGGGCGCCCGTGCCCGCAGGCCAGCCTGTGTGGTGGCACCAGGCCTCACGCTGTGCCATCTGCCCGGGCCATACTCGGTCTCCAGCTGTACATCTTGCCTTTTCTCTAAGCCAAAGAGAGTGGTCTGTCCGATCCAAGGAAGAAGGGGTAAAGTCGTCCCACTGACCAGGGTCTTTGTGGAACCCCCTAATGTTTTGCTGCAGCAGATCTGGAGGTCTTTGCAAATTTTTTTTTTCTTTGTCTTTTTGAGACAGGGTCTCGCTATGCAGTCCAGGCTGGCCTTGAGCTCACTTTGTAGCCCGGGCTGGTCTCGAACTTGCCAAGATCCTCCTGCCTCAGCCTCCTGAGTGCTGAGATGACAGGTGCGAGCCACCATGCCCAGCTGGTATTTGCAAATTTTAACAGGGCAAGTTCTACTTGCCAGGAACCCAAGGACTCCCCCTCCCCCATTCCCTTTACCCCAGATGCGTCCACAGGATGCCTCTATGACGCTGAGTCACTGACAGCAATTTTGGGGACCCAGCCATATGCATGGTGTGAACAAAGAGTAGAATCATCTGCAGCTTTCTCAAGGGCCACCTGGAATCTTTTATGAGCAAAATTGTTCTCTTTTTTTTTTTTTTTTTTTTTTGTATTTTTACCGGTACCAGGGATCGAACTCATGACTGCCTGCTTGCAAGGCAGGCATTTATGCCGCTGAGCTAAATCCCCAGCCCCGCAAAATTGTTCTCTGATGAGCCAAACTGTGCTGTCCCATGCTTGTCACTCCACCACTCAGGAGGCTGAAGCAGGAAGATCACAAATTTGAGGCCAGCTGGGACTACCTAGGGACACCCTGACCCACAAAAAACCCCAACAAATCAAACCAAACCAAAATGTTCTCTTTTGATGCTATTTACATGAGTTTATTTGGGCTGCTTTAATAAAATACCACAGATGGAGGAGTTAAGAACAGTTTATTGGCCAGGTTTGGCACATGTCTGTCGTCCCAGCACTTAGGAGGCTGAGGCAGGAGGATCCTTGCAAGTTTGAGACCAGCCTGGCCTAGAAAGTGAGCTCAAGGCTGGCCTGAACTGCATAGCGAGACCCGGTCTCAAAAAGAGAAAAAAAAAAAAAAAACAAACATGCTGTAAAACATATTAGATGTTAAAGGACCAGTATGAAAAAATATAGAATATCTCAGTATTTTAAAGCTTTTGGGCTAGTTTGCAATCCTGATGACCCTGCAGAAATATCCCAGGCACCCTGAACTGCACGAACTATATTAAAATCCATCATCTCGGTCCCTCTTGTGAGACGGGGCTCTGAGAACATCATAAACCGCGCAGGTGGCTCGCGTGATTTCTCCGGGAGGCGCCCATCTGACAGTCACCATGGAGGGAACTCGGCTGACAGTTTACACAGGGTCAGTTCCCTCAGGGCTCCCTCAGCGTGGTCGCCGTGGGGTCTGGGGTGCGGGGCCTGTCACCCCCAGATCTCCACGCGATGACCTGAGTTTCTCCTCTCCCTGTTCCCCAGGGGCAAGCCCGCGGTCACAGCTGGGGTCCAGCGCTCGGGGACGGGGTCCCCTCCCCAGGGAGCATCGGGAGATGACTCCCCATTGGCTGCCGCACTTTAACACAGTGAGACCCCCACCTTTCCACAGAGCGTCTCCTGGGGCTGCAGAGCGGCCCACTCCAGACACCTACCGACCGCAGCTGGACTCATTTATTTTCTGTCCACAGAGGACCTGAGACATTAAAAAGAAACAGCCCTCACAAAAGTGAAGAGCCGGACCCCCAAACTTCCTCGCCTGCCTGGAAGCTTCGTGGGAAACCCAATAAGTTCTGTGCACACGGCACCCTGCGCCTCTTGTCTTTTTTACTAGTTAGTACCTCTATGCGTGGTGCATTTTTTTTTTTATTTAATGTCTCGCTATACGGTTGTGGCTGGTCTTGAACTCCAGGCGGGCTCCCTGCCTCAGCCTCCTGAATGCTGAGATTGCGGGTGTGCACCACCCACGCCCAGAGCTCCCGTGTGCAGGACCGCACGTTCACACTCCTGGAGTGAGCTGGTACACGTGCACAGGCATTCTGCTTCCTTCTCTTGGCCACTCTTCCTCCATCTCTTGGTCTCCTTCCTTTTAAGAAGGATCCATTTCCTATTATCGAAGTTGTATTTTGCTCTTTTATATCTTGAGTTTCTTGTGCAGAGAAAGCATGTGACGTCTCGGCTTGCACATCTGGCTTAGTTCGCTTCACGTTAGGCTCTGGAGGTCCCGATTTTTCTAAAGTGATTCGGGCGTGCCCTTTTTCGTGGCAGATTAGTACTTCGCAGGGTGTAAACAGACTTCCCGCAGCCACTCCCTTCCAGCTAGACACAGACACTGTTCCGTGCAGTCTGATGGGAAAGGTGACAGCTTTGAAGTCACTTATGGATTCAAATCCCAGCCACTTGGTGTGAGCTTAAGCTTCTGAGGACCTAAGAAGTTTCACCTGGCAGCCTCACAGACAACCCCGAAAGCTCACATCTGATACACAAGGATTGGTTACATGGCCGTCAGAACTGTTTTGAAAGCGCCCCTCTTGACTAACTCCATAGTTAGGGACTGGTTTTGCTACTGTAATAAAGTCTAAATTAACACCCACTGAAAACAGATGTTTATTCCTCCCGCCCAAGGGCTTACTACATAAGCAGATCCGAGCTGCAATGGTCTGTTCTACAACTAATACTGAAATAGACTGAAAGAAAAAGGGTTCATTTTGGCTTATGGCTTTGGAGGTTTGAGTCCATAGCCAGGTTGGCCTTCTGCTTTTGGGCCTGTGGCAAGACAGCACATCTCGTGGCAAGGCAAAGTGTCCCATCTTAGGTGGACGGGACACAGTGGGAGGAGTCTCGGTTCAATACCCCTTCAAGGCCACACCCCAGCGACCTGAGCTCCCCGAGCGCCCGTGGGTCTGGAACCACCGGACCAATCGGCCGGGCGGTTGGGAAGCCAGACCCGAAGGAACCGCTGGGCTAAAGCCAGCTGCTGTTTTTTTTTTTTTTGCCTTTTTGAGCGAGGGTCTCGCTGTGGTTCAGGCTGGCCTTGAGCTCACTCTGTAGCCCAGGCTGGTCTTGAACTTGCCACAATCCACCTGCCTCAGCCTCCCAAGTGCTGGGATTACAGGCGTGAGCCACCATGCCTGGCAGTCTGTATCGGAATTACTCGTAATTAGCAAATGTGGGAGAAAACCCAAATGTACACCGAAGTGGTACAGGAACAAAATAAGACTCCCAACCTGCTAGGAAACAGATACGAGGAGCTCCTGTTTCCCCAAGTCTGAGTCTGATTCTAAGGATCAGCGGGTGGCCAAGGAGCCCACTTCAAGAAAGTCTCCAGGTGGGTGAGATGTGGGAGAAAACCAGTCAACCAATAAGATGACAAGTGTGGCCTCTTGGCTGACACTGACCCAGTGGTAGCCAGGGCACATGGGCAGCATCACTAACCCTGGTTGATAATCTATAAAGTCTCAGCCCCATGTTTAGTCTCAATTCTTGGAGGGTGAGAGGGTGGCTCACCCCAAGCAATAGTTTATTTCAGTCCTGGGGGTTTTCACCTCCTGTACCCCCTCGAGGGCCTCGCCCTGTCTGACTGCTTGTGATATTTATCTTAGTTGTCTATAAAAAAGAGGATCAGCATGAGGCCGGGGCAGCTGCCTGGCAAGTGCAAGGTCCTGAATTTGATTCCCAGTACTAAAAAAACAAGTCGTCAAAAGTAGACACACACCGGAAGCTCCTCCACAATAAAAAGAAATGAACTTTTAGACTCACACAGGCAAACTTTTGATCAGCTGATGAAGTCAGACCCAAAAACTTTGTCTTTTTTTATTTTTGGTTTTTTGAGACTACAGAGGATCTTGCTGTATGTCGTTCAGGCTGACCTTGAACTCACTGTGCAGTCCAAACTGGCCTCAACTCACAGCGATTCTCCTGCCTCAGCCTCCTCAGCCTCCACAACATTGCAGTTGTGTGCCTCTACATCTAAGGATATTCAGTGGTCCCATTTATTTATTTCTAGTGGAGGCAGGACTACAGGGACAGGAAGGAGAGGCTGGTTGGCTGGAACTCAGCAAAGGTTTGATCTCACACACATTCAAGAGAGCTTTCAAGGAAATGGGACCCTTCCAACTGCAGACTGTGGTGACCGGCACCCAGCTGTATGACTTCATTGAGAATCCGAGCCGGTCCTTTACACCTGCTCTATGGTCTGTAAATGACAGCTCAGATATGGGCTAAACAATCACAGCCAAGTGCACTGACCACTCTTCCACTGCTATCACAAAATACCCGAGACTGAGTACCCTACAAATAAAGAGGTTACATTTGGGGTTTGGTTTTTTGTGGCTGGCCTTGAACTCACGATGATCCAAGTACTAGGATTATAGGCATGCAACACCATACCTGGCAAGAGGTTAAATTATTTAGATCACAGTTTTTGGAGGTTCAAGGGCATGGTTCTGATGAGGAGGTTTGAGAGAGCAACAGACAGACAGGTGGATGGAGAGAGGTACAAGAGGGTGAGATCACATGACAGAACAGGAAGCCAGAGAGAAGGGAGGGGCCAGCCTGGCTGTTTTCAGTTTTTTCAAAACCAAGGTTTTACTAGTCAGGGGTGTGGTGGCACACATCTGTCATCTCAGCACCCAAGATGCTGAGGCAGAAAGATCACTGTGAGCTCAAGGCAAGCCTGAAATACAGTGAGATCAATTCAGCACACACACACACACACACACACAGACTGGATCTTCTATGTAGTCCAGACTAGCCTTAATTCACTATATAGTGCAGGGTGGCCTCAAACTTGGGGCAGTCCTCCTGCCTCAGCCTCCCAAGTGCTAGGATAAAAGGTGTGGGCCATCATGCCCAGAAGACCATTCTATTACTTTTTTAAGACTGTTAAATGATTTTTCAAATCTCAAAATGCAACAGTATCTGAAAACACACATGGGAACAGTTTATTGTGTATTATACCAACCACGGAGGCCATGAAGAGGAGGACAGGATGCCCTAAGAGTAACACTGCACAGGGGGATGGGCAGGCCGCAGGGCACAGTGCAAACGAACTCAGACTTTAAGGTCCTTGCCGCACAGAACTCAAGGGAGCCGGGGCCCTGTTCCCATCTCTGTTCTTCAGGCTTCTGTCACTACAGCACTAACTCTGGTGTCCTGCCAGCTCCTCCCTGGGGACCGTCATCTTGCTGGCTCTAGGGGTGGCAGAGGAGGAGGTCGCAGGAGGACCCTTCCCTGCCCCTGAGACCAGCCCCTGCCAAGAGGCAGCAGCAAGCTGTCCGGTGCCGTGGACCTGGGCCACGGAACCCAATGAGGTCACAAGGGCTGGCTACAGACAGGAACTTTCTGGATGTCCAGCCTGGAGACTGCTTATGACAGAGCGGATAAAAAGAGTTGGGGCCTGTGACAGAAAGGGGTGCCAGTGTGCTTGGGGGGCGTATATATTCCAGCTCCTCCAGGCATGAGCCACGCGGATGGGAGATGGCCATAGAAGGTGCTAGAAAACTACACTCACCCATCTCACCCCGTTTCCTGCTGTGCCCCCCACCCGTCCACATCAGCCCAAAGACCGCGGTCAGCCCGCTCCCGCTCCCGCTCCCAACAGGCTCCCTGACTGTCTCGAGACTGGGTGGGAACCTCGTCCTCCCAGCGGGTCCCTCGGCGCCCTCCACACCCCGCACCGCTGTCACCTGCCGCCTGAGTGTCCCCCGAGGCAGTGACACAGGAGAAACAGGCACGATGGACACCGAGTCCTCGGACAGGAGTCCGAACCCATCGGAAGGCAGCGTTCTGCGCACTGAAAACCTGAGGTGGGCATCCCTGGGTCCCTCGAGACTGAGGGCGGGGAGGGTCCAGCCATGTCTCCGGGGCAGGTCGCCGGGAGAGAGCGGAGGGGAGGCTCCGCGTGCCCCGGACCGGATCCGGGTCAGAGGCGGCCGAACCCGCCCGCCGGTGGCGCCCCATCGCCCGCCCGCCTCGCCGCGGCCTGCCCTGGCTCTCGGACCCCGCCGTCCCGTCCCGTCCCGCCCCCACCAGGCCCCCCTCCCCCGGGCCCGCCACCCGCCCGCCGGCGCTCATGGCCCGCCCCTCCGGCAGCTACTGGACCACGAGGCGCGACGGCGAGGTGCGGCTCCGGCGGGGCAGGGTCTCGAGTGACCAGCAGGCGCCGCTCACCGTGCACGACATGGTCATGCACTCGGCCACACGGTACGGCAACTACATCGCGCTCGGCACCAAACGCAGGAACCAATGGCACCTGCTCACCTACATCCAGTACTACGAGCTGTGTCGCCGCGCCGCAAAGGGCTTCCTCAAGGTACGGCCGGGGCGGCCCGCGCATGCGCCTTTCCGGGGACGCGTCTGCGCCTGCGCGCCTTCCCGGCCCTTCTCCCGCTCCTCTCCTGCGCCTGCGCAGGTCTCTTGGTTTCTCCACGCCTCCACATTTGTGTGCGTATTCGTCCTTGTGCGCCTGCGCATCCCCCCAGCTTCTCTGCCCGCCCTGCTGCTCTTGCGCCTGCGCAGCATTACTTTCTTAGTGTGCTGGCTGTCGGATCTATTGTTCACGATTCCTGAAACCAGATGTTCAGCTTTTCAGGAAATTGTGTTCGTGGGTTCGAATCCCAGCCCTGCCATGAGCCACGGGTTCTTGTATGAGTTATGTGGCCTCTCTGCTGCCCAGTTTCACTATGTATAAGATATTTGCATAAAAAATAAGTATAATGTATAAAATGCGTGCTTTACGTAGGAAACAAATGTAAAATAAATGGTTAGTATGATAGAAATACACGTTTAATGTTTAAGACGTATCTAACATATAAGATGTAGCTACTGTTCACATATTAATCTCATTTGGTACTTCTATACTACGTTTAGTATAATACGTTATTTTATATATGTTAAATAATATAGATACATAAATTGATAATATATTTTCTTTGCAAATAAGTGTGTTATCAATAAGTTATTCATATATATGAATAGCTATTTTGAAGAAAACGACATTATAATAGCTAGTGATGATTTAATATCAGCTTGTTTTGAAGTCCCACCAAGCTTTTGTTCTTCTGTCTCCATCGGTTTTATCATGTTGTATCTTACTGGATTTTATTAGATGTGACAGTATAAACAAAATTTTTATGGACAAGGAAATAATATAGTAACCATTGTTCGTTTTCTGTTAGTTGGTTCTGAATACCCTGTAATACTTTCATTCTCTTGAATGGTTTTACACTGTCTTGTTATGTTTAATACTACAGTGTATGAAGTTACACTCAAATATTTCAAGGAAAGAGACACTATGGTAGCTACTGTCATGTCAGGTTTTCTTGTGGTAAAACACTATGTTGCTTAAATTGTTCTGTCCCCTTTTAATCTTTTTTTAAAATAAAAAAAGTTATTCATATATAAGAGCACTGAACTTGAAGGTTTGCAGCGGGGACTCTGGCTGAGTCACATCAGGAAGCTCTGCGATTTGGCTTCCTCAGACAGGGTCTCACGCTGTAGCCCAGGCTGGCCTGAGACTCCCAGCAACCCTCCCGCCTCAGCCTCCCGAGTGCTGGGGTGCGGGCGTGCACCGCCGCCCAGCCCCACATTGTGTCTACTGTAACAGTGAGAACACCGCAGAGCGGAGGCCAGTCAGGCTGCTGGGCCGACTCGCGCAGGCAGGGTGGCGGCGGCCGAGTCCCACAGGGCCTCACGAGGGTGTTCCTCCAGCAGCTGGGCCTGCGGCGCTTCCACACCGTGGGCATCCTGGGGCTCAACTCGCAGGAGTGGGTGATCGCCAGCATTGGGGCCATCATGGCCGGGTAAGGTGTGCCGAGAGAGACGCCCCAGCTTGCCCCTGCCGAAGACAGCTGGGGTCTCCCTGTCGAGTCCCCAGGGCAGGAAGCTGAGCTCGATTGCCCGTTTTGTCCATGCTCAGCCACATTCACCCCAACCTAGTCTGGAGCATGCTCAGTTCATGCTGCTAGCTAGACATTCTCTCCCCCAGTGAACTCCTATACATCTGATGAAGCCCAGCCCAATCCCGCTCAGGGTTCCCCAGCACTGAGTACTCTCTTCACCTGTTCAGGTCACGGGGAGTGGGAAGGGGGAGCCTTTTAGGCGGGACCCAGACCCTGGATTTCACTGAGTTGAGCAGCAACTTCGAACCAGACACACTGTGGGTGTCAGGTTACTGAGGACTCCCAAATCCCTGAGTTCCCAGGAGCATTTGCCACAGGACTCTTTTGAGCTCCTGGACTCTGCTTGCAGAGGCATCTGCGTCAGCATCCTGCCCACCACCTCCTCGAAAGCCTACCAGGTCATCGCCAGGAGCTCTGAGATAAACGTGCTGGTGGTGGACAGCAGTAAACAGCTGCAGAAGATCAGCCAGGTGAGCGCCGCTCAGGCCAAGGAGCAGGGAGTGAACCCGACAGACAGGACAGCGGGGCGTGGGGGCGCGCACCTGTCATCCCAGCACTCAGGAGGCTGAGGCAGGAGAGCCCCAAGTTCACACCCAGCCTGCACACTTCAGTGACTTTGCAAGATGGTGTCTCAGAAGGAAGAGGAGGCTGCCAGGATGTCGCTCGGTGCACGGCCTGGATTCAGTCTGCAGTACCACAGGGTGGGGAGGAGTGGAAGGCCGAGGCAGGAGCATTGCAAGTTTGAACCCTGCCTGGGCAGCTCGCCCAGGCCCCGCCTCTAAGTCTCAAAAAACTCGGTTGATGAGCGCTTGCTTATTTAGCACATTCAGGGTCCTGGGCTCCACCCCCAGCCCTGCAAACAAACAGAAAAGATGAGGGTCCCCTCTCCTCGCCACCTCCTCGGGAAGGAGCCCAGTATCAGTGGCCAGGTCTCCCCATGGGTGGCGCTGAGCCCAGGCGTCCTGTCCTGCAGGTCCAGAGCTCCCTGAGGCACCTCAGGGCCATCGTGCAGTACAAGGAGGCCATCGAAACCCAGCAGCCCAACCTGTACTCGGTACGTGAGCCCTTGGGTGACCTCGAGGCCCCCCGGAGCTGCGAGGGATACGAGGGAGACGGTGCGTGGGTGGGGGGCTCCGGGTCAGCTCTGCCCCCCGCCCCCCACTCCTGGCCTCTCGGCAGTGGCAAAAGTTCCTGGACCTCGGCGGCCACATCTCGGATGAGAGGCTGGACAGCATCATCGACGCCCAGAAGCCAAACCAGTGCTGCGCCTTGGTCTACAGCCTGGTGGCCACGGGTCCCCCCAAGATCATAATGCTCAGCCACGACAACGTGAGCGTCACACGGTGTGGGGAGGGATGGCACCTCTGCACTCGGGCCTGCAGGTGACAGGCTGGCTGGGTCCCCACAGATCACCTGGACCACGGCGGCCACCGTGCAGAGCCTGGGTTACAAGCACCCGCCCAGGGGGCAGGAGGTGCTGGTGAGCTACCTGCCGCTCAGCTATGCCAGCGCGCAGATCCTGGACATGTGGGTGGCCATCGCCGTGGGCGGCACCCTCTACTTCTCTCCTCAGGACGCCGAGAAGCTGGGAGACATCCCGCACCCGCCCGGAGCTGTGAGTACCGCCCGCCCGCCCGCCTGGGGGTTCCAGGGCTCCGTCCAGAAGGGGGAGCCTCGCCCCGCACCCTACTGGCCCTGCAAACTCTGCTTTTCTGTCTGGGCCTCCGTTTTCCTATCTGGGAAGTGCAGCAGGTGAAACAGATGTGAACTGTGATCCTGGGGACAGCATGCACGCACACTGACACATGCACACGTGCACTAGGCGTGACACTGCTGAGACACAATTATACCTGACATCTACGCCTTAGAGAGTTTTTGTTTTGTTTTGTTTTGTTTTGTTTTGTTTTGTTTTGTTTGTCTCTTTGAGACAGGGTCTCGCTGTGCAGCTCAGGCTGGCCTTGAGCTCACTCTGTAGCCCAGGCTGGTCTCGAACTCGCAACGATCCTCCTGCCTCAGCCTCCTGAGTGCTGGGATGACAAGCGTGCGCCCCCACACCGGGTGCAGAGAGAGTTGTGCTGGTGCACAGTTAGGGCCCACGGTTGTCCCACACAGAAGGACATGCACTGCAGGGCCCCACTGCCAGGAAGCCCCAGTGTCACCAGATCCACAGAGACAGGAGGAGGACGGCAGGGCCGGAGCCGGACGGGAGTCAGCGTTTCCCAGGGACAGAGGAGGGAAGTCCCGGAGGTGGACAGCGTGAGATGGACTCCATCTGCTGAGCTGTACAGTTGGAAATGGTTATGGTTAGCCGGACAGGGGGCGGGGTGCATGTCTATAGTCAGCGGCTGGAGAGGCTGAGGCAGGAGGATCCCTGGAGCCCTGAAATTCAACCCCAGTCTGGGCAATATAACAACACTCTGTCTCAAAACAACCACCCCCACCACCAGCAGCAGAATAGCTTACCACGATGAAGCCTTTGCCGCCTGGATTTCACTACCAAGAAAACTTGTACCCGAGGGTTCCAGCCTGCAGGCGAAACTGAATCACAGGAGACTCACTGAGGGTAGAAAGCCACACGCTTCCTGTCCACCAAGACTAGCCACGACGAGTGCCGGCTTCTGGTCACTCAACCACCTCACCATCCTGAGGCCAGGTGGTGGGCGGGGAAGCCGAGGGTGTCCTGAGGGCGTTAGGGCAGGAGCAAACTCCTGCAAAGGTTTCACCGAAAAACAGCAAGAAGCCTGAGGGGCTGGGGCGCAGTCTGGAGGTGGGCACTGGCCTGGCTTGTGCGGGGCCCTGGGTTCCCCCTCCCCTGGTGCCTCCTGAAAAAAGTCAGAATTTTCAGACATGAATGTGTTAAAATTTCACATCGTTTTCACATGTCATGAGATGACATGTGACATGTGACACATGACAGATGACATGTGACATTTTTCAGTGCTGGGGATGAACCCAGGGCCTTTGCATACACTAGGCAAGTGCTCCCCAGAGTAGCACCCCAGCCATTTTCTGTGTTTTATTTTGTTTTGACTTTGAAGTCAGTATATGGTCCAGGCTGACCTCAAACTCGCCATGATGCTCCTGCCTCAGCCTCCCTAGGGTTGGGATGACAGGGGGCGCCCTCAGGGGCACAGCTGGCTTAGGGCAGAGCTCAGGGCTCCTTCTCTGTTCTTGCTTACTGGTAGTTTGGTTGGGATCGTTGCTGGATCCCTTCTGGTAACAGGAGACTGAACATAGCTAGAAAATCAGAAAGTGACTTCACTGCCACGTGCTTTCCTGCCTCTTGCTTATTGTGGGTTGCTTTGTTTTGTTTTGTTCTGTTTTTTGGTACCAGGGATCACACTCACGACCTCGTGCTTGCCAGGCAGGTGCTTGTGCCGCTGAGCTAAGCCCCAGCCCCTTTCTGTGGCTTTGTATCTGCGTCCTTCCCTCCCGTCTCCTCCTCCTCCTCCTCCTCCTCCTCCGTCTTCCCCTCTCCCTCCTTCTCTTTCTCCTCCCTTTCTGTCTCATGTTTTTCTTTCTTCCCTTTACCTCCCCTTCCTTCCTGATCCCAAGCTGGGGACCAGGCTGAGCACGGACCCCTGAGCTGGCTATGGCTCGGCCGTCCTGTGAGGTGGCTGGGGGACCCCGAGGAGCCCCACTGGTCACCCCGGCCCGGCCCTGCACCCTGACCCGCTCCTGGCCGCGGCCCGCAGGGCTACCTGACGGACCTGCTGCGGGAGGTGCGGCCCACCACGTTCCTGGCCACCCCGTGGATGTGGGACCGGATGATGGACGGGCTCAGGACCAGCCAGCTGGCGTCCACGGTCCTGCGCCAGCGCATCGACGCCTGGGCCATGGACGTGGGGCTAAGAACCAACAAGAAGCGCATGTTCGGGTGAGGCCGGGGGGCCCGGAGGCTGGGGTGACGGGGCGTCCACAGGCCGCTCGGCCATGCGGGGCTCCCCGGTTCTGCTTCTCAAGGGAGCTGCATTCCTCGCTGAACTTCCGCCTGGCCAAGAAGCTGACCTTCAGGCGCGCCCGGAAGCTGCTGGGCCTGGGCCACTGTGAGAGGTTTCTCAGCACCGGTGTGGGGCTGTCCAGGGCCACGCTGGACTTCTTCCTCAGCCTCGACATCCCCATCTACGAGCTCTACGGCCCGTCCGAGTGCACGGGCGTCCACTCGCTGGCCACAGGCCAGGACTTCCGGCTGCTGAGGTGGGCCTGGCCAGGCAGGAGGGATGCGCAGATGAGCTGGGGCGGGAGGTCCGACCTCAGCTTTCATGGCAGCCTACGGGATCGTGCTGCGGTTTGACCGAGAGCAGGCTGTGTGATTGCAGGAATCCCTGTGTGACTCCAGGGACGGCTCTGACTGTGCACCTTCTGCCTTTTTATTGACCTTCCTTTGCTGCAGAGACAGCACAGTTCCCTGGCATCTCCAAAAAGGGCACTAATCCAGTCCTAGGGGCCTCACCCTTGTGACCTCGTCTGACCCCCACTCCCCTCCCAAAGGTCCACCTCCAAGTATCATCCCCCTGGGGTGAAAGACGTCTATGAATCCTTGCATACAGGCTAGAGCATCATGCACCTCACGTGCTGGCCAGGGTTAGATTTTGTTTGTCTTTTCTGCCCTTGAGACTGAACCCAGGGCCTTTGCACTGAGCTCCATCTCTGCTCATTTTAACTTGGGACTGGGTCCCACTAAGTTGCTAAGGTGTCCAGGCCATGATCCAACTTACAGTCCTCCTGCCTCAGCCTCCTAGAGTGCTGCGATGGCAGGTGTGCCCTGCCATAATGGACTCAGGCCCAGTGTAACCACTGCCCCCATCACCAGACAGCCGGGGAGAAAAGCAGGGCCAGTTGGGGTCTGGGTGACCGGTGGAGGCCAGGTCTTTATGGGCAGGTGCAGGGCCTGCCCACCCGCTGGTATCCCAGGACACATCCTGTCCCCGCTCCGCTGTCCCCCACCTGGAGACTTTCCCCCACACAGTGTCCTGAGTGTCCGTGTCACCCTCTCCCCTGGGCTGGCCGAGGGCTGGGAGGTTGGCTCCCGCCCAGCCCAGCCCAGCACTGTTTTTGTCACCCATGGTCTGCGCTGTGTTCCCCAGGAGCCGAGGGAGCGCCGGGTGGCTCTGGGGAAGGGAGGTGGAGTGGACTTGGGGCGGGGGAGCCCCTCCCCAGGGAGGAGCGTCCAGCCAGTCTGAGGCCCCCCCACCCCGCTCCCTAGCTGTGGGAAGGGGCTCCCCAGCACCCGCACCAAGGTGGTCGAGGAGGACGAGGAGGGCATCGGGAGCATCAACATCTGGGGCCGGCACGTCTTCATGGGATACCTCGGCGACCAGGAGGCCACCGTCAAGAAGACGGACGGCTACGGCTGGCTGCACTCTGGCGACCTGGGCTTCCTGGATGTGGATGACTTCCTCTACATCAAGGGCAACAGTGGGGGTGAGGCGGACAGGGCCAGGCCCCAGGGCTGCTAGGGACAGCGGTGCAGGTTGCACACAGCACAAGACCAAGTGAGGGCCACAGTCCAGCTCGGAGGGAGGGAGGGAGGAGGGAGGAGGGAGGAGGGACCCCTGCGTGCACTGGCAGCTTCTGGGAGATTGACACCCCACTTCCTGCATGCAGACATCATCACGCTGAGCTCAGGGAGGATGGTGAACCCGAACCCCATCGAGGAGCGGGTGAAGGAGCACATCCCCCTGGTCCGCGGCGTCCTGGTGGTGGGCCAGGACGCACCCCACCTGTGCGCCCTCCTCACGCTCAAGGTGCTTGGGCTGCCGGGGCTCGGTGGCCGTGGGGACCTCGGGGTAGGGTGGGAGTCGCCATCCTCACGGACAAGGAGGAACCTGAGGCTTGGAGATGATGGGGTGACGGTGAGGGGGCCGCTTGTGACCCCCACGGCTCCCCCTACAGTGCCAGGTGAACTGGGAGACGGGGGTGCCCCGCAAGGCACTGACCAGCGAGGCGGTGGCACTGTGCCGGAGACTGGGGAGCCAGGCCACCAGGCTGGAGGACATCGTCCACAACAACGACCCGGTCATCGCTGAGTTCATCCGCAAAGGCATGGAGGCCGTGAACGCCGAGGCGCCCTCTGAGAGCGCCAGGGTTGTCCAGTGGGCCGTGCTGGACACAGACTTCTCGGTGGGCGGCGGGGAGCTCGGTGAGCAGAGGCGGGGGCCTGGCCGGTCAACGGCAGCCAGCTTGGGGTCCTTCAGCAAAACATGTTGGGTCCCACTGCACGCAGTGGGCGGGGCTGGGACCCCTCAGCTCTCTCCTCAGCCCTGAAAGACGGGCTGCCTCCAGTGGGGCCCTGGGTTCCATCCTTGGCTTTTAGGGGTTCCGGGGTCTTTATGTGCTAGTATCAAAGGAGTCTAGTACGCCATCCTCCAGGATGGGGGCCCCACTCCTGTGCCCTGTGCTTTTTATTTGCTTTGTCTTTGAGGAAGGGTTCACTATGTAGCCCAGGCTGGCCTCAAACTCGGAGATCCTCCTGCCTCAGCCTCCCGAGTGCTGGGATGACAGGCGAGTGCCACCAGGAGCTTGGCCACACCCAGCACCTGGGCTTCAGGGCCACTGTCTTGCACAATGAGGGCTGCCATCCTCTGTGGTAGTGCCCGTGGAAGGCAGGAATTGTTGGGGTGCTTTGGCACACAGGCTTTGGCCCCCAGTCCCTTCCCACTGGTTCCTAGGTAAATCCCCCAGCCGCCCCAGTGCCCTCTGCAACGCTGACGTGGGCTCGGCTCTAAGGACCTGGGGCTTCAGGCTGCTGTGTGGCCCCGCTGAGGACCCCTTCTGTCACACCTAGGAGTCACCTCGAGACTGAAGAGGGCGACTATTTTGAAGATGTACCAAGCCGAAATCGAGAGCTTCTACAAGGACTAGGGACACCTCTAGAGGCCAGGAGAGGCCCTGGGCAGCTCTGCCCCTCACGGGGGCCTTAGGAGGCCCAGATGCGGCCTTTTGACCCTGCCACCACGGCCACATGACATCGGGGGACCTGTTCCCGGGGGACAGTGGCCCTGTGGGGACTCTGGTTGGAAGCATCAAGCCCCTCTTCGGGCTCTGCCTTCCAGCAGGAAAGAATAATAAAATCAGCTCCCTGAAGCGGGTCCTCAGCCCGGAGCCGGCCTGCTGTCTCAGACCCTGTGGGAGGTCGGGGGCACCTGTGGCTGGCAGGGCTGGGGTGCAGCTGGTGGGGACAGGGAGGAAGCCGGGGGCTCTGCTCAGCACCCTGTAGTCCCCAGGCCACCCCGCGGAGGCCACCGGCATCGTGCCCATAGTGTAGGGGGACCCTGACCGCGCCTCGACAGTTCTGGAGACCAAAGCTCCGCTTCTCTCCTCACCTGGAGAAGCACGTGCCTGGGGCTCAGTCCCCAGGGAGAGCGGAAAGGGAGAAGAAAGGGGTTAACCAGGCTACAGGGCTGTCAGGGCGTGGTGGGGGGGCGCCTGTCTGCGCCCTGGAGCACATGCCAGGGTTCCTTAAAGATGACCTCACTTCCTGCCAATGACCTCGGCCCTCCCATGAGGCTCCTGAGTGCACCCTGAGCCTGGACCTTCTGCAGGTGGGGTGCTCGCCGCGGGATAGAGGACGTGGGGGGCTCCGCCCTCACAGGATGGGGCCGGGCTGGAAGCGAGCAGCGCCTAGCTCCATGACCTCTGGACACAGCCCCTGCGCTGTGTGCGCCACGGGACTCCCAAACTGTGGGCGCAGCAGACGTCTTTATAAGAAACAGCAAAGTGGCTAAGTGGCCCAGGCTGGGCAGGAACTTGCGCTCCTCCTGCCTCAGCCTCCCGGAGGCCCAGCACGCCCGTTTCAGGGTCCGTTTTAATAGGAATCTCGAGGGAAGCCCAGGACAACAGAGGACACACAGGCAGGGCCACTAGAGAACAGGTCAGCTCCTAGATGGAGGCCCCTCAGCCAACAGGCCATGTGGAGAGGAAGCAGTCATCAGCACCAGGCTCGGGGACAGCAGGGGGTCAGCAATGACGCGGGACCCACACCCAGCGTCCTGGGAGACTGAGGCGGGAGGGTGGCAAGGGTTTTTTTTGGTCCTGGGGATCGAACTCATGAGCTCATGCTTGCCAGGTAGGCGCTTATGCCGCTGAGCTAAATCCCCAGCCCCTGGCAGGTGTGAATTCTGTTGGACAACTCAGTGACTGTCTCAAGATGAAACAGGACACAGCTCAGGGGCAAAGCGCCTGCCTGGCAAGCACGAGGTCCCGAGTTCAGTTTCTGGTGACCCCACCCCCCCGGAAAACAGAGCTGAGGGTGAGCTCAGTGCAAAGGCCCCGTGCTCAAGCTCAACCTCCAGCACCACAGAAAAGAAAAGAAACAGCAAGCTGGTTTCCGTGAGCCCTCGGGAGGTGGGATGGGGGACAGTGCTGGGAGGTGTGCAGCTGACAGGGAACCCTACAAAGTACCCATCGTAGGTATTTTGTGATGGCAATAGACAATGGGCCATCCAGTTTCTCTAGGTGACCCCAGATCACAGGAAAGCTTATAAAGTACTGCCCCAACGTGTAGGAACTCAAATTCATCTTCAGACAGCTCCCTGCCGGACTGCAAGGCCACCGGGCAGGGCTGGGCACCTCTGTATAGAAAGCTCTCCCAGACGTCACCTTCGGTCGGGAGTGACTGTGGGGGAGGCCTCAGCACCAGGCACCGCTGGCCTCGGGCACAGACACGTGTGTGCAGCGCCACCCGGAGCAGGTGCCCGCTGAGGTCATTTCCCCACTTGTAAACAGGGATGGTGGATTCAGGCATTGTAGTGCCCATCTGTGGTGCCAGTACTCGAGAGGCTGAGGCAGGAGGGTCCCCCTAAGTCCGGGCCAGCCTGAGCTACACAGTAAGCACCTGCGGAAACCACACGGGGAGTCCGAGCTGGCCCAACTCGAGGGGCTGAGGCACCACAGGGCCAAGCACAAGGTGTCCCACGGTGTCCCACAGTCCTCCCGCTGCCATGGGGACCTGTGCAGACCCTTGCTGACTCCACCGCCCTGCAGCCCCCAGCGGGAGAGGGCTTCAGGACAAACAGCCCCTGGGGGCCCAGTGCAAGGCTGTGCCTCCTTGTGGAGCCCCCAGCTGCCACCTGCTGAGACAAGCTGCCCCAGCATGCGGGGTGGCCTGGGGGTACAGGCCGGCCCTGTGTCGGGAGCCGAAAGCACACAGACCGGGCTCAAGGAGGCCAGCGAGAGCTCTGCTGGGGTCCCTCAGCCGTCACACCAGGGCCACTGCAAACTATGCGTGGAAAGGGGCAAGCAGGTGCCTGGGCTCCCACAGAAAGTCGCTGTCCACTTTCTCCTCTGTCCACCTTCAGCTGCCCACCCACCCATTCATCCAGGGAAGCCAAACTCCACGTGCAGGCCCAGCCTGCCCCCTCCCGCTTTGGATTGCTGGTGGTGCCCCCACCCATCCTCCAGGCCCTATCCCTGTGCCCGCTGCCCAGCAGACCCGGTCCAGTCTCCCGCCCGCCCCTGCTCTCCGCCCTGCGGGTCCCGGGACACTCGGGACCTGGTGCCCTGTGGAGGCCGCACCGATGCAGAGATCAGCTTTCCCATCTGACTTTATTTCACTTTTTTTCTATAAAACTCCTCCATAATTTCACAATTTAACAAAAAGTTTAAAATCCAGGACAGAAACAATCCTGTGACGCATTACAAACACACTTCTTTTTCCTTTGATCCAGGAGTTGGTCTTGGGCCGGTGAAGTGTCCAGTTGCTGTGAGACACGTTCTTGGTTAGAAACCCTCGAGGGAGAGAAGGTATTGGATACCTTGGGTTCTGGTGTCGGTTTACAGTTCACTCAGGAGGGGCCGGGGTCCGTGTGAGAACCCTTCGCCCTTCCTGTGGAAGTGTCCCCGAGGCCATGGCTGTGGCGGCGGGGAGGGAGCCGGAAGGCTGCGGGCAGGGCCCGGTGCGGCCCCGCGTCCAGAGCAGCCCTGGAGGACAGCGGCCAGGCCTTCTGGCCGGAGGAGGTAACTGAGAAGTGGGTCGGCGCTCTTGGAGGTCCTGGATCCCGAGTGGCAGAGCGCCAGCCCGGGTCGCCGAAGGGCTCCCGGGCCCCTCAGGCAGGAGGAAGGCCGCGGCCCGGAGCAGCCCTCTGGCCCGAGTCTTGGAGTTCCCCGAGGGGTGACGGTACAGCCCCACTGTGAGTATTGCTGGCCTGCCTGGGAAGGGGACGTGGCAGCGGGGCCCACGGGCAGTGGGGCAGGGGCCGGAGTGGCCCGAGGGGCTGCAGAGGCTCCCTGCGGAGTGGGCGGGCCTCTCCCCAAGAATCTGGGGAGCCTCCAGCAGTGCTGGTGTGAGGGATGCCCTGTAGGCAGGGGTCCTCCAGGGAGTGTTCTGTCCGGCTCAGAGGCTCAGAGCAAGGGTAGGACCAGGACCTCAGCAGCTGGCACCTCCCATGCCTGAGCCTGTAGGGGAGGACAGGACACCCAGGGACAGGGTAGAGGACGTGGGGCCACAGCTAGGTCAGGGCATCAACACTGGCAACGACTACAGTCGGATGAGGGTCTGGCGGTGCTGTGCAGGGCCGGGTCCAGGAAAACCGAGGGCGGCGGGTGCGCTGCACCAGGTCCACGGGCCCTGCGAGGCTGAGCCATGGCCCTCGGAGGACCTCGGGTCGACAGGAGACTCCCAGGCTGGGCCTGGCGAGCGCGGAGGCTGCGGCAGGAGAGGAGGTGGCCTGAGCGCCTCCTGATGCCAACCAGCCTGTCTTATTTGGCAAAAGCTCATTTGTTCAAAGTTCGAAGACTTGATCGTTGACCGTCGAGGAAGAGGGTCCTATGGAAGAGGAGCCCCGGGGACGCGGACACGCGTGTCCCGGGTGCCCTGAGGACAGGCCACCCCATTGTGGCTGTAGTGTTCACTGGCCCAGGGGCCTCAGCGTCCTTGGAACCAGAGGGACGCTCCCTTCAAGCCCTGGAGAGGGCGGCCGAGGGAGACCCCGGAGACACCTTAACCTACAAGCCCCCCTCCCGCATCCCCCCACCCCCCACGTGCAGCTGGCACAGAAACGCACACGGAACCGCTCCTGAACACACGCAGCGCACATATATATAATACACGGACAGCTGTACAGACGGCCAGCCTGGCCAGCCGAGGACCACAGGCCTTCGAGGGGCTGGGCCCCGGCGGCTTCCAAACCGTTTGGGGGGCGGCTGCTCAGGCAGGCCCTCGGTCCCGAGGCCGAGGCCGGGCGAGGGGCCCTCGGCCACACTCGCCCCGCCTAAGCTTTTTCCTCTTTTGGGAGCCAGGCCCAGCTCTGCCTTCTGCACAAACCGCCCTCCAAGGGGGACCTGGGTGACCGTGCCCGGGTGACCGAGCCCCCAGGGCGCTCGGGGGCCACCCGGGAAAGTGCAGCTGGCGGCGAGGGCCGGCAGGGCGGTCACTAAGGCAGTGCTGTGGGCGGCGGTGCGCGGGGAGCGGGGAGGCGGGCGGGGTCCGCGGGGCCTCCCGGGGCCTGGGCGGTCATGTGGCCACGGCCTCCAGGTAGCTCTGCAGCTTGCGCACCGTGCTCTCGTCCAGGGAGAAGAGGTCGAAGTCGAAGGTGGTGTTGGTGACGTTGAAGTGGCCGGTCTCCTCGATCAGGTTCACAATCTGCAAGAGGGAGCGGGCTCAGGGCGGGAGCGGCGCGGGGCGGAGGGAGGGGCGCCCCTCCGGGCCTACCTGCTGCAGCACGTTGCGCTCCCTCAGCGCCATCAGCCGCCGGTGCAGCTCCACCAGCTCGTCCGTGTAGGCCTGGGAGGCGGCAGGAGAGCCTCAGCCCGGCAGCCCCCCGGCCCCCCGGCCCCCCAGCCCCCCGCCCGCCGGCACCCGCCGTCACCTTGTCGTAGGCGCCCTTCTTGAGGATCTTCTCCGGCTTGCTGCAGGGCTCAGGGCTCCTGCGGCCCGCCGCCTGCGGGAGACCAAGGCGTCGCCGCTGAGCGCCCGCCCCGCCCTCGCCCCGCCCTCTCCCCGCCCCTCGCCCCAGCCCCGCCCCTCACCTTGCTGTTGGGCGGGGGCGGCTTCTGGGGGGGTGGCGGCTCGCGGCCAGGCAGACAGGAGTCCCCACTGTTGTCACTCTCGCTGTCGCTGAAGCTCAACCTGGACACCACAGAGAGCGGCGTCAGGCCAGGCCCTGCTGCACCCGGGCCTCCACCTCCGCGCCTGCGTGTGCGGCCCACTGCGTGGTCCTTTCGGGGTGAGGCTAGGATGCAGTGTAGGGTGCCCCGCCTCCCCGTTTTCTCCTCTGCAGGAGGCGGATGCAGGAGGGGACTGAGCTCTAGACCAAGGCCAGTCCCTGCCGGCAGGGCGGCGCTGACCACCAGTGAGGCCCACAGCTTCGTCCCAGCCCAGGCGCCGAACCCCGGCCTCGCCTCGTCCAGGGCAGACCGCGTAGCTGCACCCCAGGCCCGCTGTGTCCCCCAGCCCCATGGGCCCTGCACAGTGTCCTCGGCAGCCTCTGTGTCTGGCTCCCGCTCGGCCTGGATCGCTGTGAGTTCGGTCCAGCAAAGGCCCCAACAGGTGCCACCTGAGAGCTCCCTGGGAAGAGGGGGGTCACCTGCACCTCACTACTGACGGAAGAACCAGGACGCGTGGAGGACCCTCTGCAGGCTGGGACCTGGCAGCGACCAGCGCTCAGCCACTCCTGCTGCCACCCGGCTGTGACCTGAGCCCTTGCTCAGCTCAGCTCTTCCCAGACCCAGATGGGTCAGGCTCTGGTTGCCAGGGCAACAGGACAGCCTCCAGCTGCTCCTCACCACGGCCTCTCTGCTGCATCCAACAGGTGGCCCAGGGAGCCTGCCCTGACCCGCACCCCAGGAGGCCCTCCCGTGAGGAGCCCTGGAAGACAGGACACCACAGGCGCCACAGGACGGTGCCAGCCAGGACCTGCACTGCCCGTTGCGGGCGGGGCGCCTCGGCGCCCAGCAGACCTGTGTGAAGACTGCGGGCCCTGCCCTCGGGATGGTGTTCTGTAGGATTGTGAAACCAGTCATGGCGCAGCTGTGAGGGCCCACAAGACTGCCATGGCTGCCAACTCACAGGAGCCCTGGAGACCTGAGGCCTCAGCCTCTTGGGGAGCAGACCCCGACTGGCCCTGACACCAACCGCCACCACATCCAACTGTCACTCCTGGCCCTGGATAAGCCCAGTGTCTCCCATTTGCCCGGAGGGCCTGAGGCAGGGTCTTCAGAGACCAAAACCCAGCATCTCCATCAAGCCAGGGCCCCAGAGACACACAGCCCGATCCCCACGTAGGCAGGGAGTCCCCAGGGGTCAACCACTGTCCCTTTTAGAGGGGATAGGCCCTTCCTGTGGCCACCACACCTCTTCTGCCCTGAGGGATGCTGCCTTAGGGCCCCGAGAAAGGGAACCGCAGCCGGCCCAGCCTGTGCAGTGCCCAGGGGGATGGGGTCACTGCAGCCCCAGTGTCCAGCAGGCTCAGGGGGCCCTCGTGCTGGGGACCTGACCTCAACTTGGTCCTCCTTGAGGACCCTCGGTCCAGGCCAGCCCCTAGGCCTCCCATCACAGCAGGCCCTGGTCACCCCGGTCCCCACCAGTGCCGGCCACCTCCCACTGGCCCAGTCACCTGGAGTCCCGGCCGGGGTTCACCTTGGTGGTGGCCTCCTCACCCGATGAAGAGTCACCCTCATCTGACTCCTCGGACTGCAGGTCCTCTACCATGGAGCGCAGGGGCCCTGGGGACAGGGTGGCAGGGATCTGGATGCGCCCTTGGGTGCTTCCCCAAAACCCACAGCAACTTCTCCAAACTGATGACCCCAGACAGCCCCGGAGCGGGGCCCAACCGCCCGCCTTACCTTCCTGGCCCTCTGTGCAGACCTCAGGCCCCTGTCTTGCAGCGGGACCGCAGGGGCCCTCCATCACCGGAGCCAGAAGACCAGCGCCCAGAGGCTCCCGGGCACCCAGGCCAAGCCCAAGCCAGTGCCCACAGGAGAGACCACAAGCCCTCCGCCCGCCCCTCGGGAACCCCGACCGCTGCTCCCGGCCCACCGTCCTCCCCTTTCTCCAGAGGCGCCCAGTTCCAGTCCCCTACAGACGGCATCTTGGTTTATATTCCTGTTGCCAAGGCAACAGAGGGACACAAAGCCCTCAATTACCTTGGTCATGTGACTCCCCTTCGGCAGGTCCCCTCCCTAACCCAATGATAGGAACACAGAGCGTGTGGGCGTCACGGACCCCATCCCCCAGTCCACACACGGATTCCAGGCCAGACCCCACTGCCTCCCCAGCACCTCTAGAAGGGTTCCGGCCAGAGTGGGAGGAGGAGGGCTGGAAGCAGTTCCCCCAGCCCACTAGAAGACCTGCTTCCGCTCGGGGGTGCTGCTGTGTCCCACAGGTTGCTTAGCCCCTGGGGATCCCACTCCAGGGCAGGCTTGTGCCCTCCCCAAAAAGCCCCTCACAGTTTGCTGGGAGACGATGTGCAAACCGGGTGGCCCAGGCCTCAGAGCCATCTGGGCGGCCACAGGGTATCTGGAGCCCCCTGCTGTGGACCACATAGAGCCACCACCTCGGGGAACAGGCCGGGCAGGGAGGAGGGAGGCTGGGGGTGGGCTCGGGTGCTGCCTACAACTCAGCTTGCCCAGGAGGACCGAGGACAGCTGCCAGGCCTCCTGGGCCCAGCTCAAGGTCTGAACCTGTTTCTGTTCTGCTCTGCAACACCGGCTCCCAGCCACTGACGCGTGGGTGTGTGGGACCCGAGGCGCCTGCAGGGGAGCGCTGGAAAGGGAGCGGAGTGGACCGGCCCCGGCCCTCGCTCTGCTTCCCACTGCCCTCCCGTCCCGTCTCCCGTCCCGTCTCCCGTCCCGTCCCACTGTATGTGACAGGCGAGGTGAACAGGTCTTATCAACAGCTGCAACCACAGGACGTCAGTGATGCCGAGGCTACGGACGGACGCGCAGGCTGTGAAGCAATCAGCTCCGGCCCGCGGAGCCCCTGCAGGGAGCGGGCCCGCACGCGGAGGACTCCAGAGCTTGAGGCAGACACCGAGCTGCGCTTCCTTCCACCCGAAGCCCCCTCTCCCCACAAACCCTCTCTGGGATGCAAGGCCGCTTCACCAGCACCCACACCATCCCCCCAGGCTGGGCTGTGACCCTAGCGCACAGCTTTACCCCAGGCCGCCCGGCCCGGCACCCCCAAGCCCGGCTGTCACCGGCACCTCCCGTGTGGCCTGCGCTCCAGCGCGCTGCTCACGATGGCCCCCCATCACACACCTTGGCTGTGGTTCTGTGAAGGCTCGAAATCCGAGTCTGAGCTGGAGTCGGAGCTGGAGCTGGAGTTGGACGGGCTGGACTGTGCGGACTTCACCCGGAAGGCGGTGGCGGCAGGACCAAAGGGGAAGGGACAGTCATCTTTCTGGGCAGCGAGGCAGGGCAGGGCCACTCGCTCCCAGGCAGCGTCCCTAAGGTGCCCAGCTCAGCCTTTCTGAGACCCCACAAGGAGCCGGTGCCTAGCTCTCAGGGCATAACGCCTCTGGCTGCCTAGGGGCACCCTTCCTACCCAGGGGCTGCTGGGTTCCCCATGGTGACGCTGCGGCAGACCCTGCCGGCCTCAGAAGTAGGTACCAGCTGCACTTGCAGTGGGGACAGGAAAGCTGGGGAGGTGACCGGACCCCTGATTCTGACTCTCATGCTGCCCCATGGCCAGCGAGCTGAGCAGGGGGTACCCACACGGTGCCCCCACATTGTCCCCCACCCTCACTGTGGACTTGTGGCTCATGGCAGACACCACACAGAGCAGGAAGCCCTCCCGGGCCCAGGCCCGTGGCCTGGTAAGCCTGGGGCACAGTGGGCAGCCCTGCCTCGAGCAGGCCCTTCCACCTACTACAAACAGGGACAGGGCCAGGAGCCAGCCTCAAGGCTCGGGCAGAGACCTGGGCACTGCCTGGGGGGGGGGGGAGCTGCTCAGGCTCCGTGGCCCTCGGTATCACCGAGGGCACCTGCCAAAGCTGCTCCTTGCCCACTTTCCCAGGGGCACCCAGAGCCCCGGGGACCCTGTCCTGGAGCTGCAGCCAGCAGGCTTCCCATGGACCCTGTGCAGTTTGATGGAGGCCACTCAGGAGGCAGCACGAATTGCAGCCAGGTTCCCCAGCACACAAGCGGAGCCCGAGGGCCCAGCTCCTCAGGCTGCTCTTTCGAGAAGCTGGGTGGGTACTTAGGGCTGGGCAGGGAAGGAGCAAGAGCTGGCTGCTCCCAGGGCCCTGCTGTCGCCCAGCTTGCTCGGTCCTGTGACCTATCAAGGACGTCTCCAGTGTTAAGCCTCAGTTTCCCCTTCTGTAAGGAAGTTGCTGGTGGGTACCAGCCTCTAGCACGCAGAGGCCCACATGATGCTGGCTGTAGCACCTCTCCCCCAGCCCTGTGCTGCCCCGGGCATGCGCTCATGCTGGGACTCGGCTGTGGGCTGCACAGGGTGGCAAGGACGTTGGCCCTTGGCAGAGGGTGACAGCCACACACACTTACATCGGAGGGGAAGGGAGGCACAGAACGAGGGGAGGGCTCCAGCCAGCAGCCTCAGGAGAGCAGTTCTTGGCTGTGACTGGCCCTTGAGCCAGATGGGACCTGCTGGCTCAGGAACCCTACGGGCCAAGGAGACACTGGGGAGCTGGGCTGGCCATGCGGCAGGAGGCGGACTGCGGCTGCTGCATGCAGGGGCCGAGCACTGGCAGGCAAGGTGGTGGGTGGTGAACCCCCAACTTCCCCGTGTGGCCACTGTGCTGCATCCTCTGCTGCAGGGGTCTGTGCTCGGCTGGGGCCCCACAGCAAGAAAAGTTAGACTGTCTGGCCCTGCTGTGGCTGGTCTGGGGCTCGGACCAATGGGAAGCCCAGCGGGGTACAGGGTGCCCTGGGGGAGAGCCCAGTGTCCACAGGCCCAGGGGTGGAATCCAGCCCCACTCAGAGCCTCCCAGGCAGAAAGCAGCACCCACAAAACAGCAGTGTTTCCCCGTGTCAGTGTAGAACTGAAAAGCAAGTTGGCAGGACAGAGCCTGAGTGGCGCCAGCGGCCACCACTTGCCAGTATGACGTGTGCAGGCTGCAGGTGCGGGACCTGCGCCTAGCAACACCTGTCATGAGAGCAGAGCCCCGCAGCTGTCCCAGCCCAAGACTCTGGTGCAGGCAGGAGGGGACGGGCGGCTGCAAGACATGGCCAAGCCGTGCTAGCAGGTGACGCCTTTCTTCAAGGTCCCTGGCTACCAGCAGCTCTGAGCAGGGCTTCACCTGCCTTGTACGTGTAACCAAGAGGACATGCTGTCAACTACAGGCAAACGGTCACCTCGAGCAAGAGCTGCCACCTACGCTGCACTGCTGTGCCACCCCGGCAGCCCTGTGCTCAGGAGAGCTGGAAGCCCAGGAAGCTCCATGACCGGAGGCTTCGTCTCTGGGAACCACTTCACAGTGGAGAGCGCACAGGGGCCCCGGGGGCAAAGCCCTGTCCCGGGAGGAGAGGGAGGCCATGGGCAGCCTACGACGCCCTTTCATTTGAGCAGCGCTTCTCTGAATGCCAGGTGCCGGCAGAGCACCCAGGGACAGTGTCACCATCAGAACCCTAAAGGAGGTCTAGCTCTGAGGTCGAGAGCCTGGTGGTGGCCGTGCGGCTCAAGCTGCCCCTGTGCGTGGTCTTTTCAGCGCCACGACATGCTGCTCCAGGCTGGTGAGAGGTGACAGTGCCTCCACCTTCCCGGGAGGGAGCTACAAGTGGTCCAGTAGGCCCCTTTAAGTACTTGAACGGGCACAGTAGGACAAAGGCTCGCAGGGACAGCAGCTGGCAGAGGGTGTGAATTCCTCACCAGGCTGACCACGCAGTAGCCAGGAAGGGACACGTGCCTGCCTGGCCCTAAAGCTTCTGCCCAGGCCCAGTCCATCCAAGGAGAGCACAGCACGAGACCAGTGCTCTGCACCATAGCAGGCACCGGTGAGGCCTTGCCAGCCACTGACATGCCACCAAGATCCACCAATTATGGTCCACGCTGGGGTCATTCTCATGGGATAGGGTCGTTCTCAGGGAACAGGCCCCAGCGCCCTGATAGACGGGGAAACCGAGGCTCGGTGAGGGATGATAACTTGGCCAGAGCAACAGACAGCAGGAGCAGCCACCGTCAGGGCCCTGCCCCGCTCCTGCACCTGAATCTGGGCACACTCCTGCTGCCATCTGTCAGCCAGGGCCGCGGGGGGGACGCCGCTCTCACCTCAGACTTGAAGGAGGCCTCGTCCTCCGAGTTGGAGCCCTCCACTTCCAGGGCCTTCCGGGCCTCCCTGGACTCGCTCTCGGCCTTCACCTTCTCCACCCGGGCGGCACTCTTGTCCTTGGCTGGCTTCTTGTCCGGGAAGGAGGACGAGGTGCGGGGTGAGGTGCCGGGAGCGCCCCGGGACCCCTTCGAGCTGCTCTTCTTCTGCTTTTTGGCACTGGGCTTTGGCGAGTCCGCGGCAGCTGGCCGCTTGCTGGCCGCCTTGGGCAGGGCGGAGGGCTGGGGCGCCCCCTTGGGGGACGCGCCCTCCAGCTTGGCCTCCTTCAGGGCCGCCTTGGGCTCCTTGAACGCGGCCTTGGGCGGCGGGGCCTTGTCCTCCCTGGGCGGCCGGCCCTCCCCCAGCTTGCGCGCGGCGTCCTTGCAGCTCTTGGCCTGCTCGCGCTCCAGCTCCTTGGAAGAGCTCTTGCTCTCCGAGTCCTTGCGAGGCCGCTCGCGGTGCTCCTTGGTCACCTTGTGCGGCTTAGAGGCCTTGCTGCTCTCCTTGTTGGCGTCCTGCAACACATGTCGAGAGCGGGGGCCGAGAGGGACCGTCAGCGGGCATCGGGCAGGGCCCAGCTCCGCCACCCCCGGCCTCGAGCAAGCGAGATCCACCTGCAAGACACTCAGCTAAAGAGAAGCACGTGGGCACAGGGAACAAGGCAGGAGGCGGGGCACCAAGTGCAGCCAACCCTTCCAGCTCCAGAGAGAGGGTCAGCAGGCTGCGGTGATCCCGAGGGCTTCGGGAGCAGCGAGTCCCACACGAGAGCGCCCTGTGGCCACCATGCCCACGCCTGCTGCCGCCCACGGTCTAGGCGACAGGAAGCCCACCTGGCACAGGAGGTCTCTTCCCAGTGCCCACTGCCCAGCTCTTCACCAGGTCCAGGCACGCGCATTTGCTGGGTGCCTGCTGGGTTGCAGAGACCGCACATGGCACACAGCGCGAGGCCTTGAGAGCGGACCCCGCCTGAGAGGCTCTCCGGAAGCTCTGTGTGCTCTTGGTCACTGCAGGGAGCCCAGACTCGACGCATCATCAGGCCTGTGACAGGTGACACCCTGGCACTCCACTACCTCCAGCAGTGACGTAGCTGACCCAAGGGGCAAGAGAAAGTCCAGCTCAAGGGCTGAGGGCCCGGGCCAGCCCCTCGGCCCTCACCACACAGCCAGCACTCTCTGAGGCAGGAGCCCTGTCTTCCTAGTGTCACCCCGCACACCCTGGGGGACTGCAGGGGCTACTGGCAGCTTCCCAGCGGTCTCAGAGCTCTGAAGGTGCAGACCAGTGGCACCAGGTGGGCTCCTGTGAGCCGGCTAGGAGTGTCATGGAGGACAGAGGCGACGCGCTGAGTGGACAGGATGGCCAGATCAGCCCCCTGGCAGCAGGAAAGGCCTCTGGTCCCTGCTCTCAGAGCTACCTGAAGGACCCACACAGCCATCACCACACCTCTGATCTGCAGAATTTGCCATCAACTTAGAAACTCATGACCCACGGCAGGGTCAAGGAATTAGGGTTGGTCCCCCTGGATTGGGACAAGTACGGGTAACAGCGCATGTTCCGAGCCAGAACAGCTGGCCCGGCCACAGCACAAGCCAGAAAGTGACCCCCGGGGACGCAAGAGCAGAGGAGGCCACAAGGGACAGAAGGACAACAAACCCAGTGGCCTGGCTGGCGGCAGTTCCCAGAGTGCACAGGCCCCCTCTGGCTGAGACTCATGCCAGGTTCTGGAAAGCTGAAGACAGGCGAGGGTCGGGGGCTCTGTGCTCCCATGGCCACAAGATGCTCGGAACTGAGTTTCAGGAAAAACCAACCACACTGGACATCTGATGTTGACAGGGCCACAGGGGAGGCCCAGTGGCTCCAATAAGTAAGCAGGGCCGCCAGGGCGACCCCTGGGGCCTCCTCCCTGCTGCTAGCTCGGGCCACATGAAGCCACCAGTGACCGACCGTGTACACTGCAACAGCGTGGCTCTGCTTCGGTGGCCATGACTCTGCCAAGACGTTGACAGCCACTGGGCTCCCCAGGCGCGGCAGCAAAGGATCAACAGAGAGCTGGGGCCCAAAAACAAGGGAGAGCCTGCTCACAGGCCTGTGCCCACGGAGGGCACCTGTGGCGGGCAGGATGGGGCTTCCTGGAAAGCCACCTCCGGAGAAGCATCTCGGCAGGGCTCCCACAGCCACCTCCTGTGCGACACACTTAGTGATGCCACAGAGAGTCCCCAAGAGAGGCAGAGCAGGGCCAGAGGTGCCGCCTACAGCCCCAAGGCCTGGCACACACCAACAGCCCCCAGACAGGGCACTGGCAAAACACGAAGCCTCGCGATGCGGCCCTGTCGTGGGGAAAGCGGGGGCTTTCCTCCCAGAGCATCAGGTGGCCCTGTGGCGCCGCAGAAGGAACAGCAGCCCTTTCCCTTCCTATCTCGCACGTGCATCTGAAGAACTGTGCGTGGCTGGAAGGAAGACAGAAGATGCTCAGCAAGGGCCGCCCAGGCTCCAAGATACCGAGGCACCTGAGGATGTCCAAGACTGGCTGGCCTTCCGGAAGGAGCCAGAATGACCTCGGCCTTTCCGATCTTCAGCGCAGCTCCCAGGAAGACTAAGGCGGCCCAGGTGCCCAGCTCACAGCACCCCACAGGAAGTGAGCAAGAACGTACAGAAGAGCAGAGGACAGAAGCAGGGCCAACCACAGGATGACCAGCAGCTGCCTGGCGCCACACAGCACTGAGCCAAGCATGTGCACAGAGCGATGGCACCCCGGCTCAGCGGTGCAGTGCTGCCCCCAGAGCGTTCCAGGTCCTGGCTCAGCAAGACAAGTGTCAGGGAGGCCGTGTGCCTGCGCCGGGACAGCAGGTCAGGGGACGGAGAAGTCAGCAGCTGAGCCACCAAGAGACATCAGCTCAGGGCTGAGCGTCAAGGCCAGCAAGGGCTCGGCAGGAAGGAGGCCCGCGCGGGCCCAGCCTGAAGAGGAATGGGCAAAGAGCCTGCAGTCACACGCCCTACACCTGCCATCCTGGAGAAGGGGAAGGAGCGGTGAGGAGGAGCAGAGGGCTCAAGAAGCCAGATGCCAAGGAGCAGGGCCGGGTGGCAGGGCCAGCTCGGCAGAGGGGCGCCGGCTGGGATGGCACTGGGCCCTGCCACCGCACCGCCCGGAGACTGGGCCTCCACCTCACTAACCTTGGAGCCGTGGGACGGTTTGGTCTTCTTGGGGTCAGAGAAGGCAGAGAGTGGAATTGTGGGTAACATGGGGTAGTCGGGACTGGGCCTGGACACCGTTTCTGCTCCTTCGGGCATTACCATGACCTAGTGACAAAGAAGAGACAGAGGTTATCAGCGGGCAGGGGCAGGGCAGCTGCCGCCCAAGGCCGTGGGGCTTCTTGAAGCGAGGACAAGGGGAGCCTGAGCTCGGCCTTCCCGAAAGAATGGCAGGCATTTTCTCTCCGGGGGAGCTAGTGCTGAGAGAGAAGCGCGACGGGGAGCCCAGGCTCCCAGGATGGCTGGGCCCGGAGGCCAGGCGGCCTCCAGGACTGGGGCCTGGCAGAGACAGCACGGCCAAGACAACGGAGCAGCGCGCAGGCGGACCAGCTAAGAGGACAGCGGAGGCCGCAGGCGGGGCTGCGCACGAAGGCAGCAGACGGCGGACCCCAGAGGGCAGCCGCAAGGCGGACAGCAGCATCCGGGGCCGCAGCGCCAGGCGCGGCACCCTCCCTCCGTGTGCAGGCAGCTGAAGCTGACCCGAACAGAGCGCGAGTGTGAGGCCGAGGCCAAGACAGGACCGGGGCCACGGCGGAGCCCGCGGCGGAAGACCAGCAGCTGGGATGCCAGGAGAGGCACCTCGAGGGCCAAAGGCCGCTCCCGAGTGCTCCAGGCGCCGCCGAGGAGGGGCCGGCCGCCCGGGAAACAGCTGCCGGCCACAGCAGGTGCCTGAGCCGGAGCGCTCAGGGAGAGATCTGTGAACGCCCCGCTGCGCCTTCAGACGGCAGCGAGACAGGACAGAAACGTAGAAGGCACCACAGGAAAGAGGAAAAACCCCTCCGACAGGGAAGCAGTGGCAGCCCGGTGACCGTGAGGACCTGGGCTTTGTTGCCAAGCCAACCCTTTCATCTGAGGCCGCAGCTCCCAGCAGTCACGGTCACGGGACGCCAAGCCCGGGGCTGTCCTGCTGTGGGCGGGCCACAGAGCCTGTCCGCCCACAATGCTGGGACGCTGAGGCGTCCACTGAGGCCGCGTCCGGCCCAGCCCCGAGAATGACAGGGAGCACAGCCACACCAGGTCCTCCTGCCTCCAGGCTGGCGACGCCCTCTGCACTCCCGGCCTCCTCTTCCCCATGTGGCCCATCCTGCCCCGGAGCTGAGCGGCCCCTCGGGACCAGTGTGTCCTCCACAGGACGTTCGGCGCTGGGGGACAGGAGGGGCAGGTAGGTCCATTCCCTTGGCAGGTGCTGCTGCGAAGCCCTCTGCCCAAGGGGCTGAGAGACCACAGCCGCGGGGCCACTCAAAGCCACCAGATGCGGGTGGGGTGGGGTGGGGGGACAGATGGCCCTGTCCCTGGGATGCCCAGGGTCTGGGGCAGCCAGCCAGGAGCTACCTGAGAGCCCCCGCTCAGGGCCAGGCCGGTTCTCGGGTTAGCGTGTTGCTCCGCGGTCAGCACAGGGTGGCCAGAGAGCTCCTGATGCCAGTCAGCTTCTCTGGCAGCTGTGGCCAAGGGACAGAGCCCAGCAAACACCTCTGGCCAGGCCTGCATGCTGCCCCATCTGGTTTTACGTGTTTACATGATGCCCTTGGAGGCCCTGCTTCCGCCAGCCAGCAGCAGTGGAGTCGCCCGGGAATGCCAGCGGCTCCCACTCGAATGTGGCACTAGGCACACCCACAAGTGCCCTGGGAATGCCGTGGCCCAGGGCCGTAACCACCAAGGGGGCAGGCTGCAGGAGCAGCAGCCGCAGGACTCAGGCCACCCCGGGCTGGCTCCCTGGGAGACGCTGCCCCCAGCCCGAAGCAGCACACAAGCGCCCTGGGGAGGTGGGCGCCCCTCCAGCAACAGCTCATGTGTGCTATGTACCTCACACACAGCACGCACACTTATCACACATCTTACACAATCCACACTCACCTCATACACACACGCCTTCCACACACCTCACACATGCCACAGAAACACATACTCCACACAAACCCCATCACACCCCACACCACACCCCACATTCCACACACGGACACACCCTACATCCTCCAGATGCCACACACGTGCCCCATACCCAATACCAACAGCCCCACACCACCTGTCCCCAACACAGGGCACACACACACGTCCTCTGTACACCAGACACACACAGTGCTCCCCGCATACCCCAGGTCCCCGCACCCCTCGGCCTGTACTGCCTCCTCTCCGCCACCCTGCTTTGGGCACCACACCCAGAGCTCTGCTCAGTGCCCCACGCGCCCCATGGGCAGCCCACTGTGTGGCAGGCAGCGTGAGCCAGTCACCAGGGTCCCCAGGGGCCACAGCCAGCGACAGCCCCAATCCGGGCACACGGACGGCAGTCTCGTGTGGAGGTGGCTGGAGACAGCACACAGCATGCTGGGCGCACTCACCCCGCCAGCCATGAGCAGCTTGTAGCGGAACTCCGTGGTGGGGTTGTTGAAGGTGAGCTTCTCACAGCGCAGGTGGTTCACGGGCGGGTTGCCCTCCAGGTTCAGGAACAGGTCATAGGTGAAGCACACCTTCCTCGGCTCCTCCTGCGGCGAGGGAAACGGGGCCTGGCTCAGCGTGGCTGGGCCGGGACGGCAGGGATGGACCGCAGTGACCGCCCACTCGGCGCCCCCTCCGCTGCCCCTGGTTCCGGGTCCACACGCTTCTCCTGCCTTCTCTCATTCAAAATAAACGAACAATCAGCAGACTCCGCGAAGCGGCCCCAGGGCACCCAAACCACCAGCACAGCCCCACTGCCTGAGCCTGGCGCCTGCCGCCCTCGGCAGCACTCGGCAGCTGGGCAAACAGGGAAACTGAGGCTCTGAGACACGTGTCTCTGGGGAGTCATGCAAAGCCTCAGTCTCAGCACCGTAGCTCCCTGCCTCTGCCCAGACCGCAGGGGACAGAGGCTCCACAGGGCCAGGAGAATTCCAGGACAGAAGTCTCTGCAACAAACGCTGCGGAGCCACGGGAGAGTCCTGCCTCACGTCACGTGCAGCAAGTTCCTCACACAGACCCGAGGTCTAAAACCCGGCTGAAGGCCTCAAACTCTCCCAACAAATCCACAAACTCATCACTGGGGTTCAGCAGATATTCCCATGTGAGACACCAAAGGCACAGGCAGCAGAAGAAAACACATCAACCGCACCAAAATTACAAGTGCTGTAAGGACACTTGCCAAGGTCCTGGTAAGGACAAAAAGACAACCCCTTGGAATCACTGGTCTCCTAACACGTAACAGGTAAAAAAAACTTTTTAAAAGCTCAAGAGTACAAAAATAAAACCATTAAAAAACAGATGAAGGACTTAAATCTACACACACACACACACACACACACGTGTGGCTTGTGTCTGGATGTCCCCTGAAAGCGTCTTGCGGTCACAGGCAGGGCTTTTTCGAGGTGGCTGGACCCAGAGTGTGTGATGCTGGGGTTCAGGACGTGCGATCACCGCGTCAATCCACCACCAGCCTGGCACAGCTCTGGGTGTCAGTGCTGCCAGCCCCTAAAGGCAGGGGCTCAGCTGGAGTGAAAGGGCTGCAGTGCTGCCCGCTGCCTGCCTGCCCTGTGACACCCCCTGCCACCCTGTCTTCGAGCCGGCTGTGGACTGAAACCTCCACAAACTGTGAGCTAAAGAACCTCCCCCCCGTTAGCTTCGGGTGTGGGGTATTTTGTCTCAGCAATCAGGAACGTAACCAAGCCACACACGTGCGTGCGAGAAACTGGGGCTGCGGCACGGCAGCTGCTCTGGAAGACTGGCAGGTCCTCCAAGTGCCAGCCAGGCAGTGACCGCACGATGCTGGTGGAGAGAGCCTGAGTGGTGCTCGCAGAGCCCCGTCCACACGGGATCACTCACAGCGTCGCAGGTGGGCCAGCCCTGGGCCGGGCAGCAGGAAGGAGGGACTCACCGCAGCCCCCCTCACTGGGGGCCCCCCCTGGGCCTACAAGGCTGCGTGGCACAGACACAGGCACACTGGGTGGCCCTGGGCAATGCGGGGCTCGGAAGCTGGACACCGAAGGACCCGCCTGGTGTGGCCCACTGCCGGGCCAGGTCCCGGACCAGACCGTGGGTCCTTGGGTGCTGGGGCTGGGAAGGCAGACAGAAAGCGGCTGCTCACAGGGACCAGGTGTTCCTGGGGATGACAGAAGTACCCTGGCATCAAAACGTGACTAAATTATAAACATATTCTAACCCAGCACCTGCATACTGTAAAAGGGTGAGGCGGGTAGTGCACCTGCCTGGCAGGTGTGAGACCCTGGGCTCCATCCCCAGCAGAGCACAAAAACAACAGTCATAGCGGCTGGATGTTTCGGTATGTAAATACAGCCAGGCCTGGGGATTCAGCCTGGTGGCTCAAGCACTTGGCCGGGAAGCGCAAGGTCGTGGGTTCGGTGTGATACCCTGAGAGAGGAGAGAACCGGGGCAGAGGGGCCGTCCACCAGCTCAGGAGGTGGCGTGGACAGGGCAGCTCCCAGCCTGCTGCCCACAGACTCTGTCCACTCTCCCCAGGTGGCCTGAGCTCCTGGCGGGGGCACTCAAAGTCCCGTCCCGGTGGGACTCAGGGCAGAGGCAGATCCGCTACTGGCTCTGTGTAAGGTCTGGGGACGAGGACGTGAGAGCAACAGCTCAGCTCACACGTGTGACCCAGGAGGGATGGCGCTACAGACCGCATCATGGCAGAATCCCGGTGGGCTGGGGGTGGGGGGGGACGGGACAGGCGAGTTGGCCTCTCACAGCACTGCCCAGCAGCATGGCTGCTTCCTGAGCCCAGGGTGGGATCAAGATGGGCTGACGGCACGTGGGAAATCGTCCCTCGTCCCAGGCGCGCAGTCTACTCTGGTTAAGGAGGGCTTTCCTGCCCAGAACCACGAGTCCTGGGAGGAGGCTCGTGGCTGTCTCCCTCCTGCTCAGCAGAGGGGAGGCGGGAGCTGACAAGAGGCCCTCCAACCTCTTGTCCCCATGCCCAGCTTCATATACCTGCTGTGGGCAGTGGTATGTGACCTCTGAGACCCCGACATGGCTCACTCCTTCCTTCCCCTCCACACCCCAGCCCTAATCAAGACCCTTGTCCCAGGAGGTGTGGGACACACTGCAGGAGCTGACAGAGCCAGTGCAGGAAGGGGTGGGTGTCACGGGAGGGCCCGGGAGGCTGCACCAGGCTGGGGGAAGGGGGGGGGCCTCCAAGGTGGACCAGCAGGGGCCGCCTGTCCTGGTGGGGGCAGGGCAGTACCACACCTGGGAGCCCACACGTCCTGTGCGGCTGGGCTCGGGGAGGGCAGGGGACACGGCTGGTGCCCGGGAAGGAACAGGCCTTGCTCCCTGGAGGTGTCCCAGGGCAGCGCGTGTGCGCGGTGTCACAGTCTGTTCTGCCCTGCCACCCTCTGGCCTGTGCACGAGACATGGCTGGAGATGAGGGCGGCTGCAGGAGGCAGACAGGGCACAAGTGCCCTGCTCCCACCAGGAACCAAACATAGCCGGGAAACAGCTGAGGGCACAGAGGTGCCCTGAGGGCCGCTCCAGGGCAGCAGTGAGGCAGAAGGTCGGGGAGGATGTGGCAGCTGTGCAGCCCTGGAGTCTGTGACAGGGTGTGAACCACCTGCTCAGCCAGTGTCGCAGACACAGGACACCAGCCACACTTGTCCTCCAGGAAGCCCAGCACCTGGACTGGGAGCTCGGAGGAGGCGCTGAATGCCAAGGGGGCAGAAGCTCCATCCGGGGACAGACACCACATCAGTAGGATGAGGGACGGAGTAGGGGGGACACAGGAGGGGGACAGGGTTTCCTCAACAAAGGAACCGTGCCGGGAAAGTGGGGGGTGGGTGGGGGGAGGGCGGCGGGGGCTCTACAGTGAAAGACAGAGACCTACAATCCCGAGGAGTCCTTGACTCAAACCGGAGAACCAAGATTTTAAATGCTGACTTCGTGGGGATTATCAATCACCAACCAGCGCCACAACGATCACAGGCCCAGAGAAGGGCTGACGGGGCTGGCACTGTGTGACCGGGTCATTCATCCCCAACAGTCACAGGGCTGCAGCGCCTGCAGCGGCGATTGAGAGGGAGGAAGGGCGCAGGCAGGACAGCGCCCTCGGCCACCGGCCACCGCCACGTGAGCCCCGGCGGAGACAGCAGGCCCGGGCCTGAGCACTCACGGCAGGGCAGAGGCAGGGCGGCCCGCCTCCCGGGGCCTCGGGGGTCTCGTCCTTTCTGGCTCCCTGGAACGGGTGCAGCGGGACCAGTAGCAAGGGCTGAGCGCAGGCCAGGCGCACCGGGCAAGCTGCCTGGTCTGGGCGTGTTCTCCGCACGCTGACAGAGGTCAAAGTGACTGGGTCTGCTCCAGACCCTGGCGCCCAGCGCAGCAACTCCAGCAGGGTCACAGGGCCCTCCCTGGGGTGCAGCCTTCTGCAGGATGGCCAACACCCCGCCAGCACCCCGCCCCCACTCTAAGCCGTGGCAGCACCTGCTGGACTCACCACTCTCTGACCCAGTCACGAGCAGCCACCCACTCTCTGAGCCTCAGGCTGCAAGCCACGTCTCCACAGCAGCTGGCCAGGATGCTGCCAAACTGGACGGCCCGGTGCCGGTGCCTGAGACACCACAGCACCCGGCCTCAGTCCTGGAGGCCAAGCCTAGAGTCCGGGCCACGTAGCAGGCAGGTCTCAGGGGCCCAGGGCAGGCCATCAAGGCAAAGCCCATGGCCCATGGCTGGCTGATCACACCCAGGGTCCCGAAGCTGCCATTACTCTGAGCCGATCCACACACGGCCTCTTCTCAGGCCAGGGCCGGCCCTGGGCGTGTCCAGGCCAGGAGGGCTCCCGGGCACCTCCGCCTGTTCACATGCACCCCACAAGAGGTTCACAGAGGACTCAAAATCCTGCTAAACCCAAGCGTGGCAGTGGCCCAGTGTAAGAAACTCCAGGGCAATGAGACCACAGGGCTGCAACCACCACCACCACCGTGTCTCAACCCCGGGTGTGTCAGGTGGGGGTCAGAGAGAGCAAGGGAAGGGAGTGTGCGCACGGACCGGCCCCCACGGTGAGCGCGGTCGCTGCCGTCACAAACACACTGACCCCGAAGGGCTAAGTGACCAACAGCAACAGCAATACACGGGCCTTGTTCCAATCCTGATGGAAACAAGTTATTTTAAGGAACTGCCCGGCATGGTGGCGCGTCTGTAATCCCAGCACTGGGAGGCGGAGGCAGCCTGGGCTCCACAGTGAGTTCAAGGCCAGCGTGAACTACACAGAGACCCTGCCTCAAAAAACCTAAAGAAGTAAACATGGGTACAGCTCAGCAGCAGGATGTGGTCTTGGCACACGGAAAGCCCTGGGTTCCACCCAGGAACCAACACACACACACACACACATACACACACACACTGGGTACACAACCCTAAGAATTATCCACTTCATTCCTAGGTAAGCCGATTTTGTGGTTACGTTTTTAAGCAGTCTTTTCTCTTACAACACATCTTAAAGTATCTGCAGATGGCCCTGGCCCCGCCATCCCGCAGCCCTGAGTTTAGTCCGGTACCCGTGTCCTGCGAGCCTCTGCCTGGTACAGGAGGCAGCCATGTGGGCCAGGGCTGTCACAGAGCCCGGGCTGTGCGGGGCCCTCTGCCCAATGTTTGGGGGGAGGGGTCCCCTTAAGCCTCCAGGCACGGGCCCAGCTCCCTGTTCCGCCACAGGCTCACGCAGCGCCTGGTATCGCCCTGGGACGGGTCTCTGCTCCCGCCTTCCTGCGGCTGAGGTTGCGGTGAAGGCCAGACACAGCCGCCCCTGCCCTCGCAGCCGCGCCTGAGGGCCCGGCCTTCCTCTGAACCAAGTTCACCTGCCCTGGCTCTCCGGCTTCAGCCTCTGCCCTGGGTGAACTGGAGCAGGGCCACTGTGACCACAGAAAGAGGGAAGGCCTGGCTGTCCAGTGAGGAAGCAGTGCAAGAAACAGGCAGCGGTGTCCAGGAACAGATGCCCCCAAACCTGCAGTCTCGGGCCCGGCCGCGCTCCACCCAAACCAGCCACAGGCACTTCCGCAATGCCGAGACTCCCGGACTCGGGCCTCCCGGCCGGGAGACCAGCAGAGCCTGCCGCAAGCCCAGACGGCTGGGAGGGCACAGGGCGGCTGGCCTTGGCACTCCAAGGAAACCGCTGGGGATGGGACCCAGGTCCTCGCAAGCACACGCATCGCCTTTCCAATCAGAAGAAAACCTTTTTCCAAATCCATTGTATTTCAAGAAGAAAAGGGCCAGGGATTCGGCTCAGCAGCACAAGCACCTGCCTGCCAAGCACAAGGTCATGAGTTCGATCCCTGATACAATTAAAAAAAAAAAAAAAACCCTAAATATTTTAAAACACTCTATCAGGAGGCAGCAATGCTGCACACAGTGTGGGGTCACCCCAAATCACTCACCGGGCACAGGACACCGGCATTCCGTTGTCCAGACAACACCTGCACAAGTCTTTCCGAGTCAGCAGTAGTGTAAGCAGCTTACCTGTCTTTTATACATATGCATCAAACACATATACTTGTGTTTTCTTTTGTTTGCACGTGTCTGATTTATTTCACTGAGTGTGTTCTCAAGTGCACCCACTCACCGATAGCAGTGTCCTGTTTATCCTTCTTTACGGCTGAGTAGTACTCTGCTGTATAGAAATACATCTTTTTTATCCATTCTTCAGTTGATGGGCAACTAGGTTGTTTCCCAGATCTGGCTATTACAAACTATGCTGTTATAAACATAGGTGCACATACATCACTGTGGCATGATAAAAAAGGCTTTTTAAAAGCCTTAAGACTAACACTACAATGTGGACTGAAAATTGGGCTTTGGAGTCCAATCTGAAGGACAGCATCTCTGCTACTGACCATACAGCCCTGTACCTCTCTGAGGAAATCAACTGAGAGGAGAAAGACGACAGGTGCATGCAGGATGACCACTGCCCTCTATGTGGGGCGCTCTAAGAACTCAATTGCCCCCACCAGAGGCCTGAGACAGGCAGGAATGGGGTCGGTCCTTGTCTGAAACCGTGACCTCCACTGCCAAGTGCTCAGCTCTGCAGGCACTGGAAAAACGGGTGGTCACAGAGCAGGACAAAGGGACAGGCTGGAGCCACACTGTAACCCCAGACTGCGGGACTCCGAGCAGGGATTTCGCCTGCTTGATCCGTAGCTTTTCCCTGCAAAGCAGAAGGAAACACAGGAGCCTGCCTCCCACGCAAGTGTGGGACACATGAAGAGACCGGCATCGTGGCACCCTGCGTGGACCACAGGCCAGCAGCATCAAATACCACTGCACGGGCGGAAGGGCAGGCAGCCTGGCAAGAAGCCCGCTGGGGAACAGTCACACTCGGGCTCTGGTCAGTGCCTCTATCAGGACCCTAACTGCCGGATCCCTCCCTGGTCGGACACTGAAGGTGGAGGAAGTGGCCTGTGGTGCGTGCCCCAGCGTGTGGGAAACACAAGCTAGCAGCCTGCACCTGCGCCTGAGGAGAGGAGGCCCAGCACGGGTCCCGAAAGCCACCAACAGCCACAGGGCCAGGCCAAGTAGTCCCCAACCTCACTGCGTGCCTTCCTGTGAGAAGCTGTCCTGCCCGTGCACAGGATGGTGGCAAGACAGAGACCCACGTGATGCACAACCAGGACACAGCCTGCACAGGTGTCCCCACACCGGCCTGACCCACTAGGCGAGGGGCTCCCGATGGCTGGCTCCTCTCTGCAGGCCCGGGAGGGGCAAGGTGGTGTCAGGTGCAGGCCTGGTAAGGCCCGGGGAGCACGCTGAGTGCTCTCTGCTCCAGGCCATCCTTCCCGCCCTTCCCAGGGGGCCCAGAGCGGGGCAGTGGTGGGGACAGCTGTGCCTGCATGCGTCTACCAGATGGGCTGCACCAGCACCTCGGGGACCCTGGTGGCTGCTTTTCACACCGGGCCGGGGTTCCAGTCCTGTCGTGCTGCGCTCTGGGTGTCAGCGGCGTCCTCCTGAGTCCTCAAGCCTCCCCGGGCCCACGCAGGGGGGCCTTCAGCACATGCGTGCGACACCCCTGACACTGCCTCTGTCCCCCGCACAGTGCCCCCTTCTCTGGTTTCCTCTGCAACCCGCTGGCAAGGCCTGCGTGCAGCTGTGCCTGAGATCTCGGGGGCTCACAGCGGGGCGCCTATCCCCAACTCTGCACAACCCCACAGTCGGGCTTGGGCTGGAGAAGGGAGTGCAGGGGCCACCATGCTGGCCGATCTGGGGCAGTGGAGGGTGAGGGGGCACAGGAAATGGGCACACTTGGCTTCCCACTGACCCTCCCACAGGACCAGTTTAAATCAAGGGGAAGATGGCTCAGCACCTGCGGCCACTCCCACTTCAGAGCACGTGGAGAGGGTGTGCAGCATCTCCGGCCAGGACATCCGTGTCTCCGGCCCTGCATAAGCCTCCAGAAGTGTTCCGCTGCCCACTGTGTGCCCTCGGAAGCTGTGATGACCGAAGAAAGCCAGGTGCGGCCCTCGAGGTCAGGCCTCACTGCCCCGGAGCACCAAGAGCCGCATGACCAAGACGGAGCTCCTCACTCCTCCATCTTGAAACACTGAACCCGGACCCCTCTTCAATGCCTTCTGTTCCCAAACGCACCCCTCGCAGGATGGTGCACGGTCAGGGAGACCAGGCTGCGGGGAAGGAATCCAAGGACGGGGCGGGAAGGGCTCCTCACCAGTGCTGACGGTGCCACACAGCACCGGTGACGCCCACAGCAGTGCTCGGAGCGCCTTGGGGCTGGTGCGGCCCACGCCCCATGTCCGGGACCCCGCGTGGCCTCTGCGGCTGGGGGCTGCCTCTCCTCTCCTTTCAGCTGCCTGAGCACTCAGAGCCAGACACGAGGGGCCGAGTGTCCCCACTTCCATTTGGCAAAGGGCACATTCAATCTAAGAGGTTTCCGACACAGTGAAGCCCGGCCCCCGACCCTGGCTGACAGCTCGGGACAAAGGGAACTGGACGGAAGCCCTGGCCTGCACAGGGCGCCCGTGAGCTCAGGAGAGGTGAATGGTAGGCTGCAGTGCCGCAGGAGAGAGGGGCCGCAGGTCGGAGGCAGTGACCAGGTCCCTGCACCCTATTCCCCCAAGCCCAACTGCACGCCAGTGAAGCCAAAGCCTTGGGCCCAGAGCTCCTGGTCAGCCCTGGAAACCCCACAGGACACCAGGGCCTCCCCTGCCCTCTAACACAAGCGCTTCTGCCCGGAAGGTGCTGGACTCTTCTGGGAAAGACCAAGCCACATCTGCTCTCGGAGGTGACTGATCTGCTACTGACAGGTGCAGGACAGTGGTCTCATCAGAGACTCTGCAGCCCCACACAGGCAGAGGGGCTGTTAGGGTGCAGTCTAAGCCGCCCCTGAGCTCTCCCGTGCTCAGGGCCGGGGCCTCGGGAGGGCGCCCAGCTCTCCCCTGTGTCTTCTGCTTCCCGGCTGCCAGCAGGTGAGTGCCGTCCCCCTGTGTCCCCCTCCCTGGACCAGCTGACCACAGAATGGACTTGTGGGCCTAGGTGAACCTCTCCTCCTCTAAGCTGCGGGTCTCCTGTTTTACCCCAACAGGAAACCGACCAAGATAAGGCCCTAAGAGCACAGAAGGACCACGCGCAGTTCCTGCTGCCGCAGCTCACTCCTGGGTGCCCACCCTTCCCCTGGAAGCTGCCCAGTGCTGCACCCGCTGGCCCTCTACTGGCTCCGCACCCCCTCATCTCCTGAGACCCTCTGCTCACCCGCTGGGGTACCTGGCGACCAGCTCCTCACCGTGACAGGCCGTGAGTCCACGAGAGACGGGGCCATGACCTCTTGGGTCCTCCCCAGGCCGGAGACCCAGGGCAGAAAAATCAAAAAGCACTTAAGTGAGGAACTGAGGAAAAACAGGTCCTTATGGATTGAGGCTTGTTAGAACCAGGCACGCCACATGCCTGCAATCCCAGCTACTTCCACGGTCAAGGCCTCAGAGCAAAATCACAAGTTCGAGCCAGGCTCAGAAAACTTAGCGAGAGCCGGTCTCAAAAGTAAAGGGAGTCAGGGCCTGGCTAAGTGGGCGGGCCCTGGGTTCCATGCCCGGCGCCGGGCCGGGGCGGGGAGCGGCGCATCCAACATTCCCGGAGCTCGGATGGATCTCAGGCCTGTTTGCCAAGTGAGAAAAGCCACACATGCAGGGTTGCATGTCCCCAACTCTACTGACACAGTAGACCGCACAGGGCAAAGCCGTGGGGACCGAAACCAGATGAGAGGCTCCACGGAGCCGGGTGCAGGGGGGCTGACGTCAGAAGCACGGCACAAGGGCACATGGGGCTTTTTTTCTTTTTGAAACAGGGTCTCACTGTGAGGTTCAGGCTGGCCTTGGGCTCACTTTGCAGCCCAGGCTGGCCTGGAACTTGCACCGATCCTCCTGCCTCAGCCTCCCGAGTGCTGGGAGTCCAGGAGTGCATCACCATGCTTGGCCTATGGATTTCGCAATTGAAAAGCTGCCTGCTGCTGCAGTTCGGTCGTGAACCCAAATAGCCGGGGGTCTACAGGCATCTGTGCACACACACAGAGGAGCGAACGCTCAGAACTGCCGCGCTGCAGCTCGCGCGCTTGGACCCGCCGTGCTTTGCACAGCGTACTCAGGGCTGCACTTTCCCTTCTGTGCTGGTTTTGGTTCTGGCGACCTGGCTGTGTGAGATGGTCTCTAACGCCAGGCGTGGTGCGCACCTCTGATCCCGGCACCAGAAGCCCAAGACAGGAGGATCACGGGGTCCAGCCCAGCATGGCTTCTTAGCACCTCAGTGAGACTGTAAACAGCTGGGCTCAAAAGGTAGCTCAGTGCAAAGCCCAAGTCCAATCTCCAGTACCACACACACACACACACACACACACACACACACACACACTCGCACACCCCTAAGCTGCTCCCAGCCCTCTGAAGGCCAGGGCTGCACTGTGCCTGAGAAGATGCCATGTGTGTGCGCGTGCGTGCGCGGAGCTGAGCGTCACGCTGGTGAGACTCAGGGCAACGACAGCCCTGTACAGGGCGGGCAGTACCAGCAGAACGTACTGGAGCAGGGACGCGAGGCTGAGCCCGCAGGCCGGCGGGAGCCTGGCCCTGTGTTCCCAGGCGGCCAGGATCTGCTGACTCCGTGTCTGCCCGATACGGGGCTGACTATGGGCACACCTCGGGAGAATCAGTCCAGTGAAGTGCTAGCTGAGCGGCTCCAGTCTGAAGCCTGAGCTGGCTCTGCTGGGTTCAGTGCATCCTGCATGCTGGCGTTTTGGCTTAGAAATGCTCCTTGCTAACACCTGTACAAAGATCCCCAAACCCAAACGCAACAGAACTCCAAAGCCTACAAAGCTGCTGATCCTCAACCTGCACAAGCGCCTGCTAGAGCTGGGGGAACCTCAAAAAGATGACGGCCAGAAATGAAGTCGCCAGATACACAAGGGTTGGTGTTGCATGATCCGTGGATCAGAAAAGCCCACCCCAGCAAACCCTCAGAGCAGAGAGCAGACGAGAGGATGGTGGAAGGGAGCGGGGGAGACAGGGCAGGGAGAGGCCGGCTGCCCTCCCCGGTGGTGAAAACCTCTGAGCCAGGGGAGGTGGCAACCACACAACGCCGTCACGTGCTACGCGCCACGCGCACAGTACTCCGAGACGGTTACGCTACTTGCTGCAGGGCAGCAGCAAACAGAACACTGAGCGGGCACCCAGACGGGGAGGTGGACTTATTCACATTAGCGGGCACTAATCGGGAGGGTTCCCACGGCAGCAGGCCCCGATCTCGGGTGTCTCGGGCTTACACGGGGTGAGCAAGCAGGAAGCACAGGGCAGGAGGGCCGTCAGCTGGGGACTGGGGCTTACAACACGCATCCCAGTGAGCAGCTGCGCACAGTGACCAGTTGTTTCTAAGAAACGAAAGTGACAGGAACTGTAACCACAACTATTACCGGGAACTACCAGACTGAGGCTGGGGGCATCTCCTGCTGCAGCCCAGCCGGCCCTCAGTGCGGAACGCTTCTCCGCAGAGCACAGCACCACCGTCGTGGCCAGACCCCGCACTCCAGCCTCTAGGATCTGGAACGTCCTCCCACCACACCACACGCAGCCTCCCTAAGTGCTGGTACCCAGCACCACCCAGGTCCGTGTCCTTCCTCCTACAGACACAGCCACATTCCGGGGCAAGGGCTCGGTTTAAACAGAACGCCTGCGCCTGCCAGGTGTCGCGCACTCTCTGGCTGCGGACACCTCCCCTCCCCGTGGAAGCCAGCCCACTTCCTGCTGTCTCCGGAGCGCCCACCTGCTTCAGCCTTTCTCCTGTGCCCCCCCCAGATCAGAAGCGCCAAGCCCACCCACGGAGGCAGCAGCACACACCTTTGACCCAGCTACTCGGGAGGCCGAGGCAGAGCACTGCAAGCTCCGGACCAGCCTGCGTAACGTAGCAAGACCGGTCTGAGAACGAAATAAACAGGGTGAAGAGGCAGCTCAGTGGACTCTGGGTCACAGCAGCACCCCTGGATTCAAGCAGCATTACTGCAACACCAGCGACAGCAGCACTGGGCACAGGCTCCACACACCACCGCACTCTCGCCCTCCCACGCAGCCCCACCTGGTGGACAGAGGCACCAAGGCCCGGAGACCAGGTGACCCATCAGGGCATCTGAAGCGGTGTGTCCACCTGCAGCCGGTGCCCCCGGCAGCCCTCCCGACCCCCAGGGAGGTCACAGACCTGGGGTCCCCGCCCCCTAGCCTCCGCTCCTTCCCCTCTCCCACCTTGACACTTCTGGAGTTTTTACACAGATCATCAGATGTACAGTAACAGTGCCGGCTTTCCTTCTCACTCAGACTACAGTTAATTTTCATAGACATCTTATTTACACTATGCTGCATTTTCCCAATGAAATCTGTAAAATGCTTCAGGGCAGAAGCCGTGCCCAGGGAGACACCGTGCACCCCGCTCAGGCGGCTCCCCGGGGTGGGCACCAGGAAATGAGCCACAGGCAGCGTCCCACACACGCTGCAGACTGCCGCGCAGACCCATCCACAGGCCGGGTGCCAGATGGCCGTCCGTCCTCAGTGCCTCCTGTGAGATTGTTTTTCCAAGTACGCGTTTGCAGTAGGTAATGATGCGATTCCTCTGGGGCTGCCAAGGACACCTTCAGTCCCCTCCCCACCCTGCTTCCATCTCTCGGCCTCTGCCATTTGTGAACAGCCCCCTATTTCCGATTACCTATCCTTTACTTCCCCTGTACTCATCTAATATGTCCGAGCATAAGAGTCCGCTGCTTGGGGAAACCCCAGGGCGGGGAGGAACGGGCGCTCCATAGGGTTCCAGGGCAAACCTGCAGGGACTCCAACCCTGCCCCGCCCGACACAGGAGGGGGTTCCTGCACAACAGACAGGGCTTGTGCAAAGCACCCTGGCCCAAAGCCACACGCCCCAGGACTGCCTGAGGCAGAGGAGCAGTGAGCCATGCATGTGGCCCCCAGAAGGTACCAGGGGAAAGTCTGGGGACCCCTGAATGAAAATGGGGTCCCAACCAACATGCAAGCTCATGACCCACACCCCAAATAAAGCCCCACACGAGGGAGGATGCAGAACCTGGCAAGAACAGTTCCACAGCCAAAGGGCTACCTCATCTGGTCCCTCCCCTCAGGGTCAGGTGGGAGCCCCTAAGACCCTCAGGTCTGGATAGAAGGCCAAAGGCAGCAGTGCGCAGGTGTGGCTGAGCTGAACAGGAGACCCTAGGGCTCCAGTCCCCTTTCGGGGTGGCTTCCAGGTGCCTCGAGAGGCCCCGTGACCAGCCGGGGAGAGTGCAGTCTCGCCTCATGGAGATGCCCACGGACGCAGACAGTGGCTCAGCCTGTCTGCGGCACTCACACAGGAGAAAACACAGGAACGGGGCTGGCCACGGCCTCACTGGACCACCAATCATGTTGAGGGCATCTGGCAAGCGGGGGCCCGACCCAGGCTCAGAATTAGGGCGCTGCTGGATCTGTGTCCTGCGGCCGGTGCATGCCTTGCAGGGAGATGCAGTGGGGCCCAGACAGCCAGCTACAGACTGGGCTGGGGCCCTGCGCTGCCAGTAGCAGTGGGCGTGCAAGGGGGCTGTGGTCCACAGGGCACAAACACAAGTGACATTTGGCTCATCACCAAGAACCCAGATAGCCACGCGGGTCCATCCGCTCTCCCAGCACAGCTTGGACTTGTCTGTCCCCACCAGCAGCGGGCTCTAGCACAGCTGCAGCCATGCACACACTCCGGGGCGGAGCAGGTGTCCCAGCTGAGGGGCAAACACCGACACCCGCCTCGGGGAAAAGATCTAGGAAGGACTCCCCGCCCTGCTGGGGTCACGGTCCAAGCTCGGCAGGGACCCTGTGGGCAGGGAATGCTCTAGGAACCAGCATCCCCCAGTGGTGCTGTGTGGCCTGCTGCTGGCCCCGGTGGGAGGAAAAGGTCCGAATGCACGGGTCACGGCTCACGGGCTGGTGGGACCCCAAATGGCTCCACAGCCACCAAGACCCTTCCACTGACTCTGCCCGGGGAGAGTTTAACCAGCCACCGTGCTATGGCCCTGCCCCCGCCGAGGCAGGAAAGGACTCAGCAGGCAGATGCACACGATCCCTGGGTGGTGAGGGTGGGGCACACTGTCCCTGGTGTCACGCTCACCTGTCACAGGACCTACCTACCCCACAGGGCCAAGAGCCAGGGCGCCCTGACCCGAGGAGTCCCTGTAGCCCAGCGGCTCCGGCCCAGGGCCGCTGGTCCCAGGTCGAGACCTCCGAGCCCAGAATGCCCCAGCATGACTGAGCGTCTGTGAGCAGCTCTCCAGGACTCAACCTGGAGCTGGGCGGAAGGCAGGGCCGAGACGCACACAGCTCCTGGGGAAGGCGGCCACCACCGTGCCCAGAGCTCCCGAGTGACAGGGCCATCTGCCTCATGGTCCGGGTCCGGCCAGCTAGGAAGAAAGGATTCTTACAGTGACCTGCGCAGCTCCTACCTTGTTTTTGAAGTAGACCTCAATGGGCATGATGAAGCCAGCGTAACCCGACTCCTCCACTTTGTAGGGGGGCTCCTTGCACACTAAAAAGAAAGGGAAAACCATTGGTTAGCTTCGGGCCAGCTTCCTGTCCCTCCCAAGGCCATCTCCACCTCCTCCCTGGCTGCGCATGGTTCCAAGAGAAGGAAGAAGGTGCGGAGAGTCGGAGAGGCAGGCTGGGCAGGAGAAAGGCGAGTCAAGGGGCTGTCAGGAGGGGACAGCAGGCGGTATGAGCGGCCCCTGGGCACTTGCTCCTGCACAGGCTAGGAAGTTAGAGCCAGGCAAGGCCACTGAGTTGGGCCCTGGCCTGCTGGAGGACAGGGCTCCACAGTGACCACTCCCCGCACTGCGGGCTCCGCCCGGTCTCTGCACCCTGCTGGTCTCTGCACCCTGCTCCGTGCCGGTGGCAGGCCGTTGGAGTCGGGACTGCCCTCCCAGCCGCCCCTTCAGCACCTGACAGCAGCAGTCTGAAGCCAGCAGGGCGCAGGCCTATAATCTCAGCACCCTGGGAGGCTGAGGTAGTGCAATTCTGAGCTCCGCTGGAGCAACTAATAGAGACTTTGTTTCAAAACGAAAACTGTAAAGGGCCAGGGAACAGCTTAGTGCAAAGGCTCGGGTTCAATCTTCAGTACGGGGAAAACAAAACAAAACTGAAAGGAACACTACAAAGTACACATAAAATAATGTCCACAATCTCATCCAAAATAGCCTGTGCAGCTGGGCATAGTGGCACACGCCTGTCACCCCAGCACTCGGGAGGCTGAGGCAGGCAGGAGGATCGTTGCCAGTTCAAGACCAGCCTGGGCTACAAAGTGAGCTCAAGGCCTGAACCACATAGCGAGACCCTGTCTCAGAAAGACAAAAACAAATAGAAACAAAAACAACAACAACAAAAATAAACTGCACATTCCAACAAGTCTACTGCCATCCAGCAAATACCATAAAGACACTGTTCCCCTGAATTTAAGGGAAAAAAAAAATGAGAATTATAAACATCGAGTCCCTGTCTTCTGCTCCTTCATCTCCGGAGGCAACCACTATACTGCAAGTAAGGGGAAAATCCTGCCAACTGCTAAGGGTTCGGGAGCCCCACGTCCTCCAGGGCTGACTGACACAGGAAAGCCATGCGTTCACCACCCAAGGCAGGGGACACACCCGTCACCTCCAAAGCTTCCCTGGTCCTCTTGGCCCTAAGGACACTTACAGGGGTCCATCCACCCTCTTAGCTGCTGTTCGCTGGCACTGGCTACAGATGCACACTGCACGGACCTGGTCATCTCGCCTAAGTGACAGCTGTCCTCTGATACCCCTCCTCGCCCCTGGAAGCACCAGCCTGCTTTGTCTCCTGAGCTGGACCACTACAAATTCTACACTCAAAGGAGATCGTGCAGGGTATCATCTTTCTGTGTCTGACTTGCTTCACTTAATGTACCGTTACCCGTTAGAAACCTCTGTGTACACACAGCTGCACTATAGAACTTGCAGGAAACCAGTTAATGGAACACAGCAAAATATGACTCCTTGCACTAAAACCATATGATTTTCTTGAAGAGAAAGGACTTAAATAAGGCCTCATGGATCTTCTAAAGAAACTGGCTGGGCAGTCAATAGATGTGTGTGATCGGGGCATTCAAAGGCAAGGCTGGTCTCAGATGGCTGCAAGGGGGACTCTGGCACAAGGGGATGAGTGTCCTCAAAGTTCTGGCAGCTCTGAGCACATCCTCTCGCTGCTGGAGCCCCACGGACAACCCGGGCCCCTTCTAGCTTACTGCTGGGGGTTGTCACTCTCAAACTGAGGGAGGGGGAGCAGGCCTGTCTGCAGGACAGCGCAGGGACAGGCAGAGTCTGCAGCCTGGGGACAGCAGTACTACAGCTTGCCCCAAATCTCCTTTCCAGCCCGGCGCCTTCCTGCTCCGCCAGCAGCTTCCTGAAGAAGCCGCACCAGGACCACAGATAGAGCCCACCCCAAACAGACTGCAGACATACCCATAAATCTGCTGCCCGCTGCATACACAGCCAGGGACCAGGCCGCCCACACTTCACCCACGGACCTGCTTCCTCCTCTTCCACAGCTCACCTGTCACCAGGTACAGTCACATCACACACTACGCGGCAATCCGGAGTGGCCCAGCTCCTTCCTGGGCAGCTTTGGGCCAGGAAGCCAGAGCAATGGACGGCGCGAAGCGCAAGTCTAACTGCCCGTGGCTCTGCTGTCCACAGTGAGCTGCTCAGTCCCTTCCAGCCCCCTCCCCGACAGGCCCAGGTCCCAGGCCAGGCTGGTCACAGCTTACTGCCCCCAGCACCCCTGCCTGGGTGCAGGGCTCTGCAGAGCTCCCTGGTCCGCCCGCAGGCACTGTCTCCCTCACTGCTACGCCCAGGGGCCTGCCAAGTGCAGCTGGGCCAGGCCACATGCTGTGCCTCTGCCGGTCGGCCCAGGCCAGCCCGGTCCCTTCCACAGGCCCTGCAGTCTGTGAAGGCAGCCAGCCAGGAAGTGAGGGCACTCAGCTGCAGAACAGCTGAGCAGCTCCAGCCCTGGACAGCTGTACTCTGCTCTTGGGGCCCAGGTGCAGCGCAGGCTGGACATTCTCTGGGCATCCAGGTCCAGGTTACCTGACGGGCACCTGGTTAAGGCAGCAAAAGGGACCCAGGAAAGGGGGAAGGGAGGAGCCCAATCCCATGCCCATGTGTGGCACAGCATCCCATCTCAGCCAGCCATGAAGACCCACAGCAGGGCCACCTCCCAGCAGGGGCAGGCAGGGGTCCCTCTGACACCCAGGTCACTTGCTTCTGCTGAGGGCAGACACCTTTCCAAATCTGAGTATCACATCTTTCCTCGCCCTGCCCAACACACTACACATCCCCACAGGGACACGAGCTTCCTGAGAGCTCAGCCTCTCCCGAGAGCCCGTGCGTGCAGCCACACTCCAGAGGGCGGCCTTGCCGCATCACCGGCTCACCCACAGCTGAGTCGAGATGATGTGAGACCCAGGCAGCTGTGGAGAGGAGGCAGGAGACGCAGGTGGTCAGGGACCTCCCAGAAGCAGGGCGGTTGAGGGAACAGGGCCCCTCCGGTGCCAGCACTACAGGAGGCCTGGGTGCTGGCGCTCCAGGACAGGGAGAAGACGAGAAGCTGGAGGTGGGAGGGGAGGCGGACGCAGGAGCCACAGCACACCGCGGCCGAGGGCTCCTCCCTCAGGGCACAGCACTGTCCTGGCTGGGGATGGAATCGGCAGCCGTGTCCGCACAGTGAACATGCTCCCGTCACTGCGTGGACACAGCCTCAGGCTAGCGCACGGTGTGCGAGCGGATCTCAGGAAAGGAATTACGGTTAGGAAAACACGACTGGAAGGCTACAGCCGGACACCAGCCCTGAGGGCCCCACCTTGCGCTGCCCACCCCTCCTGGCAGGGCAGACACCAGCGGCTCCCCAGTCCTGAGAGGGGAGCTGTCCACAGACACAAATGCTCCAGCATAGACAAGGGAGAGCAAATCCCTCCCCAGCAGGAAATGTGGAGGCCGAGTTAACAGAACCGACCCTGCCACAGTGCTCAGAGAGAGCCCACCTGAGGGAAGAGCCAAGGACACGGGAAAGCCTTAAAGAAAAGCCGGGCGACCAGGGGGCCTGCCTGTCATCCCAGACTCCGGAGGCTGAAGTGGGAGGACTGCAGGATCCAGCCAAGCCTGGGCAGCTCACAAGACCCCCTCTCAAAGTAAAATTTTAAAAGGGGATGCAGCTCAGCAGCCCTGGCAAGCGCAGGGTGCTGAGTTAGACTCCCAGTACAACAACAACAACAACAAGGCAGAGGACACAGCTCAGGACACAAAAGCTACGGCTTGAATCCCTACTACTGTAAAAACAGACAGAGGTGCAGAAATAATGGACGGACAGACTGACTGCTGTAGTTTAACTCAGGAGTCAGCACTTTACACACACGAGGCCCTGGATTCCATCCTGGTGCTAAAACATTAAAAATAAAACCTAAATAAATAAGCACCATCCAAAGTCAATGCCCTAAGAACCCAGGAGGTACAGCCAACAAATCAAAGACTAAAGAATAGGAATGGTCGGGCGTGGTGGCTCACACCTGTCATCCCAGCACTCGGGAGGCTGAGGCAGGAGGATCGTTGCAAGTTTGAGACCAGCCTGGGCTACACAGTGAGCTCAAGGCCGGCCTGAGCTGCATAGCGAGACCCTGTCTCAAAAAGACAAAAAAAAAAAAAAAAAGAGAATAAGAATGGACTCAGTATCACAGTACATACAGTTTTTAAATTCAATGGAACAGGGGCCTGGGGATTTAGCTCAGCGGCATAAGCGCCTGCCTTGCAAGCAGGCAGTCGTGAGTTCGATCCCCGGTACCGATAAAAAGGAAAAAGACAAAAAAAAAAAAAAAAAAAAAAAAAAAAAAAAAATTCAATGGAACAGGTAGAAACCAAAATCTCCCAGACAGTGTGCCAGAGCCGGGCACGGCGTGCCCTCCTGCAATCCCAGCACTGTGGGAAGCTGAGGCAGGATGGCAAATTCAAGACTGACTCCGGCAACTTACCAACAATTAGTCTTGAAATAAAAAATAAAAAGGGCTGGGGACCCTAAGGCTCTGGGTTCACTGTGCAGACACACACACACACACACACACACACACACACACACACACACACCCGAGACCTGAGGCCAGGAATGGCAGCACATGCCCGTCATCCCAGAACTTGGGAGGCTTGAGGCAGGATTACTGAGTTCAAAGTCAGCAAGAGCTACACAGCACATTTCAGGCTGGCCTGTAACACAGGGCAAGATCCTACCTCAGGAAACTAAAAACCCCACTGAGGCACGAACAAATGCCTGGGACTCAGTGATGCAGCTGGCACAGCTACCACGCGGCGTGGCTCTCCTGCCAGCTCGGGACTGCTCACGGCCACCTTACAAGCACACACAGGTCGGCTCACTGCACAAGTGATGATACTTAGGTCAAGTAAAGCATCCCAGAAAGAGCGAACCGAAACAACGCACAGACGAAGGAAACTGAGCCGCGATGTCACAAGACACACGGAGCAACGCAACCCGCAGCCGCGGTGCTGCCTGCAGCACCCCGAGCGAGCGCTGCAGGACCAGCACAGCCCTCCCCAGAGCGAGGCCCGGCTGCCCCAGACCTCTCAGGGCCGATGAAGCGACACCCCGGAGGCCTCTACCCAGAGTGTGGCCCAACCCAGCTGGAGCTGGCAGGCAGGGGTGGTGGCAGATGCCAGCCGCTGCGGCTTGGAGGGCCTGGCTGCCCACGCAGCTCTTAGATTTCTCGAGTAATTAACCTCCGGGGAGAGCACTTGAGAAACCGCTCTATTACAGGAGAAAATAAACCAAAACAAAGGGGAATGAACAAATCCCCCAGGAACGCGGTGAGGAAAAGGCCCAGGGCACTCAAGGCACACAAGGCAGGCTGCAGCCAGTCCTGATTACGGGGGAGGTGGAGGGGTGGGGTGGCACGCAATGCTCAGGGGTAAAAGGAAAAGCCACCTGCTCCACAGAATAAATGATGCAGATGCGAAGCAAAAACACACACAGGGTGAAGATCACAGGCTGCAACCTCGTCTGACCTTGAGATGACCTTCAGCAGTCTCATCAAGTGGTCTAGGATTCGGGGTGCAGGACACAGAGGGGAGGGAAGACGCCCGCAGCCCACCGGGCTTGGGTTAGGCCCAGAACGACAGGGGGGATCAGGAAGGCAGCACACAAGGCTCCCAGGAGGAAGAGCCCTCCAGTCCCGCCACAGCACCTCCTGAGCACCTATCCTGGCGGGCAAGGGACTCAGCAGCAAACAAAACAGGTGCACGCCCTGCGCGGGGCTGCGGGAGAGAAACACCTGACGCGCGACGGTGCCAACAGGAAGCATAAGGGACCACAGCAGCAGGAGCCGAAGCAGCGGCACCTTAGACCCAGAGCCAGGGCACGTCCCCAGAGCACGCGACGCAGGGCTCTTCTTGGAGGTCTGCAGGTGAGCAGGTCTGCTCATCCGACAGAGCCCCGGAGGAGCTGGAGGTGCAGCCAGGGCACGGCACACACTCAGGGTACACGCAAGGCCCTGGGTTCCATCCCCAGGACCAGGACCAGGACCAGGACCAAACAAAAGACAAAGACACAAACCAACACAGAAGCAAATCAGCAATTTACTCAGGAGAGGTGGCGCACACCGGTCACCCAGCAGCACTCTGGGAGGCTGAGGTGGGAGGGTAACAAGTCCGAGCCCAGCGGGAGCATTTCAGTGAGACCCTGCCTCAAGAAATAAAAGGTTGCTGGATGTACCTCAGCACACCCTCAATCCCCAGTGCAAAAAGAAAAAAAGTTGGGATGTTGCTGGGAAAATGCGAGTAGTGGGGGATAATGCTCAACCTTTCAAATGAATCCAGAAACAGGATTTCACCACCTGCTGTTCAGCATGCATTCCAATCTGCCCTGGGAGAGCAAACTGGGCACTCAGTCTCTGACACCGCTGGGAGCTGCGGCACCGCCGAGTAACAGCGGAGGAGCCCGGTAGGGCTCTGACCTCTACGGTGGACCAGGCAGAGCTTCGCCACGCACAGGGTGGGCCTCATGGTCACCACACAACACACTCGGGGAGCCGAGAGCTTAGCTAGCTGTGCATGTGACAAACGGGGTATTTGCTCTGTGACGTGTGTGATGAACCGGGCAGGTCACTCCGAGATGCCTGCTGAGCTGGGGGGTCACTCTGCAGCATGCACGCTGGACGGGCGATCAGCCCGAGGTTCACCCCGCTATGCAGTTGGAGCAGCTGCCTGGGCTCCTACGGGACTACGGGAGAGTGGCCCTCGAGCACCACCCCATCGTTCAAGGGCTCAGAGCTCAGAACCTACAGGTTCCGGTGCCCTCACCCAGGTCACTGGGCCGCTGTTGCCCCATTGCCATGTCTGAGTCACAGGGATCCCAAGAGGCCCCAGGTGCAGGGCTACCCCAGGAGCACAGGCCTGGAGCCAAAAGTGGAGGACAGCAGGTGACTGCTGGTCCGATTTCGAGGAGCTGCTGGGTTGCTGCCATGGTGCGGACAGGATGAACGGCTTCGGCCTCTTGGTGGGTGGGTGTCGTCACCAGGACCCGTGCCCATGCTGTTAAGACAGGCAGAAGGGCAGAGCACAGCCCAGTGGGAAGGCACCATGCTGGCTGGGCTGCCAGTGCCTCACGAGGACCTGCCACTCCTAAGAGTCTTCAGAAAGGCAGGGAAGGGATGAAGGTGGGGGCTCAGGGAGGACAGGTGAGGAAGCCAACAGCTCGCACCTGCTGCCACCAGTCCCAGGAGGACAGCCCTGCAAAGGCACGGATTCTGTGTCTGTGATGCATGTCAGCTTCACTCAAGCAAAGCTCTGGCTCGGAAGCTACTTGGGCAGCCACTGACCCTCACACACCAGGTGGGGCGTCTGCAGCCAGCAAGAGCTCTCCCCTACCTCCCCAAACCTCTTGGCTGTGGAAGGATCCCCCTTCTGCTAAGGCACCTCAATCCGGGCCATAGTGCTGCCGGGGCAGTGGCACACACCTGTCATCCCACTACACAGGGCCTGGCAAGCTCCAGGCCTCCTGGGGTGACTCGGGGACACCCGCTAACAGGGCTGGAGACAGAGTGCAGAGGTAGAGCACTTGCTGGGCATGTGGGAGTCCTGCGTAGGAGGGAGAGAAAAAGGAAGGGAGGGCAGGAGGTGGCATAGCGTGGGCAAGAGAGAGGGAGGAAGGAAAGGAGGAGAAAGGTGTGCTGGCTTCCTGGGCCGGATGGGTACCGCTCCCTGGTGAGCACTTGCCAGGCGAGTGTCAGCCCCTCAGTCCTAGCCCCAGCACTGCAGGCAGAAAGCGCGAAGGGAAGGCCTGGACCCTGCGCGACACCAGACCTCGAGCTCCAGCCTGGTACTCGGCCCCGAGGGGTCAGGAGAGCCCCTGACCTCGGCTCCAAATCCCCACCAGTCCCTTCCCTGGGTGGGGGGGGCCCGGGTGAGTCCACCTGGTCTCCCAGGAAGCCCAGGGCCATGGAGGAGACCTGCAGGGTGCTGGGGCTCATCAAGCAGCAGCTGACAGTGACACAGGGGCGGGAGCCATGAGAGACACCAGACCCTGGTGACAGGCCCGGTTCGTTCTGCCCAAATGCTACGAGTCCTCAGCATAGCGTCTGGCAGGCCCCGTGCCTGTCTCCGGACTACACACAGCCGGCTCTGGTCACCCCACCCCTGGCCACTGGCCCCTCTAGCAGCAGCTCTGCATGGCGATACAGGCCCGCGGTGGCCCTGACAGCTGGAGAAGGAGGAAGGGCGCGGGACTGGCCGCATCACAGACCGGCTGGCATCACAGAGTGGTGGGCACGAGGCAGGGCCACTCACCTCGCTTGGGCTTGGGGAAGCTGTCATGCAGCCGGAAGATCACCTTCTCCACGAAGTGCTGGATCTCGCACTGCTCGGGGCCGCGGACAAACACCATCCAGTCGTGGGTGAAGCCCTCCGTGGTGGGCTTCTTGCGCAGCTGAGCACGGTGCCCCAGCTCTAACTTGACCTGCACAGTGCACTGCGGGGAGAGAGGAGGGACGGGTCAGGGGGAGCCCCAGGCAGGGCTCTGGGCAGAGTCAGGGGGACCACGGAGTGAGGGGCCCACAGAAGACCCGGGTGCACTGGCCTCTCCACAGCTGCTCCTCCCCTGGACAGCCCACTCACCAAGCACCCCGAATGTCACCTCTGCAGGGAAGCCATCCCTGGCCCCCAAGAGAAGCACCCCCTACCCCCGATGCCCCGCATCGCACCCTGATCCTTTCAGCACTTCCACTACAGGAAACCATCTTGCTGACCGCGGGCCGACGACCTGCTCCCCACGGAGATGGAGATGTCACCAAGGATGGCCGTGCCCCAGCCTGCAACACCGCGGAGGGGTCACTGAGGCTCTAAGAGCAGCTGCTTGCCTGGAGGACCAGGGCTGTGGAGACAAGGGCCGCCCTTGGACCCTGCCACCCACTCCCAAGGCACTGTGAGGCGCCCACGTCTACTCCATGCGCGCAGGGCACAGAGCAGGGCACTTCCCACCCCCAAGTCATCAGCAACGATGTGCCCCCAGTGGGAAAGCAACAGCCAGCACTCGGCCCCCAACGGGCCCAGGTGACCCTGCAGCCTCCGCCATGCGGGAATCTAACACTGTGCCAACTCGGAGAGCAGCCGAGGCCAGTTCCTCTCCACCGAGCACAAGGCCGCAGTCTTCAAGGCACCCTTCACACTTCGGGCAGCCAAAGCCACGGATGGGGAACCTGCTGTACACAGCCACTCTGCTTTGGGAAAACCTCCCGACTTTATTAATAGACACATCCCTGATACCAAGTATCAAATACGCAAGTGTCACAGAAGGATGCTGGCCAAGTGGACACTCGTCTCTAAGTGCCAGATAAGCAGGCGGCGGCGGCGGCCAGGGCCCGAGTGCCACACTGTCAGGGTGACTCCCCCAGCTGGGCCCGCCCTCAGCTCGCTCTGTGCCTTCCAGCCTCCGCCCTCCCTCAGCCTGCTGGGCCAGTGGGGGGCACCCTGCTCCCAAGGTGCCAGGAACAAGCACAGGCCCTGCACACCCCGCCTTCACGCCAGTGCCACTCCTTCAAAGTCAGGACACACCCATCACCCACACCCACGTGCATGATTTCTGCTGAGGGCTTCCCTCCCCGCACATGCGTGCATCCGTGCGTGCACACGCACACGCACACACCCAGGCATGCTCCCTCTCAGAGGCTGCTGCTCAGCTGGCAGTGTCTCAGGGCCCAGCGCTAAGCAAACAGGAAACACCCCGCCCCACGTCCCAGCTCGGTGCCCACTCCTGCTCGGCGGCCTGAGGGCCCCAGGCTCCCTTCTCCGAGGGGAAAGTTCCACGGCGCCTCCAGCCGGCGGGTAGGGCCGGCTACTCCCAAGGGGCCGTTCTGGCTGCCTCACAGGACGCCAGTCATCCCTGAAGCTCATGGCCAACACCCTGCACCTCTCGACTTGTCCCGGTGCCTGGGCTCTTTCCTGCCACTCCCCCCCATGACCTTGTGGTGCTCTGCTTGGAAGCACTGGACACAGCCCTCACAAACACTGCACCCACTTAACCGGGGCACCCTCAAGCTACACCCTCTGGGGATGGCTTTCCAGGAGGGAAGAGCTGCTGGCAGAGGAGGATGGGAGGCTCTAGCATGTGATGACCAGAAGGAGGCTTGGCCAAGTATAAGACACAGGGCAGGGGGCTGGGGATTTAGCTCAGTGGCATAAGTTTTTGCCTGGCAAGTGTGAGGTTGTGAGTTCGATCCCCAGTACAGCAAAAAAGAAAAAAAAAAAAAAAAAAAAAAAAAGACACAGGGCAATTTTTCCACTTCAAATTAAAAAAAAAAAAAACAGGTGCATGGTTAAGTATATGCAAATCATTATCAATTTAAAATTTACTTTAAAACAGAGGATGGGATGAAGTAGCTCCCCTGGCCCAGAATGATGGCCCTTTGGAGCTCCTGCTGTCTGACTAGCAACCCTGAAAGGAGAGGTGGGGACTGGTATGGGTGTCCAAGTCAGCCACGAGAACAGGAACGGACCATAGTGCACAGTGTACCGGTACAAGGATCCAAGTCCCCGTCCCCCAGCAATCCGCACAGTCCAAGCTATTGGCAGAGGGAAGAAGCAAACCGGCGGACCCAAGCTCCAAACCAGCCAGGGCAACTTAGCAAGACTCTGACTCAAAACTGAAATAGAAAGGACTGGGGACGTTGCTCACTAGTAGAGCGCCTCAGGTCCCATCCCCTGCACCACTAAAGAAAACAAAAGCACACGGAGCCAGCGGCCTGCTGGTGGGCAGAGGGAGAGCGGAAGGAGAAGGCCTGGAGCCCGAGGGAGAACCAGCCGGGCCCAGCAGGGAGCAGGCCCAGCAGGGGGAGCAGGCCCAGCAGGGAGCGGGCTCCGGGCTCCAAGACCACCTGGCAGCGGTGGCAGGCACGGTGAGGAGGAGGCAAAGAGGTGGCTAACTCACACAGCCTGCCCCGAGGGAACACACAGGGGGAAGGTCCACAAGAGCCAGAGCCAAGGACCTCAGGGCCACGCCGCACACCATCTGAGGGGCGCTTCCGGTGGACAACCACCAAACACAAAGCCACAACACCACTTCCAGGCTCCCCAGCCTCCTCCACACTACACCTGTCAGCCCCGCCTTTCTGTCCCGAGCCAACCCCAAAAGCTCTCCTGCCTCCTCCGGCGCGGTGGCACAGGCCTGCAATCCCAGCACCCAGGAGGCTGAGGCAGGAGGGCTGCTGTTAGATGCCACTCTGAACCACAGAGTGATAAGAAATTGTAAGTGGATAAAGGATACAAGGAACCTAAAAAAAAGAACAAGAAGGAAAAAAAGAGAAACTAAAAACCAGAACAGCTCCCCTCCTGCTTCCCTGGAGTTTATTCTGCAGAAGGAGACGGCCTCCCTGGAGCACGTTACTCGCCAGGCTGGCTGCTCGGCCCTCGGCCGCCTGCCCGGCATTTTGGACAACACAGAACTGCTACTCAGGGCAAGCGCTGAGATGCCAAGAGAATGGAGACCAGGGCTCCACTGCAGAGGGTGGGAACGGAGGCACCGAAGCTGTGCGGTGGAGGCCAAAGTAAACAGGAAGGTGCCAGGCAGCAACGGGCAATCTCTGCAGCTAGGAGGCCGTGCCCAAAGCACGGCCTGGTGACATCTATGCCCCAGAGGCTGGCGCCAAGGGCACCCCGAAAGCCCTGCAGGGCATAGTGAGCCGCAGGCTCGGCTGACGGAGTGGAGGATACCAGCCTGACCCTGGACATGCCAGACACGCTGTGCTCCAGGGCGCAGCCCACCTCTGGGGCGCTGCAAACGGCTGAGAAGTGCCCTGGGAGGGTAGCACAGACTCTGCCTGCACCCTGCCTAGGAAAGGAGCCACTGACTCAGGAAGACAATCGAGCTGTGATAACTGGAGCCCAGGGCGAAGCTGAGCCCTGGCCAACCTCTGTGCCGTGTCACGTCAGGATCCCTTACAAGCACAGGGCAGCCGACCCACAGCCCAGGCTCACGCCTCCTCCCTCCTCTGCTCTACTCGGGCGCCCTCCCCAGCCACCAAACCAGGAGCTGCTTCTCCAGAAGGGCCCCTGGCTCTGAGGCTAGCTGTGCAGACACTCAGCTGGGGACCCCCGGAACCATGAGCCATCCTCAAAACCAGCCCACAGGGGCTCTTGCTGCTGCTGGGAGGCCGCACTGCGGGCACCCCAGAAGGGCTGGCTGGCTGGCTGCATGCGTGGTGGGCAGGGTGACCCCCACTTCTCTGCATAGCTGGAGGTCACTTTGCTGCTGCCCACTCCCCAATACAAGCCCCAAATGAAGGGAAGTATTCCATGCCTACGGAAAGTAATAACCACCTTTCTTGAGAAAATCATCCACAAGTCAGTGACAGATGGGGCCCCAAGTGTCATCTGGGGACACTTAAACTTGGGCAGAAGCCTCGACTGGGCCACTGCCCTCAGTCCAGGCCAGCTGGCAGAAGGCACACAGAACACAGGGCCAGAATCCTGAATCTGGCATTTAGGCAAACACATAGAGGGGGGCTTCCCAGACTCGTCTGCTTGCAGAGGTGGCAACTGTCTCCGTATAGGGCCTGCACTGGCCTCGCCTGGCTGAGGCACGCAGCACTGCTCGATTCCAAGCCTTCCTCTGGGCCACCTGGTGTCCCTGGAGACCTCCCATAAGCTGAGGCCACAGATGCCAGGGCTTTAGCAGGTAGTTTACCTGTAAGAGTCCCGCACATTTTCTGGTGGGAATTCGCCCCACAAATGCCCTCGCCTCTGGGGACTCGCACTTTGCCAAGTGGTGTAATTATACCTAGAGTCTGGCTTCTGTGCCGTGTTCCCTGTGACATAATGACTCCCGCCCCTCACGAGCACTCAGTCTTGCTCCTCAGCCTCAGCTGGCTGAAAAGTCCTGCTGGACAGAGCGTGGCTCCACGCGCACACAGCTGGGCAGTTCCTCCAGGTGACCAAAGCGATCCCAGGGGAGGATGCTCTGCAGAACTTGCTCCCTCGAGGTGCAGGCAGGGGCTCTCACTTAGGGACAGCCACTGAATTAGACCAGAAGGGGAGCCAAGGGAACAGGTGCCCTGCCTGCCTGGAAGGCGGGGACAAAGCCAGAGGGCCAGCACTGCTCACTGGCAGCTGCACGGGGCCCCAGACCTCAACCATGGTACACAGGGGCCAGCAGCCACCTCTCCAGCCTTTCCTGGCGCCATCCACCCTCATTTTGCTGCCGCAGGGTACAAGGTTAATGGAAAGCGAGAAAGCAAGCAATAAAGTTCGCCCTAAAACACTGAGGGTCGGTGTCTAGACCTTGCGGATACGCACATTACCCACAACCCTTCACCACGAGGTCCCAGAGCCAGGGTATTTACACACAAGGTGCCACTGCAATCAACCATGGCCGGGTTTCTCTCAGCTTCCCTTGGGGAGTGAGGGAAGCAGGAGTCTTGGGGAAGAATTTTTAATGTGCACAAACCCATTCGAGGCATCTGTCACTTGGTCATACGGGCCTGGCTGCAAAGAGACCAGTTCCTACTCACTTTTATTTAGAGTGGAAAGCACAACCCAGCACTGGAGAGTGGGTGGACACTCAGGGAAAGAGGACGCGGGGTCTCTGTCCTCAACAATCTGACACTAGAAAACCTTTAGGACAGAAATATAGCTGCTCCCATGGTACCTGAAAGGAGTTTGGGGGAAATCCGTCACCCAGGCTTTGCAAGCTGCCCAACGGCTAGCTTTCCACCAAAGGGCTGGGGAAGGAGGAGATGTACAAAAGGAAGACTCCAAGTTGGATCTGAGCCACCCGGGGACATTCCTGGGCCTCAAGTTCCTCATCTATGAAATGGGTACTACTCACAGCCACCACCAGCAGACACAGCCTGTTCCCTAGCAAGAGCCCAGTCAAGGCAGTGGCTCCGAGTCAAGCTGTACTGGCCATTCGAGGGACAGTCCACTCAAGGGACAGGCTATACGAGGGACAGGCGTGAGGCAATCTTGAGCTTCCATCTCCTCAGCTGGCTGCCACCGTGTCAGAGGCCAGGTCATCCAAGGGGATGCTCCTTAAAAGGACTAAACCACCTAGCCACTGATAGCACTTCCCAGCTGGGGGAGGGGGTCTGGTCCCCAGTCACCTGCTGCCAGAACCCATCCCATCTTGCTGGCATCCACTCAGTCCTGTCCAAATCCTCACCCACAGGCTTCCCACCCAGACTGGGAGGTAAACTGCTCCTCCGGGCCCCAGCCCCAAAGTGAGCAGAGATCTCAGGCACCAGCCTGCCAAGGAAAACACAAATGCCACAGACAGCACGGGCACAGACGCGGGGTGGGGGAGTGGCCTGCACGTGGGGAGGGGTGGGGTGGGATGGGGTGGGAGTAGGGGAAGTCCACCGCCACACGGGAAATCCCGCTTCTCCGCTAGGCCTGAGAATCCTAGGGGAAGGTGAGCCCACAGGTAGAAAAGAGCATCAGAGCCTCCGGGAGCCAGCGTGCACCCAGGGGAAAACCGTGCCATTTGCTACTATAATGAGCCATTGATGGTTCTGGGGCCTCTCCAGGCAGGGGAGGAAGGTTCTACAGACTCAAAGCCTGCTCTGTGCACCCAGTAACTGTGGACACTCACAGCAACCCACCTACCTGGTCAGGGACACCTCATCTCCCCAAGGGACAGAGCCCCCAGGTTCTCCCTACCCACAAAACTTGGTGGTGAGAGGGAAACAAGCTTGGGGTGCTCGAACTCTTTCCTCTGGACCTCCGTGCTCTCAAGGACTGTGACCACAGGACCTTCTGTGCTGACGGAAATGCCAGCCACAAGGGGCTCTGGGTGGTAACTAAGTACTTAGAAGGTGGCCAGTGTGGCTGAATGACTGAATTTTTTTCATGTCACCTGGCTTAAGTTTCTAACAGCCACAGGTACTGGTGGCTGCATGCTGGGCAGTACAGACCGACCCAGGTCTCCACAGCCTATGTCACCTGAGTAGGGCCTTTCTCTGTGTCACTGACCCCAAATGCCCCATCTTCCCACCATCCCACTTATCTCAGTGACAGCTACCTAGACACCCAGAGCTCGGCCACATCACAGAGAAATGGCCTCAACTCTGAAGGCAAAGAGGACAGAGAACAAACCTGGTGCCTCTGTGGGAACAAAAGAGACTTTCCCAGGAGGGCCTTCACAGATGGCAGATGCCAAGAGGACGTTTCATTGCATTAACTCAACCCGGGGCAGAGGCAGCAAGCTCTGTTTTTTTGCAGGTTTGTGAAAACCTATCTCAGCTTTCCGCACCTCTCAAGACAAAGATCATACGCCAAAGACAGAAAGGAACCCCAGAAGCCCAGGTCACCTGCCTCAGTGATCCGGGGCCACTGGTGGGGGTGCAGCAGGCAGGTCCCTTGCCCCCTGCCCCGCCCCACTCCAGAAACCACACAGCCCCACAGCGCCTTACCAGGCAGAGCCGCCTCCATGGCGCCAGCAGCTAGGGACGCCCCAACCTGTCCTCACTCCCCGCAGAGAGTCTGGCTGCCACCCCCACAGGCCCACAGGGCCTGCCTCCCTGGCCTCAGGCCCCTGGAAGCCGGGACACAAGGAGAGGTGGAAGCAGCAACCCTAGGTTGGAGACAGCAGTGATGCTGGGTTTGAGTCAAAGGGGAAGGGGCTGGGGCGCTGCAGAAGGCACACAGCACTGTTCGGAGCAAGGAAGGCCTCAGGTCTGCAAGAATCTACAGGACTGACAATGGCTTGGCTTCCAGATCTGAGGGGGAGGCGCCAACAACTGCCAGCAGGAGGTGGGGATCCACCTTGGGTCCAGATTGAGGCTCTAAGATGCTGGGGAAGGGGAGCAGGCTACAAGATGAATCAGCTCAGAGAAGCAACAGTCCCTGGTCCTGGTCTCAGAGAAGAGGGTTGAAGAGATTAAAAAAAAGAGACAGTCCTCTGGTCCTGAGGTCTGAGAGAAAATGACCAGGGCCCTCAGAAGGGGCCCAGGGCAACAGTGGGTCCACAAGCCCAAGTCCGAAGGGAAGGGACACTCTATAGACAGGCCTGGGTCCTCGTAGCAAAGGACAGCAATTCGGGGCTCAGGGAGATGGGGACGCTCAGGTCGGAGAAAGAGCTGCTCAGGTAGGGGGAGGACGGCTCAGGACCAGGAAAGGGACTGGGGAAAGAGGGGTTACGGGGTGGCCTGGGTTGGCAGAGGGCCACAAGAAGGACTCCAACCTGAGCTAAAGCTCAAGACAGAACAGGCAGCAGGTTGGCGGTTTATGGAGTTTGAGGCGACCTGGGGTCCAGAGAGAAGGGAAACTAGGCCTGGCCACAGAACGACAAGGGGGAATCTCAGCCTGAATCTGGGGAGTAGAGGGGGCGCGGGGCTGGGCTGGAGTCCCCAGAGACGTCTGCGGGGACTCCGGGAGGAGCTGGGGAGTGCCCGGTGGCATCCTACGGGGTTCCGGGTCGAACTGGGGTCCCCAGGGCCATCCCGGTGAGCTCTGGATCGCACCGGGCTTCCCAGGCTCGTCCCGGGAGGCTCGGGGCCAGGCCGCGGTCCCCAGGGGGGCTGGGGGCGCGGATGGGGGAGGGGCGCCTCGCCCCACTTCGAGGCCGGGGAGAAACGGGCGCGCACAAAGCGGACGGGGAGGCCGGGGCCCAGCAGGCGGGCAGAGAGGGGAGGAGGGGGCGGGCGGGCTCGGCCGGGCGGCGCGGCCGCTCCTCACCTGATTGTCCATGGCTGGCGCCCCGCCCCGCCCCCGGGCCCCGCGTCTCTCGTCGCCGCCGCCGCCGCCGCCGCCGCTCAACGCAGCCCCGCCGCCCTCATTGTCAGGCGCCGCTACCGCCGCCGCTCCGGGCCGCCAGCCCGCCCGCCAGCCCCGCGGAACCGGAAACCACCGCCAGCCCGGGTCTCTCACCGACCGCGGGCCCCCGACGCCGACTCGGGCCCGCCGCCCAGATGGATAGTTATCTGGGCCAATCGGCGGGACGGACCACCGCTCGGGGGGCGGGACTTCCGACCTGTCGGGGGCCTGCCAGGCTGCGGTCGGAGGGACGAAGCCCTCAGCCAATGAGAGGCCGGGACCGGAGGGGCGGGAGGAGGGAGGGAGGCGCGAGCCGAGCTCGGCCGAAGGGAGCGAGACGAGGTGTGCGCCGCACGTGGAGGGGGGCGGGGGCGGGACGGCACTCCGCGCCTGCGCACTGCGGCCCGAACCTCGCGGGCTGGCGTATCCAGCGGGTGCGCGGTGGCCCTCCGGGGACTCGGCTTCCCCGGGAGACGCTGTTGTGTCCTGGCCGCGTGCTGCTCCTGTGTGGTGGAATGTGCTCTGGAAGTGAAGATTCTGTGTCCAATCCTGGATTTGCGTGGCAAACCAAGTTCCCCGGGTCTCCCTCCTGGGTTGTAAAGCAGAGTCCATCGAGATGGTTGGGGGGCGGGGTGGCTGGCCTGCGCGCTGATCTGGGTGGCAGCATTCGAAGTCGTGCTTCGCTAGAACGATCGCGACGTCCCATGTGTTCTGGAGGCCTATGTTCCGATGCCTCCTGCACGACAAGGTGCCAGTGGTTGATAACCATGGATTATTTATTTTTTGGGGGGGGAGACAGGGTGTTGCTATGTGGCCCCCGCTGGTTTCGAATCCCTGGGAGCAAGAACTCATCCCGACTCAGCTTCCTGAGTCACTGGGAAATGGTGTACATTTAAAAATTGTAAAAATAGTGGTTTTTAAATTTTCTCACTGCAAAAAAAAGATAAACAGGTGAGGTGGTCGCTGTGTTAATTGATTAACATTACGCATGTACTGTCTACGTGTATTGAAGCGTTGTATCGCATAGGCAGCTGTCAGAAAAGTGGGACGTTCTAGGACTCAGTAATGTCACCCAGTGGTAGTGCGTGGGACTATTTAGTATGTGTGAGGCCCAGGTTTAATTGTCAGCATCCAAAATAAAAACTTGAATAAATCACAGAGGGTGGTGGCCCTCATCGCCATGTACTCTGCAGGCTGAAACAGGAGGATCCAGCTTTAAGGTGAGTCTGGGAAGCTAAGCAAGATCCTGCCTGGAAAACTAGGAAGGGCTGAGGAGGTAGCTCCTTGGTAAAGTGCTCGGCTTAGCTTCCCAGGCCCTACGTTCAATCTGCACTACTGGAAACGAAACATAACAAAACACACCTGAAAAAGACCAGGTTGCTGTCATGAAAACATCACCATTCTTTTTCATCTGGGGCCCAATGTGTAAAAAGAAAAAAATATGGAGGTAGTGTTGGGGAAATAAACAGCAGCCAGACATGGCGGCACATGCCTGTAAATCTCAGCTCTTGGGAGGCTGAGGCAGGAGGACCTCCATGAGTTTGAGGCCAGCCTGGGCTCCATAGTGAGCTCAAGGCAGCCTGAACTGCATAGAGAGACCCTGTCTCAAAAGAAAAAAATTGTCTCCTCGGAGAGACAGACGCCACCCCTACGTGATCTGCACCCCAGCTTCACTTGCCAACCTCCCCTCACCCTGTTCTGATTTTTTCTCTCTCCCCAGCATGCATCAGCACCTCCCAATAGATATAAGTTATTAAATTCCTTTTGTGTCTTCCCTGCCTGGAATAGAAACTCCAGGAAAACAAAGGTTGCTGTCTTTTGGGGGGGGGGGGGTGGCTGGTGGATCCTGAACACAAAACCTGGTGCATAATGGGCTCTCAGCAAATATTTTTGCCCAAAATTCAGTACTGTTGAGTCTAACAGCAAAGACATTAATCTCTCGTCATTTCTAGTCCTATTTTCCAGAGAAAGTCTCAGCGTGGTGTTTGTCTATCTTTCCTTTTTTTTAATTTTTGGGTTTTTTGAGATGGTGTCTTGTGATGTAGTCCAGGCTGGCCTTGAACTCACTATGTAGCCCCGGCTGGCTTCAGACTCGTGTTGATTCTCCTGCCTCAGCCTCCCAAGTGCTGGGATTAAGGTGTGCACCAATGCCTAGTTTATCCATCTTCAATGTCTCCCTAGCAATTTTGTTAAAGATACAGATTCCTGAAGAAATAAATGTATACTGTTGCTTTGAGTCATCTGCTTTGGTAACAAAGGGAACAGCTCTGGGGTCCCCAGCTGTAGGCCAGCGACAGCTCCCGCTGCAGGATTTCCCCAGCCTTATTCGGACATGGATGTCTCGGAAGAGGTATTAAGTACATTCTTGCACTCTGGGAGGCTGAGGCAGGAGGATCACAAGTCTGAGACCAACTTGTGCAGTTTAGGGAAACCTTGCCTCACAATAAAAAATAAAAGGGACTGAGTTATAAATTAGTGGTTTGGATACCCCCATGGGGTGGATACTAAGTACGGCAAAAAAAAAAAAAAAAAAAAAAAAGGAAAGGAGGAAGGTTAGTTCCACTTTATTAGCCCGGAGTAGCCTTTTTTTTTTTTTTTTTTTAGCTAAACAGGAGTTCCTGGTGGAGTACTTGGATTAAGAATGGGCTGCTGGCGGTTAATGACACTTGTGTTACTGTATCTACTTTGGTGTCCAATGCCTGATAACCTGGACACAATGTTCCCTGTTGTATCCATGTAAAGCAGGGGAGTACAGGCAAAGAAGATGATAATTTGGGGATTTGGCAGAGGCACAGCCACTTGTGTTCAGTCTACTTTGTATCTATTTCTCCTGTTCTCCCACTGTCACAGCCATGGAATTAAGATATGGAGGGGCGGTGGCTGGCCCAGAGTTTCACAGCTCCAAAGCAATAGTTTGGATGTTTGTGGCTTGGCTTCCGAGGGACCAGGGACGCGTCTGCGGCTACACCAGGTCTCTACTGCCCTCTGCTGGGGTGGTTTGTTTGCACCCAAGAAAGCGTCCCTGTCTCCCCACCTCCTTCTCCATGTACCCCTCTTATACTGCTGTTCAAACCCAGGAACATTTTCCTCACCCCTGAGCTACATCCCCCGCCTTTTATATTTATTTCCTTTTTTTTTTTTCTTTTTTGAGACAGGGCCTCACTAAATTGCCTAGGCAGGACTTTGAATCCTCCTGCCTCAGCCTTCCACAGTACTGGGATGATGTGTGTGCCACTGCGCCCGGCAAGATTTGACACACGTTCCTCTCTGTTGGGAGCCGCAGCCCCGAGCCCGGTCGCCTCACTTGGCGGACGTGAGGCCTGTAGTAAAGAGTAAAGCCTGAGGTAGATTACCCCTCCCATCGAGCACGTTAGTTTCCTGCTTACCGCGTAAGCAACCCGCTCAACAATATAGTCTGCCTGGCAACTGATGATGTTAGCCAATCAGCTTGCCTTGCTTACTTTAACATGATTGGACACTGTATCCGTATATATACTGGTGCCACCCCTGGGGGGGAAGAAGAAGCCCAGAAGTAGAAGCCCAAAAGGAGCCGCGGGGAGCGGACCAAAGGAGGCTTCGGCTGGGAGCGATCCCAGGGCAGGCTGTACGGAGAAAGGAAAATAAAAGAAAAGGTTGTCCACTGCCAGACTTTGTCATGTGTCCTTCCTGCCGGCCAGGAGCGACATCGACATTTGGAGGCCCGCACGGGGACTGATCACCCCCGAGACGTGACAGCGGACAACGCTCCAGTACAGAGCTGCGAGACAGGTGAGTTGGGGATAAGCCTGGGCTCTGGGTGGCGCGCACCTACAGGGCTTTTAGACTCCCCTCAGGCTCACGCGTAAGTGGCGGATTCCTTGGGCCTCACGCGGTGAGTAACATATTAAAAGATGGGAAACATGCTAGGTAGCAACACTAAGAGCGAGGGTGGTTGTGGAGAAAGCTCTCAAGAGCTTACAAAAGTACGCAGGGTATTTGAGCAGGCCCAGCCGGGGAGCTACCGAGAGGGGCCCGTCAAGGAGAACAAAGATGCTAAGGAGAAGGACGGGGCTCTAGCCTCGGAGTCGTCTGACTCCGAGGACGAGGGAAAGTTGAATGGCAAGGAGGCCAAAGAGACCAGCTGTCAGGAGCCTAAGTCGCTCGATAAGGAGTCGCAGGGTTCTTTCCCAGCGTTGCGCCGTGAATTGCGCTCCGCTCAACTTGGTCTGCGGAGGAGTAGAGAGCTCCTGAGCGCTCCCCGGCGCGAGAGGGAGGCGAAGCCTTCCGCCCCACCTTGGGGGCTGTTCCCGGAGGCGATCCCTCGCCGCGAGGCGGCCGCCCGGGAGCTCCCTTCCCCTTCGCCAGAACAGGAAGTGATGCACGGGCCCCCATTTTCCGCCCAATCATGGCCGCCGTCTTATGCTCCGCCGCCGGCGGGTCGGTATTTTTACAGGCGGCTTTGGCAGGGGGGACGCTTGTCTCATGAGGTACATCCACCTGGGATAGATAGTGGCCCCTACGGGATATTTCCTGTACAAGTAGCTATGGGCCAGGGACGTAATGCATGGGAGCCTTTTGAGATAAAGCAGATTAGAGAACTTAAAAATGCAGTTACAACCTTTGGACCGACTGCGCCTTACACCATTGCCATGCTGGAGAACCTGTCTTCTGGGCCCCTCACCCCCGCGGACTGGACTCAGCTGGCAAAGGCGTGTCTGCCCTCGGGTAGTTACCTGGATTGGCGAGCCTGGTACGCAGAGTTCTCTGCAGAGCAGGCTGAGAGAAACGCCAGTCGGGGAAACCGGGGGTGGAACAAGGAAATGCTTATGGGAGAAGGTCGGCACGCTGATGATCAGACTCAGTTCCCCGGCGCTGTCTATGAACAAATCAACGCCATAGGGCTCCGCGCCTGGAAGCAGGTAAGTGGTGCCGGAACAGCCTCCTTGTGTCTTTCAAAAATAATTCAGGGTACCACAGAGCCATTTGTTGACTTTGTGGCCCGAATGCAAGATGCTGCCGATAAGATATTTTCTGATCCGGGAGTGGCTCGACCGCTGATAAGGCAGCTGATTTTTGAGCAATGTACAAAGGAGTGCAAGGCAGCGATAGCTCCTCATAAGAACAAGGACCTCAACGCCTGGATTAGGATATGTAGAGAGATAGGGGGGCCGCTCTCCAACTCGGGAGTGGCTGCTCTCCTGGCCGCGGCTGTACAGCAGAGGGGACCTCGCGGGTTAGAAGGGGAATGTAAGGCTAAAGGGTGTTTTGCCTGCGGGGAGCCAGGACACATTAAACGTCATTGCCCAAACAATGCAGATGCTAGGCCTCGCCCTAGGAATGAAGAACCATATGTTTGTGGGCGATGCAAGAGGGGATCACACAAAGCTGAGGAGTGTAGGTCGGTCTTTGATGCTCAGGGCAACCATATTTGTGGACGAGATGCTAGAGGGCCAAAAAACGGCCAGAGGGGGCCCCCTTCACAGGCGGGCCCCCGCCCCAGAGACAGGACAGCTCAGGATGGCAGCCTTCAACAAGGGCCACCCCTGGGTCAGCAGGTGTGGACCTCAGTGTCGCCTCCAGACTTATATTAGTGCCTGATATGGGTGTTCGAGTGGTTGAAACCACCTTTAAGGGACCGTTACCCGAAAATTCCGTGGGTCTGGTGATCGGGAGATCCTCCACGGCCCTTCGGGGTCTCATAGTAGTCCCGGGGGTCATAGACTCAGACTACACAGGACACATTAAAATTATGGTTCAATCTCTTGTGGGTACTATGGTAATCAATAAAGGAGACAAGATAGCGCAGCTCTTGCTGCTCCCCAGTCTCCACAAGAGATTCCCCTCAAAGCAGAAAATTAGAGAAAGTCAAGGTTTCGGTTCCTCAGGGGAAGTCTTCGAGGGACTCCATATAATACTTGATAAAAGGCCCATGCTCTCACTTAAGGTCAATGGCAAAAATATAACAGGGCTCCTAGACACAGGAGCTGACCGTTCCATTATCTCTAAAAAGGATTGGCCCTCCAACTGGCCCACCAACACTGCAGATAACACGCTGCAGGGCCTGGGGACGGTGTCAGCTCCTCAGGTTAGTGCTTCAACCCTGTTCTGGTGCGATGAGGAGGGTCATCAGGGCCATTTCCAACCATTTGTGTTGCAGTTGCCAGTGTCTCTATGGGGAAGGGACATCCTCACTCAGATGGATGTCACGCTTACGTCAAACTGCTCCCCCCAGGCTAAGGATATACTCAGGAACCAGGGATATACCCCCGGCAAAGGCTTGGGCAATGCCCTACAGGGTCGGACATCCCCAATACCAGTAGAGAACAAAAAAGGTAGGCAAGGGCTGGGTTTTTCTTAGGGGCCGCTGAAGAAGCTCTCCTACCCACTTCGATCAAAATCACCTGGAGGTCAAATGATCCGGTTTGGGTACCTCAGTGGCCCCTGCCTAAGAAAAAGCTATTAGCCTTGTCAGAAATAGTCAGTACACAACTTAGATTAGGACACATTAAGCCGTCAACCTCCCCATGGAACACCCCCATTTTTATAATTAAGAAAAAGTCTGGCAAATGGAGGCTGCTCCATGATCTAAGGGCGGTCAACGCGCAGATGCAGTCCCTGGGGGCGGTCCAGAGGGGGCTGCCAGCTCTCTCAGCCATCCCTCAATCCTGGCCAGTTTATGTTATAGATCTTAGAGACTGTTTCTTCTCAATCCCCCTGCATCCAGAGGACACTCATAGGTTCGCCTTTACTTTACCCACCATTAACCAAGAAAGCCCTGATCTCAGATACGAGTGGATAACGCTGCCCCAAGGTATGGCCAACAGTCCCACTATGTGTCAGATTTACCTTGATTCCCTACTGGCCCCCCTACGGAAATCCTTTCCCAAGATAAGATGTGTGCATTACATGGACGACCTTTTGCTCAGCGGCAGGGACCCAGACATGCTAAATAATATGCTCGGCCAGTTGGTCGAGGCCCTGAGACAAGCTAATCTGCATGTTGCCCCCGACAAGATTCAGGGAGGAGAAATGGTGACCTACTTAGGCGCGAGAATCTCCCCTATGCTAGTCTCTCCGCAGAAGGTCACCATTAGGATGGATGGCGTTAGGACCCTAAATGACATGCAAAAGCTATTGGGAGACATTAATTGGATTAGGCCATATTTACATATACCAAATTCAGATCTCAAACCCCTGTTCGACCTTCTAAAGGGAGACCCAGATATAGCCTCCCACAGGAGGCTCACTCCTGAGGCAAGAGCTGCCTTACAGAGAGTAGAAAAAGCCTTAGGTGGGGCTACCTTATACAGAATTGAACCAGGGCGACCCTTTGATGTCTGTTTGCTACAGACTAGTCTACAGCCCACAGCGGTGATTTGGCAGAAAGGACCATTACTGTGGATACACCCTAAGGTCTCACCTGCAAAAGTCATAAAACATTACCCGGAGGCAGTCGCTTCATTGGCCCTTGAAGCGCATGATAGAGCTGTCCAACATTTTGGCTCAGGACCACAAGCCATCCGAGTACCCTATACCGCCAGCCAGATCAAGACCCTGGCTGCCTGCATAGATACATGGGCCATTCTGAGATGTGTTTTCCATGGGGATATAAACAATCAATACCCTAAAGACCCTATCTTGTCATTTGTCACTCAGCACCCTATAATTTTTCCAAAGGTTACTGCCTCTGAGCCATTAGTCCCAGCAACTACAATATACACAGATGGCTCTAAGACGGGGATAGGCGCCTATGTGATCCTAGGCAAGCCCCCGGTTACCATACAATTTAAACCTGATCAACCTCAGGTGGTGAAACTGCAGATCGTTAAAATGATTCTTAAACGGTTCTCAGAAGCCATTAATATTGTCTCCGATTCTAGGTATGTGGTCAATGCTATGCAAGTGCTTGAGACTGCCGGTTTAATTAGATCCACTTCCACAGTGGCTGGGCTGTTCCTGTCTATCCAGACATTGCTTCAAAACAGACACCATAAGGTCTTCACCACCCACATAAGAGCACATACATCCCTGCCGGGGCCCATGGCACAGGGGAATGCGGCTGCTGACACTGCCACTCGCCCGTTATGGATTTTTACCTTACTAACACCAATCGAGCGAGCCCGTGCCTTCCATGATAAGTTTCATGTCAATGCCAGGACACTAGCAAACCATTTCCATGTTTCCAGAGCAGATGCACGAGATATCGTGCGACTATGTGACTCCTGTGCCACATACAAACCTGCCATACCGATGGGAGTAAACCCTCGAGGTTTGATCCCTGGTGATGTTTGGCAGATGGACATCACACATATACAGGAGTTTGGGACTCTTAAATATGTTCATGTTTCCACAGACACCTGTTCTCACGTCATATTCGCAACAGCAGAAACAGGTGAAAAAGTGTCTAATGTGATCAATCATTGCCTGGCGGCTTGGGCCGCATGGGGCAAACCAAAAATATTAAAAACTGATAATGGACCAGCCTATATAGGCAAAGCCTTCAATGAGTTCTGCAAAATGATGGAGGTTCAATTAAAACATGGTATCCCATACAATCCCCAAGGTCAAGGAATCATTGAGAGGGCTCATAGAAGCCTCAAAGAAATTTTACAAAAACAAAAAGGGGGAGTAGGCCAAGGCCTGGCCCCAAAGGCACGATTATCCATGGCACTATTCACACACAATTTTTTAAATTTAAATAATGATAATTGCTCCCCAGCCGTGGAGCACTGCAACCCTTCCCCCAACCATAAAGGGTGGGTGAAGTGGAAAGATGTCCTGACAGGACAATGGATGGGCCCAGATCCAGTGGTCAGCTGGAACCGAGGCGCGGTTTGTGTTTTCCCACAGGAATCGGGACGAGAACCACTGTGGGTACCGGAGAGACTGACACGGGCGACAAAGCCCTCAACTAAAGATCAGACCTGCCCTACCGGAGATCCATCACAGACCAACCAACAAGATGAATAGAAATAGCGGTAGCCCGAAATGGACAAGAAGATCCTCAGGCATATGCATGGCTCGCTCGCCTAGCCTACGACCGAGTCTAGGGACGGTGAGCTTCCCACACTCCTCCTCTAAAAAATTATGACATAGCTGGGTAGGAGAGTCAATGACGGGTAAGAGCGTACTCCCCCGGTGCGACTCAACCTAAGCCAGGCCCTACCCCATCCTGCACGTAAGCCGCTAGACTGTTAGATGCTGCCCAGGTCTAAATTTCTCTCCGAGGGGATTTCTTTACGGAGAGGAAATGAGTGCAAGCTTGTGTACATCCAGGTTCCGTCCAGTTTGTGCCTGGCCCTAGAAAAAGGACGAGGGCCTCAGGGCCTTGGCAGACCATGGGACGGCCGACCAGGGTCTAAGCCAAGGACCTACGGTGGGCCTACGCATAGGGCATAAGCCTCTGCACCCAGTCCAAAAAGGGCTACGATGCGCACATTCATAAAAAAAAATAAAAAAGGGGGAGATGTTGGGAGCCGCAGCCCCGAGCCCGGTCGCCTCACTTGGCGGACGTGAGGCCTGTAGTAAAGAGTAAAGCCTGAGGTAGATTACCCCTCCCATCGAGCACGTTAGTTTCCTGCTTACCGCGTAAGCAACCCGCTCAACAATATAGTCTGCCTGGCAACTGATGATGTTAGCCAATCAGCTTGCCTTGCTTACTTTAACATGATTGGACACTGTATCCGTATATATACTGGTGCCACCCCTGGGGGGGAAGAAGAAGCCCAGAAGTAGAAGCCCAAAAGGAGCCGCGGGGAGCGGACCAAAGGAGGCTTCGGCTGGGAGCGATCCCAGGGCAGGCTGTACGGAGAAGGAAAATAAAAGAAAAGGTTGTCCACTGCCAGACTTTGTCGTGTGTCCTTCCTGCCGGCCAGGAGCGACATCGACACCTCTCCACTTCACCTTCTGGGTGATCCGGTCCTTTGGGATGTTCTTTGGAATCCTCTTTCTGGCCTCCAGTGTCTTGTCTGTCTCAGGTTGCTGACTAGTGACCCAGCTAGGGCAGCAGAGCTCGTGACCACTGGTTGAGAACCACCCCAAGTGAACTTCAGCATGGAGCAGGTCTTCAGTGTCAGGCTGAGATTGCCTCCAACTTGCAGCAACCCTCCTGCCTCAGCCTCCCGAGTGCTGAGATGACAGGCGTGCACACCGCACCTGGCAATGCTGAGATGTGTGTCCCTTGTCCCACGGGTAGTGAGGGACCATGGATGGTTTTGGAGGAGACCAAAACTATGTCAAAAACCAGATACGTGCTTAGAAAAGGTCAAGACAATGACAATTGCACTTGCTTCTAACATTATTCCTTTGCTCTGGTAATGAACCCTGATTTGGGGGCTTCCTGCCCAGTGCCAGTGGGAACCCTTAAATCCATCTCTAAATGAATTTTTCTTCCAGTAATGGGATTGAACCCAGGGCCAGCACTTGGGTGGCAGAAATAGGAGGATTCCAAGTTCAGAACCACCCCAGGCAATTTAGCAATTTAGCAACCCCCTGCCTCAAAATAAAACACTAGTGCATAACTCAGCACTCTGGATTAAAACTCCAGGACTTCCCCCTCCTCCTACCACACAACAAACAAACATCAAAGTGAGTCGTGACCCGTTGTTTATGACTCTAGAATTTCTTTTAAATGTTTAATGGAGGGTGAATCCACCTGGGGTACAATGAACTGTTCACTCTATTGAAGTGCAGAATCCATTCAGAACATTCGTGGTGTTGGGAGTCCTGCACCCCAGAAGGAGAACCCCGACCCCAGGAAGCAGTGCGCCCCTCTCCAGCTCCCTCCTCCAGCAGCGGCCCCCACCAGCCTGCTTTCTGGCCCCGTTCTGTGCATTTCAAATAACATCCAACAAGAAGGGTCCCAGGGACTCCTCAGCCTTTTGGCTAAGATCAAGTGTAGTGTCTGTTTGTCTCAGTCGAGTATCCATCTGACCTGTCCTCTAGCCGAGGACTGGATATCAATTCTCATTTTACAAGTTCCTTGAAAGGAGCTGTTAGTGCCTATACTGTTGGATAATTTTGCATGCCTACATCCGGGAATCCGAGCAACTATTTTGAAGACAATATGTGTTGGGAGCCACCACATTGCCGAGCCGCCGCATATAGCGATCATGCGGCCTGTGGTAAAGAGTAAAGCCTGAGTTAGATTACCCCTCCCATCGAGCACGTTAGTTTCCTGCTTACCGCGTAAACAACCCGCTCAATAATATGTTAGCCAATCAGCTTGCCTTGCTTACTTTAACATGATTGGACACTGTATCCGTATATATACTGGTGCCACCCCTGGGGGGAAGTAGAAGCCCGGAAGGAGCCGCGGAGAGCGGACCAGAGGAGGCTTCGGCTGGGAGCGATCCCAGGGCAGGCTGTACGGAGAAGGAAAATAAAAGAAAAGGTTGTCCACTGCCAGACTTTGTTGTGTGTCCTTCCTGCCGGCCGGGAGTGACACCGACAAATATGGAATATAATAACCACTGCTAATTTCCTATCATCTTGTTTTGAAATTCTGTATCTTTTATTGTTTATTCTCTTAAAAAGCAGTGTCCTCTGGCATCCATTGTTGGTGGAGAATTTGGGGTGATTTCACCCCCACGGTCACATAAGCCAGCAGAGGAGGGGAGGAAACAGGAGCAAAGCAGAGCCAGGTGCTTTTCCACCCCTGTCACCCTGGAAGTGACAGCTCTGCTCCCAGCCTCTTACTTTTAATTTTGACACAGAATTTTGCTAAGTTGCCCAGGCTGGGCCACAAGCTGGAACCCTCCTGCCTCAGCCACCTGGATTGCCAGGATTCCAGGCATGTGGCGCGGCCCTGGCACCCCAGGGAGCCTCTGATCTAAGGTTTTTTTTTTTTTTTTTTTGGTCTTTTTCCTTTTTATCGGTACCAGGGATCGAACTCACGACTTCCTGCTTGCAAGGCAGGCATTTATGCCGCTGAGCTAAATCCTCAGCCCCAGGTTTTACATTTTTACCAAGCCCATTGCCTCTCCCGGCAATCACAGACGCCCAATTCCTTCCGCCCAGACACCGAGACACACAGTATTTTGCAGATCATTCCACAAACACCCAGAGAACACCCCCTACACACACATACAACCCAAGGAACCTGGTCTCTGAAACACTGCCCGGAGGACCCAGATACAGGGGACCCAAGGTCAAGTTCAAGAGCAGTGTGGGGGGCCTGGGTCCAGGCTCCGGTCTGGAACAACTCAACCCCCTCCCGGACATCGACAGGATGCCGATGAAATGCTGCACTGCAGGGCCTGAGCGATATACCCAGAGGCTCCCTTTAGGCAGACAGTGCCAGACGGTACTGTGAATACCGCAGCTCAACCGGGAACCCCACATTAAAGGCTTCAAGCCAGGAGTGGAGGTACACACCTGTCATCCCAGCACGCCAGGAGGCTGAGGCAGGAGGACGGGAACTTCAAGCCCACACTGGGCAACTTAGCAAGATCTCCTATTAAAATAATATCAAACCATAAGCACCTGCCTTGCAAGCAGGCAGTCGTGAGTTCGATCCCTGGTACCGATAAAAAAGGAAAAAGACAAAAAAATTTTTAAAAATAATATCAAACATGTGGCTGGGAGCATTCAGGAGGCTGAGGCAGGAAGGCTGTTGCAGGATTTGAGGTCAGCCTCGGCTACATAGTGAGTTCAAGGCCAGCTTGAACTACTTAGCAAGACCTGGGAAAAATAAATAAATACATGAATAGAAAATGGCTGCTGACGTAGCTCAGTGCCAAGTTCCTGGGATCAAACCCAAGCACTACAAGGAAGAAAGAGAGAGAGAAAGACAGAGAGACAGAGAGAGAGACAGAGGGAGATGAAAGGATCATGGCTTGATGATGGATGAATAATAAATGTATTGATGGATGATAGACAGATGGACACTTTAGTGAATGAATAGATGGATGCACAGATAATAGATGAAATGGTACATAGAGGATGTAAAAATGCATGGATCTATAGTAGGTGTATGGACGGATGGGTGGATGGATGGATGGATGGATGGATGGGTGGATGGATGGATGGGTGGATGGATGAATGGATGGGTGGGTGGATAGATGGGTGGATGGATGGATGGATAAATGGATGGGTGGATGGATGGGTGCATAAATTAAAGGTTGGATATACAGATGATTCAGTTGAAAGTTCAATAGATGGATAAATTAATGGATGAAGTAAAGGACAGGTATATTTCTAAACAGGAGAAGGGGTGGATACATACATTAATGGAGGCTGGATGAATGGATAGATAAAGGAAGAGTGAACAGATAGATTAACGGATAGATTGATTCACAGGATGGCAGGCTGGGTGTGGTGGCACAAGCCTGTCATCCCAGCATTCAGGAGACTGAGGCAGGAGAATTGCCACACATTCAAGGCCAGCCTGAATGACATAATGCAAACTTGCCTCGAAAAGAAAGAAAAATATCAATGAATGAATGGGTGATTTAATGCATAGATAAATCAATTGTTTTAGTGTATCTGCCAGCAGGTGGATGGGTAGGTCAGAGGGATTTATTCATCTGGGGGAGTCGACAGGTGTCTGTACACGGCGACTGAGCTGACTGTAAGTAGGTGGCCAGAGGCTTGGTGGCCACTGCTGTGAGAAACACTTTACACAACCAACTCCCTTTATTCACGCAGAAACCCCATGCGAGAGGGAATATTATTTACAAACAAGGCTCGAGCTGCGGAGGTAGGGAAAATCAAACCTTAGAGCCGGCCATGACCATGGAGGGAGCCGCGCTCAGGTCTGTCTGGCTCCAAGCCCCGATGCTAACCCCCATTCCCAGATGTGCCCTCTGCTTCCCACGGTGTGGGACAGACACTGGTCACCCTCGCCCCTGGGGGTCCCCGTGGTCCACGGGGCCCGAGCAGTCCGGGGTGTCCCTCCCTGTCCTCAGATGCCCACCAGCGATGACTTCTCCTGGCATCTGGGGTACCTGCCTGGGGGTCTGTGAGGTCTCTGTGTGTCTGTGCGGGTGCAGGGGAAGGGGTCCAATGTCATGTCTGTTCTTGGTGACATTCCAGATCTAAAGCGGAGCCACATCATTCAGGTCCCCTGGTCCCCGGGGCTCCAGCCCCACACCAGCCCATGTGACAGTGGCCATGGGGAAGGGACGGACACAGGCAGGTCGTGGAGGGAGCCGAGGCAGGGGCACCAGACCACCACAGGGACAGCAGGACACTGTCCCCTGGCTGCGGGAAGGGTGGGGGGAGGACTTAGCGGGAGGCAGGGGAGAAGAGAAGGACCCAGAGTGTCCCTCTGGTGCAGGGCTGGCGCGGGCCTCCACCTCAAGACCCGGAGGAATCCACAGCGGGTGACTGTGATGGCACCAGCGGTCCTCAGCAGTTCTTGTCATCGGCCTGTATTTCAATGTAGGGCAGTCCCACAGGCCAAGAGTCCCGCGGCCAGTAGCGGACCTTGAGGGTCTCACCTGGCATCTCGTACGTGGCATCCACCAAGGCCATAGTGACGAAGCCATAAGGGAACGTGATGCTGATGATTACGTGCCTGGGGGGTGCAGAGAGACAGAGGGTGAGGGCGCTGGGCACCCCAGCTCTCCCCCAGCCTCCCCCCCCCAGCCTCATGGGTCTGGGCCACCAAAGGGACTTAGGGTCCAGCCCCCAGCTTCCCCTCCCTGCTGAGGCTCAACATCTACACCTCCCCCGGGACTCCCCCCATATCCCACCCCAGGCCCCTGCTCGGAGCTCAGATTCCTGGGACAGCCTGGAACTCACCAGATGCTGTGCAGATAGAAGAAATGAATCCTCTGCCAGAAGCTGCAGAACAAACGGTCGCTGACCCAGCTGATGACCGCGCTGGCCCACAGAATCGTCGACACGTGGATGATGTGGCGGAGCTGCCTGTTGGTGGTCCTGGGAGGACACGGGGACCCTGGCTCAGACAGCAGCACCTGCAGGGTCCCCTGAGAAATTCCCGCCATCCCAGGATGGGCAGGGGGAGGGGCAGGGCCTCAGGGCCTCAAGGTGTCCACGAGTTAGTGCTTCCTGGGCACAAAAAGACAGTGACCGCCCAGCCACGCATTGCTGACCCCGACCCAGAGATAGGACCGGTCAGTCACAGGCGGGGGCCTCTAAACAGAGCCCGGACACACCTTAGCTTTCTTGCTAGGGGAGCAGAGCATTGCCATGTCACCGAAGCCAACTTCCTGCCTCAGCCTCCCGACCAGAGCTGCGCGCCCAGCTCAGCTTACCTCTTTGTGAGTAGTTATCTGGGGTCTTTGTTACAGACCCCAGAAATCTGACTGACACGGTCCCCGATCTGTGCTTACACTAACTCTTGCTAAGTAATTACAGGTCACTAAGTGCAGGGGTTAACTCTGCCCCACGGTCACTCACTGGCTTTGATGGTGTTTCCGATTGGCTTGGCCAACAGTGTCCAGTTTGCTGGACCCAAGTGGGTTGGCAATGGAATATTTACTTCCCTATGTCCTCCGTGGGGCTGCGTCAGGCTGGTTGCAACCGGGCACTGCAGGTGGCGTCTCCGAGGAGCTCTCTCCGTGAGAACGGGGATGGCTCCTTCTTGGTTCTTGTGGTCACTTGTTCCCGCCTCCCCTCGCGTGACTACTGACCCCACATCGCTGGATGGGCACGTAACCCCACGCTCGCTAGCACAGGGACACTAACCAACGCCCACAATTCTCCTGTATCCTGCCTTCTTCCTTCATTTATAATCTCTTGATTCTTCTCAAATGAATCAATTTGAGGCCCCCTGTCTCTCCTGCAAGGACCATTGCGGGCAGTTAGTAATTATTGGGAGAATTCACCCCTGAAAAATTTAAGGGTGCAAGTACATGGGTCACAGGGAACTGTGTAACACACACTGGTAAGATGTGGGTGGTTATCAGAGCTGGTTGATGAGTGTGTAGAAGTGTAACTGTCAGGGGCTGGGGATTTAGCTCAGCGGCATAAGCACCTGCCTTGCAAGCAGGCAGTCGTGAGTTCGATCCCCGGTACCGGGAAAAAAAAAAGAAGTGTAACCGTCACCTTTCTGTGGCTGGAACAAAATATCCTGACACACTCAACTTACAGGAGAAAAACGTTTATCTGGGCTGGTGGATGCAGAGGTTTTGATCCATACTTTGCTGGCTCCAGGTGGAGGCATGCTGGCCTGGCTCACCTCACGGCTGAGTTAAAAAGAGCCAGAGAGGGAGGAGGGGCGGAGACCGGAGGGTGACCCTGGGGGTCACGCCCGCGGTGACCTCTTCCTCCGGCAGCCTCCACCTCCACGCAGCACGCTCACCTAGGAGCTCATCTTTAGTCCTGGGTGACCAAATCACCTTTCAAAAGCCCCACTTGTGAACACAGGAGCTCTCCAGGGACATGTTTTGTTTTTAAGCCAAACCCTGACAGCCCTATTCTCTACACTGACCAGTATGATTTTTTAAGGGTGTTATCCTGAAAAGGGCCAGCTCTACAGTGCAACAGACTTAGGTGCAAATCAGGGGAGAGACGTCCCCTCCGGGAGCCTGCAGATAGGGATTCAGTTCTCGGAACGTGATGGGTATGGGAGGTTCTTGGGTTGGGGGGCAGGAGCTGACCCGCTGGGCTCAGCGCAGCAGCCCTCCTGCCTCAGCCTCCCCTCCGGCTGGGCTGAGGGCCCGGGGACCACCGCGCCCCAGCTCACTCACTTCCTGTACTCCGAGCACACGATGTAGAGGACATGGATGGCGATGCTGTTGAGCGCGTAGGCATTGAGGATGGGCCTCACCACCGACAGGAAGGTCACGATCGTGGTGCCCCAGAGCATCATGCGGGTGAACTGAAACCTAGGGGGAACCGGGGTTCACACGTGGGTGCTGGGGAGGCCTGGGGAGCCCAGGTGGATTCAGGAGCGGCTGGGCGGGATGAAGAGATGGGCTCAGGGCAGGAGGTGGAGGGGTCCAGGGCAGTCAGTGGAACGCCGGGGACCAGGGGAGTCATCAGCTCAGAGGTTTAGGGGAAGCCAGGCAGGCTCAGAGGTGGGACCCCCCCAAAGCCAGCTTGCTCTCAGGGGCCCCCGAGGACTGACGATGTCAGAGCATAGGGGCAGGGGTTCCGGAGGGCTTCGCTGGGCTGCCCAGGAATGGATGTGGGTGGGCCATTCAGTGCGGAGCGGGGGTCTCAGGCGCCTTGAGTGTGGGGTCGATCAGGTGAAAGACTCGGGGTGCCCAAGCAAGGGGTTCAGAGGTCCCCAGGGCCCAGGGAGGCATCTGGAGCCGGAGAGGGCCCCAGGCCATGCTGGTGAGTCGGGCTGGGCCAGGGAAGAACCCGGGTTTGGGCCTGGGCTCAGGGGGACTCAGAGCGCACCCCAGAGGCCCCGGGTGCCTCACCTGCTGCCCCTCAGGAAGCTGGGAAAGTAGCAGCGAGGCATCCAGATGCTGTAGCAGCTGGACAGCATCCACAGGATGGCCACCTCGTCCAGCAGCTGGCCCAGGAAGCTGAGCGTCGCGTGGAAATACATGGAGAAGAGGCCTGGGGAGGGCAGCGTGTCGGGGTGTCCCGCGCCCACCCGGCTCCCCACGCCCGCCCTCATCCCCGCCCCGCACCCACCTGTGAGCACGAAGAGCATCAGGACGCTGTAGATGTAACGGGAGCGCTTGTGGACGTAGGAGCGCATCAGGAAGGCCATGAGCGGCCCGAAGATCAGGAAGGTCACATTGCTGAACTGGAAGACACCCGCGCCCTGTCACTCGGCGGGGGCAGCAGCCGCAGCCTCTCCTCGCTCCAACCCTGGGCCACGTCCTGCTCACGCACCACCCAAGGGCTGTCACTGCCTCCCCTGCCACCTTCTGGGGGGACTTTCTCTCCCCTGTGTGGCGCTGGGGCGGAACCCAGGGCCTCACCCGTGCTAGGCAAGCGCTGTGCCGTGGAACCCCAGCCCCAGCCCTGGCCAGTCACAACAACCCACTGGACAACCATCAGTCAGTCCCTTGCTCCACCTGTGATTCAGTCAACAGACACGGAGGCCGGCTTGGTGGCGCACACCTGTCATCCCAGCACTTGGGAGACTGAGGAGGGAGGGTCACCATAAGTTCCAGGCCAATGTGGGCTACAGAGTGAGTTCAAAGCCAGCCTGAACTGCATATCGAGACCCTGCCTTCCCTCCCCCAAAAATGTGGCAAGGCCTGACTGCTAACCCATGTGTAGCCCCCACATTTTCTTGTTGGAAGGAAATACTTTGTACCCCTGAGTTCCATCACCATCGATGGAACCAAACCAATGCTGTTTGAAAATGTTCTGAATACAGTCCAGTAGATGAATGTACAAAGAAAACGTAGTGTATATGCACAGTGCAGTATTACTCAGGGATATACTTTTTTTTCCCTTCTGGAGACAGAGTTTCACTCTGTAAATCAGGCTGATCTTCAATCCACTTTGTAACCCAGAGTGACTTCAAACTCACATCGATCCTCCTGCCTCAGCCTCCCAAGTGCTGGAATTACAGGCGTCTGCCACCAGGCCCAGCTACAAAGGATAAACCTGAGTTATTTGCAGTCCAAGGGGATGTACCTTGGGATGAGAAGGCTAAATAAAGGGAATCAGACACCGAAGGTTAAATATTGTGTGGTTTCTCTTATATGAGAAGCCCAAAATATAAATAATTGAAACAGCAAAATAAAAGATAGAAAAAAGGAGACAGATATCGATATGGGAGCAGGAGATGGACAGACATGGGAGGCTGAGGAGGGGAAAGGGGAGTAAAAATAATTAAGATGCACCGGGCGTGGTGGCTCACGCCTGTCATCCCAGCACTCGGGAGGCTGAGGTGGGAGGATCGTTGTGAGTTCGAGACCAGCCTGGGCTACAAAGTGAGCTCAAGGCCAGCCTGAACTGCATAGCGAGATCCCGTCTCAAAACACACACACACAAAAAAAAATAACTAAGATGTGGGGCTGGGGATTTAGCTCAGCAGCATAAGCACCTGCCTTGCAAGCAGGCGATACACAAGATGAATGTAATTATTATACACCATGAACATATACCAATAAAAAAGAAAACACTCCTTTTGTTTGTTTGTTTTTGTTTTTAAAACCATCTCACTATGTAGTTGAGGCTCACCTTAAACTCGCTATGTAGCCCAGGCTGGCCTCAAACTCAGGACAATCTTCCTGCCTCAGCCTCCCAAGTGCTTGGATTCTAAGTGTGCAACCACAATTCTTGGTTTAAAAGAAAACATTCTGAACATATAGACTGTAATAATCCACCAAACAATACAGCAGAACAACAAGGCACACAGAGTTTACATTGTCTTAGGCTTCCGTAGGGTCTGTGCTGATGATTTTGGTACCCATAGGAGTCCTCTAACCAGTGCCCTATGAAACACTACATTTCCCAGCATACCTTGCAGTTCACTTGAACCCCGTGACTGGGTACAGCCAATAGGATGAGGCTACAAATAACTACTGCTTCCGGGTCAGTTCTTAAGTCACCTCTGGCTTGCTCGCTAAGCTTCTTTGCCCTTCTTGCAGTTTGAAATGCAGACTTGTGGTGGTTGTAAGTTAGCTTTTACTTTGTAGACGAGAAAGGGTGATACGATACTTTAATGATTCACCTCTAACAGAAATGAGGTCGTAACTGATGAGGTTAGGTCCTAAAAGGGACTGTGGCTTCCACCTGGTTCATTTTTTGTCTTGTCTCTGTCTCTCTCTCTCCCTGTCTCTCTCTGTTTCATTTAATGGGGATGAATCCCACAGATCCTCTACTGCAGCACTGCAACCCCACTCTCCTTCCCTCCACTTTTTATTAAATTTTGAGGCAGGAGCTCACTAACTTGCCCAGGCTGGCTTTGAAGGTGTGCCTGAGTAGCTGGGGTTACAGGGGTGTGCCACCATGCCCAGCCCACATGATTTCTTTTTCTTAGAACATGGAGCTTTGGACCCTTGAGCCACCAAGACAAGAAGCCCAGCTCTACCTGAACCCATTGTTCTGGAGAGATGACTCCTCTATGATAGAGAGAAGGGCTAGAGAGTATCTGTTCCAACACCAGGTGCTTGATTTCTCCAGCTCCATGCCATGCACAGGGACAAAACTTCGGTGGGTTCCAGCCCCATCCCATCTTCCAGCCGATTCCAAAGCCCATCCTGATTTATGAGCACAATAAACCTAGCCTTGTTTCCAAGCCACTAATTTGTAGAATGATTTGTTATGCAGCATTAACAAGCTGAGACTAAAAATAAATATATTATTGTGGGCTGAGATGGCTGAAAAAGGCTTCCTGGGGAAGGGGGAGGAGAAATAGAAGCCAGAGGCTTCTGTATGACTGTACCTGCCCAGAATCCCATGATTATGTTGTTGGGTTTGATAAGGTTATCTGGGGGCTAATTATCTGTCTCCCTATCATTAGATATCTACTATATTCCAGGTCGTAGGAAGAGTGTATTATTTCCAGAATTTTTTCTCTTCCTCAGAATAGCATTTAGATTCTCAGATAAGCACGATGGTGCACCCTTGTAATCCCAGAATTTGGGGGGCTGAGGCAGGAAGATTACTGGGAGTTTGAGGCCAGCCTGAGATACATAATGAATTCAAGTCCAGCCTGGTCTATATAGTGAGACCATGTCTAAAAAAAGGTAGAACTGAGTCTCCGAGTGGTCAATTCATCCAGCCCTGTCATTAGCCAGGAAGTGAAGATTTGAAATTTGAAGTCAGATCCCAAGAATTTTTGAATTTTAAATTTTTCCTTCCTTTCTTTCATTTCTTTCTTCTGTTGGGCACTGAAGCCAGCATCTCCCTCCCCCAGCATGTATAGACCCCTTGTTTATTTTTTATTTTGTGACAAAGTCTCATCAAATCACTAAGTTCCCCAGGCTGGGCTTGAACTTGTGATCCTCATGCCTCGTCCTCTCAGAGTGCTGTGATTAGAGGTGAGGTGTTCATTTCATGCTCAGCAAAAACATAGAAGTTTCTCTTTTTGTCTTTTTCTTTCTTTCTTTTTTTTCTCCAAATTCTTGATCTTAAAAGTCTTTTTCTTTCTTTTGCATGTCATCAGCATTTACAATTGATATAAATGTTTTATCTCTTCTATTAAAGTGTTTCTTATGAGATGGATCAGAATTCTGTTTCCCATAGCCACAAAAATTGTTTAAGAGGTGACAGTTAGTGTTTGATGATGACCTAAGAAGTCAAGGTATGAAGGCCATAAAAAATATGGCAGTTATAGTGTAGAATGGAGGCTGAGTGTTTCTACGTCCATTCTCCCTTCTTCCTAACCAAGGTGTGACTTGATTCCAATTAGCAGGACACAGCCCCAGATTCAGAGAGAGGATAACAATACTGTAAGTCATTCTGATTCTCCACTTTCTTTTATGATACCAGACTCCCTTGCAGCTACACACAACCATGTGACTTGTTTCTACCAATGAAATGTGAGTATGATAGCCATTTCCCGGTTGCATTCTTAAAGGGAAAGGATGCACTTTGCCCTAACCCTCTTTCTTTCTTTCTTTCTTTCTTTCTTTCTTTCTTTCTTTCTTTCTTTCTTTCCTTACCCACTTTCTACTGGAGAGCAGATGTGGTGAAGTAATTTCTTGGAACATACAACTAAGGACTGTGGCTTAGAGATATCAAAGAGATCACGGCGGAGGATCCTGGGTTCCTGGCACCAGAGAACTCCCACGCCAGCCCTGAAGGTTTATGATGAGATGTTGTGTAGGAGAGAAATAAGGCTCCCATTCTGCGAAGTCACTGTTATTTTAGATCTTAGCTACATTTGCTGAACCAATACTTTAAGTGACATTTCATTCTTGCTGAATGAACCCAGATTTTGCATGGGCCCCAGGAGGACATCGCCTGCAAGGTTAGGCAGGACGGAGACCCAGGGCACGAGTCACCTCCAGTGTCTGGAGAATGCATTTGTGGGCCGGGCCTGGTGGCCCAGGTCTGTAACCCCAGCACTGGGGAGGCTGAGGCAGGAGGATCGCTGTGAGTTTGAAGCCAGCCTCTACTACATAATGAGTTCAAGACCATCCTGAACTGTGTAGTGACACTGTCTCTGAAAATAAAATTAAATTTAAAAACATACTGGGCAAGGGATACAGCTCAGTGGCACAGCACCTGTCTGGCAAGCACAGAGTCATGAGTTTGATTCCCAGCACCAATAAACAAACAAATAGGAAGCCAGGCATGATAAGCACGCCTGTAAGCCCAGCACTTGGGAGACTGAGGCAGGAGGGTTACTGAGAGTTCAAAGCCAGGCTCAACTACACAGCAAGACCCATCCTTAAAGAAATTAATTAATTAATTAAAAGCCAGGAAGGAGGGGGGAAGACACGGATATGTGATAAAATTCTGGCCAAGAAGACACAAGGGACAGTCTGAGGGGAGACTTCTGGGAAAGTCTTCTTTGTTGAAGTCTGGCCAAGTGGGAAAAAAAAAAAATCTTTGGGCAATGTTGTATTATAACTCAGGAGGCTGAGGCAGGAGGATCTCTGTGAGCTGGAGGCCAGCCTGGGGTACAAAGTGAGTTCAAGGCCAGCCTGAACTGCATAGCAAGACCCTGCCTCAAAAACAAAATGAAACAGACAAAAACCACCACAACTCCACAGCTACACCTCCCCTCGGCTACCGCAGGTAATATCAGTGCACGTACGTGGTGTAGCCTTTGGAACAGCCCATGGCAGCCTCCTGGCAGAATCAGAGAGAGACTGCAAGGCGTAACTTCATGTTACTGTGAAAATAACGTGGACCTCACGAAACCCAGGAAAGGGTCTCAGCAATTCCTGAGGGCCCTGGACAACACGCTGAGAACTCAAACTCTAAGAACAGCAGAGCAGACAGAGGGGAAGAGGTATTTGCGAACCATCTACCGCAAGCCTTCCGTCCCTATAAAAATTAAAGCGTCTTTTCTGTTGAAGCCACATTTACTTGAGTGGGTTTGGGTTTTGTTTCATTCTGTAGGACTGGGGATTGAAGTCAGGGTCTTTGCTCAGAGATGCTTTTAAAAAGCATTTTGTTTTGATTTGGTTTGGGGTTGAGACAGCCTCTCACTGGATAACCAGGCTGTCTCACAGCTGGCCTCCTGCCTCAGCCTCCCGAGTAACTGAGATTTACAGACAGGCACCCAGCTTACTTGAGTGTTTGACTGAAACCCAAACACCCCAGTGACAGACTTTGATACAGGGCTGAATCCTTCACCACCAACCAGGGAGCCTTGGGAACATAACAGAAATGGAGTTAGAGGCCAGCCTGAGCCCCTTATCGAGTTCAGTGTCTCTTCAACGACCTTAGCCAGGGAAGAAGTGTTGTGTAGTTAAGATGCCTCTGCTGTCCTCAGCCTGGATCTTGAGCCATCGCTCACGCACTGCACTGGCTCTGGACCAGTGGCCTCCTGGTCCTCGGGCAGCCCTGGCTGTCCTCAGGAGCTCACAGAACCAGCCCAAAGGTGACACAGGACTCAAGTAAAGCGTCATGGGTGAACTGGTTCCTTGGCCCTCGAGGCTCCTTTGTCCTAGTTGTCCACTCTGCTCTGGAGTCTGCCAACAGACAAGATCCATAGACACCTCTGGAGCAGCCGTCCCAGAACACTAAAGTGAGGTCCTCTGGCCAGATGTCTCTATCACAAGACCTCACACCACTGGGGCAGGCAGCCATCCCTAGCTGAGGCCATGAGATACACTCTTTGATGAGAATTTGAAATTCAAGGCAGGAAAACTGACATAGACCCCTCTCAAAAGAGGCCTTTGGATACTGCTGTGATGCTGGAGACATGGCAGCGATCTTGTGGTCATGAGGCAACAGGGGCTAAGAGCAAAAGCAAATATTTCAGAGCTTCCCTGGGTCCTGGGCTTCCCCAAACAACTCCTCTTTGCATTTTCTAAGACATCTCAGGATCTTATCTTCTCTCTCTCTCTCTCCCTCCCTCACCAAAATCCTGCCTCAGCCTCCTGAGTGCTGGGATGACAGGTGTTGTTCTCAGCCTATGAGATGTTTGCTGGGGTGTCAGCACGGTAAGTCAGGGAGCAGCTGTGTTTGATTCCTTCATTCCAGGGTTCTCCCTGAGAACTGCTGAACACCAAATAGAAGCCGGAGCACGTCTAAACCTCCACGTGTGGCCGCAAATGCAAACATTAACCCTCAGTCCTTCCTGGCAGCAGGCCGGGAACAAGGCGTGGCCAGAGCCAGCAGGGGAGTCCAGCACTCCGTGAGGCTGAGGCAGGAACGTGGCAAGTTCGGACCCTGCCTGGGCAACTTAGTGAGACCCTGTGTCAAAATAAATTCTATTAAAAGACTCATTGCAGAGGTTCTGGGTTCAGATCCCAGTACTGCAGACAGAAGTCACGAGGGTCCCCCTCAGCTCCTTGCTGGGGCCAGAACTCGGAGCCTCACGCCAGCCGGGCAAGTGCAGCCCCATTTCCAGTCAGTGGCCAGCAGCTCGGGGTCTCCCCACACACCTGCAGCACCCACAAGTGAAACCCAAACTCAGAACCGGACCGAGGGTTCCTCCCAGGACCGAGGGTCCCACTGCGGGAATCACAGCCTCAAGGAAGGCCAGCGGGCGTCTTTGTGATCAGCCCCTTTCTCTGTCTTGCTCGGTTGCCCTGGCTTGGCTCAGATCCTCCCGCCTCAGGATGTGGGGACCCCCATGCAGGATGTGGGGACACCCTGGTCCAGGCCCCGGCAGCTGACTTAACCCCCACCCTCCCCTCTGTCCGTCCACCCATCCGTCCGCCCATCTGTTATTGAACAGGCTTCCCCCACGGCCTTCAGGGCCTGTGTCCAAACCACAGTGCCGCTGTCGCGGGGTGGATCTGGGGGACCCGGGGGCTCTCCGTGCACTGCTTCCTCCCCTCTGCCCTGTCTTTTGGAGACAGGGTCTCTCTATGCAGTTCATCTGGCCTTGAGCTCACTGTGTAGCCCAGGCTGGTCTCGAACTCGCAAGGATCCTCCTGCCTCAGCCTCCCGAGTGCTGGGATGACAGGCGCGAGCCACCACGCCCGGCTTTCACTCCTTTCTTGCCAGGACTTCTCTCACCACACGGGCCACCTGTTTTCTCCCCATGTTCCTCATGACTGTCGCCTAACAGAGCCCCGTGTGCTGTGAGGCTCAGGGCGCCTGGCTTTGAAATTCGGACCTGCTGCCGTGCATTTGGGCTGGGAGAAGGAACCTCCTCCTCCTCTCATTGAGCCTCTATCTCCCTCTATCGCTCAGGAGCCAGAAGGAAACCTATTCTGTCAGCCACGTGTGGTCATACATGCCCAGAACTTAGGAGGCTGAGGCAGGAAAATCTCAAGGTCAAGCCCGGCAATTGAGGGAGACCTTGTCTCAAAATAAAAAAACAGAATGAAAAGGGCTTAACCCTAACCCTCATGAGTGTCATAGCCTGCCTCACTGCTTTTTCCTGGCTGTGTAATATTCTACAGCATACACAAACCACTGTGGCTTACCCACTCCTTGTGCCTGGATATTTGGGTGTTTTAGCAGCTGGTTGATGTTCTGCCTGGCTGTGTCACTTAGTGTCCTGCTGCTGTCCCCTACTGTCACAGATGCTTGTTTATACACGGAATAAAAGATGACAAATGACGACCGTTTACTGTCACATCCGGAGAGTCAATCCCCCTGGGCAGGAGTTTCTGTCATTGCCGCTGTGTCCCGGAGCTCAGAACAGTGCCTGGCACACGGTGTGTTGTCTGTCAGCTGTGGCTGGATGAGCAATGCCCCCAGATTCTTATCCTGCCAACTCGCCCCCCCCCCACCTCGTGAGGCCCCCGGTTCTTCCAGAGGAGAAAAGCAAACAAGAAAGACCTGTCAGGACTGGGCTGGGGCCAGGAGTGGTGCTGCACGCCTGTCATCCAGCTCTTGGGAGGCTGAGGCAGGAGGATCGCTAGGAGTTCGGGGCCAGCCTGGGCTACTTAGCGAGACCCTGTCTCAAAAAAACAAATAAAAACTCAAAGCAAGTGCCACCCTGCAGAGGTGGCACCTCAGCCTTCCCTGCCTCTGCAGTACTCCCGCCCCCCTCAGGCTCCTGGTCCTCAGGGCCCCTATTCTGCACCCTCCGAGGAAACCAAGAAGAAATGTAGCATCCTAGCGGCCTCTGGGGAGCCTTGAAACTTCCATGGGCACTCCTGGAAACTCCCCGCAGTTGCCAGCAGCTCCAGAGGAAACCGGGACCCAGGCTGGGGCAGGAGCTGTGAACCGGGATGACCTGCTGCCCCGCCCTTGACCTCTTGAACTCTCCGGGCTCTGCCAGCTCCCCCCCCCCCCAGGCTGACCTCACCGCGCATGTGCAGGGCTCCCCACCACCACCATTCGGCAGCACCCAGGCTCTGGCTTCCAGCCACCAGCTGTTTCCCGACAGCCTCTGCTCCGTACCCCAAAGCCTTGACGCCTGCCATTCCCCCTGGCCCCCTGGCCTTGGAGACCTGGTGTCCCCAGCGGGGCCACCTTCACATCTAGTAAGCAGAGACCTCACCCCACTGCCAGGATGGAGACCATCCTGCTTCTGCCTCCCTCTGAGGCCACAAGAACCCACGTGGAATTCTAAACTCCCACAGCTGAGGAGCCCAGAGCCTCTCCGGGACCCCAGGATCACCCAGCACGGGCTGGCGTACAGCACCTTTGTGGAACAAATCGACACATCAATAAAAACGCAATACGTTTCAAATCCTCCGACCCAGTATTTGGAATGTGTCTGATTCTCACCACTTTCCAGCCAGAAAAGCATCTTTGTCCTTTTTCAGTCTGACCAACTCCTCTTGTACTTCAGAGACTTTTAATGTATCTGTTCCCCTTCTTCTGTTCTCTTTGCCTGGACTTCTACCCAGTCCTTGAACTCCTATTCAACTTTCAAAACCCAACCCCAGGTGCCCTTCTCCATGCAACTTCCCATCGGTTGGGTGCTGCCCTTTGCCTTAACCCTGACATGGAGGCCTGGGCTCTGCCACCCTAACCCGACTCACAACTCCCTCCCAACAGCTTTGAGGACACAACAGTTTTCAGCTGTGAGCCATGATTCACGCCTAAGCCTAAGCGGGTCATGACAAAACCAGCAGGAACAGATGTTTAGATGTTTTCTGCTGCATGTTTCAGCTTTCATTCACGCCCCGAGCAAAGCGGGCCTGTGCACAGCTGTGTAGTATTTTATCAGAATATGCCCGGCCACACACAAGATGCCTACAGTGTGGTCTCCGGTTTATTTGTTTGCTGATTTCGTTCATTGAAACGTGATTCAGGGATGACTTTGTTCCTGATTCTTGTCATCTATGGGATGATTCATTTGGTAAAAAATCCCTAAAGTTACAATGACTAAATGGGGGAAAAGCATCGTTTGTAAATTCATCTCCTGACACAAATCAAAGCACCAGAATGCCCACAGGAAGTAAGCTGTATAAGTGTGTTATATTTGCTACAAATAAACTCATTTTATTTTTATTTACTTTGCCTATTTTCTGAGACAGGCTCTCACTATGCAGTTCAGCTCATTTTGTAGCCCAGGCTAAATTCGAACTCAAAACGATCCTCCTGCCTCAGCCCCCGGAGTGCTGGATTTACAGGCACACGCCACCATGCCCAGCTTTTAATAAACTCATTTTAAATTTTATTTTATTTGGAGCTTTGGGGGGGGTTGACTTTTGAGACAGGACCTCACTATGTAGCCCAGGCTGGTTTCAAACTTGCAGCGACCCTCCTGCCTCAGCTTCCAGAGTGCCGGATGACAGGCGTGCGCCCCCACACCTGGCTTTTATTTCACTCTTTGAAACAAGATCTGCATGTGTCGTCCAGACTGGCCTTAAACTCCCGCCCGGGCTCCCGCAGTCCTACCGCCTCAGCCTCTGGAACAGTAGCGAATCGAGGTGTGTGCTACTGAGCCACGCCAATTTAAACTCTTTATTATCTGTGGTGCTGGAGTTTGAACAGGACCTCATGCATGCAGGGCAGGGCAGGGCAGGTGTTCTGCTGCGACCCGTCACCAGCGCTCTCCCTATCGCTCTCCCTGGATTGCAGTGCTGGAGATCCAGCCCAGGGAGTTTTCTCTCTGGGCTACACCCTTTTTTATTTTTATTTAGAGACAAGGTCTCTGCTTAAATTGCCCAGGCTGACCTTGAACTTGCGATCCTCCCGGCTCAGTTCCCCAAGCGGCCCAGACTGCGCATGCGCACCACAGCGCCTGCCTCTTGGATTCGCTGCTAACCAGAGATTTGAGGCAGAACCAACAGCGCCTTGTTTGCTATTTGATTTTTTGCTTAAATGCATAAACAGAGTAGGGCTGACCCACCACGGCACAGGGCCGAGGTGGAACCCTGTGCCTTGGGTTATAAGACCTGCACGCTACAATGAGTCACATTGCAAACAGCTTTTCTTAAAAAATCGACCTTTACGTCTGGAAAAGGATGGAAAGTCACACGGGCATCCGGGCATCCGTGAGCACGAGGCCACGCCCACTCATTTGCATATCGCCCCAGGCCGCTGGGCGGGTGCGGGGTTGAAAATTGCAGCCTGTGCCCTAAAGCCAAAAAGACTGGCCAGCTTGGTCCCAGACAGTCCACGGCTTCTCAAACAGTGTGACCCACACTCAGAGGTTCGGTCGCTCCACACCTGGCCTGCTTGGAACCAAACCTTCTATTTTCAGCATTTTTTTTTTTTTTTTTGAGACAGTATCCCAATGTGTAGCCTCGGCCGGCTTCCATCTCAAGGCGACCTTCCTGCCTCAGCCTCCCCAGTGTTGGGGTCACAGACATTCACCGCCATGCTTGCAGTCTTCTTTCTTTTTTTCTTTCTCTTTTTTTCCTTTTTCTCTCTCTCGTGTTGCTGGGGATGGTAGCCAGGACCTCACACTTGCAAGGCAAGCACTCACCACTGAGCTAGCCTCCAAGCCCCCCTTTTCTTCTTCTGTGGTAAGGGGGTTCAACCCTAGGGCCCTTGCACTGAGCTACCTCCCCAGCTCTTTTTGTTTGTTATCTAATCAGGGCCCTGCTAAATTATTAACTTGCCCACACTGGTCTCAAACTCATGGTGATCAATTTCCTGCTCAATTTCCCCAAATCCTAAGATTTTGGGAAGAATTTAACATTATAAACAGCACCACCAGGCCCAGGCAGAGCCTTTTTGATAAGAAAAATCCAAATCTAGCCAGCCGGGGTGGTGCACACCTGTCATCCCAGCACTGGGGAGGCTGAGGCAGGAGGATCGCTGTGAGTTTGAGGCCAGCCTGGGCTACACAGTGAGACCCTGTCACAAACAAACAAACAAAATAAGAAAGATTGTCCATTCATATCATGGAAGATAAAGATTGATTTATGAAACACTGGATCGATGCCTGGAAGCAGGTTCTTATGGGGATGATGTAAAATCTCTTTCCTAACACAGGAAATCTCTTTCCCACACCTGATTTATTCAAGTGTGGGATCTGAAAGCGTCTACGTAGATTACCCAAGCGCTGCATCTCACCCGAGCGGAAGGAGGGTCCCGGGGATTTGCGGTGACTGTGTGCGTGAGAGTGGACCTGGCCAGGCTGCTCCCGAGAGGCCACTCTGTTGGGTCCGCTCCGGACCACGGGGCTTCCGGGGAATCCGGAGAGAAGCCTCTCGCCTCAGCCTCCCATGACGACTTCTGGGGACCAGAAACGGCATCTCCAGCCAAGAGGAGCAAGTTCCAGGGAGACATGAGGGGCCCGGGGTCTCTCTCGCTCATGAAGCTCCAGGAGCCGCTAGGTCACAGGTCACAGGTCACAGGTCACAGGTCACAGGGTCAGAGCAGCCCCCTTCCCACACTGCAGGCTTTGCGCCGAGCCACATCCTTTCCCCTTTCTCCACTTCATTTCAAGTCCTTGCTAAGTCATGAACTCTCCCAGGCTGTCTTTGAGCTGCATGCCCTCCGGCCTCAGCCTCTGGAGCAGCTGGGATCACAGGTGCACACCACCACCACCTCTGACTCTCTCAGCGCTGGGGAGGCCGAGGCAGGCGGATCACAAGCTTGAAGCCAGCCCGGATTATACAGACACCTGGGAATACTGGCTGGCAACGTGGCTCCGTGGTAAAGCACCTGCCTGGCATGTGTAAATCCGTGGGCTCAATCCCCAGTATGGTTAAATAATTATTAAATAATAGATAAAGCAAGCAGGGAAGCCCCATCTCAAGTTTTTTAAAAGGGGAGGGGGATTATCCAAGGAGAACTGGGCCGAGTCAGTCACCCCAGGCTGGGAGTCTAGCTGGGAACAAGACACACACACAGTCAGCTCTCCAGGAAGCCACCTTTGGTCTGCTGATATTGACTCAAAGACCTCCTCGGGGTCTCCGCTAGGCTGCAAGTGCGCCACCTATTGCATCACCATCTCCCCGGGTTGCATAGGTATATCCTCCACACAGGGACCCGACCACCAGCCACTGCCTCGGGTCCAAACACTGTCACGGCGCTCGGTGTCAGATACAGACGAATGAATGAATGAGAAGCAACCGTCCTTGTGTGACCCATGAGTGCGCCCCCACCCCCGACAGCGGGACTGATCAGCAAGCTTTGGAGGGGCCAGGGCTTGCACCCGCAGCCCGAGCTCCCTGCAGCCCTTTCCCCGGCAGCAGCAGCAGCAGCAGCAGCACCCGCCTGCCCCAGCTCACTCACCGTGTTGTAGAACTCGGCCACCACGGGCGAGTGCAGGAAGTTGCTCTCACACCAGTCCACCTCGGAGCTCTGGTAGCCCACGATGCTTCTCATGGTCCTCGCGTGGCGCCGGCCTCGGCTCACTGCGCTTGGCCCGGCCCGGCCGGCAGGGCTGGGGTACCCGGAGGAGGTCCAGCCCCGCAAGGCGGGGAGAGCACGGCGGCTGGGTGAGAGGAAAAACCTGCCGGGCGGCTCCCCGATTGCACCAGGGCGGCCTGGCAGGTGCTGCCCAGGGACGCTGGCCTGGCGCTCAGGTGAGGCGGAGCTGCGCGGGAGGAGATCACCAGCCTGGGGCGCTCCCTGGAGGGGTAGGAGTTGGGGTGCCCATTGCTTTGACGAGGAGCCACACTGTCACTGTCCCCATTTGACAGGTGCTGGTAGGCTGCAGCCAGGCTGGCAGGGAGCAGGCTTTTCCGCACTGTGTTACTATGTTTTAGGCAATGTCTTACTATGTAGCCCAGCCTGGCCTTGAACTCAGAGCGATCCTCCTGAGCACTAGAATTACTAATTTTGCCCAGGCGAATTGGCGCACGCCTATAACCCCAGCGCTCAGGGACTGAGGCAGGAGGATCCCTGGCTGCTTCTGCTGACGGTGTCTGCAGCTGGACAGCCGCTGCCATGGGCTGGGCTTAGCCCCTGGAGCTCTCAGCCAAGTAAACTTTCCCGTCATTCCCCCTCCCAGTGCTGGACTGGACTGATGTCATCTCTCTGATGACATCACAGCCAGACTGTGTGCCTGCTGGTGACGGCACCACACACCCGTTATCCCAGGACTCTGGGAGGCTGAGGCAGGAGGGTCTCAAGTTTAGTCCACCCTGGGTAACACAGAGACTTAAGGAGACTCTGCCTCAAAAGCAGATTGCGGGGTGGGGTGGGGGGCGTGTTGCACACTGGTAATTGTAGCACTTGGGAGGCTGAGGCAGGAGGATCGTTTTCAGTTCGAGGCCAGCCTGAATTACATAGCAAGACCCTGTCTCAAAGAAAAACCTCCAAAAAATTAATAAAAAGAAATGAATTTGAAGTTGGATGTGGTGGCACACATGCCTGTAATCCCAGGAGGCTAAAGCCAAAAGACTGCAACTTCAAATGGAACGTGGGCAATTTAGTGACTTAGAGAGATACTGTCCCAAAAGATTACAAAGGTCTGGGGACGTCGTTTCATTTTCCTTGGGTCAGTTTTCCTAGATCAGACAACCAGCAAGCACTAGCACGAGGCAGGCTGCAGCACTCCTAAGCCTTACTTTGTCCATCTGTAAAATGGGAGTAATAATGGCACCTGAGACCTGGTGGTTGTCTGCACTGAACCTGGAGCCTTTGCCCGGAGCGCTTTCTTTTTTCATTTTTTACTTTTTGAGGCAGGGCCTTGGTACATCACCCCATTCCTCAGTTTGACCCAGAGCTTGGGGTCTTATTGCTTCAGCCTTCCACAGGGCAGGGCTGTGCTGTGAACAGGCGTGCACCTCCACGCCCACCTGGGTGGCTCTTGGGAAGATACAGTGTTTCCTTAGCAGGCATCTGCATTGGAAATCAGGTTGCCATGGAAACGGTAACCACTCCCCATCAATTCTCAATAGATGGAGAGGCTCACTGGGGCTGGCGGCCCCTTCATGTCTTTGTGGGACAGAACCTTTCAGCAAGCCTGATGTGGCGATGGCTTGTCTGTTACCCCAGCTACTCACAAAGATGGGGCGGGGTGCAAAGGGTGAGAGCTGTCTCCGAATTTTTTTAAAAAGTAGGCTTACAGGAATGTAACTGTTACATACTGCAAACATTTACTCTTGTTTTTAGAAAGCCAAGTGCTTTTACTTTATTTTAGTTAGTTGGCTGGTCTTTTGAATCAGGATCTCTCTGTGTAGCCCAGGCTGACCTTGAGCTCCGAGATCCTCCTGTCTCAGCCTCCCGACCGCTCGGGTCATCAGCACAGTGCCCTCGTGCCCAACACAAGCGTAAAGCACAACAGGGACGAGGGATTTAGCTCAGCCTCGTAAGCGCCTGCCAGGCAAGCACCAGGCGGTAAGCTTGACTCCCCGGAGAAAGCAACCTCCTTGGCGCGGAACAGTGGCATGTAGCAATGCCAACATTAGTGGTTCACAGTGTGTTTCTCCTGAAAGGCAGCTCAATTTCCTCTTCAAAACGGTCCTCGGAAGCTGTATCATCCCAGCACCGACTCCACAAACCCAGGCAGAGGACGGATTGTGCAAACTCGGGAAGCCGGGTCGAAACTGTTGACATGTGAATGGAGTCTTACAGATGGCATCAATGCAGATTTTCTGGTTTTGAAATCGTGTGGTTATGTAAGCTGTCACCGTTGGAGGGATCCCGTGTGGGTGCGAGGGGTGGCTGCGGGCCACTGTTTCTTCATTGGCCGGTCCCCTGCTACCGTCCTGGGCTTGGGACTCAGGGCCGCACAGGCCACACACGTTAAGCACATGTCTTAGGCCTGAGCTCTGTCACCCCCGTAATAAAATTTATTTTATTTATTTTTTGGCAGCCGCTGATGGGACTCAGGGCTGCACGTCTACCAAGTAAAGTGACACCCCTCAGCCCCCTGTGCTAGTATTGCAGAAATTTATAACCACTCCCATCTGATTTTGTTTTGAGACATGGACTCACTGAATCACCAAATTACCCTGGTCGGGCTGGGGATTTAGCTCAGTGGCATAAGCACCTGCCTTGCAAGCAGGCGGTCGTGAGTTCGATCCCCGGTACCCATAAATTAAAAAAAATTACCCTGGTCTCACAATTTGGACCCTCCTGTCTCAGCCTCCTAGACAGGGATTATAGACATGCACCACCACCCCTGGCTAAACAGAATGTGATGCATCCAAACAATGGGATATCAAAAGTGAAAGTATTCCCCAGGCTCACCGGCACACGCTTGTAATCCCGGCTACTCGAGAGGTTGTGGGAAGAGGGTCACAAATTTGAGTCCAGCCTGGGAAATTTAGCCAGATCACGTCTCAAAATAAAAGAATAACAAAGATCGGAGGATAGAGCCTAGCGGAGGAGCATCCCTGGGTCCTCCCCAAATATTCCCTTTGGAAAAGAGGAAGGTAAGGTGAAATATCTATCGATCGGCCAGCAGGCCCTGTTCCATTTGCTGGGTTTCTTTCTTTCTTCTTTGGTCTGGTTTGGCTTGGGTTTTGGCGCACTGTCTCACTTTGCAGTTCAGGGCAGCCTGGACATCACTGTGAAGCCCAGGGTTGGTTGTGAATTAACTCCCTGTGACCCTCCTGCCTCAGCCTCCCAAGTGATGGGATGACGGGTGTGTGGCACCACACCCGGCTAATTGCTATATTTCTACATGTTTGGAAAATTGCACAATGTCAATAAAAGTAATAAAGTACCCAAGAGTTATGTGGGCAGGACCAGGTGTACAGCAGATGTGGGGGGGTGTTGCAAGGCTGAGAAGCCAGGTGCTCTCAGCTTTCCCTCGTCCAGGAGAACAGAGGCCATCGGTGACAAAGGTTATATATCCGAGAGGCTGAGGCAGGAGAGTCCCCAGTGTGAGCCCAGCCTTAGCGAAGTTTCGAGATAGAAAAGGAGAAGGAGTCCACAGAGTGGACGCCTCCGTGTCACAGAAATGAGCCTGCTGGTGAGGCTGGCAGGCAGCAAACCTCAGATCGGAGCTGTATTTCAAGGAGTGACCTCAACCGCCCAAGAAATCCACCGCGCTCATCCCAGCACTGGGAGGCTGACACAGGCGGCTCCAGAGCTCAGTTTCAGTCTGGCAACATTGTAGCTTAGCGAGAGCCTGGCTCCAAGTTGCAAAATGAGAAACACAAAGGGCCGGGGGTGGAGCTCAGTGTGGAGCCCTGGGTCCATCCTCAGGCCTCCTGCAAAGAAGGAAGAGGGGATTTGGAGGTTGTGAGAACCAGAGGGAAACACCTGAAGAGACCCCGGGGGAAGTCAGCCGCTGACAGGCACAGGTTTGGGTGAAGCGTCTGTTTGCTCCCCAAGGAAGATCAGAGACTGCTAGAAAATTGTTGGACGCATCCCAAGGCCAGAAGAAGCTTCTCTGCAAGTTTGCAGGGCACTTAGTGGCCTGTGACACACTGACCTCAGACACTCAGACACACGGCTTCCAGAACAAAGACACGAGAAAGGAGTGGGGGTTTTTGTTGTTGTTGTTGTATATTTATTTGTTTTGTTTTGTTTTTTGAGACAGCATCTCATCCGGTAGTTCAGGCTGGCCTGGGCCTCACTGTGTGGTCCAGGCTGCCTCGAACTCACAGAGATCCTCCTGCCTCAGCCTCCCGTGTGCCGTGGGTCCCCACCCCTGGCTTCTACTAGAAGGTTTATTAGCATGGGCGACTGTAAGGATGGAGGGCTGAAGAGTTAAGCCGCCAGAAAAGATCAGTTTTGCATCTGTTAATCTGAGGTTGAGACATGGCTGAGCAGAGTCTGGCGCTCCGGGGACAGCGGGGTGGGGAAGAAAAACCTGACGTGGGATGAGAGGGCACCACAGACCCCAGGGGAACAGCAACCTGGGCGCTGTGGGGCTCAGAGTACCAGGCCCTGGGGCCAGCTACGGACACAGGTATTTAAAACCCGAAGCTGGCCAAGGTGGCCAAGGTGTGTTTAAGCAAGATCAAAGTCCCGGCCCTGGCGCCCCAGGGGGAAGCTCCTGAAATCACCAGGCTGAGCTGGGTGTGGTGTTGGAGGCCAGGATCCCCACACAGGACCCACCGTCCCTCCCACAGCTCATTCCGAGGTGGGAACAAGTCACAGAGGGACACCAGCACCAGGGAAACAGCGGTTACACTGTGTCCTTTGCTAAGTAGCATCCAGACAAGCCTGTCGCTCCAACACTCGGGAGGCTGAGGCAGGAGGATCGCAAGTTTGAGGCCAACCTGGACGATTTAGCAAGATCCTCTTTCATCATTAAAAAAGTATTAAGTGTGGGTGCGGCTCAAGGTTAGAACTCTGGCTTGGCACAAGCAGGCATCTGTGCAACTCTTAGCAAAATTTAATTCCCTGAAAACCTGCAGCAGTGTCGAGGAAGTGTTCTCTCTCTTTCTGTGTTTCTGTTTCTCTCGCTCTCCAGTAATGGGAATGGAGGAAGGGCTTTTGCACTGAGCTACATCCTCAGCCTTTTCCTTACGTTTCATTTGGAAACGAGGCCTCACTTGAGATCCTCCTGCCTCAGCTTCCCAGAGAACTGGGATTATTGGATGTGCCGCTGTGCCTGGCCTCTTTTAATTCTCAGTCCTCGCCAGAGCAGCAGGGCTGTTTATGTCCATCCCTGAAAAGCTAAGAAGAACCAGAGCGTCTCCCTGACCATGGACTGAGACCCTAAAACCAGCGAGGTGTGTTGATTTGCCCCAGAGAGCAAAGATATTCATTTACTCTCAATCATCCCAAGGAAACGTGGGGCAGGGCCATGAAACACATGCTGAGCATTTCTGGGGGACCCAGCATTGCATATGTGCCCCCCTTTTTTTACTTCTCAGATTTCCAATCACAACCTGATTGCATTTTTTTTTATCAGAACTGGGGATGGAACTCACGATGGCCTGCTTGCAAGGCAGGCGCTTATGCCGCAGAGCTAAACCCCCAGCCCAACCCGATTGCGTTTTATCAGTGGTGCATTTTCTCAGGGCCGCAGCCCATGGCGAGTGCACAGCTGGCAAGTGTGAGGCCATCTCCAGCTCTTCCCAAAAAGAGAAACTCTTCCTGGGAGCCCTGATCAGAAAGGTTCAGCGTCCGTGTCCCAAAAGTGAGAGAGACAGCAGGGATTCTGGGCCCAGAGAGCTCACACCGTAGTCAGGAAATTAGTTAGTGGCACTGTTTTGGGCCGGGGATCCGTGCAGATGATTATGAACAGGCGTTGGGCGGGGGATGTAGCTCAGCGGTAGAGCACTTGCCCAGATGCCCAAGGCCCCGAGCTCGGTCCTCAGCACCACACACCCATGTAGGACCGATCTGAGCCCCCCGCCCGGAATTCAGGACAATTGCTGCTCCGGAGTTAAGCTGAGTCTTGTTTCCACATATACAGAGCTGGCTAAGATATTTCCTTCTGCCTTCAGTGGGGCCTAAGCAATGCAAATACGGCCTGCCGGCCATGGTACTGACAGGGGATCTTAAAGGCCAGCCGGTATGTCCTGTCTCCTCCAACTGCGTTCCCTGGTAAAGGGGGAAAGGCAGCGGGATGGCAGAGCTGCTCAGCTCCCGGAATGTCAGCTGGGTACGAGGCTCAAGATAAAAGGCCACGGCTTCCCAGGGCGCAAGAGTTTACACGTCAGGAACGGAAGCGACGGCCTCCTGAAACTATGCAAATGCAGCTGTGACTGAGCCGCGTGGACAGCTCCTTCTGCAGCGCGTTCCCTGCGTATTGGAAAGACGCTCTCCCCCACCACCGCGCGCCAGCTCCAGCCACTCAGGTACTTCCCGCTGTCCTCACCGTCACTCAATTTTGAACCAGTAGTTCTTCATGAGATAATAAACTCTTGGCCTTGAGCTCACTATGTAGCCCGGCTGGCCTAGAACTCGAGGCGATCCTCCTGCCTCAGCCTCCCGAGTGCTGGAATCCCAAGTGTGGGCCTTGGATCACTTGGGGCTGACTCACCACCCCTCGGCTGCCATAACTTTGAGTATGTCTTGGTGTCTTTACTGTCACTGCGGGTTGCACTGGAGGTGAGAGCTTGGAATTAATTTGTCAGAATTCCAATTCCATTTCAATGGGATTACAAATATGACTTTCTGGATTGTGAGCTCTGGAAAAGTGCTCACAATATCTGGATTACAATATGCAATATTTGGGTTTCAATACACACCAAAAAAAAAAAAAATCCACCAAAAAACTAAATGTAGTGGCCCACACTTAGGATTCCAGCCCTCGGGAGGCTGAGGCAGGAGGATCGCTGTGAGTTTGAGGCCAGCCTGGGCTACACAGTGAGCTCAAGGCTGCCTGAACTGCATAGTGAGATCCTGATTCACAAATTCAAAATAATAGTAATAATAACAATAATAATAATAGTAAGAATAATAATACTTCTAAAAAGGGTCAGAGCGTGGCTTGGCACGTGCCCCGCCCAGTGAGGGCAGCAGGCTGAAGGAAAGAGGCTGCGGCTGGCAGGGGCGACGGGCAACACTGTTTCCTCCGACAGTGTCTGAGTCCCGCGGTGCAGGGTCGGGGGGAACACGCTGCAGAGGCCCCGGTCGCAGGGAGCCATGGAGGAGGCGCCGAGGAGCTGGGGTGCAACTGGGTGGAGCCCAGGGAGGCTGCAGGGTGGAGACACAAGCAAAGGATGGGACAGGGCTGTGGGGAAGGTGGCAGCTGGTGGCCAGGGTGGGGCAGGAGCTCGGGGGCCCGGGGAACCAGCCGGGCAGGGCCGCCCACCTGACTCATGGCAGAAACTGAGCCGCCCCATCCACCTAGCTTCTTCTCGTCCCAGCCGGGTCGGTGATGGTGCAAGTTAAGTCCCAGACGGCGGGGTACCACCCTCTGTGTCTGTGCCAGCTGCCCTGAGCGCCCATCTGCAAGCGTGCACCTGCATCTGCCTGCAGGGTCTCCTGCAAACTGTCAGCGTCGGGTCTAACCCGTCCTGGCCCTGATTCCAGGAGGTAGGAGTCTGCGTCTCACGTCGTCTGTCACACTAGGATCCCCGAAAGGGCGTGCACGGCACACTAGATAACTACCAGGGGACCCAGCATCAACTCTGACTCCAGCACTTAGGCAATAACTTCTTGGTGAACAACCTGTACATCCAAATCCACAGCAAGCCGGGCGTGGTGGCGCACACCTGCACTCAGGAGGCCAACGCAGGAGGCTTCTCACAAGTTCCAGACCAGCCTGGGCTACAAAGTGAGCTCAAGGCCAGCCTGAACTGCATGGGGGACCCTGTCTCAAAAGAAAAAACAATCCACATGGAGCCGACCCTCACCAAAGAGGGTGTCTCAGACCCCCTAGTCCTCCTCTCCTTTCTCCAATCTCTTCTCCTTGTTGGAAATGCCTTCCCTCCCCAAGCTAACGAACTCCTGCTCATCCTTCAAAGCTCCAAACTAAGACCCTGCTTTCTATGAAAGTTTTGAAGACCCGGCTCCAGGTGGAGTTCACAGCACCCACCTCTGGGCTCCCCAGCCTCCCCTCTGCCGCACCGGGTTAGCAAAACCGGATGGGAAGTCTTCTGGGGGTGTCAGCCTCGCTGGGTGGGTAGCTCTTCCAGGTCAGGGCTATCACTTCCAAGGTGATCTGTGGGTGCCCTAGAACTGATTTTTACAATAAAGAATAAAGAAAATGGACTTTGCTGATGTTCACTAATATTTGTTGTGCTTCTCTCCGCAAAAAACCTCAAAATACGAATATTTCTCATCAGCATGTGGAACTCCCCCAAAGAAACCACATAGTAGGCATTAAGCTTAAATAAATGTCAAAGAATTAAAATTATACCATGAATATTACCCGAGATGAAACTGCAAAAGAAAAGGCAGGAAAGATGCAAATGGGCGGAAACTGAACCACACACCCTTAAATAAACAATGGGCGGCCGGCAACAATCAGCAAGCAAGTGAGACAGGGTCCAGCACCCAGCACGGTGCCGGTGCCGGCCCAGCACAGCGGAGCTCGGGGCCAGCAGCTCTCCTGTACACAAAGCATGATTGCATTAAGAAAGAAATTAGGAAACTGTACCATTCACAAGAGCGCCAAGAGAAATGAAATACTTAGGAATTAATCCAACTGGGACAGTGAAAGACTCCTACACCGAAAACCACAGTGTTCTGAAAAAGGAAATCACACAAGACATTAGCAAACGACAGACTGGCCCGTCCCTGGATAAACAGAAGCAACATAGACCCAGTGACCCAATGGCAAAACGGATACACAGATTTAACGCAGTCTCAGTACGAATACTAGCAGCGTTCGCCACGGAGCTGGAGAAAAGGACCCGGGCTTTAGCTCAGCGGTGCCCGCGCTTGCCAGCTAGGCCTGCGGTCGTGAGTTCAATCCCCGGAACCCACCACCCAAAAAATAACTGGAGAAAAATCCAAAATTTATACAGAACCAGAAAAGACCCAGAAGAGCAAAAGCCACTCTGGGTCTAATAAAGCGGGGGCTTCACAATCCCAGACTTGAAGTTATATTACAAGGCTAGGGTGCGGTACTGACACGGAAACCCAGGAGCAGGGTCAATGGAACAGAACAGGAGAGGCAGGAGCAGCACACACGGGAGGAAAGACAGCCTCTTTAGTGAAGGGTTTGGGAGAGCTGGCTGGCCACATGCAGAATTTAGATCCTTATCTCTTCCCATGCACCAACCTAAAATCAAAATGGATTAAAGAACTAAATATTAAAACAGGCCTGGTGGCGCCCTCCTGTCATCCCCGCATGGGGAGGCTGAGGCAGGAGGATCCTCGCAAGTTTGAGGCCAGCCTGGGCCACGAAGAGAGCCCAAGGCCAGGCTGACCCACATAACGAGACCCTGTGTCAAAAAAACAACAAAAAATCTCAGTGTTAAAACAGAAACACTTAACCTGGGGAAAGGCAAAATAGGTAAAACTCTTGAAATCCTAGGTGTAGGCAAAGACGTTTTGAACTGGACTTTCCCTGGTTGCACTGGAGAGTATCAAAAAGCAGTAAATAGGATCATATCAAATCAGAAAGCTTTCACACAGCAGAAGAAACAACCAACAGACTGAAGAGAAAACCTACAGAAGGGGAAAATAATTTATCTTTCTCTTTCCTTTTAAAAAATCCATTTTATTCAAACAGAAGAAGAAGAAAAGAAGAGGAAGAAGAAGAAGAAAAACTACCACAGAATTTTAGAGTACATCAACGGGGGTATTGTCCAAACAACACTAATATAAATCTTTCTCTTCACTGAACTCAGAGAAATCAGTAGTGTAACTATCTCAACTATTTTTATGTACATATACACACACATAAACATGTTTTTTCTTTCTGCTTCTCACACTAATGAAACAATGTGGCATTTACACATGTGTCACTAATGAGTGTGTTCTCCAGGTGCACCCATTTACCTATAAAAGTGTCCCGTTTATCTTTGTTATGGCTGAGTAGTACTCCACTGTATAAAAACACCACATCTTCTTTCATCCATTCCTCAGTCAATGGGCATCTAGGTTAGGGAAAATAATTTTTGCCAGTTATTTTTAGAGGACTATTATTCAGGATATGCAAAGAACTAACCAAAAAAAAGCCCTCCAAGATAAATGACTCAATCAAAAATGGGCCCTTGAAATGGGCAGATACATTACAGCAGAAATATAAATGGCTAATAAACACATGGAGAAATGCTCACCATCTCTGTCTCTTAGAGGAATGCAAATTTAAAAAACACTGATATTCGGGGGCTGGGGATTTAGCTCAGTGGCATAGCTCAGCCTTGCAAGCAGGCTGTCGTGAGTTCGATCCCCGGTACCAATAAAATTAAAACAAACAAACAAACAAACAAACACTGAGATTCGATCCTACCCCGGATAGAAAGGCTATCAACAGGAAATCTGTAATGATGCTGCGACGGCCGGGGGAGGTTTCTATTTTGTTTACCAGCACAACCTCTGTGGAAATTCGTGTGGAGATCCCTCAGAAAGCTGAAACCTGGGCCGGGGATACAGTTCAGCAGCACAAGCGCCCACCTGGCAAGCGCGAGGTCGTGGGTTCGATCCCCGGTACCAGAAACCAAACTAAACTAAAACTAGAAAATCTATTTCACCCAGCTACTTTCCTTTGGGACATCACATCACAGTGACACACGCATACCCACGGTCACAGCAGCATAAGGCCTGGAAGCAGCCTGCATGTCCAACAGATGAATGGATAAAGGAAATGTGGTATTGAGCCGGGCACGCCTGTCATCCCAGCCCTTGGGAGGCTGAGGCAGGAGGACCCCTGCGAGTTCGAGACCAGCCTGGGCTACACAGTGCGCTCCAGACCTGCCAGAGCTGCATAGAGACATCCTGTCTCAGAGAGAAAAAAAAAAAAAAAAAAAAAAAAAAAAAAAAAAAGAAGAAGAAGAAAAGAAAAACGTAGGATTTACACACAAGGGATATCTCTGCTACAAAGTTGAGTCATTTATAGGAAAATACATGCACCTAGAGACCACAATGGTGAATGAAACAAATCAGCCACCCAAGCTTCATCCGACCCTTCAAAAAAACTAAATAAAGAACAAAAGACCGAAGAAGGGACTCGAACCAGCACTCTCAAACCTGCCCAGCTCCTCCCGGGCACCTCCCCAGGCCCCGCCCCAGATTCGCTCAGCTTCCTAACCTTGTTCGCCCCGCCCCTCGACCTAGAGAGCATGCGCCTTAGGCGCAAGGCATGCCGGGCATCGTAGTTCCGCTATCGAACGGAAGCCGAGAAGGACGCTCGCCAGCATGTGGCCCGGAATGTTAGTGCGGGAGGTCCGGGGGGCGTCAGGCAAGTTCTCGGTGCTGAGACCTCGCCTCGCCTTTCGCGTCCCGTCGCAGCGGATCCTCGGGAGCGACCTGGCCCTGCGGCGGAGCCTGCACGCCACGGCCGCCCGGACCATCCCGCTCATTCCCATCGTGGTGGAGCAGACGGTACAGCGGCCCGGTGGGGCGGCCCGGGCTGGGGGAACTGCGGGTCCCCCGGCCTCTCACTTCCGTCTCTGCACTCCAGGGTCGCGGCGAACGCGCCTATGACATCTATTCGCGGCTGCTGCGGGAGCGCATCGTGTGCGTCATGGGCCCGGTGAGCGCCGGCGGGCCCCCATCCCTGACGGCCTCCCTGACACCTAGGACCCCGCTTCCATTCCTACGCTCCAGCCCGCTAGTGCTGACCCGAGACTGTCCTGTGCTCCAAACTCCTTGGTCCTGACTGCACCCGAGAGTCCTCTGCCCTGTGTCCTGAATTCTTCCTGATCTCTCTTTTTTTTTTTTGGGGGGGGGGGGTCTGTGCAGGATATTGAACTCAGGGCCTTGAGCTAAGTCTCCGGCACTGTATTTTGATTATTTTCAGATAGGGTCTTGCAAAGTCACCAAGTTTCCCTGTTAAGGCACAAACTTTCCATCCTCCTGCCTCAGCCTCCCAGAAGTGCTGGTGTGCACCACCGAGCCAGGCTTTCCTGTCCCTTTTTATTTGGGACATGACTGGCCTTCCTGGTTTCCTGATCCATCCCCAGCAACCCCTGAAAACCCCTCCCTTAAATCTCTCTCCCACACCTCAATCTGGGAATGCCGCCGTCTCCCCACCTGCAGATTGATGACAGTGTTGCCAGCCTGGTCATTGCGCAGCTGCTGTTCTTGCAGTCAGAGAGCAACAAGAAACCCATCCACATGTACATCAACAGCCCGGGTGAGCGGGCCTTTCCCTGGGGCAGGGGGCACTGAGGGACCCAGGTCTGACATCCCCGGTTCCCTTGGAAACCCCTTCAGTGTCTTGAAACCACCAAAAGGAGCCTATAGCTTCCTCTTGTTTTTGTTATCTGGTTGCTTTGTTTCGTTTTGTTGAGGTAAGATCTTGCTGTGTAGTTCAGGCTGGCCTTGAACTCACTATGTAGCCCAACCTGGTCTGGAACTCACGGTGATCTTCCCGCCATGGCCTCCTCTGTGGTGAGCTCATAGGCATGTGCCACCATGCCAGGCTGCTTTTATTTCTTGAAACAGGCTCTTTACCCTGTTGCCCAGGCTGCCTTCAGGATCTTGGTGGTCCTCCTGCCTCAGCCTCCTGAGTTCGGGGATGAGAGGACAGTCTTACACCACCACACCTGGCCTCTAGCTTGCTTTGAAGTGCAGATTTACCAAAAGTGTAGGTTCACAAACCAACAGCTAAATTCATGCCATACGTACGATGTGCCCTCTTTGACCCCACGTACAGTGTTTTGCCAACTTGACCTGGTCAGCGCTTTAATTGGTAGATAGCTGGGCACAGTGACATATGTCTGTAATCCCAGCACTCAGGAGGCTGAGGCAGAAGGATCTTGACTTTGAGGCCAGCCTGGACCACATAGGGAATTCAAGGCCAGCCTGGGTTGTGTAGTGAGACCCTGTCTCAAAAAACTAAGCCAGGCAAGAAGGTGTAGACCTGTAATCCTAGCACTCTTGAGTGGCTGAGACAAGAGGATCGAAAGTTTGAGCTCAGTCTGGCCAAGTTCGTGACTTAGCAAGATGCTGTGTCAAAAAAAAAAAAAAAAAAAAAAAAAAAAATATATATATATATATATATATATATATATGGAAAAGACTGGAAATGTTTAACCTGGGCGAGGGACCTGGGTTCAGTACATAGTACTGCTAAAATACATAAGTGGGTAGATTGTGCCCACTCCCCAACAAGAGACTGGATAATTTTGACTGCTCACACACTGTGCCGAGTTCTTTCTGAAGTGTTCTTATCTTTGCTGTCACTCAGATCTGCATGGCTAGAGATGCCGGGTGGGTTGCCCAAGGTCACACTGGTGACGAACCCCCCAGCCGACATTCGGGGCAAATAGGGTGCCTGCAGTGCGCCTGCCCTTAGCCTCTGAGCTCCTCTGGTTTCTGGCCTCTGTTGGCAGATGGTGGCCCTGGTCCCCCTGGCCCTTAACCTAGATGTAGTCTCCTGGCTCTGGCGTGAGGACTGACCTTGCTGCCTGTACCCGCCCTGCGTCACCTCTCTGCCCCCAGAGGCAGATCTGTCTGTGCCCCGCTGCAAAGAGCAGCCTCTCCCCAGGGCCAGGGGCGGGATGGGGAAGCCTGGGGAGGGGCTGGCACAACCCTCACTTGCTCTCCTGCCCGCCTGCAGGCGGCGTGGTGACTGCAGGGCTGGCCATCTACGACACGATGCAGTACATCCTGAACCCCATCTGCACGTGGTGCGTGGGTCAAGCCGCCAGCATGGGCTCGCTGCTTCTGGCTGCCGGCAGCCCTGGCATGCGACACTCTCTCCCCAACTCCCGGATCATGATCCACCAGCCCTCCGGGGGTGCCCGGGTGAGTGGCAGCCTCCCTGACCCAGCCCTGTCCCAGGCTGCAAGTCAGGGTCAGACGGTGGGGATGGGAGGTCGTGGTGTTTTCAAATGTGGGCTCTGGCCAGTGGGGCAGGTTGAGCACTGAGAACAGAGACCAAGTCAGGTTGCTCCGGGCCGTGGGTTCGAACCCCAGTGCTGCTTACAAATGCAGGCGGCAGACACTCTGTGCTGTTCTCATCGCTGAACAGGTGCTGTCCGCCCGCATCCCAGAGAAGGAAACGCTGCAGCAGATTTCATTACCCTCCCTGTGCCCAAGGTGTGATGGGTCACACGGGTACTCCAGCATGCTGGGAGGCCGATGCAGGAGGATTGCAAGTTTTGCCCAAGCTTGGACAGTTTAGCAGTTTAATGAGCTCCTGTCTCAAAAAAGCTGGGCGTGGTGGTGCCTGCACTGTAATCCGAGCACTCGGGAGGCTGAGGCATCACTGCCAGTTCAAGGTTAGCCTGGGCTACATAATGAGACCCTGTCAGGTAACAAACAGAGAAAGGAAAAAAAATACAGTTAATAACATCAACAACAACAACAAAAGACGGGAAACACAGGCTGAGTGTGCGGCTCAGTGGTAGAGGGCTCACTCAGAATTCATGAAGCCTTGGGTTCCATCCCAGCAGCAAAAAGAACAGATTAGAAGACACTGCAGTCTATGGCCAGAGCTTTCCAGGTAGAGGCTAAGGTTAAGTAAGATGTGGGGGGCCTGGCAGGCCACCACGCCCCATGGGAGCTGCCTGCGCTCCGGCCTTCACCATCTGTCTCCCCTGGGATTCTCCCTCAGGGCCAAGCCACAGACATCGCCATCCAGGCAGAAGAGATCATGAAGCTGAAGAAGCAGCTGTACAACATCTACGCCAAGCACACCAAGCAGAGCCTGCAGGTGATCGGTGAGTGTCCCCCCTCGGTCTCCGGTGCACCCCGGGGGCGTCAGGCACTGTCCTCAGACAGGGCTTCCCGCCTCGGCGGCCTGCCAGCAGCTGTTCTCAGTGGTGAGGGAGCCCAGCCCTGAGGACACAGAGCAGCAGCCCGGTCCCCGCTGGCTCCCTGCCAGGTGTCTCTCATCTGCGATGACCAAAGACATCTCCGGCCACTCGCGCCACCAGTGCACGAGGCCTGAGCTTCCATCCCCAGCGCCGCAAAACAAACAACCAAAGAATAAAAAATAAAAAAATAAACTGCACTTGGCAGTCGGGTCGCCTGGCAGCCAGAATCGCTTCCACTTAGAACCACTATTGTTGGCCTTTTAAAGCTTCCACTTAGCGGCCGGGGGTGGCTCCGAGGGAGAGTGTGAGCTACTGGTTGAGTCCCCCGAACCTGGAAAAAAAAAAACCCAGCTAGCAGGGCTTGGTAGGTGACTCACACCTGTCATCCCAGCACTCGGGGAGGCTGAGGCAGGAGGACCACAAATTCAAATCCAGCCTGAGCAACTGAGATGTAGCAAGACCCTGCCTCACAATGAAAAATAAAAAGGGCTGGAGAAACAGCTTATCCGTACCCCTTCCTGGTCCTCGGGCAGTGTGGGGAGGTCTATACTTGTAGTCCCAAAAGAGTTACTGGAATTCCAGAGAGTTCAGTTACTACCGACCACTTCCTGTGCAACCCAACGTGAGATTAAAGACACTAAGACATATTTATAGGTGTCGGGAGCCACGGGGTCCTGAGTCCAGCCAGGACGGTGGGACAGAGGCCACGGCCAGGGCCCAGCCGAGTTTTGTTACCTCCCCATGAGAGTGTCTGGAAATACACAAGTGTGGTGAGCTGGCTGGGCAGCAGGCCTGAGATCACCTCTGTGATGTGCAGTGAGCCGTCCGCATACACGGCCGGAGGAGCGGCCGATGCTCTGGGCTCGGTGTTCAGCTCTGATGCGTGATCTGTTCTGCCCTGGGAAGTCACAGCCCCGTAATCTCGAGGCGCCATCGTAGCCGACAGTGTGGAGCAGTGTATCTTCATCCAGCCCGGCTCAACCATGTTTTTTGGGGAGTGACGAGGCAGGAAAACGGTGCCTGTTGCCTCACTTCAAAGATCACTCATCAGCTCCCCTGCCAGCCCAAGTTACAGTGCTTATTATAGCCAATCGAAGGGACCACGAAATGGCCCAGCCAGCTCTGTACAGGGCTGAGTTTAGCCAAAGGGCAGATGACTTCGCTCCTTTCGTGGAGAGTGGAGAGTAATCCAGGTGATTCGCCACAACAGCTCAGTGCAAAGGCCCTGGGGTTCATCCCAGTGTTGCAAGAAGAGGAAGGAGGGAAAAAGAGAGGGTGTTCGATGTAACGGCAGCATTATGGGGCTGGCATCTGGCTCAGGGGAGCACTTGCCTGGCACATGTGAGCCCCTGGGTTCCATCCCTAACACCGCTTTAAAAAAATAAATATATATATTGTACTGTGGGGGAAACCGAGGCATACAGCAGCTAAGGCCAGGGTCATAAGAATTAGCAGAATGAGGACCTGCCTCTGCTCAGGCTGCAGAAACAAAATATCATCAGCGGGGTGGCTTGAACAACACTGATTCACATTTCTGGAGACTGGAAGCCAGCATCAGGGACTGGAGGGGCTGGTTGCGGGTGAGGCATCCGCCCGGCTTGCAGGTGACCGCCTGTCGCCGTGTTCTCACAGCCATCCACAATTAAAGTCAGAGCTTCAGTACGTTATTCAGGTTGGCTGTGAACTCACACGTAGCCCAGGCTGGTCTCGAACTCACAGTGATCCTCCTGCCTCAGCCTCCCGAGTGCTGGCATCACAGGTGTGCACCCCCGCCACACCTGGCCTCCAGTCTGCTCCTCCCCGCCATGTGTTCTGCCTCCCCCCAGAGTCGGCCATGGAGAGGGACCGCTACATGAGCCCCATGGAGGCCCAGGAGTTCGGCATCCTGGACAAGGTCCTGGTCCACCCGCCCCAGGACGGTGAGGACGAGCCAGAATTGGTGCAGAAGGAGCCCACGGCAGCGCCAACAGAGCCTTCCAAGCCGGCCAGCAGCTGAGAGCCAGACCACCTCCCAGGGCACGTGGGAGCCCGCAGGGGCCCTGGAGGAACTGTGGGTGCGGGCGCCCCAATGGGCGGGCAGCCTGGCTGAGACACTGTGATGTAAATTAAACCTTTGCAGTGCTTTTTCTGCACCTGCGGCGCCTCGGCTCACTACAGCAAGGATTGTGGGTCCCCAGACCCGGACCACGGCCCCCTTCAGAGCACAGCTGCATCCCAGGAGGTGACACACAGCTGTCTTCCAGGGTGCATGATCCTGTGTGGGTGGGGATCGGGAGCACGTAGAAGGAGGCAGGCGGAAGTGCTGTAGGGTACATGGGGTGCTCACAGGGCCACACTGACAAGGCAACAGGGCACAGGTGTCAGGGTGCAGCCACCTCAGCGCATGGGCAAAGAGCAGTCTGGGCAGTGGGCACAGCCAGTGCAAAGGGACTGCAGCAGGCCTGTGGCCAGCATGGGGGCAGGGCCATGAGGGCTCCTGGCTGGGCCAGAGCAGAAGGGCTGGGGTTCCAGGGGGCCATGCAGGGCTTTGAGCAGAGGGACTCTAGCTTGGGTTCGGGGTTGAGATGTGAAAGAAACTAGCTTGTGGAACCAAGCTCTGTCATCCCAGCACTCTGGGAGGCTGAGGCAGGAGGACTGCTGGGACTTTGAGGCCCGTGTGGGCTACATGATGAATTCAAGGCCAGCTGAATTACACAGTGAGACCTTGTCTACAAACAAAAACCACGCTGTCTGCACAACACAGCTAGAAAGGTAGCTGTTTACTGAGGTGTGGAGCTGAAGGGGTACAGGAGGCTGGGTAGGGCAGAAGCAATTCAGATGCGTCTTGATGGTCGCTAGCCTCTCCATGTGGGCAGGGGGCACAGTCAGTTGAAAACGCTAGCCGGATGGTGTGGATACATCTGACAGACCTGTCTATTGGGTGTGCAATCATGGCTGCTTTGGTGGCTTTAAATCGCAGCACGTTTCAGGATCACAGCACAAAGCTAGCGGATCAAAAAGGAATGTGAGGAAAAAAAATAGCATTAGAGACGCCTTCGAAGGAGCTATATAAGCCCGTGTGCTGGCACAGAACTGTGATCGCAGCTCTCAGGAGGACCAACGGACTCCAGAGCACCTTGGGCAATTTTTCGAGACCCTGTCTCAACAGTGGAGCAGGAAAGGGTGGGGGCGCAGTGGTAGAGCGCTTGCCTGGCATACGCCAGGCCGAGGGTTCTTGTGCTGCAAAATACATAAATCTTTACAAAGCCAACAAAACCAAGTACTGTATTTTCTGAGAAGAGAAAATGGATGACACCTTGCATTGATTCTGTTTTGTTTTTTTGAGACAGCGTCCCGTCATGTAGTCCCAGCTGGCCTTAAACTCACTTTGTAGCCCACGCTGCTGTCGAACTCCCAGCGACGGCCACCCAGTGCTGGGATGACAAGGGTGAGCGCCACGGCTGGCCTGCTTGGCACTGACTTGACTGCAACCGTGCGCTTCATCTCTAACCCTGGCCAATTTTGTAACCTTAGCCCAAATCCTCCTATGACCGCTGACCTCGGACTCCAAGCCTGATCCTTCCCTCCCCTCTGTACCAGGTCTTCACCACGCACCAGATCAACTGGGTATTTTCCCATTGCAGATAAAAGGGGCGTGGCTAGGGTCCGACTGTAGATAGACTTGCGACAGAGCCAATAATCTGAGTGGGTGTGTTTGCTGGCGCCCAATAGCTCGGGAGCGGCGGCGGGCTCAGGGGGAGCCAATAGTTCGAGAGAGCGAGCCGAGCAGCGACCAATAGCCTGGAGCGGTAGGCGGGACTTTAGGTGAAGCCAATCGCTGGAGCTATCTGGCAAGACCACATCCAATCACTGTAGAATGGGGCGTGGCCCTGACCCCGGTCCTCTTAACACTACCCAGCTCCGGCGTCATGGCCGGGAGTGGGGGACTGGCTTTGAGGACGCTGCCGGGGTCGGCCTGGGTGCGGAGCTCGGGCTCCGCGTTGCTGGGCCGCCTGAAGGATGTAGCTGTGGTGCGTCCCGGATTCCTGAGCAAGGACGAGGAGGACACGCTGAGCGGCGAGCTGGAACCCGAGCTTCGGCGTCGCCGCTACGAATACGATCACTGGGACGCGGTGAGGTCGAGGCGGCGGGGCGGGTGCTGGAGGGGCGGGGCGGCGTGTAACGTGGTGGGCGGGGCTGTGGGCGGGGCATGAAGTATGCACTGCGAAGGGGCGGGATCTCCTCTGGCGAGTGGAGCAGAGAGCGCTTTGATAATGAGGCCTGGGCCAGAACTGGACCAGGGTCTGGAGTCCAGGAGTGTTTTGGGACCAAGTTGAGGGGCAAAAGTGGGTGTGGAGTCGTGGCGGGGGCCAGGTAGAGGTGGCATTGCGAGCTGAGCACAGGGACGCGCTGGGGAAACCCTGCCCCTCTGCCCTTCGCTTTCCCTGTTTCCCCTGGGGGTTCCCTGGCCTGACCCAGCCGTCTCCCTGCAGGCCATCCACGGCTTTCGGGAAATAGAGAAGTCCCGCTGGACAGAGGCCAGCCGGGTCATCCTACAGCGCGTGCAAGTGGCTGCTTTTGGCCCTGGCCAAACTCTGCTGTCTCCAATCCACGTGCTGGACCTGGAGCCTCGGGGCTACATTAAGCCCCACGTGGACAGCGTCAAGGTGGGCAGAGGCTGTTGCCCCGAGCTGCCAGCCAGCGGTGCGCAGGGCAGGTTGGAGCCTGACCCACCACTGCGGCTCCTTTGCAGTTCTGTGGAGCCACCATCGCTGGCCTGTCCCTCCTGTCTCCAAGTGTCATGCGGCTGGTACACACCCAGGAGCCAGGGCAGTGGCTGGAACTCTTGCTGGAGCCTGGCTCCCTCTATATCCTAAGGTACAGCAGAACCAAGGGCACTGCCACCCCGGGGTCGTGCAGGACACCCACTGGCACTTGGGGCCCCTTCTCATTGGGCTCCCACTGCAGATGCTACCCCCCATATCCCGGGCAGGAGTGGGGGACAGCAGAGGGACTGGGACCCTGTTTTGCCTGGAGCAGCTCTGCCTTTGGCCCTTCCCTTCACAGTCCTTTTGTCTTGCAGGGACTCGGCCCGTTACGATTTCTCCCATGAGATCCTCCGAGATGAAGAATCCTTTTTTGGGGAGCACCGGGTTCCCCGGGGTCGACGCATCTCTGTGATCTGCCGCTCTGTCCCTGAGGGGGTGGGACCAGGACAGCTACCCCCAGCCTGCTGACCCCCAGGCAGACCCTCAGCTTCTCCCAGAAGCCGGATTTGTAAATAAAGTTGGACAAGGCAGCTGTCTGGCCTGCTAGAGGGAGCCCAGGGTGGCACCCACCAGTCCCAGGGTGTGGGAGCCCAAGGTGGTGGCGGTACACTCAGGAGGCCAGGAAAGCAGTTCTTTATTGTGTGCACGGATGGCGTCCAGCCCCCTTCCCCATCTTGGCCTCTTGCACCCAGGCTCCCATAAATAAGCCAGCCAAGCCCTGGGAGTGCTATAGCTGTTGGGTGCATACGGCTGCAGGGCACCGGGCTGGGCACCCTCAGCCACCACAGCCACAGGCAGCGGCCGAGAGCTGGGGCAGCCGCTGCCAGCGGTGACGGTCGTCCAGGAAGGCCACGTCAGCGTAGCGGGTGGGCCGGCAGCAGGGTCCACCGTGCGCTTGACCCTGGCCCCGCAGTCGGGCCAGCGTCAGGCCGTGCTGGGTGCGGGCACCACGGGGGCAGCTGCCGGCGCAGTAGCGGAAGGTAACCTTCTCCTCCGAGGTGTAGCCCAGTCCTAGCTCTGCCACGGGCAGCGTCAGGCTCCACAGCTGGCACGGGCTGCCAGGGGCTCTGCGCAGGCGGATGTGGGGGTGGTGGGTCTCTGGAGAGACAAAGGACACTGACGAAGGTAGGGTCCCAGCAGGAAGGAGACGGGAGGTCACTTGGGCTTCCCTGTGGGTCCTTACCCAGCGGTGGCCTCCAGATCCCTGCAGCCTCTGCCTTCTGCTCAGGCGAGAACTCTCCCTCTGCCACCAGAGCGTCTTGGGCATCGGGGCCCCTGCCGCGGCCCAGCTGCAGTGACAGAAGCAGCAGCGAAGCCAGCAGGACTCTCCCAGTGGCCATGGTGGCAGGAGGGTCCTGAGGCTGAGGAAGTTGGAGCCCTGAATTTATCCCCTGCCGGGGGCGGAGGGGCAGGGGGAGCACTGACTTGTCACTGCTGGGTCCCACAGGCAGGGAGAGCGTGTCCTGACCCTGTGTGGTTGTCCCTGGCTCTCAGGTCCAAGGATGGGCTCCTCCTGCTTCACACCCCATCCTTTAAGGGTTAAGGGCTTGTCCCACCGCACCCCGTCCAGACATTCCACAGACCCTTTTCTGACACCCCCTGATTTACGAGTCATCTGGGCTGCCAAGGCCAAGCCTGGATGGATCACCGGTGTCCCCACCCCACCTGCTGTCTGGAGGGATCCCAGTCCATGACGGCAGGAGCAGGGCCCAAGTGCCCCTGTGGGTGCTGGGTGGGGCAGGTGCTGGGAAGGGCGGCTTGGCAGGTAGGGAGGCAGCGGGGATTAAGCCATCATGCCCGTCTCCGGGCTTGGCTGAGCCAGCATCAAAACAGGAAGAGGGAGAGGCTGGGGACGGCCAGGTGCTGGGCCAGGGGGCCAGGGACGCTGTGGCTCGGAGGCCAGCTCAGCGCTCCTTGGCTGAGGCTTCTTCCAGGGTCTGAGTACCAGGGCCTGAAGGGAGGCCGAGACCCATCGTGTGCGAGATGGAGCCACTGGCAGGTGGAGGTGAGATGCAACTGTGACCTGGTGTGATCTGGGGAACATCTGGGGTTTAGTTCAGTCTCTGCACTGAGAAGCTGCCCACACTGGGGATGGAACCCAGGACCTTGGGCATGCATGGCAGACGCTCACCACTGACCCCATTCGCGTCCCATTATGGTTTTTGGTTCCAAGAATCGAACTCAGGACCTTGTGCTTGCCAGGAAGGTGCTTATGCCTCTGAGCTGTATCCCCAGCCCCCCTGTTCCTTGTTATTATTAGACAAGGTTTTAAATTACTCGGGCTGGCTTCAAACTTGATTGGGATTGTGTGCATATATATGCTTCATTTTTTAGATATATTTTTGTTTTGTTGTTTTGGTTTTTATCGGTACCGAGGATCGAACTCACGACTGTCTGCTTGCAAGGCAGGTGCTTATGCCGCTGAGCTAAATCCCCAGCCCCCAATATGCTTCATTTTTTTTTTTTTTAACACGTACTATGGCATGAATGTTTCATTTTTTGAGTTAGGGTCTTGTTACCTGGTTTAGACTGGCCTCAAATTTGTGGCAGTCCCCCTGCCTCAGCTTCCTGAGTGCTATAATTAAAAGCATAAGGCACCAAGCCTGGCATAGGTTGGTTTTTGTAACACCAGGGATCATACATGGCAGGTAAACACTCTGTCGCTAAGCCAGGCATCCCAACCCTTTTGCCTTGGGACAGCATCAAACTCCAGATCCTCCTGTCTTGGCCTCCTGAGCTGCGGGGACCCCAGGTGTGCACCCCTGCCCTGGGTCCAAGAGCTTCTGAGGCCGAGGAGTGCTTGCCTGCTGTGACTTTAAGCAGGGATCCGACCCTATGCACACAGGAGGTCATCTGTCCCAAGAAACCTTCACCCAGGACAGCCAAGAAGGGTGGCCACAGTCCACCCTGGAAGACCATAAACTCTGTCCTCAGGGGACACAAGTGGTGGTTACTGGCCTATACTTACTCAGATCACTCTGGGGCCAGTGATGGAACACCAGTGCAAGGTCCTGAGTTCAAATCCTGATACAAACACCCAAAACAAAAACAAAACAGATTACCCTGGAAAGTCACTTGCCTGCAGTCACCCAGATTTACCAAACAGGCCTGGGCTTTGAACCCTGTTCCTGACCCTTGGCCATGCTGCTCGTCTTCCTGGTACAGAGGCTAGACTGCGGTCCACGTCGGGCACAGCAGGGGCTGAGCCTCCAGGGCCAGGCACGAGAGCTGCCTTCCAGCCCCCAGAGAGGTCCAGCAGGGACATTCCTAGGAATTAGCCTGACATCTCCGGCATCCCTGCTCGGCACACACATGCTCCTGGACAGGGAACTTTCCCACCAAGGTTTCCAGCCCGGCAGCAGGAAAGCCTGCATCCGGCTCCCAGCCCCATCGCTTGGCACCCAGGTTCACAGCGGGGCTGCAGCCTGGTTCCATTCTTGGCTACATTACTGCCCGGGACCTTGAAACACCCTTCCTAAAGAATGCTTTGCAATGCTGATAAATCAGTCCTCAGCTTGGCAAGGCGTGAGCAGAACCCCAGACATCTGTGGGGGACAGAAAACAGGGCCTGGATGCTAACGCCAGCACTGAGGGTGTGGGCTCCGGTGGCCATGTGGGGACAGAGTCCCTGAGCTGAGAACCCCAGAGAGAGGGGCACAGGTGGGTACCACTGGGTGGCTGGCAAAGCCAAAGAGATGCCATGTGGGGGACTCACCCACCCCAACACCCAAAGCCAGGAAATCACCTAGGGGCGCGGCGGTGGAAGGCACACAGGGTGCTGGTTAACCGGATGCTAGATGTGTCTGACAGAATGTATGATAAACGTGCTTAAAATACAAAGATGTGAAAGGCAGCCAGTTATGATGGCCAGTGCCCGTAATTCCAGCACCCTGAGGAGGCTGGAGCAGCAGGATGCTAAGTTCAAAGCCACCCTGGGCTGTGTGGTGAGCTGAAGGTCAGCCTGGGTTTCACAGGGAGATCCTGTCTCAAAAAAAAAAAGAGCCAGGTGTGGTGGCCCACGCCTGTCACCCCAGCTCTCGGGAGGCTGAGGAAGGAGGATCTTTGCAAGTTCAAGACCAGCGTGGGCTACAAAGTGAGCTCAGAGCCAGACTGAACTGCACAGCGAGACCCTGCCTCAAAAGGACCCCTGCCCCCAAAAAAGAAAAACAACATCAATCTGAAACACATACAGGTAACTCTGGGTAAATGACAACGGAGCATACAGTGGATAATGCTGGGCTCACGCGAGGGCAGAAGGGGGCAGGGACATCTGGGCTGTCCTGGTTACCCGGCGGGGCTCAGTCCATAGTGGGACCTTCTGAGCTCGAGCGCCGAGCCCCGGCCAGATGGGCCAGATGAACGCGGGCGCAGGAATTGGGAGGCAGAGCCGGGCGGGGTGCGCAGCCCTTTATTGGGGCGGCCTCACTCCTTGAGGGAGAAGTGCATCTTGTCATTGATCATCTTGCGCTCGGGGTTGAGGCGCTTCAGGATCTGGGCCAGCACGTTCACTGTCTGCTCGCTGCTCAGCCCGGTCTTCTTGGTCTGGAATTTCTTCAGCAGGTCCTTGGTGGTCATGGGCTTCCGGGTCAGGTAGCGCCGCACGGCGTCCTCGGTCACCTGCACATCGCTGTGGGCCGCGAGCAAACGTCACCGAGGAGCCACCTCGGCCCAGGGGTGCTGGCTCCCCTGCCCCGCCCGCCCCGCGGACTCACCCGCTGCTGGGCGTGGACTTGCCGGACGGCGGCTGCGGCGTGGACTTCCCGGAAAGGCTCTGGGGCCCGGCGTCCAGCCGCAACCGCTTGGCGGCCGGCGTCTCGCTGGTCCGCTTCCCTGTGGGGAGGCTCGGGGCTGAATCTTTTCTTCGGTGCCTTTTTGTTTTTGACTGAACCCTGAGCCCTTGCACTGATCTATGTCCCCAGCTCTCCGGTTTACTTTTTAAATTTTGGGTCAGTATCTCACTAAGTTCTCCAGGCTGGACTCAAACCCAGAATCCGCCTGCCTCAGCCTCCCGGAACACTGGGATGAGAAGTGTCTGCCAGTGTGCCCGGCTGGGGCTGGCACCACGGGCCCGCTGGGCAGGCAGGGGCAGGACCGGGAGGAGGACAGGGGAGGCCGGACTCACCCTGCTCCAGCTTGCTGGCAGCAGCCCGCAGGGTGGAGGAGGTGTTGCCACCCTCCGCGCCGGGGGAGCCGGGGCGGCTGTTTCCCCGAGAGCTGCCTCCCGAGGGCTTCCGCTCCCGCTTGGGGGGCGTCTTCTTCTTCTGCAGAGGCGGGACGGGGATGAGTCTGGGACCGGACCGCACCTGCCAGCCCCCAGGCTGCCCGCCCCGGCCGAGCCTCACCGCCATGAAGAGCGCAGAGGAGGCCTCGCTGTCGATGTCGCTCTCCTCCGAGCTGTCGGACTCGTCGCTGCTGTCTGCGGGGACCAGGGCTGGGGGTCAGGATGGTGGGCACAGCCGGGCGCCCGCGCTCACCCTGGCGGCCAGCACCGACCGGGCGGGCCCACCTTTCCGGCGCTTCTTCTCCTGCGGGGTGGCGGCCTTCTTCTCCTCCTCCTCCTCCTTGTCCTCCTCCTGCGCAGCAGCTGGCTTCTCCTCCTCACTCTCCTCGCTGCTTTCGCTCTGCTCATCCACGCCTGGGAAGGCCCAGCGAGAGGGGTGAGGGCAGGGGCGTGTCCCGCGGCTCCCGGCACGCCCACCACCCAGGCCCCGCCCCACCACGACGACCACGCCCACCCCTCGAGGCCCCGCCTACCTTTAGGCCCCTCCTCCTGCTGTTGCACTTTGGGCTTGCCGGTCTCGGGCTCGTCCTGGGAGCTGCTGCAGGCGGAGGCGCACACAGGGAGGGCGTGTGGGAATCAATCCATCGGAGGGTCCAGGCCGGCCGGGGCCTCGCACCTGCCGCCCGCTGGCCTCACCTGGAGCCGTCGGACATATAGTCCACCTCCTGGCCTTCGAAGTCCCCGTCATCGCTGTCCTCAAAAGCCTCATCGTCTGAGCCCTTCTTCTTCTTCTTCTTCTTCCTGCCGGCCTTGGTCAGCGGCGCCTTCTTCTTGGTCTTGGAGGCCCTGCTGCCTGGGCGGGGAAGGACAGAGGCTGGGCTGCGACTCAGGGCACCTTTCCTGCTCCAGGATGGCCGCTCCCCAGGCCACCCACAGCCCAAGCATACGCCGGGAGGGCTGTCCCCCAGCACCCAGCGCGTGCTGTGGCCGGCCCGAGGTGTCCTTCCCCATGGGGACCCTGGCTTCCCAGCTTGTCGGCCTCCCCTGTGCGGCGGGGACCCGGCCCACCCTCTTCGCCGCTGGCCTCGCTGTCATCCGAGGACATCTCCAGGTCGTCCTCCAGGTCGTGGATGCGCAGCCCGCTGGCCTTTTCGCGGCTGCGTTTCTCCTTGTCCTCCTCCTCCTCGTCCTGGCCCTGGTCCTTGAGCCGCCGCTGCTGCATGATACTGAAGTGGTTCAGGACCTTGTTCCTCCTGTGGGGTGACAGGGGGTGGGGTGGGAGGAGGGGAACCACCCTCGGGACCTCCTCAGGGCCTGGGCCTGGCCACAGAGCGCCCCAAAACCCCAGGGAGAAAGCTGCTGCCTGAGCCAGCAGTGTGCCGCAGCTCTGCAAGCCCAGCACTAGGAGGCTGAGGCAGGAGGTTTGCAAGTTCCGCGGCCAGCCTGGGCTAGGCAGCAAGGCCCTGCCTCAAAGGAAAAAAACAGCAAACACAAGAGCACCCCCAAATCCTGGCGCTACATTTAATGAGAAACTTTAAGACTATGTCTATCCACTCCACACGTAGAAAATTCATGAGCACTGCAGAAAGGGATGGAGTTTGTTTGTATTTTCTGCAGTGCTGGGGATTCACCCAGAGCCTCGGCACTGAGCTGGCCCCAGTGAGGCCTTTTCCTATTCTTTTGAGACAAGGTCTTGCTGTGAAGTTCAAACTGCTTTTGAACTCATTATGTAGCTCAGGCTGGCCTCAAACTCACAGCGAGCCTCCTGCCTCAGCCTACCGAATTCTGGGATTACAAGCCTGCTCCGCTATTCCTGGTTCCTTTTTAAATTTTATTTTAAAGGCCGGGGATTTAGCTCAGCAGTACAAGCACCTGCATCATGAACATGAAATAGTGAGCTCCCCAGTACCAAAAAAAATTTAAGGCATAATCTAAGTGATTAAGTTGCCAGGCGGGACTGAATTTGTGACTTTCTGCCTCAGCCTCCTGAGTAGATGCGATGACACCTTTACAGGCGGCGCAGAGCCCAGGGCACCCTCCCCACACGACGGAGTGACCCTCAGGAGGACACGTGTTCAGCTGGACGGGAGCCCCACCCCTCTGCTCCGCCCCCGCCCACAGCCTGGGCCTGCCGCCCGCTCTGGGTGCCCCCCACGCCGCCTGGCTCCTGCCTGCCCGTGCGGCTCACCTCTCCCACTCCTCCTCGGCCTCCTCGGCCGTCAGCGTGCGGTGCCGGGCCAGCGGGGTGAAGTTGTACCAGTTGTGCACGGGGAAGGCCTCGAAGGCCCCGTCGGGGCACTGGGTGAAGATGTAGTAGGACGTGTTCTCTGTCACGCCTCCCTTCTTGATGCCCTTGAACCTGCGGGCAACGCGGTCAGGTCATGGCAGCACCCGTCCAGCCTGCACCCTCTGCGTCTGCCCCGCTGTGGAGCCCGCCTGGGTTCTCCCAGGATGAGCAGGTCTCTGTGTACCGTGATCGCTTCAGACTGCGACAGGCTGCTGCGGGGAGCCGGGACAGGACGGCCTGAGCCGCAGTGGACGCAGCCCAAGCCGCGTCTCACTGGGCCACAGCGACTCCCCAGCCCCCGTGTGGCCTGCTGCCGCGCCCCACACCCAGGCAATCTTGCCTGTTCAGATTTTCTAGTCTCGGTGATTGAATTCAGGACCTTCATACCGAGCTGTGTCTGCAGCCATTTGTATTTTTTGAGACAGGGGCTCTAAGTTTCCCAGGTGGGATTCAAGCTTGAGATCCTCCTGTCTCAGCCTCCCACAGTGCTGGGATTCGGGCATGTACCACCATGCCATACCCATTTGCAATCTTGCTCCAAGAGCCTAACCTGGCTTAACAGCGGCAAGGGCCCCCAAGGTCACCTGCGTCCTGGCGCCTCCTGTCCTGGGCAATCGTCTGCCATCGGTCACTGCCATGCGGTCTGCCTGGAACTGCTCTCAGCACCCTGACCTCAGTGCTCTGCCCTGCCCGCAGGCTGCCCCTCCAATAGGGTGACCCAAGCCTCCTCACCCCCCAAATGCAGGCCTGCCTGCCGACAGGACTGCGGGGCCAGGCACAAACGCCAGTGAGCTTCATCTCCTGACGACACCCAGCTCCCCCCGTCTACGGCCTGGCATGGTGTCGCATGCCAGTGGTCCCTGCACTCTGGGTGGCCGGGGCAGACAGACGGCAAGTTCCAGCCCTGCCTGGGCAACTGACCGACTTAGCTAGACCCTGTTTCAAAATGATGATGGTAATAATAACATTAATATTAAACAATACAAAATTTAACCTGGGCTGCGTATATACCTTGGCGTGAAGGCCCGGGGTTAAATCCCCAGGACCTCAGACAGGAGGATCCCTGCGAGTTCTAGGCCAGGGCGCCAGGCAGGGGCTGCAGTGCCCGCCTGTCATTCCAGCACCCTGGGAGGCTGAGGCAGGAGGATCCCGAGCAATTTACCAACTTAGCGATACCGGGTCCCAAAGCAGAACGGGCTTGGAGATGTGGCCCCATGAGAAGTCCATCACCAGCAGAGGAGGTGCTGGTGCCCTGCGGCACTGAGGAGCTGAGGCGGGGAGGGGACCCCCACCCCCAGGAGTCCCCCCACCGCTTACTTCCGGCCCGACTTCCCGTTGACGCGCAGCAGCCAGGGCTGGTCCTCGGGCCGGAACTCCTTCAGGACGATGCCGTACTTCTTGCGTCGTGCCTCCTCCCGGAGCTTGCGGTTGAACTCGCTGCCCGCGCCAGACTCGGGCATCTCCTCCTCCTGGTAAATTTTCTTGTTGCTCAGATCCCGCTCCAGCCGGGCCTGGGGAGCAGGAGGAGAAACCTGTCAGGGCTCCCCTTCCCTGGCCCGTGGGGGACACTCTGCCTCCCTGTGCTGCGCCCCCGGCACTCGAACCAACTTGCTGCTGGGGGCACAGGGTACCGGACGCCAGGATTGGAGAATCAGGTACAGAGACTTCGGGGGGGGGGGGGGGAGGCTTAAACAACTAGCAGTGAAACAGAACGGTCAGCCCAGCACTTGAGAGGCTGAGGCAGGAGGGTCACCATGAGTTCGAGGCCAGCCTGGGCTACAGAGTCAGGGTTCAAAGGCCAGCCTGGACTACCTAAAGAGACTCTGTCTCAAAACAACATGAGGGGGGCACCCGACAGCTTCCCTGCGGTGTATGTGGGTTTCCAGCATCATCGGCTTGGCCTTTGGAGTCATCACTCAGTAAAACAAAGGTCCCGTGGATGCAAACGCTGCGACAGCCGGCCTCGTAACTGGAAGGATGCGCTGGGCCAAGAGCCGACGCGTGTCCCAGATGAGACCCGGCAGGCAGCAGAGCCGGGATGGGAACAGTGAGGCGCTGTCTAAATCCAGAGCTTTGCATGGGACACTTTCAGGACAAGTTGACTGTAGGTGACTGAAGTCACGGGATGGGGCCAGGGACACAGCTCGGCGGCACAGTGCCTGCCTGGCAAGCACAAGATCCTGAGTTCGAGTCTCAGTACCAAAAATGTATACAAATATGTGAATCAAATGACGAGAAGGCAAAGGGCAGACAGGGTGAGGGGCCCTCAGACGGCACCGTCGGCACCACGGCTCTCCCTCACCCCTGATCCAATCTGCCAGCAGACCCCGTAGGCTCTGACTTCCAGGTCCCCCGCTCCCGGGCATCTGGCCAGCACCCTAACCTCCTCCTCTCCAAGCTAGTCTCAGCTCCCTGCTCAGGCCACTTCCCCACCCAGGCAAATCTCGACCCACAATTTCCCACCCTGGATATAATTTCAAATCACTCTTCTTTTTCTTTTGTGCAGCAGAACTGGGAGCTGAACTCAAGCCTTTGCACAGAGCACTATCCCTAGTTTGTTTGTTTGTTTGTTTGTTTGAAGACAGCGTTTTAAGTTGCTAAACCACTGAGGCTGAGGCTGAGCTGGAATTTGTGATCTCTTGCCTCAGCCTCCCGACTTCTGGGATTACAGGTGTACCCCACTTAAATGTTTCATTTAAGGAGAAGACCATTTCTGGGGCCTAACAAACCACAGCGAGCTGCTTGGCCGCGACTCCGCTGTCCTTTTATGTCCATTTGGGGAAAGCAAAGAAAGCAAAAGCTTAGTTACCACTACAGCTGAGCAGCTATTACAGCCTTCAAGTCCAGGGTCAGGTTGTCTCAGCTCCCTCCCTCTAAACTCCCAAACCAGGGATTTACCTGATTCCACGTAGCAAAGTTCACCTTGTCGGCCGCATTGAAAGCCATTATATTATATTTTTTCGTTGTGTTCCTGGAGTAACCGAAAAGGAGTAGTGATGAACCAATCAATTATTCATTCAACAAACCCATATTGGTTCAGTCCTTTGTGCTGAGCAATGCTAGAGACTCAGAAAAACCCTAAGGTTCTCAGACTGTCAGGGAAGCCACAGCCATCTATTTACACCCCGTACAGAAGAAGGGCAGAAGATCTGGCAGAACTAGACGTGTGGGGATCATTAAGAACTGGGGAGGAGGGAGGGAGGAAGGCAAATGGGCAGTCTTGCTATGTAATTCAGGTCTCCAACTCACAGCCATCTGCCTGCCTCAACCCACATACTGGGATGCCAGTTGTGCACCACCATGCCCAGCTGCGAACTGGTTTTGGAAGGAACAGTAATAATGCCATCTAGCCGGGTGTAGTGGTGCAAACCTATCATCCCTGACTCGCGGGCGAAGCCTCCGTCTCAAGCCCTGCCTCGGGGAAGCACCGGCGGCGGAGCTGGGAACCCCCACAAGCTGCTTTAATTCCTTCTGGGACCAGGAGTGGAGGTGGGCCCAGGGACTTACTTGGGAACGCGAACGACGTACTCGGTGACATTCTGGCTGCCGGGGCCCTGCGGAGAGGGCAGGTGGGAGGTCGCGTGAGGAGGGGCGCCAGGCAGCCGCGGCGATCCCGAACCCCGTCCCATTCATACTCACCAGGGTCGCCATCGGTAAGACTCGGCCGCTGGGGTCCGCTCCGACCCTGATTCTTTCCGTCTGCCCCGGGACTGGGCCCTCAGTCCAGGGAACCCGCTCTCTCGGCGCTGGGTCTCGGGTCCGCCTGACCTACGGCGCCAAACACCCCGCACAGCCGGCCACAGGAAAACTCACCCGGAAGTAGCCCTTGACTGGTTCCTTCGGGCGCCTGCGCAGAAGCCTGACCCGGAAGTTAAACTTCTCGAACCGCGTCGCCACGGCAACCTTCTTAGTGGTGGCGTTTCTACTCACGGTTGTCATTTAGGAACCCAATTTGGGGCAAATACCTGTAATCCCAGCATTGAGGAAGGCTGAGGCAGGAGAATCGCAATCCAGATCCCACCTGGGCAGTTTAGCGAGACTAGCTCAAAAAAGAAAAAAGAGCAGGGCATGGTGGCACACGCCTGTAATCTCAGCACAGGGAGGCTGAGGGAGGTGGATAGATGTGAGCTAGAGATAATGAGTTCCAGGTCAGCCCCTGGACTACATAAATAAAGCTGAGGATGTAGCTCAGTGGCAAATTACCTCTTGGCTTCAGCCGCAGTACCACAAGAAAAACTATGACATCACAGGGTCTCTGCCTTTTTTCTTTATTTAATTAATTAAGTAAGTAAGTAAGTAATTTATTTTTCTTTGAGACGGGGTCTCGCTTTGCAGTTCAGGCTGGCCTTGAGCTCACTTTGTAGCCCAGACTGGTCTCGAACTCCCAACGATCCTTCCACGTCAGCCTCCGGAGTGCTGGGATTACAGGCGTGAGCCACCACGCCCGGCCTCCTGCCTTTTTTCAAACCCAAGCCAATTTGACATCAATAACTCACAGGCCTTTAATCCCAGCTACCTGAAAGGCTGAAGCAGCGTGGGCTCGTGGTGCACGCCTGTAATCTCAGCAATAAGGAGTCTGAGGCAGGAGATCACTGCGCGTTCCGGGCCAGACTGGGATGCATAGTAAATTCAAAACTTGTCTCAAAAAAAAAGCAAGCAGGAAAATCTCAATTTCCAAGCCAGCCTAGGAAATTTAGTGAGATCCCATCTCAAAATTTTAAAAGCCAGGCGTGGTGGTTCACGCCTGCAATCCCAGCACTCGGGATGCTGAGGCAGGAAGAGGTGCAAGTTCCAGACCAGCCTGGACTACATAGTGAGCTCAAGGCCAGCTTGAACTGCATAGCGAGACCCTGTCTCAAAAAGACAAAAAAGATTTTTAAAAAGCCCGGACATGTAGTTTAGTGCACGCCCGACCGATGGTTGGGGCGCTTATAGAGCGATAAAGTAATCGTGACTCGTGGGAACGCCTTCCCCCATGACGTCACACTCAGGGACCGCGGGGCGCCGGGGTGAGCCAGACGAAAGCCTCTTGACCTGGGGTAGCTTGTGCGCATGCGCCAGTCCGCTCAGGAAGCGGTGCAAGGAGTCTTCGTCGCTATAGCAACCGAGGCCGGCTTTGCCAGGGTCGCGATTTCCCCAGGCTCTGCTGGGGCCTTGTTTAACGTTCATTTCCAGCGCCCTGCCACTGTGTGTGAAGGCAGATATCCCTGTCATTCTGCAAAAATGATCAGGGCAGCGGCCTTTGTGATACCGAGCCAAACCAGAAGGGGTCAGGCCCAGGATGGGGGTGGGGCATGGTTTCCCCGAGGGCTGCTGACCGGATGGGGCTGTGCAAATCCAAGCTGCCCCAGGTGGGCAGAGCATTGCGGCCGCAGGAAAAGGATGATAGGGCAAGGATGGCTGCCTTACTGAGGGGGAAGGGAAGGAGACAGCGGAGGGCATTGGGGACATGGCAAGTGTACCCTCTATCCACATGTGTCACCCCGTCCTGGCGGTAACAACTGCTCATGCTCCTGGCTCAGCTATTTATTCATCTTTTTCTGATTTTATTTTTTAAACAGGGTCTTGCTCTGTAGTTAGGGCTGGCCTTGAGCTCACATGGAGCCCACGCTGGACTCAAATTCATGCTAATCCTCCTGCCTCAGTCTTCCGAGTGCCGGGATGGCAGGTGTACGCCATCACGCCTGGCGATTCATTCATCTTTTCCAGACATAGTTAAATGACTTCTGGGCTCTCAAAGTAAAACAAGCTACGCATACTCTTGGTGATGACAGTGTAGCAGAGGGAAAAGACTGAGTAAATGGAATCTCTTGTCCTGAGTGGTTTCGACAGGCCCCTGATGGATGCATAGGAGTTGGCTAAACAAAGGGGAAGGAAAGCAAGACACAAACACTGGACCATAAACTATGGTGGCCTTGGACATTACGTATTCCCTCGTCGATACTGGATGTCAGGGACTGTGCCAGCTGGTGGGAAGATAAGGATAATGAGGAAGAAGTGGTTCTAGCTGTCACGCAGAGCAGATTCTCCACGGGGACCGAAAAACAGGGGCACTCAGGACCCCTGGTGGCCACTGCTGGGTGGGCAAGGGGGCTCTGGGGCAGGCAAAGTCCGGGTAGGAGGCTCTGTGGATGGAAATGGAGATGTCAAATGGGTGAGCTGTGGCCAGGAGAAACTGAGGCAGCCCAGGGTTTTTCTGGTGGAGGGAACAGCAAGGGAAGAATGCAGGGAACAGAATGGAAGCTGTTGAACAGGGAGGGTGCTGTCTGAGACCCTTGCCCCTCGCTGAGCCTCAGTTTGTTCAGCTGTAAAATGGGATGATGGAGTCATTAGGTTCTTCAACAGGCCCATGTCTCAGTAAAGCATCTCTCAGCAGCATCATGCCACAGTGTCCCTGGCCCTATCCCTGCGCACAATGACTACCCCTACAGGCCACCTTAGTGCCAGAAGTGCTAAGAGCTAGTTATGGCGGCTCACACGTGTAACCCCAGAACTCGGGAGGCTGAGGCAGGAGGACTGCTGAGAGTCCAGCCAGAACCACACAGCAAGACCCTGCCTCAAAAGCCAAAACAACAACAACAATAATAATGTCATCTGGAGCTATTTTAATTCTATAAGAGCATGTATGTAGATTCTTTTATTGTCCCTTTTTTTCTTTCTAGCTGAAACAGAGTCTCAGTGTGTAGTCCTGGAGCTCCCAAATGCTGAGATGATAATCCTCTTGCCTCAGCCTCCCAGGCTGTGATAATAAGCATGCACCATCATGTCTGCCTCTAAAAATTTTTATTTTGAAATAGGGTCTCTGTAAGTCCTTCAATTGGCCAGGCTGGGCTGGGACTTGGAATCTTCCTGCCTCGGCCTTCCAGAGGGCTGGGGTCACCGGTGTGTGCCATCACACCTGGCACCACCATGTTATCTGAGGAATCTGAGCGTGCTGGCCTGTTGGTATCCAGGGAGATCCTGGGATCACACCGATCAGGATACCAAGAACGAAACGGCTACTCCCTGTGAGAGCACGCAAGCCTCACCCGCCCCTCCTGAGGCCATTTTGCCACCTGCAAAAGCAACATCACCCACGTCCCTTTCCTAACATCAGGAGACAGGAGGACTAAATGACACCCAGCAAGTCTGGGACCAGTGCACGGTCTAGTTCTCACACCCCAGAGCAGACTCAGGATTCAGGGTGAATCAGGAGGCTGAGGCAAGAGGATTTCCTGTGCCCAGGAATTCAGGACCAGCCTGGGGGATGGGGTGGGACTGTTCTCTTCCCTTTTTTTTTTTTTTTTTTTTTCTGGTACTGGGGTTTGAACCCAGGGTCTTCTACTGAGCTACAGCCCAAACAGGGTCTTGCTAAGTTAAAGTGCCCAGGTTGGGCTCAAATTTGTGATCCTCCTGCCTCAGCCTTTTCTTGAGGGGGGGAAGGAGCGATTTAGGCCAGGGTGTGTCTCCCTGGCAGAGGACTTGCCCAGGAGGTAATGGTGCTGAAGTTCAATCTCCAGGGCTGCAAAGAAAAGAAATAAAAAGCAATCTGGGCACTGGCAGGACACGGTCTCCCCTGTCCCCAACCGATTTCCAGGCTGTAGAAATCAGTCTGCGCCGGGTGAGGCTGTCCCAGGCACTGACCCCACCTCTTCAGCCCTCAGGGTCTGGTCTTGAACATGGTCAGCGAAAAGATGTCCCAACCGAGCAGCTGCGGCTTCCTCACCCACGGCTTCCCGCGGGTGCTGACGCAGGTGTAGGAGTTTGAGCTCTTAGGGCGCGACTCCAGGCGAGTGCGTGTGCGCATGCGCAGGTGTAGGCGCGGGTGCGCGCCTGCCCTGGGGACTGAGGCTCAAAGGAGATGTGACCAGGAGCACCCAGAGTTTGCGATCCTTCGCACAGTGGACACCGTCAGGCTCCATAGCCCATGCCCACCTGGAATCCCACCTACTTAGGAGGCCGAGGCAGGAGGATCGCACAGGCTCCGGTCTACTCTGTACAGTTTATCCTCTCGCTGGTGACCCTGTCTGAAAAAAAAAATGCTTTTAAAGGGTTAGGGCTGTAACTCATGGAGAACACTTGGTTCAATTCGAGTGGTGGAAAAAATAAAAAATAAAATAGCCCCAGCGTCCCTCTGCAAAACCTGGGGGGCCAGGGGGCGGGGGGCGTGGACGGCTCCGGAGGTGAGTCCATCTGTGCAGCGGGAGGACCGGGCCCGGCTCCCGGAAGCCCCGCGAGCCTCGCATCGCTGTTGCCATGGGAACGTGCCCCGCGTTGCCTAGTGCAGCTTCTCCAGAGAAGCTGGGGATTGGGAGGTGTCGGCTCCCCCCGTTTCTTCCTGCAATCCCGAGATGGAACCGGGGCTTCTACACTGAGCTGCCTCCTGCCGTTTACTTAGGTGTGTATTTCTTTATTTTGAGACAGGCCCTAACTAAGTGGTTAAATGGCCTGGGTGGGCTGCAACTTTCGATCCTCCTGCCTCAGCCTCCTAGAGGTTTGGGATGACAGACATGGCGCGCCCACGCCCGGTGTTGGCCATGAATTCTTAAAAAGAAAATGTGCTGTTAGGAGAGCTGTGGTTCCATCACCAGTACTAGAACAATCCAGCAACCAACAATGGTGAGAGGCCGTGTTGTCCAAAGGTTCGGAACACGCTGGAACCTGGGTCAGGTCTGCAGCCACCGTCCCGAGGCTCTGCAGCCACCTGAGGTGTCCATCCAGCTGGCTTGGCTGTCACCGGCCACCTGCCTCAGCCCCGGCTGAGGGGTGCAGGGGTGAATGAACCAGGCCTGAAAAGGTGCATTAGACCCCTGAAGCTGGTCGGGGGGAGTCTGGGGTGACTGACTCACTGGAGGCGACCACAGAAGGGAACCCCCTCCACCCTGCCCATGGGAACAGCTTCCTCAAGAGCCATTCCGGAAACATAGAACAGATTTTCTGCAGTTTAAGTCTCCAGATCCGAGCTACCTTCCCAAACCCTTGGGGGACCTGTGACTCCATCAAAGCACCCAGGCTTTTTTTTGGGGGGGGGACTGGGGATCGAACTCACAACCTTGCACTTGCCAGGCAGGCGCTGTGCTGCTGAGCTGAACCCCCAGCCCTGTACCCAGACTTCTTTGAGGGGATTTTTCCCCCTTTGTTCTGTTTGCAGTTTTGGAGCCAGAGGCTCACTCTTTAGCCCAGCCTGGCCTGGAACTCTTGGGGATCCTCCAGCTTCAGCCTCCCGAGTGCTGAGAGTACTGGCCTTTAAAAGGATTTTAATCAAATCCAGTGAGCCCCAGCAGAACCTAGGGGCCTTCAGCCTGGGGTTACTTCTCTGTTCTTTTTTTTTTTTTTTTTTGGTCTTTTTGAGTCAGGGTCTTACTATGCAGTTCAGGCTGGCCTTGGACTCACTTTGTAGCCCAGGCTGGCCTCGAACTCACAAAGATCCTCCTGCCTCAGCCTCCTGAGTGCTGGGATTACAGGCATGAGCCACCACGCCCGGCTTACCTCTCTGTTCCAGATTCAGGGGCCCACCACCCTGACTACCCAAACCAAAACCCCCTGCTGGGAAATGAGGGCACCTGAGGAGCAGGGCCTGTGCCTGTCTGATGAGGGCTGGGCCCCTGCCCCCAAGGGCAGTGCCTGCCCTCAAGAGCCATTCCAGAAACATAGAAGAGATTTTCTGCAGATCCAAGCTACCTCATGACTCAACTCTTGCAAATCCCAGCAGGTCGGACTGTTGCCCTGTGGACTTCTGGTTTAACGGTGGCATCTGTTACTGGCCCAAGTTATTTTGTTATTATTCTGTTTTATCTTTTCAGTTTAATTTTCACATTTTGCAGTATTGAGGACTGAACCCAGGGCCTTTGCACTGAGCTACATTCCTGAATGAAGAATTTCCCCTTCACCAGCCGGAGCTATCTGGTTATTCACGGCACCTCTGACAGCTGCGATGAAAACCAAAGGCCAATTTTCAGACTGAGCAGGTGGTGCCCTAGTTACCCCCAATGGTGACAGTGACATTTCGTTATCTGTTGCTATGTGTTGTTTTCTCTCTCATCTCTGTAAACTCCTGGCTTTTCCTGTACTGCTGGCCCTCTGTACCTGTGGGTCCCTTGTGCATGGATTATAGCAACCATAGATTAAAATATTCAGCCAGCCGTGGTGGCTCACGCTTGTCATCCCAGCACTCGGGAGGCTGAGGCGGGAGGATTGTTGCGAGTTCGAGACCAGCCTGGGCTACAAAGTGAGCTCAAGGCCAGCTTGAGCTGCATAGAGACCCTGTCTCAAAAAGACAAAAAAAATTCATTAAAAACTGCATTTGAGAGCTGGGAGTGGTGGCACATGCCTGTAATCTCAGCCCTCTGGAGCCTGAGACAGGAGGACTGTGGTGAGTTCAAGACAGTCTGGGTTACATAGTGACGTAAAGCCCAGCCTGGACTATTTAGGGAAAGCTGGTCTCAAAGACAGGAAAGGGAAATACAAAAGGGTGTGCATCTGAGCTGGGTTCCGTGGGACATGACTGTAATCCCAGCGACTTGGAGGCTGAGGCAGGAGGAGCTCAAATTTGAGACTAGTCTGGGAAATTATATATATAAATGATTTTAAAATAGGTATGAAATGAGAAAGTAGGCTGCACACCTGCTACTTTATTCTGCAGAAAAGAATGAGCCGTTCTTTTTTTGGTGCCGGAGATCAAACTCACAACCTCATGCTTGCCAAGCAGGCGCTTATGCCCCGGAGCTGAGTCCCCAGCCCAAGAACAAGTCCTGTGCTGTCATAGGGTCTCACTGAGCTCCCCCGGCAGGACTTGAATTCGGATCCCATTTCTCAGCCTTCTCTGCGATGGCTTCTGGATTTGAGATGGTTTCTTTCCACTTGCAGGTCGTCAGGTGATGCCTTTGGGATTCTTTAAGCTCTTGCAAGGGTTTCTTTCTTCCGTGCTTACCTCGGATCTGCTGGAAACCCACCCTAAGTTTGGAGAATGAGGGTGAAAACCAATTTCATCTTTTCCTAAACTGCTACCTCGCTGATCCTACTGGCCTTTATTTTAAAAGTCTCTCCCTGGGCTCCAGGCTCCAGCCTGCTGGTGTACACTGACCCCCACATTCGCTGGGCTCTCTGCTCCTGGGGGTCACTCAGATTACAGGGGCCGCAGGGCGCCCCGTCTGTAGGGCCGAGGTCCCCCGCCACCTGGGGCTTTTTTCTTCCCGGTCTCCTGGCCACTCCTGAGGGTTTCTCGTGATGAATATTACAATCAAAACTGCACTAGAACTATATTCTGGTCGCATTTAAATTATCAGCTATTTTAGACAGATTTTGTTCTTTTTTAATGTTTAGATTTCTTACTCAAGAATTTATAATCAGGGGGCTGGTGATTTGGCTCAGTGGTACAAGCAAGTGCAAGGTTGTGAGTTTGATTCCCACTCCAAAAAAAAAATTTACAGATACAGCCATGTGTGATGGTGCACACAGGGGGCTGAGGCAGGAGGGTAGCAAGTTCAAGGCCAGTTTGGGCACCTTAGTGAGACCCTGTATGTGTAGTTGGTCTTCAGTCTTTGTTTCTTTTCTATCTTTTTTTTGGAAACAGGATCTTACTGTGTAGACCAGGCTGGCTTCAAATTTGCAGCAAGCCTTTTTTTGGTACTGGGGATCGAACTCACAACATCATGCTCGCCAGGCAGACGCTTATGCCACTGAGCTAAACCCCCGTCCCAGTCTTCCATTTCTGTGTGGTCTGTATTTTCTTTTTTTTTTTTTTTTTTTTTTTTTTTTGTCTTTTTCGTTTTTACTGGTACCAGGGATCGAACTCACGACTGCCTGCTTGCAAGGCAGGCACTTATGCCGCTGAGCTAAATCCCCAGCCCCTGTGGTCTGTATTTTCACAATCAACCTCAGATCAAAAATATTTGGTGAAAACATACACACAGCTTTTCTCATTATGTCCTAAATAATACAGTATGACAGCTCCACAGCGTGTACACTGCAGTGGGTACTGCAGGTTACATAGAGATGCTAACATCCACAGGAGAGCTGGGTGTGGTGGTGCACACCTGTGACCCCAACACTCTGGAAGCTGAGGCAGGAGGAATCCAAGCTCAGCTCTAGCTCAGACAAGTTAGTGAGACCCCATCTGAATAAAAAAACGCTACGATGTAGTTCAGTGAGAGGTCCAGGGTTCGATTCCCAGTACCTTTGAGAGGATTATGTGGGTTTTATGCAAATACTGTGCCTCTGTCTTTATAGTGACGTGAGAATCCCGCCTGGGATTTGGGCACTGGAGGGGCAGCGGGGATTGGACTGCAGCTGCAGACGGGAATCAGGAGACACTTTAGGTGCCTATATGAAGTCATCTCCACTGAAAAAATAAAGTCATGGGCAAGTCATCGCTTCTACCACATACATAAAATAGGAAAAGAGCTGGGGGAGGTGGCACGTGTCTAATCCCAGCTGCTCAGGAGACTGAGGCAGGAGGATGCAAGTCTGAGCCCAGCCTCAGCAACTCGGCAAGACCCTGATTCAAAATAAAAGTGGGAAAGGGGTGGGGAGGTGTGACCCCAGCACTGCAGGAATCTGTTTAAAAAGGGGAGAATGCAAGCCATACGTGCTTGTAAAATAGATTTTGAAAATAGTCACAGGAGGAGGTCCAAGCCGCAGGAGACTTGGATGTCTCCAGGGAGGGTGACACAAGGCCAGGGCACCTCGAGGAAACCTTTTCCTCTGCCCCACATGCACGCGTGGGTGTGTGCCTGTGCGTGTGTGTGGGTGTGTATGTGTGCATTTGTTTTGTTTTCTGAGACAGGGTCTCACTCTGTAGCCCAGGCTGGCGTCAAACTCAAAGCAATCCTCTTGCCTCAGTCTCCCCAGTGCTAGGATGCCAGGCATATGCCACCCTGCCCTGCCCATGAGCACATTTGGCCTAGGAGTAGGAGCTCTGGGAATACAACATTCTGCTTCTCCAAGACTTAATAGGTGAACTAGAAAATTGCAACTGGAACTGAGCCCGGCATGGGGCACACACCTGTCATCCCAGTTTTCTGGGAGGGTAGGGCAGGAGGATCCCTTCGAGTTAGAGGTCAGTGTGCTACTTAGCAAGACCCTGTTTCAAAGAAAAAAAAAAAAAAAAAAAAAGGCTGGGGTGCATCCCAGTGTGAAGGTCCTGGGTTCGATCTCCAGCAGTGGGGTGTGTGGAGGGGAGCCGAGGCCGGCCGGTTTCCCCAGGTTCCTGGAGTGTGCCACGCCCCAACATGGTCATCGTGCTCGACTGCTCGATGCCAACCACGGTGTGCAGGGTGCTGTAGCGGGGCCTGGGGGAGCTCTGGGAGCATGACCGCGGGCCGGCCCTGCACCTGCCGCGCCGGGTCCTGGCCTGCTACCCGCAGGGTACCTGCTGCGAAGCGTAGGTTCACGTACTCCCGGGGACCATGGCCTGGGTCCCCTGCCCTCCACGGGCCGCACAAGCCCCTGGAGCTCTGGTGCTGAGCCGGACGGTGGGTTCCCACGTGCCGTGGGGATTGTTTAGAACCGGAACCCCAAGTGGGCCGCCAGCTTGCTAGACAGCTCAACAGATCCGAGGTCCTCCACCCCCTCTCCTCCTCTGCCCAGGCCAGGCCCGGTGGTCCCTGCCCTGTCCCTGCTGCCCCACGTGGCTCGTGTGAGTGGGCGGGCCAGCGCCGGCCCGGGATTCACGGGCTGCCTGGTGGCTGTCCGTTCTCTAGATCTTGCTCCGGAGGGCATCCCTGCCAAGCGCTGCTGTCACCAAGTCTGGAGTCCGCAGGGCTCAGGGAGCGGCCGCCTGCCCCTCCCCCAACCCGCAGGACTGGAGTGCGGGCCGGTGCGGAGAGGCCCGGTGCGCGCGGGCGGTGGAGGCCGTGAGCGCTCAGCCGGTGCACCTGGCGCCTCCTCCCTGCGCTCGGAGCAGGTGCGGGCACACCTGGGCGGCGCCTCCCTCCCCGCGCTCCGAGCAGGTGCGGGCACACCTGGGCGGCGCCTCCCTCCCCGCGCTCAGAGCAGGTGAGGGCACAGCTGGGCGGCGCCTCCCTCCCCGCGCTCAGAGCAGGTGCGGGCACACCTGGGCGGTGCCTCCCTCCCCGCGCTCTGAGCAGGTGCGGGCACACCTGGGCGGTGCCTCCCTCCCCGCGCTCGGAGCAGGTGCGGGCACACCTGGGCGGCGCCTCCCTCCCCGCGCTCGGAGCAGGTGCGGACACACCTGGCCGGCCCATCCCTCCCCGCGCTCAGAGCAGGTGCGGGCACACCTGGGCAGCGCCGGCCCACAGCCCCACCTAGAGGCGGCAGCTATAAAGGCTCCTGGGCGGGCCTCGCAGGGGCGGTTGGTCTTTTGTGCTTTTTCTCTCTGAGACAGGGTCTCTTGTGCAGCTCAGGCTGGCCTTGAGCTCAGTCTGTAGCCCAGATTGGCCTGGAGCTTGCAGCGACCCTCCTGCCTCAGCCTCGGCTACAGGCATGAGCCACGTCCGGCGGGACCAGGATTGGAACGTGGCCCCGAGGGTCCCCCACCTCGGCCTCGGCGGCTTCCCTGGAGGGTGGCAGCAGCCAGCCTCCATGCTGGCAGCGGTGTCCATGGGAACACCTGTCCCCGGGGCTCAGGGTGCCCGATTCCCGTGGTGGCAAGGAAGGCAGGGCTGCCAGGCCACACCCCGTCCCACCTGTGCTGCCAACTGTGGGTGGCACCCACCTACCCCCTCCCCAAGCCCCGCACCCCTCAGGCTGCTTCCCACAAACACAACTGCGGCGGGCATGCAGGGTTGTTTTCTTTTTTAAACAAAAAGCACTTTATTTAACCAAAAAGAAGGGGGTGGGGTGGGGAGGGAGAGTTTAAGAAAGCACAATGCACCTGCAGAAAACTATTTTATATTTGTTTTCTTAGAAAAACAAAAACAAAAACAACACAAAGCAAGTAATTTCCAATCACCATTACCAGGCTTTTTCTTTTTAAACAACATCTATAAAGAACAAACATCTGCTTCAAAACTCTACGGGACGGGGCGGGGCAGGACAGACAGACGGACGGCACCCAGCAGACACGGGAGGTTTTGTGATCATTTATTTTGTGAAGTTAAAAACGAGCGATAAAAAGTAAAAACTGCCGTACAATTTTTTGTTCTCATTGTTTCAGTTTCAATCTTGTCTTGAACAGATGAAAAGATTAAAGACCAGATCAGTCCTGGGAGGGGAGGGGAGCTGGGGGAGCAGCGGGGACCCTGCACACCGACACCTGGTCCTAGGAATGTTCTGGGCCCAGCGCAGGGAGAGAGGAAGGACAGGAGAGCGAGAAAGGCAAAACCAAAAACAGAAAAAAATGTAGCAAGAGTTACGTTTTTCCTTTTCGAAGTTTATTTTAAAAACGAAGGCGGCTGGGGCGGGCGGACACGGGGTCCTGCCCGGGCGCTGCCAGGGCTGGGGACGGACACCTCTCTCTATCAGTTTATAGCCTGCTCGGCTGGCTTTTGGGAAGCTGCAGAGGCTGGGCACAGATCTAATTCTCAGCTCTTCTAAGGCTGGCTCAGCGTGGAGCCCGCACTGGGAAGGGAAGGTGGGAGGGTGAGGGCCAGGCCGAGCCGCCACCTCGGGCCCCTGGCGGCCGTCACCCTCCCCTGGACCACTTCCTGGACAGCCAACCCAGAAAGCCCTCGACAGAACAAATGGAGGAGAAAAACAAAGTAAAGACTTTTCACAGATGAAGAATTCACATTCATTCGATTCACTGAGCCTGCGGAGAGGGAGAGAGGAATCGGTCACTCTGGGATGGGAGGGCAGGGGACGGCGGGGCCGGGCCTTGGCTCGGCCCGGCGCCCTGCGCTGGACTTGGGGCTGAGCAGAGAGAGGCAGAGGCGACAGGGGACGGGGGGGGGGGGAGGGGGGGGCGCGGATGGCGAGGGGTGCCCTCTGTCTGGGGAAGGGCGGCAGGTGGGCGGCTCCCGGCGTCACACCAACATTCAGAGATCACGGTGTCCCCACAACACCCCTGTGAGGTAGGTTGGAAGGTGGCAGCGATCGTCGTGCCCCCTTCACAGACAGGACCAGGACACAGAGGCGGCGCGGGCAGCGGGCGGAGAGCGGCGGCGGGTGGGGGCCCGGGGACCCTGGGGTCCCAGCTCACTCGCTGGGCCGGGCCGGGCCCCCTACGACGCAGTCACTCGGACACCGGGTGAGGTCGTGGCTTTGAGAAGTGAGAGAATCAGAAGAACGAAAACCAGAGTGGCGCGGTGGGGAGGATGGATGGACGTCACTTCCGGGGGCGCAGCGTGGTGGCGCCTGGCCCTGGGTGCGGCCGGCTCCTACCCACCAGCACACAGTCCCTCCGTGGCGGTGCTCCCCAGCATCATGGCAGCGGACACAGGAACAAGAGGCGGGCGGGGCGGGCGGCCTCCTCCGGTGCCCTCCGCCCCGGGCGCTCCCGGCGGTGGCGGCGGGGCTGGGCACTCAGAGACCTCGGCGGCGGCCCCGCGGGGCGGCATCAAGGGCACACCCCGCAGGGGAAGGGGTTTCCGGCGCTCCCCACTAAGGCAGGGTGCACGGTGGCCGGGGGTTGGAAGGAGAAAGGAGGAGGAGGAGGGTGGCAGTTCCCACTTGCCTGCTGCTGTCCCTGCTGGGCGGGCGGCGGCTGCGGGCCGCCGGGCCCGGGGGTCTGTCCGTAGTAGGCGGCCTGCTGCCGGTAATACTCGGCCCAGGCGGCGCTGTAGTCGGGCTGGGAGCCAGGGGGCGCGCCTGGGCCCCCTCCAGTGGCCACTTGCGCTGTGGGTGGGCGGGCAGGGCGTGAGCGGCTGCTGTCATGGGCCAGTATCTGTCCCCCCACTGCTGGGTAGCCTCGAAGCACTCACCTTGCTTTTTGTAGTACTCCTCCCAGGCCTTGGTGTAGTCCTGCTGCGGGGGCGCGCCTGGCTGCTGCGGCTGCTGGCCTGGGGGGTGTGTGGTGGTCAGTGGGGTCCCGCCCCGCCTCACCCCGCCCGCACCCCACCCCGTCCAGTCCTGGCCAGCCAGGCGGCCCAGCCTCACCGATCTTCTTGTAGTACTCCTCCCAGGCCTTGGTGTAGTCCGACTGGCCGGCGGGTGGCGGCTGCGGGGGCTCGCCCTGGGCGGGCGGTGCCGCAGGGGCAGGGGCGGGGCCGGGCACCGGGCCGGGGGGCTGCTGGTAGTAGTGCGAGTAGTAGGCGGCCCAGGCGGCGTTGGGGTCTGCGGCGGCAGCGGCAGCTTTGTCTGCGGGCAAGAGGGGCATCCAGGAGGCAGGAAGGGACCAGGGGGTCAGGGCCCCAGCCCCAAGCCCGGGCCACTTACTTGGGTCATGAGGAGCGGGCGGCTGCCACTGGGGATAGGTATTGCCCCAGCCCTGAGGTGGGTACTGGTGAGGAGGGGGGCCACCGGCGCTGGGACAGAGAAAGGACACGTGAGGGGCTGCGGTGACCAAAGCGGAGCCACCTGTGGGGCAATGGCAGGGCCCAGAGGCCCAGGCCCCGCACTCCATGAGGCGGCCCGACTGCTGACTCAAGGACACATCAGGGACAGGTGGGTGAGACCGTGGCGGCCCAGGGCAGGGACCCCCTGCATCGCGGAGCCTGCAGCTCGGGGTACCACCGCGGCTGTGTGTCTGTCTATGGAGAGGACCGTTTGGTGGGACCTGGACAAGGCCTCTGTCCCTTTTCTAAACAGCACAGCGACCCTGGCCCGACTCCCAGAAAGGGGAGGGGAATACTCACTGTGGGGGGGCCCCTGGAGGCCCCTGATTGAAAGGGCCAGGGTTGAAGGGCCCCATGGGACCAGCAGGGCCTGGTCCCCCTGGTCCTGGTCCGACGGGGCACAGTGGACCCTGCAGGAGCGGAGAGGAGGTGGTCAGGGGTAAAAGGAGCTGGGGTGGCGCCAGGCTTGCAGAGCCCCCTGCAGCGCACCTCAATCTTCTCCTCGATGAGCTGCTTGGCGTGGTCAATCTGCTGGGGTGAGCCCCGGATGATGAACAGTTTGAAGTTGGGGTCCCCGTTGGGTGGCAGCTGCCGTGAGATCTCCACAAAAGCGCCCGTCTGCTGGTTTATGGCTTTCACGTTCTCACCCCCTGTGGACGGGGTGGCAGTGAGAGGTGGTGGCGCCGGGTAGGCACAGGGCGCTTCCTGGGCAGGAAGGCAGGGGCGGACTCACCTCGGCCGATGACCAGCCCGCACTTGTGGGTGGGGATGGAGAAGGTCATCTCCCCGCCAGGGGGGCCCCAGCTGCCTTGGCCTCGGCCCCGGCCTCGGCCTCCTGGGGGCATGCCCGGCCCTCCTGGAGGGCCTGGGGGACCACTCTGTGGACAGGAAGGAAGGATTCAGGGAATGGGCCTGGCCCTGGGTTCTACAGCCCAGCCAGAGGCCCCCGGGCCACCTACCCTCAGGCTCTGCAGGAGGTCGTTGATAATCCGGGCTGCGTGCTCACACCTGTCCGGGGGACCCATGATGTGAGCAATCTTCTCGGGTCCTGTGCCATCATCTGAGGCACCAGGGAGCAGAGAGAACAATTTCAGAGACAAACCAAACTCCCTATCTGTGACTCCTGAGACCCTGGCCCAGCCAGCTGCCTGCAGGTCCAGAGGGAGGTGCCAATCCTGGGGGCCGGCCCAGACTAGGGGCCAGGCAGGCCAGTTAGAGCTCATGCCTCAGCACCCAGTTCCCACTGAGCAATTTTCCAGAACACATTTCCAAGGAGCTGTGTGGGCATGTGTGCACCTCTGCCCACAGACGTGCTGCTCAGAGGCCTACATGTGGGCTGGCGAGGGTCCGAGTTGGCACAGCAGTGTGACCCAGTCGAGCAAGGGCCCTGGGCTGCCTTATGGTGCTGGGCTGTTTAGTGGGGACAGCAGTATGCTCCCTGTGGACTTGGAAAGACCCATATGGCCGCCTGGAACATAGCTGCCCCAGAGGAACTCAGAGACTAGGTGTGCTCTGCTGGGGGCCCGAGAGAAGGGCCCGGAGGCTGCTGCCTGCCCACCAAGCCTCACTACCTCCGATCGGCCTCCAAGGAAGGACTGTGGGCAGGTGGGGTGGGCCCCGAGCTGTGACCGTGCCCTGACAGGGGCCCGTTGCCCACCCACGTGGCTGACCAATGCCCCAGGCTCAGCCTGACCTTGCTTGAACTGAATTCGCACCCCTGCGTCATTCTGGATTTTCTTGATCATTTCACCACTCCGGCCAATGACTACCCCGACAGAATGCCTGGGCACGGGGACCTGAGGCGACAGGGAGACAAGGGCTGCGTCCACTTCTCTCCCCAGGGGCCCTGAGAGGGGCGGCCACCACCCACCTCCTGTCCCTCCCTCCCCTACCACTGTGGACGAGGACTCACATCAATGCCTCCACCGATCCGGGATCCATACTCGTTCCGGTCCCCAAAACCACCCTGGTCACGTTCCCGCAGGATGTCCATCACCATCTCGCAGGCTTGCTGCAAGGATGGGGGCGTGGTGGGCATAGGCACAGCCCCCGGGAGACCACAATGTCCCACAGAGCTCCATCTCTGCTACCCAAATGGGCAGCTGTGTCTCCAGGTAAGTGATCAAAGGTGGGACCTGGGCCGAGTGCTCACCACACAGAGCAGACAGGCAGCCTCCCAAAACACCCTGAGCCCTGTTCCCCGGGGTGTGCTTACCTGCACTTTGTAAGGGTCCCCGATGATCCGCAGGGGTTTGTCCACATTTGTATTCTGGGATCCGTCCTGAATTAAGATCATCTTCACCCCGGCACGCTCCTAGACAACCAAGGGGAATCGTCAGCACCGGTGCTCAGGGGCTCCCGCGCCCAGGACGGGGCGGGGTGTGCCTGTGCAGACACGGGAGCAGTGCGGCCTCAGCCTCAGCCCCACACACACCTGCAGCTGCTTGATGGTCTCCCCACCCTTGCCGATGACCAGGCCAGCCTTGCCTGCAGGAATCATGATCTCCTGCACGGTGCCGTTCTGGCCCCCATTGGCGTTGTCATGGAACTGGCCAGGGGGGCCCCCTCGACCCCGCGATACAATGTCGTCCAGCATCATCTTTGCTTTCCTGAGAAAAACAGAACATGGCTGCTGGAGGGGCAGTACGGTCCAGCGCCCCACCCAGCACAAAGAGGAGGTGCACCCCAGACATCAGAGAGGAGGGTCAGACACAGGGCCCGGGGATTTCCCAGATGTGGGAATCAACCTGCCCACTTCTCTGCAGCGGGAACCCTGTTCAGCCCCCTCCTCAGAGGGCCCACTGGGGACTTACTGAACGGACTCTGGGGCTCCCGTCAGGGACACACTGCGCTCAGGCAGGCCACCGCTGTCTAGAGAGAAGAGAAGTGAGGGTCAGGGCCCACCCAGGCCCACACCTTAGGCAGGCCTGTGAGGGTGAAGAGGAAGGTTCCAGAAGCCAGTTTATCCCCCTGCCCCCATGGCTTGAGGCAAGACTCGGTCAAGAAACCTCCAGCCCAGCCAGGTGTGTGACGCATGCCTGCAACCCCACCACTGGGGAGGCTGAGGCAGGCTTGCTCGTGGAGTTCAAGGCCAGCCTGGGCTACACAGTGAGACCATCACAAAAAACCAAAAACTCATGGGTGGGTGAAAAAGATGCAGTATTTTTATACAACACAGTACTACCCTGCTCGACACGTTCCAGCTACACGGATGCACCTTAAAACAATACCCTGAAGTGAAACACAGGACACAGTTAAGCACCGTGTCTGTGTTGTGAAAACTGAAAGTGTACCTAAGGACCAAAGTGTGTGACACATTGGGAAACCAGAAGGGGATGGAGGGGTGGGGAGAAGGGGGGCAACCAGAGAGGGAAACGTGCACACAGCAGCTGAGGAGCGGAGGGCGGGCGCAGGGAAAGAGGCAGGAGGCAGCACAGGCACAGATTCCCTACAGCGGAGCTAAAACTGAAACCTGACAATAAAATAAAAACTCCCAAACACCACCACCACCACCAACAACAAGGCAAAAACACAAAAACCTTCAGTCCTTCACGGGAGAAAAAGACCAAGGGGCCGGGAGGCGGGCTCTAGGTCTGAACCCCACGCCACGCCCACTCCGCAGGTCACCCGGCTGAGATGCCTCAGCAAGGTGCCTGCCGGTGGCCGCGCCGCAGCCCAGGGCCGCGAGGCTCCCTCTGACCTGAGAGCCAGGCCTGGCTCACCTCTCACCCCACCCCGGGCACCCGTCTCTCGGTCCGTTGCGGGCATCTCTTTTCAGTGACAGCTCCCGAGACCAGCGGGAGCCGCTGCCGGGAAGAGAGGCCGCCCAGCCACTCCCAGCCACTCCCGCAGCGCTGTCCCGATCCCAGCACTGCTCTGCGCCTGGCACACGATCAGCACCCAGTAAAAAGCCACGCAGACTTCCACGGAGGCCCAGGACAAATCAAAGCCTTAAAGAAAAGCGCTCAAGCCCAAGGCTGAGCCCAGTCGCCAGTCCCCCATCTCGGCCCGCCCGGCAGGAAGCGGGCCCTCCGACACTTACCTGGGGAGATCTGGACTTTACAACCCGAGTCCTGTTGGATTTTGTTAATCTGTTCACCACCTCTACCAATGACTAGACGGAGACAAAAGGAGAAAGGCAGAGATGAGCTGAGGGAGCCCAGAGCACAGCAGAGCACAGCACAGGGGGTTAGGGCAGCCCCTCTGAGGGGGGGGACCCCCAAGTCATCCCAGAGCTCTCCTGCCCTCCCTGCTCATGAGAGGGACACAGGAGCCCCCCAGGCCAGTGAGTCTGCCCCTCACCACGGAGCCCCCACTCACTTAAGCCAACCATTCCATCCGGGACCCTGTACTCTTCTGTCATCGAAGTTCTGCAGAGACACAGGGGGTCAGTCTCCCCCGGGAGGACCGGAAAGAGGAGCCCGAGAGGGTCCTTCAGAGCAAATGCCCTGCTGGAAGCCACAGCCCTGCCCCTCCAGCGCACACCCTGCTGCCCACAGCTGGGGACCAAGTCTCCAAGGCCTAAGCAGCCCGATGAGATGAAGCCCCAGTGACCGTCTGTGCCGGAAGCCCGCATGCTCAGAGTGGGAGCAGGAGCTTGGGAGTCTTTACAGCAAGCCGACAGTCACTCTCTGTCTCAGTGAGAAGCTGCTGACATATCCCGCTCAGTTTGTTTTGCAGTTAAGTCCTTTTTTAACTTATAATTTTACAACTATCAGTCTGTTGGGAAAAGAAAAGCTGTGGCCCCTTTCAAACAGCCCAGATCGGGTTCACCCATGTAAAGGTAGCAAAGACCGTGGGCCCAGACCACGGAGTGGACCAAGGTGGGACCTCGGCCTGGGCATCCCCAGGCCCCGAGAGGGCGTGATGGGGGCCAAGACCACCCGGAGCCCGTCCGTGCCATAGCCTGGGCCTGGCGGCGGCAGCAACAACACGGAGGGGGCTCTCCACCCCCCTTCTGCTGCCATGGGAGAAGACCCCCAACGGTGTACCTCAGATGGGAAGTACATACTGCAGAGGACGCACCACGCCACAACTCACCGTGGGGGAGGATGGATGGGTCCGAGCTGAGAACTGATCGCTGTGGAGAGAAATCCCAAGGAAATGTTGGCGGGGTTCCTCTTTGGGCACACACGTGCCTGTCGCAAGGCACCCCTGCCCATGCAGGGCAATGGCTACTTATCACGGGGTCCTGCGCTGGCTCCCACACCAGATGGGCACTACGGACCCTCCCCACACAAGCGTTCCAGGCAGGGCCGTCTCACACAGGCTTCAGCCCCAGCCGCAGGGGGCTCTGGGATCCCTAAATGCACAGGTGCCCGGGAACGTGAATGCTGGGGCTTTCTATGGAAGAGCAGCGCTGTCTGCTCATTGCGGCCTGCTCTGGCCTCCCCACGGCCCCCAGCCCTGAAGCTGCCCATGCCCGTGTCACCCAACGAACTTACAGTCTCCCTGCGAAGCCAGCTTCTTACTTTCTGGCTGATCTGTGGAAGGAAGGATGTCAGCTGCCAAACCTACCCACCCAACACTGGTGCCCCTCCCTGCTGGGAGCCCAGACAGACACAGAAACCAGGCTGGGGGGCAGGGGATACACACACACCCCTCGGCAACCCTGCCAAGAAGACCCCGAGCCCATTTTAACAAGTGGACAGTGACGGTGGTGCTGAGTTCTCCCAGTTTATTTCAGACTAGGCCTGCCTGAGGGCCAGGGGGCTTTTGGTCAGAAGTGGAAGGTCACTGGCTGTCCCCTACGTGGTGTCCTAGGGCTGGACCAACAGTGGCAGGCAGGCTCCCTGGCTCCCTGGCCTCCCACTATGGGACAACGATCTTGGGAACTTACAAGTTGGCCCCAGCCACAATCAATCTACCCTCCTCAGTCACCTGACACCTCAGGGTGGCAGACAAAACACAAGGAACAAAGCTGGGCTCAGCGAGGGTTTAGGAGACTGCACAGCAGCGCCCACTCTGCGCCCCAGCCAGCCACGGGATCAAGTGCTGCCCCTGCCCTGGCTTGGCCTCCCAATGGGAAGGCACCTGCCAGGAGTTACCTCCATCTTCCAACTGTCTCTTTTGGCCCCCAAAACCAAAATCAGGAGTGCTGTTATTCACGGTTGTGGCGGCATCGCCTCCAATTTTGGCTGCGATCTGGAAGTAAGTAGAAAGCACAGAAAAATTACCACCCCGAGCCCAGCAGCTCGGGGGTGGCTGCGGCTGGGAGGAGCTGCTCCCTCACTTGGGGAAGAGCCTGCAGGTGTGAAGCGCCCCGGAAGGAGACTTCAGAAGGCCTCTAGGAACCCCGACATCTCCCCTCACCCTTTCTTGGTGAGATCTGGGCCGTGGCTGTTGCAGCCAGGCTGACATCCATACGGATTCTTTTCCGAGGGGTCACAGAAACAGCAGCTCTGGTTTGAGGGAGGGTCTTGGGGTCACCCCCAAGAGCAGGAACACATGCAGGCACCCAGCTGCAAACAGACAGCTGGAATGTGCGACTTCAGCTCTCTCTCCGCGCCAACTACCAGCACAACTCTCCCTCACCTTCCAAAACCTTCCCGAAAAGTATATGGAACAAACACCAGGGCACGTTTTGCCTCAAGGCACCTGCAATCTTCACGTGACCAAAACAAACCACCACCCTCTTTTGAGGCAGGGTCTTAAATCCAGACTGGCCTTAAACTCACTATGTAGCCCAGGCTGGCCTTGAACTTGTGGTTAGCCTCCTCTCAGCCTCCTGAGTGAAGGGATTAGGTGATTACAGGTGAGGGCCACCTTCCAAGGCTCAAAGGCCCCTCTGAATACACATGCTACATTTTAGATACACTAACAGTAACTTTCAAATAAACTTTCACCCAGTAAATAAAACTTAAGACCGCAGCCCAAATCTTTTGAGTTCAGAATCTATTTTTCCAACGCTCTCAAAAATAATTTTAACAAATGCTTACCATGAGACCAATCTCTTGGGATGCTATCATAGAGCACCCCAACTGACAGGACCAACTTCCCCAGCTAAAGCTGCCTCAGAATCAAGATTTTGGGGAAGGGGCAACCAAATCAAATGCATCTTACAACCGACTCTCACTCCGGAGGCGAGGCGGCCAGAGACCACACCTGGGGAAACCGCTGGCGTCTAACGGATCCTCCCACCTTGGGAGGAGCCAGTTCTCAGCCCGGAGGCACTGGGACAACCTCGAAGAGTCGGGCCCACACAGCCGATCTGCTTCCTGAAAGGTCTGCCCATTCTAAGGGCCGGGGAACCCAATGTGTGACACTTCCTGTTGCCATCACGCCTGAAAACGCGGCCACGGGACCCTCTCCATTTTCCCAAAGCCACCCAGGGCCAATCGGTAGGCTCTTCTTCCCCATTTCACCCAAATGATCAGCCACTTTGGGCGAAAAAAGATCCCCCCCGCAACACTTTCCAAACAAGATGTGGGACTGCCCCTGCAAGTCCCTTCGTCCTAGCGTGGGGGGTAATGGGAGAATTGGGGTCAAACGCAGCCCCTGGCTCTCATGTGGAAATGGCAGGGCGCAAAAGCAAGACCCTTCACTCGGGAAGGAGCGCCCTTTTTCTCCAGGGGACTGGAGCATGCACGTCCTCCTAAGTCTAAAGGAGATCCAAAGTGGGTGCCCCAACTCCGGGCTCCCTACACGCTCAGGGGCTGCTCTTGGGGACCCCCAGTACGCCCCTACCCCCTGAGGGGGGGTCACCCGCGAGAAACCCACGGGAAGGCCAGGACCCCGCCTGCCAAACCCACGTGACCCGGCGACGGCCTCGGGCCCCCGCCCCCGGCGACCCCGCGCGCGCGCACGTGACCCCCACCCCCTCCCCCGCCGGCGCGCGCGCGCCCCTACGGCCCGCGGCCTCCTCACCTGGCGGGCCCGCTGCACGGCGTCGGCAAACGCGTCTTTGCGGGTGCCCGGACCGCCCCCGCCGGGCGGCTGCGAGGGGCCCCCGGCAGAGCCCCCGCCCGGGCCGCCGCCACCAGGGCCGCCGCCGCCCCGGTCCCCCGCGCCCGGCGGGCCCGGCGGAGGGCCTCCCCCAGCTCCCCCACCTCCCCCGGTGGGGGGCGGCGGCCCGGGCGGGGGTCCTCCCGTGCTGTAGTCCGACATGGCGCGGCGGGGCCGGGCCTGGCGCGGAGGCTGAAGCTAAGGAGGAGGCGGCGGCGGCGGCGGCGGCTCAACGCGGGAACAAGGCCTCGCTCCACACGGCCGCGGAGCACTCTGGGAACCCAGCGGCAGGGAAGACGACGAGGGGGAGAGGGTCGCCCCCTCCCGCCGGCGGCGTGACGGACGGTGCAGCTGGGCCAATGGGGGGCGGCCGTCGCTCCCCGCACACCAATCACGGGCCTTCGAAGCGGGCGGCCAATGGGAGTGCCCCGAGAGAGAGTGGGCGGAAGGCGCCCAGTGACTGACGATTCTTAGACGCAATGGGCTGCGGGTTGCCTGCGCTGGACGAGCAAATCGTGGCAGTCTGGGAAGGCAGGCCGCCCAATGAGGTGTGAGTTCTAGATTCCCGGGGCGGCTTCGGAATTACATTGATGGCGCCGAAGAGTCACGTGGGCTGGAAGGCGGGGCTTAGCAAAGATCTCTTAGGACTGGTAGGGCGGGCGCTTGTCGTGCACACAGCCAATGAACCTACAAGAGAGCCAGTGGTTGTGGTGATTGTCAGTCAATTTAAACCAATCACTAATGAATATAGAGTGACGAGCTTGGATTTGCTCTTGATTGCTTTTCTTATAAACCAGAATCCTTTTCTAGCTTTCACTTCTTAAACCAATAGTTGAGCGACGGGGGCGGGTGTTAGATGACTGACACTACTCTGTGCAAGTGGCAATAAAGGAAGTAAAATTGCCCAGTTTTGGTGGCAGCCAATGGAAGCGCAGCGGCATTGGGGCGGAGTCGGTCACTAGAACGAGTGAGGGGATTAGCTGGAGCCAGGGTGAATGGCAGTCTACGTGGGCGGCGGTGACCGGCTAGCTGAAGTCAGGCCTGCAGTCTGGGTTAGCGCCTAGGAAGCCTGGCTGGGTAGGCCGGGCACGTGGCCTGCTTGAAGCCTTGTAGCTTGAATGCTGCTAGAATCGAGGTGGCCTGAGAGTTGGAGGAAACTCATAGGGATTCTAGAGCTCCTAATCATCGGAGATTTATGGGACCAACTCCTCTTCCCATCTTTACTCCTTCCCTACTGCCTTCAATTTAGGGATCCAAGCCCTGGCTCCCACCTTGGAACGAAGGATTCTCAGGTTGCCAGCTCCCCTCCTGGAATCACGAATCCCAGATATATCCAGTAGAAACTATATCCGCTTCTCTCCGTAGTCCGCATTTAGTCCTGGAGCTACGAGGAGCCAAGCAGAAACCAGGCTGGATGCCAAACTCAAGTCTCAGGCTGTGGTCTGGGGAGGGCCCTCCACATATCATTAAGTCCAGTCCCTAGCTGGCTTTTGAGACCGAAAACGGCACCAGTGGTCTCTTTGGTGTCCCCGGTGGGTTCTTTTGGGCCCAGGGGCCCTGAGGCTTGCAGTCCTATTCCTTCTTAGGCCGTGCCATCCAGCTCGTGGCCTATACGCCCAATGTTTTTTTCATTGCCTCGTACACCGTATAGCTGATGCCACACGCTGGCAACACCTTCAATAAGGTGGGAGTCACGCCTCGATACAGCCCCTGCCAACCCTGCTCGGCCAGGATCTTTCGAAAGATTTCACTCATGGTGAGCTTGGCTCCTCCTTCCACCATGTCTGTGGGGACAGAAACGGGCTCAGAACTGGCTCTGATTTGGTGAGACCGGGAGGTCATTTGGGGAGTTTCTTGGGGGTCAGTGTGAATGTCTGGATCACCTATTGAGGGAATTATGTGGGAGACAGATGTTAGCGTTAGTGATTGTTTTGCCTGTTTTTATTTTTTGAGATAGGGTCTCCTCCTTTGTAGTTCTGGCTGGCCTTGAAGTCACTGTGTAACACAGGCCGTCCTCTTGCTTCTGCCTCCAGAGTGCTGGATTTACAGATGTGCACAGTCATGCCCAGCTGTAGTGACTTCTGAAAGTACTGATCTGCGACCTGAGATCAAACTGATGCCTGAATATAGTCTTGGTGCAGCTGGGCATGGCGCTGTCTGCCACCTGTAATCCCAATAGTCTGTGAAGCTGAGGCAGGAGGTGCACAGGTTTGAGTCTGGGCAATTTAGCAAGACCCTAGCTCAAAAAAAAAAAAAAAAAAAACAAGCTGGGGATGTAGCTAACTGGAAAGGACTTGGGTTCAATTACTGGTAGCAAAAAAAAAAAAAAAAAAAAGAAAAAAGTCTTAGGGCCAGGGGTTTAGCCCAGCAGCAAAAGTGCCTGCTTGGGAAATGCTAAGTCGTGAGTTCGATCCCCGGTATCAAAAAAAAAAGTCTTGTTGAGTGCGGGGCTGAACAGGCCCAGGAGTCAGGTCAAGAGGATGAGGAAATCAAGAAGAATCCTTGTGTCAAGGGAGAGGACACAAGGGCAGGCGCAGTGGCCACCAGGGCCAGGCTGACCTTGGGCCTGCATCCGCGTGCGCACCAAAGTCAGTGGGTAACTGGCCACCTGTCCACAGGTTGTGGCCAGTGTCGCAGAGGACAGACTGACCAGGCTGCTGGGGTCCTCCATATCCCTGCCTGATTTCAGCCATAAGTACTGTAGTGCCTGCAAGACAAGGGACAAGAATACCATCCTTAAGAGCTGCCGCCGCGAGCCCTCGACCTAGACATGTGGGACAAGAGGTGTCGTTCTTATGCGGCTCTGCAGGGCGCGTACCTTGTACACGGCGAGGTCAGTGCAAGCGTGGGGCATGATCCCCAGCATGTTGGGCAGGTAGCCGCGGTACAGGGCCCGGGCGCCCTCCCGCTTCACGATCTGCCGCGTGCAGTACAGCAGCCCCATGTACTGGCCGGTCCGGCGCAGGGTCATCCTGGTCTTGAGGACCTGGAGAGGGTGGGGTTCACTTAATCTTCTTCATGACCTCAGCAGTGACTGTCATCGTCCCCCACCCCGCCCTACAGATGCTGGAATCGAGGGTACGGAGGCCCAGGGTGCCAAGAGCAGGGTTCTAACCCCTGGCCCGTCTCACTCCTTGTCCTGAGCCTGCCTGCTACACCTGGAGTTGTGGGTTCCAGAGCTCATGTGGCAACTGAGTCAAAGGGGTCAGGGAATGGATATGGGCCGAGGGAGTTCTGTGTTCGCTTTCCTTCTGTTTTTTTAATTTTTAATTTTTTATTTTGAGGCAGGGTCTTGCTGTGTAGTTCAGGCTGGTCTTGAACACACTTTATAGCGCAGGCTGGCTCCCAGCTCCTGGATCCTTCTGCCTCAGCCTCCCAAGTGCTGGAATTATAAGCGTGCGCTACCACACCCTGTTACTTATTTATTTTATAAAAAACATACTCTTGTTATATAGTCCAGGCTGGTTTTGAACTTGTGATCCTCCTGCCTCAGCCTCTTGAGTGCTGGGATTACAGGCAATTGTCACCATGCCCAGCATCCTGTTGATTTGAGGTGCCAAGTTGCTGGGCATGGTAGCACACACCTATAATCCTAACGGGAGGCTGAGGCAAGAGGATCACAAATTGGAGCTCAGTCTGGGCAATCTAGCCGTTGGCAAGGCCCTGTCTCAGAAAATAAGGAGGGAGGGACTGTGCAATGTAGCTCTTTGGGAAGGCTCTGGGTTCAATACCATTGATGGGGGGGGATTAGAAAGGCCCCGAATCAACTAGATATACATAGGAACTTAGTAAATTAAATTTCAAAGGTCCATCTTGGGTCATTGAAGGGGCGGATGTCCAGTGCACAGTGCCTGACTGTGCCAGGTCAAAGCTGGGCACTTAGCTCACAATGGTCAGGGCTGGAGGGTGGGGGGGAGGGGGGAGGGGAGAGAGGAGGAGGAGGAGAAGAGGAAAGGAAAGCAGGAGAGGGGAGATGGGGGTCGCTCACCTCCATGGGGTTGATGAGTGTCTGCGAGATGGCCGCGGCCAGGGAGCCCACCAGCAGCCGCTCCTGGAAGGGGGGCGCCCTCTGCTCCCCACAGAAATAATGCTTGCACTGAGTGGGAGAGAGCCCAGTGAGAGAGGCCAGGGCTTCCTGCCCCGAACCCAAAGAGAAGGGCTGCAGGGTGGGGGGTGTCCGGGGATTAGGAGCTGGACTTCTGGGGTCCAGGCTGGACGGCTCCCCACCTGCTCGAAGACCGAGAACTTGATGGCGTACTCGGGCGCGATCTTGAGCACGTTGATACCGTTGCCCCGCCACATCGAGAGGACGCCCCCCTCCTGGATCATGCTCCGCAGGCCTCCCAGCAGGTTCAGGAGGTTGTTTCTGGACGAGTATACCTGGGGGTCCCCAGAGGAGCACCAGCTGATCTTCTCTCCTACCCCATCCCCACCTTCACCCACCCGCCCGACATCCGCCCAATTCCCAGCTTCATTTTCTCTGTTTTATTTTCCTCTTTTGGAGACTGAAGAGGAAACCCCAAAACCTTTGCACACTGAACTAGATTCTCAGCCCTTCTTTAAAAAATTTGAGACATTAGCTTATTAGGTGCCCAGCCTGGACTCAGACTTTCCGTCTTCCTGCCTCGGCCTCCTGGAGGGCTGGAATGGCAGCTGTGTGACACCTCGGCGTCCCATTTAGTCTTCAAACCCATCCAGAAAACCCTGCTCCCCACTGCCCATCCCCGATTCCCTGGACCCCAAAACCTCCGCGCAGTAGGGTCCTTACAACCGGTCCCCAACACAACTCCCATCCAGTGTCACCTCCGGGGGCCCCCTCCCGAGTCCCTTCAAGGCCACCTGCACCGCCCCCAGACCCTCTCCCTGCTGGGCCTCTTGGGCACACACCTGCATGTAAACCTTTACTCGGTCCAGAGGCGCAGTGCACGTGCGGGAGACCGCCCCGGCCATGGCCCCCGACAGCAGGAACTTCCACAGAGCCCCTTTGGGGTGCACCTCCATGGGGACCATCAGATGTTCTCCCGTGTCCAGCACCTTTGGGGAAGACCCAGGTCACACCAGTCCTTAGCACTGGTCCTGCAACTTTGGGCCAGGTTTGGACTCCCCCTCCCGGCCCCCAGACTCACCTGCTGGGCTGGGAGTTGGTTACCTAAGTGAGCACACTTGTGTGTGCCATCAGGGTTCCGGGACGAGGAGTGGGAGGGAGGGGTCTGGACCCCAGAGGGAGACTTTCCTGTGTCCTCAGGACCGACAGCCATGGCAAGTTCAGACGTTCAAACCGCATCTAGCAACTGCCAGATAGGAGTAGTGGGTGGGCACACCTGGTCCCCTTAAGTCTTAGGGGTGAAGTCACAGAGACCCCTGTGACCTTGAGGCTGTGCTACACAGCAGTGGCCCACACTGTCCCCCAGCCCTGTGACTGTGTCACAGCCTTGGGCTTAAACTGTGTCCTGCTGAAAGTCTTGTGTTAAAGCCCCTCCGTGGCATAGAATTTGGAGGCTGGGAATTTGGGAGGATGTGTTGCTGGGTCCACATGGATGGGCTTAGTGACCTTAGTTTTGCGGTACCATGAATTGAGCTCAGGACCTCACATTTGTTAGGTGGGCGCTGTGCAACTGAGCTGCTAAATCTACAGCCCTGTTTTTGTTTCTTGAGACAGAGTTTTGCTGTGTTGCTCAAGCTGGTCTTGGGCTCACTGTGTTACCCAGGCTGGGTTTTAGCTCCTGGCCATCCTCCTGTCTCAGCTCCTCAGTGCTGGGATGATAGGTGTGCACCCCCACGCTAGGCCCATGTGACTTTACATGATGATTTAGATCTAGATGTCCCCCAAAAGGCACACATGTTCAGAGGTGGGACTTTGGAAAGGGATTGGGTCCTGGGGTTGCTTGGACTCAGTGGCTACACTCATTGATTCCAAGGTGTGGGGTTAGGACACAGGTCCTGGCTGGACAGCTGGGTCTCTGGAGGCCAGAGGTGTGACTGGAAGTTGAGGTACAAACCATCTCAAGTTCAAATCCAGCCTGGATGACTCAGGGATTTAAGGAGACCCCATCTCAAAGTAAAAATCCTAAGCAGGTGTGGCGGTGCACGCCTGTCATACCTGCACTCGGGAGGCTGAGGCAGGAGGATCGCTGTGAATTCGAGACCAGCCTGGGCTCCAGAGTGAACCCAAGGCCAACTCGAACCACATCATCAAAAAACCAAAAAGAACGAGGAGGACATCGATGAAAAATAAAGAGGGCTGGGGATGTAGGTCAGTGTGAAAGCCCAGGGTTCAATCTCCAGAACTGGAGAGGAGGGCAGAGCAAAGATTTTTTTTTTCCTGGTACCCGGAATTGAACTGGGACCTTGAACTTGCCAGGCAGGTGCTGTGCCGCTGAGCTCCATCCCCGCCCTGAGAGCAGACGTGACAAGAGGTAACTTCACAGCAAGAGAAACCTTCGCCAGGACTGGACGTAGCTATAGCCTTGATCCTGGCCTTCCTGCCTCCCAGCACTGAGAAATAAATACCTTTCGCTAAAGCCCCTTGATCTATAATTAGTATTATTTTTTTGTGGGGTGGAACATAGACCTTTTGCTCTTAGCTCTGTTCCCAGCCTATTTTACTTTACTTTTCTTTATTACTTTATTTATTTTTGAGACAGGGTCTGACTGTGTAGCCCAGGCTGACCTCGAACTCACAGTGATCCTCCCGCCTCAGCCTCCCGAGTGCTGGGGTCACAGATGTGTGCCACCAGGCCCAGCTCTTGCTATGTCCCCTTAAAGTTTTTTTTGTTTCTCCTCTCTGAGCATCAGTTTCCCTTTCTGAATAGGAAGGCTTGAATTCTCTTGTGTGCTTAGGACCCTGGATCTGTGAGCACCTCCATCCTCTGAGTCGCTTAGGTCAACAGACTCTAGTCAGCAGCCAGATGGGACAGTATCTGTGGCCCCCAAGGCTCCTGGGCTCTGCGGGATTAGCGCAGTCCCTCCCAAGCAGCCAGAGGGCGCCATGAACATTGAGGCAGATCCTCCCTCCTCCGCCCTCAGCCCTCCATGGCGCCCACCAAAGCCCAAATCCTCCTGCAGCCTGAAGCACCCTGCACGACCTTCCCATCCCCCCCCCCCAGCCTCTCCTCCTTTTGCACCAGCCACACAGCCAAGGGCTCTGTTCTGCCCCCAGGGCCTTTGCACATACTACACCCTCTGCCTACCTTGCCTTTTTTAGTCACGGCCGTAGCTGTCTCCCTCACCACCTTTAAACACTTACTCAGATGCTCACCTTTTTAATGTGGCCCTCCAGGACCACCCTTGCTGTGTGCACATTTGATTTCTACACTGTTACATATTTGCTCACTGATTCTTAGTTTCTCTCAATTGGAAACGTAAGGACTGTAAGAACAATGATTTTTTTTTTTTTTTTTTTTTTTTTTTTTTTTTTTTTTGTCTCTTTGAGACAGGGTCTTGCTATGCAGTTCAGGCCGGCCTTGAGCTCACTTTGTAGCCCAGGCTGGTCTCACATTTGCAACGATCCTGCTTCAGCCTCCTGAGTGCTGGGATTACAGGTGTGCACCACCATACCCGGCTGTACGCCCAGCTTTTAAAGCCACTCAATTCATAGTAATATGTTGTGGCAGTTGTATGAAACTAGTAAGCATGTAGAATCAGAAAAAATGCATGAAATTAGAAGAGATTATGCTGGGTGACGAGGCGCATGCCTGTAATCCCACCGCTTGGGAGGCTGAGGCAGGAGGCTGTAGCCAAGGCCAGCCTGAGCCTCTATCAAAAATCCAACAACAACAACAACAACAAGGTCATGGAAGTTGTACTCTGAGTCTCCCCATTTGCCCCCCTCCCCCAGCACCTCTGTCCCTTCCCTGTGGCTTGACTGGCTCCCACATCCGTCTACTATTTTTCACAAAAAAACACAATGAAAGAGCTTAGAAAATTTATTCTTTCTGGATTTTTTTTCCCCTTTGAAACACACACACGGGCAGGGCAAGGGATGAGGTGGCGGTGGCAGTCACGGGGCCCCCCAGCCCCTTCACAGTCCCTTCGCGGGGTCCCCTGAGGCCTGGGAGGAGTGGGGGCTCCGTTCTAAGCTCAGGACATCTGTAAAGTGCACAGGCGTGGGGGCAGAGGGGGGTGTCAGGCTGGTGCGGGGTGGCGGTGGGGGTTTTGCACCTCTCTCTGGTAGAAAAATAGACCTGGGGTGAGTTTGGGGGTGACTCTTGTTCACTTCTTTCTGCACCTTTGGGTGCTTGGGTTTACGCAAGTGGATTTGCTCCTGCATCTTTGATGCTCAGGAGGGGCTGGCAGTGGGGTGCTGCGGGGTAGGGAGGACCCCGTAATGTGACCCCATCTCAGGTGCCCTTTGCCAGTCCCCAGGAAGAGGGACTAGAGCTTCCCACAGACTTGGACTCTGGGGGGAATTAGGGTGCAAGGTGGGAGCAGGACGCTGGACTCCCCTGATCACCTGCCCCTTGGGGGCCGGGCTTGAGCCTAGGATGGGGGTGCATGGGATCCGGTGCCCAGGGGGGTCAGCCTGTGCCCCCCGTGGGGAAGAGGTCAGTCACCAGTGGCGGGGGGAAGGAATGTAGAATCCGGAATCCGGAACCAGCAGCTTCAGCTGCCAGGATCCCCCGGCTGTGCGGTGGGGCCCCCACACTGGTTGGGGGGTTGGAGACTTGGGAGCCAGTGGTCAGTTTGGGGCTGGGAGGGGGTGCTGGGAATGGAAGGGGTCCGGCCGTCAGAGCAGAAGGCCCTGGAACCCAGGGTCAAGGTAAAGGAATTCGGGGATCCAGTGGCCGGGTGAAGGGATCTGGGATCCAGTGGTGGGGGGCCCCGGGATCTAGGCCCTGCATTGCCGGGGTCCCGGGGCTGAGGTTTCTCCACATCCGGGATCCAGGGCCTAAGCTGGAGACGCAGCAGTGTGGCCGGGCCCAGGGACCCAGGGCTGGCAAGGGTCTGCCCCTGGGGCCTGAGGGATCGGGCTGGGGGCCGGCTGATGATGAGGTACAGAGGACGTGGGCTCCAGGGCTGGGGATCCAGTGATTAAGACACAGGTCCGGGCACAGGGAGCCGTGGGATCCACTTTTGGGGTATAGGAATGCGGGATCCGGGGACTTGGGGGACCAGGTGTTAAGGACCCGGGTGTGGATCTTTTGGGCTCTTGTGGTTCCGGTATCAGACTTGAGACACTGAAGTGCGGGGTCCAGCAGCAGTTGGGGGGTGACGAGGATCGGGAGTGGGGGTGCGGGGACTGAAGTGTGGGGATCCAGTGCTGTGGGTGGGGGGATCTGGGATCCGTTATCAGGACGTCAGTGGTGGGGGACGTCGTGATGGGGGTGAGGGGTCAGGGTGGGGAGGGGCTCCGGGTCCCTCACCTGGACGTGACCCCCAGGGCTTGCTTCATGTTCTCGTAGACCACGTAGGAGATGCTCACAGCTGGAATAACCTTCATGAAGTTGGGGGTGATGCCCCGGTAGAGCCCCCATACGCCCTCGTGGGCCAGGATGTGTCGCAGCAGACCCGTCATGGAGAGCTTCGGGGCCCCCTGGATGGAGGCTGGGGGGGCGGGAAGAGTGAGGCCAAAGAGCCCCCCTCGACTCCCCCTCAGGACCCCAGGCTGCACTAGCAAGGAGGGGTTAGACGGACAGCCGGACCAGCTCGCAGCTGCAGGACCTGCACAGGCCGGGGACAGGGGCCAGCTCCTGTACAGGGCCCACCCTAGGGGGTGCACAGGGACAGAATGGGGTGCGTGTGTGTGCGTGTGTGGTGGGGGAGGGCAGAAATGTTCTCCTGGAACTCAAACCCCACCTCCCTTCCTGCCTACCTCTAGGAAGGCACCCCAGCTGTATGCACAAGCTACCACTTCGGGGACCCTCCCATGGCTCCCCTTTACCCCTAAATCCATACTTCACTGGAGAATGCTCCATGGCAAAGCTTTCTGCCTCTTCACTCTGCCTGACGACCCCTGGCCCTTACCCACCCATAGATCCCTGGTAAAAAATCACCAACACAGGTGCCAAGATACCCACAGAAATGGATCGTGGAGGGGGGACTCATAAAGAAAAATCCCGAGAACAGCAGCAGCCGGGCGGGGCCCTGGCTCTCCTCAGCCTGCTCCGGCCTCCTGCAAACTGGAGCTCGAGCTGCCCACCTGGAGAAGCCAGGGCACTGCCCACGGTGACCTCAGCCTAGGCTGACTCCCAGCATGCTTTGCCCAGGCCCATGCAGCTGTGCACCCTCGGCTCCCAAGGGGAAAGGGTGCCACTGGCCATACCAAACACGGGTCCACCAAGGCCACAAGGCACGTGTTGGGCTCAGCTCGGGCTCCCCCACTCGGGAGTCAGGGAGGAGGGTGGGGGCCCAGCAGAGAGACCTCCCTGGCCATGCTCCCAGCCAGCGCTCACCTTGGGCCTGCATTCGGGTCCGCACCAGAGCCAGGGGGTAGCTGGCGATCTGGCCACAGGTGCTGGAGACGGTGCCACAGGCCAGGAGCACGGGGATCCCCGGGTTGGCCGATTCCTGGCTGTACTGCTGCAGCCACCGGTTCTTGAGGGTCTGCAGGAGAAGGGCAGGGTGGCAGCCCAGGGGCCTGGCTGCAGGGGCCTCCCAGGCTGCTCTGCTGCTGGGTGACCGCTGGGAGGGGTGAGCTCAGAGCCCCTGTCCAGGCCGGCCAGAGTTTTGCCTCCATCCCTTCCCGGAACCCTCACCTGCATGGGTCGGGAAGCCCCTGCCACTGGGACCTGAGTGTGGGATCCGGCCCGGGGCACCCAGGGCTTTGCAGATTGGGAGAAGCCAAGGGCTCTGGGGTGAGGAGTCCTCCTGAGCTATCTGAGGGGGTCCACTGTCATCACATTTGTGTTGGGGGTACTGGGCTTCGAACCCAGGACCTTCACGCTGAGCAACATCCCCAGCTCTTTTTTTTAAAAAATCTATTCATTTTCTTTTGAGGCAGGCTCTCACTAAGTTGCCCAAGCTAGGCTCAAACTTGTGATCCTCCTGCCTCAGCCTCCCAGATGGTTGCGATGACATGTATGGCCCCGCCCTCTGCCACCATGAATCATAAAGGCAGGGGCTGGAGCTTGGTGTCAGAGCCCCTGCTCAGCACACCCAAAGCCCTGGGTCTGCTCCCCAGCACCTAAAATCATAAATAAGATATGGGGTGGGGGTGAGATGGAGGAGAGACGATTTTATGCAGCTGGCTCTGAAGATGGTGGGAGGGGCCACACGCCAAGGCATGCTGGGCCCTCAGAAGCAGAGAGATGGGATTCCCTGGAGCCTTGGAGAAGACAGGCAGCCTGACAACACCTGTAGTTCATGAAGCACCAGGAGTCTCTGTCCTGGGCTTCTCAGCTCCCTGAGCCTGAAATGCTACAACTGTGATAGTTTGTAACAGCAGCCACAGAAAGAGATACAGTCTTGGCTCAGGTCACTGGGCAGAGGCCACAGCGCTGCCCTGGCTGCCACAGGGCGACCTCTGCTCAGGGCTGGGAAGCTCAGGTTGCTCTGCCCGCCAGCCCTGTGCCCAGTGATCAGCATTCCAGGAGCAGCCTGGAAATTCTGCGGTGTTAAACTGGGCATGGGGTGCACACCTGTTATCCCAGCAGGAGGCAGGAGGATCCCCATGAGATCAGGCCAGCCTGGGCTACCAAGTGAGCCCAACCGCAGCGTGAACCACATATCCAGACCCTGACTCAACAAAACAAAACAATTGTGTCTCACAGAAGCCAAACCAAACTGAACTGAGGGTCCATCAGCCCCTGTGCCCTTCCTCTGTGCAGCAGCTGTTCTGATCCTGGCGGGGCAGAGCTCCATTAATCTACTTCTTTGATAACACAGCAGTTGGTTTTGTTTTGAGACAGTGTTTGATACATTTTCCAGGCTGACCTCAGACATGAGATCCTCCTGCTTCAGCCTCCCAAGCAGCTTGGATGAAAGGCATGGGCCACACACCCAGCCAGGTAGCAGGCTTCATTGTGTGTCCCCAAAAGGTGTGCTGATGTCACAATCCCCAGTACCCTGAGGTGCAAGGAGGCTCTTGGGGTGCAGTCTACAGATGAGTGGGTGTCACAGGTATCATTATCTACTTGGCTTTCGGTGCTGGGGATGGAGCCAGGGGATGGTGCATGCTGTGCGCTCTGCCACTGAGCCACATCCCCAGCCCTTTTTGCATTCTGAGACAGGATCTTGCTAAGTTTCCCAGGCTGGACCCAAACTCGTGAGCTTCCTGCCTCAGCCTCCCACTGTCTGGGAGGCAGTAGCTGCCACATGGTCCTGGTGTTCTTCAAGAACAGCAGACACACAGAGAGACACAGACACAGGTGAAGGACAAAGGCAGGTGACAACAGAGGCAGAGAGGGGGCTGCCCATAGCCAAGCAGTGCTGCCAGCCGGGTGGCATCCCTGACGCTCAGGAGGCTGAGGCAGGAGGACTGCCCGGGTGCAGGAGTCTGAGGCCAGTTTTGAGACCCTTGTCTGAGAAACAATCAAGGAATAACTCTGATTGTTGGCAAGCAGCAGGACGTAGGAAGGGGACAGCGGGGCTCTGCTGATAATTTAAGTCTGCACTTCCGACCTCACAACCTTAATAACACACGTCTGTGGTTTTAACTACATGGTCTGGGATACTTTGTTTCCGGCAGCCCTAGGAAACACACCCACAGCCATTCCTGGCTGCCTGCCTTTCCTTCTCTTTTCTTTTTTGTTGTTTTCCTGAGACAGGGTCTCCTTGTATAATTCAGAACTCACTGTGTAGTGCAGGCTGGCTTTGCACTTGCAAAGATTCTCCTGCCTCAGCCTCCCCTTTTGTCTCCTAGTTCAATAAACCACTTGCTCTCGCATTCCTGTCTCAGATCTGTTTTTTTTTTTCTGTTTTGTTTTTTTAGAGAGACAGAATTAATGATTTACTTCTCTGTGTTTAGTTTTTGTTTTTTTTTTTTTTGTCTTTTTCCTTTTTATCGGTACCGGGGATTGAACCCACGACTGCCTGCTTGCAAGGCAGGCGCTTACACCGCTGAGCTAAATCCCCAGCCCCTCTGTGTTTAGTTCTTAAACTAAGATTAACACTCGGATTTGTGGAGTTGTTTGTTCGTGTTTCCCAATAGGAAGTGAAGGTTTTTTCCTTTAGGAGGAAATCGAGGCACCAGGGAATTTCAATCGAGCTTCTGGTCAGGCCACTGCTGGAAGATCTCAAAGGAAGATGGAATGGATTACACGGCCCATTCACCGGTCACCCTGGCTGGTAATTAAACCGTATCGCTACAGCGCAGTCCTGACCTGTGCATTGACTTCCGACACGCCTTTGAGACAAGGTCTGGTCTTGTAGTCCCGGGTGGCCTCGAAATTGTGGCAGCCCTCCTGCCTCAGCCTCTGGGTGCTGGTAATGGCCGGCCAGCGGCCTAAAGTCTTCAGGGTAGTTACGCGCTTGCAAATCCGGCTTTTGCCAAAACTTTAGTTTCTTTTCCTCCCCCTCCCCATTTCTGTGGAGCCAGAGATGGACCCCAGGGCTTCACTCATGCGAGGTGAACCTCGCCCTCGGTGGGGACAGCCCTTTACAAACCTGTGCCCAGGTTTCTATTTCCTAGGCCAATTTTTTTTTGGTCTTTTTGAAACAGAGTCTCTCTATGCAATTCAGGCTGGCCTTGAGCTCCCTTTGTAGCCCGGGCTGGTCTTGAATTCGCAACGGTCCTCCTGCTCAGCCTCCCGAGTGCCAGGACTGCAGGGTGCACCACCACACCGGGCCTCCTATGCCAATTCTAATCCATTCATAACATCGTCGGCAACTGGGGCAGTGCTGAGAGGGACTCAGTACTGGGATTGACAGCACCGGCTGGCCCAGCCGTAGACTGAGTGACTGAGGAGAGCTTTTTATTGCTTTTGCAACGAATAAAAATGTAGCTATTTTATTTGCTTGGCTTTTTTTTCTCCCTTTTAAGCCAGGGCCTCAGGCTGTCGCCGTGATGTCCAGGCTGGCCTTGAGCTTCTGCACACAGGTGACCCTCTTGTCTCAGCCTTCCCAGTGCCTGAGACTACAGTGCTCCGGCACCCAGCACTTTGCACATTTATCAGCCTTCTTTTGGGTCTAAAGCAGCTTTCTCCAAGTAGAAGTTAAGTGATTTGTTAAGAGCCATTCCGGGGTGCAGGATGCACCTGGGAGGTCTCGGCTTTGGTTCCTAGCATCAGAATCTAAAAACAAAAGATAACAACAAACCAGAAAACCAAAAGCCAAAAACAAACCAGGCATTGTGGTGCACCTCTGTAAGCCTAGCACTCGGGAGGCTGAGGCAGGAGGATCACCATGTGCTGAAGACCAGCCTGGGCCGCTCAGGGAGGTCAAGGCCGGCCTGAACCACATGGGGAGACCCGGTCGGAAATAAAGAATTCTGCATCTTATTTCTGCTCATGAGCCTCACTGGCTTCTCACCGCACACTACAGGTAAACCAGGTTCCTCTCATGGACCCCAATCTTTTCTCTCTGGTCCCTCAAGGCTGCTACCCCTACAGATCATCATGGGGTCCACTCCTTCCTGGCAGTGTGCTTGGCTTCAGTGTCCTGGTTCCCATGTCACTAACTCCAGGGATCCTCTACCCCCTCCTGACCACTGCTTCTGCTGACCAATTCTGCCTTAAGATCTTGAGAGACTTTAGCAGGGCAGGAGCTGCCACCATCCCATCCGCCCTTGGTCCCGTGCATGAATGAACTTGCGGCAGTGATGCCCGGCCTACAGCGGGTGCTTATTAAGGTTCAACTAAGTGACCGTACGAAGCAAGAAAGGAATCAAGACATGGACAACGGATGGAATGATCTCATCTGGCTGTCTCAGTCCTGCTGCTGGGGCAGCTACTGAGAATCCTAATGTAGGACGAGTGAACAAAATGTAGCCCAGAGCCAGGTGTGGGGGTGCACGCCCGCCATCTCAGTTCTTTGAGAGGCTGAGGCAGGAGGATCTCAAGTTTGAGCCTAGCTTGAATGCTTTAGCTGGGTCCCGTTTCAAAATAAAAACAAAAAAAGTTAGAGTTGTAGCTCAGGGAGAATGCAATCGCCAGTACCAAAGGGGGGGGCAGGGGGGTGATCTGATATATAATAAAATATGGGGCTCTTTGTTCAAATATAGTAGGATGTTTGGGAGAGCCCCGTGAGGCCAGCAGGAGGGGTTTAAGTGGCAGATGGGCTCTCGGGAGCCCCCTGCACCCCGGTCTCTGCCGACACAGGCAGAAAGATGCCTGGCGTGGCCTCGGTTCATGAAGAGACAAGGTGTTCCAACGGGCCCAAGGAGTTCTGAGACCAGGCGAAGGCACGTTCCAGGTGGGCCTCTCTGGGGCTCGCTTTCCTTCCATGGTGGCTCTGAGGAGCTTGAGTGACCCCCAGCTCCCAGGGGGAGGGCTGCCAATCAAAGGTTCTTGCAGCAGGAAGTTGGTGGGGATGGGGCAGGGGGTCCTGGCACCCGGAGGTCCCCAGGACTGCAAGGCCTACTGCCACGCTCACCCCACGACTCCCCTCTCTGGCTACAGGAGGTCTCCTGAGCCATCCCCAGGGGAAAGAGGGGCGTCCCCCAGGACTGACCCCAGAGGGGACCGGGAGGGCAGGGCGGGCTGCTCACAGACCTCGTAGACGGCCAGGTCGATGCCCGCATAGGGGATGATGCCCAGGACGTTGGGCAGGTAGCCACGGTAGAAGGCGCGGGGCCCCTCCTGCTCCAGAATCCGCCGTGCACAGTCCAGCAGCCCCGAGTACTGGCCAGTCCGCCTCAGGGTCAGCCGGGTCTTCAGCACCTGAAAGAAGCCAGTGACCCCCACGGGAGGGGTTCAGCCCCGATGATACCTAGAAAGAGTCACCCCTAGAAGCAGACACCCTGAGAAGAATTGAGTGAAACAAAAATTGTAACTGGATCCCTGTATCCTGGGAGGCTGAGGCAGGAAGATCACAGGTTTCAGGTCAGACTGCGCAACTGATCAAACTAACAAGACCCTGTCTCAAAATTAACAATAAAAAGAGCTGGGGACGTAGCTCAGAGCAAAGGCCCAGGGTTTGGTCCCCAGTGCCTTAAAGTAAAAACATGAATACACTTGACAATTTCTGCTGTCCCCAAACCTCTTAGAAATGGTTATGCCTCCCAGGGGAGCAAACGGCAATCCCCCAAGACCTTGTTACCCACACGGCCATAAGAAATAGAATCTAGGGCTGGGGGTTTAGCTCAGCGGCATAAGCGCCTGCCTCCAAGTGTGAGGTTGTGAGTTCGATGCCCAGTACCAAAAAAAGAAAGAAAGAAATAGACTCTACCTCTCTCCCAGCCTCTCTAGGTGTATGGCCCTGTTCCTAACTCCTAGCTAATGAAACGAAAGGAAAGGAAAGAGGTAAGTATGACTTTCACAAAAAGATAAGAGGAGTATTCCTTTTTTTGGGACTTTTTGGCTGGAATGTGGGAGGTGATGAGCGGAGCACAAGTAGCCACATTGGACCAGGAGGTAGATGCTGCTCGCCAAGATGATGGGACGGGAAAATGGACGGAGGAAGCCGGGGTCACTCTGGGTCTCCACCCCCGGCCTGACTTACTCATCTCAAGACTTTACTTATTTATTTTTGTCTTTTTTGAGACAGGGTTTCACTATGCAGTCCAGGCTGGTCTTGAACTCACTTTGTAGCCCACATTGGCTTCGAACTCACAAGAGATTCCCCTGCCTCTGCCTCCTGAGTGCCGGGATGACAGGCGTGTGCCACCAGGCCCAGCTTCGAGACTTGCTTTATATTGTTAGGGTTTTCTGTCACTCTCAGAAGCCTCACGATTACACCTCGTCACCTGAAACCTAAAGGGATTCGTTCCTCTGGGAACAACAATGCATCCCTTAGATATCTGGAAACGCTGGTTGCTATGGCTACTACCCAAAGAGCTCTGGCCGAGGTTTGGTTCCCAAAAGTTACTGCCCACAGGGCCACAGCCAGTTGGCACTGTGATTCCCAGACAGGCCGATGGGGAAGGGCACCGTTCCATGGGCCACCGCCTGCCGCCTCCTCACCTCCATGGGGTAAATGACGGTCTGGGCCGTGGCACCGGCCAAGGAGCCGGCCACAAAGCGCTCCTGCACCTGCAGTGTGTCCTGCTGTCCCCGGATGGCCCGCTTGATCTGCAGGAGGAGACGGAGCCGGGTGGGCCTCGGGGTGCAGGCCCGGAACACCCCGCTCACCAGCTGCTCCACCACTCTGTGAGCATCGTGGGGAGAGCAGCCCCGTGCACACCCCACCCCGGCCAACCCCGAATCCCCGAGCCCAGGCCGAGCCCCGCGCCCTCACCTGCTCATAAGCCATGAACTTGATGGCCGACTCGGGCGCGATCTTGAGTACGTTGATGCCATTGCCCCGCCACAGCGAGCGGGCGCCCCCCTCCTGGACCATGCTCCGCAGGCCCCCCAGGATGTTCAGCCGGTTGGTCTTTGAGGCATGGACCTGAGCAGGGAGACACGGTGACTTCAGAATCCCAGCCTAAGCCGGGTGTGGTGGCTCACATCTGTCACCCCAGTACTCGGGAGGCTGAGGCAGGAAGATCTTTGCAAAGTTTGAGACCCTCCAAAGTGAGCTCAAGTCCAGCCTGAACTGCATATCAAGACCCTGTCTCAAAAAGACAAAAAAGACCCCAGAAAGACAAAAAAAGAATCTCATCCTAGATCCCTGACCCGGGGGACAGGGTCCCTCACCTGCATGAAGACCTTGAGGCGGTCCAGAGGGGCTGTCCCCGTACGGGACACAGCGCCTGCCACCGCACCGGCCACCAGCTGTTTCCACCACATCCCCGTCAGCTTCTCCTGCTTTGAGAACTCGTCGGGCACCGTCAGGCATTCACCAATGTCCAGGACCTAAGGACAGGCAGGGCTTGGAGGTGCCATGCCCCATGGGGGTCCTAAATGGGGTGCCTCCTCCATGAATCCCGGGACACTCTAGGGAGCCCACTAATAAGTGCTGCTGGAGAGGTCAGGAGGTCCTGCTGGGACCCCAGGAATGCCACCAGAACACCCGCCGCGGTGGTCCCTATGTAAGATTTTGAGATCCGCCCACCAGTTCCACCACAGGACCCATGAGGTCCTACCAAAGGATCCAGCCATTCCACCAATGGGTCCTAGCCAAGCATCTGCCATCGGAGGGTCCCGCCAGAGCTTATTAGATCCCACTCAAAGGTCTCCCGTAGACCTTTCCAGAAGATCCCTGCGGAGCCACACCAGCTCTTACGAGGACCCTCTTATCTAAGGAGCCCAGCGGGTCCCTCCTGAGGCCTCTGTCTCCCATCGATCCCTCCCTCCCATTGTGGAATTCTCAATCGGGTCCACCCGACATGTCCTGGCATGGAAGTCTCTGATCACTCCAGAGAATCTTGGTGATTCTGGGAGCAACCACCCCACTTCCGACAGATCCCTTGGGCCCTACAAGGCCAGGGGCTTCCTAACCTTTCTATCCAGGAGCAGATCCTCCATGGACAGGAAGAGCAGGAGGGGAGCCGTGTGGGTGTGGGGGGCCGGAAGCCACCCGGTGAGCTTTCTCCCCTGTGCCCTCTGTCCCCAGAGGCCCCCTAGACATGCCCCCCGCCCCCGACAGCAGAGATGCCCTGGCTGGGTCCCCAGGCCCCTGAACCCCACATTCAGGAAGAAGAGAAACAGCTCCCTTCCTCAGAGGCTCCCAGCCGGGCAGTCGAGGCACAGCTGTCCTCGCTGAGGAAGAGAGGGCGTCCTGCCGGCCTCCAGGCTGCTCACCGTGGAATGCTTCCAGAAGTACAGCACGTCCTCCACGTTCTCCAGCGTGTGCAGCAGGAAGTGGTCACGCCATTCCTGCCAGTCGATGGTCATGGTGCCGTCGCGGTCCATGCTGGGGGCAGGGTTGGGACAAGCTCAGGGCCTCAGGCTGGGTGAGGTGCTGTGGGGTCTGCAGATTTGGGGCACACTGAGAGAGAGAGCTCTCTGTATTTCCTGGACTGCTCTAATCACATTCCCTAGGTCGTCCATTCCTCGCTCCAGCCCATCAGGGCACCCTGGGACCCTCGTCTTACAGTCAAGGGGAAACTGAGGCTCTATTCCAACTTCTCAGCTCTGCCTTCCCTGGAACTGACTCAGTGGCTCAGAAGCTGGTGGTGTCTAAGGGATCCCGGGGGCCTGAGTTACCCGGGATTCGGCGCCGTCAGCCACTCACCTGTGCAGAATCTTCTCCACCTGCTCCAGCGTGATGGAAATACCCAGAGCTCGGAAACTCTGCTGGATCTCTGAGACATCGATATGACCTGGAAAGTGGGTCGGAGGCGGGGAAGGGCATTGTGGGGGGGAGGCTCTGGGGGACCCTGGGACTAAGGATTAGTGTTGCTTGAAATGGAGATCTAGCAAGACCAGGAGAACCAGAAACCCAGGGCAAGGCTGTAGGAGGTGCAGCAAGGTCCCCGATATCCTGGGCTCAGAGAGGTGGCCAGGTAAGTACCGGAGAGTCCTCTGGTCTATGAATGAATGAATGAATCCAGGGCCAAGCACAAGGGTCTTTACCTTACAAGTTATTACAATGTAATATTCAGATCCCAGGAGCTCCTGGGGGGAGGGCATCTCTGTCCCCTAAGGAACCCAGAGGCATTATGGGAGAATCATGCCCAGCAACATCTAAGGGGTCCTGCTCCAGAAGGGAACCGGAAGTGGGCTGGGCTGTTTGGGACTGCAACACCTAGATGGGGGTGAGGAGAACTCCCAAAATAGTTCATGAGTCACCAGAAGAAGAAGCCCTCCCCCTCCTGGATGCTCCCAGCTGGCTGCCACTTCTAACCCCATCAGCCCAATGCCGATGCCGATGCCGAGCCCCACCTGCAGCGGGGCTTACCGTCCTGGTTGTGGTCCAGGCTGTGGAACATGAGAAGCAAGCGCTGTTCCCGCTCCTGCAGGTAGTTCGAGAATTCCTCCAGGTCCAGGCCGCCACTTGCATCAGCCTCTCCCTCCTCGGGGCAGAGGTCCTGGCAGAGGGGAAGGGGACAGAACAGGTTTCAGGAAGCAGCACCCTATCTGAAGGAGCCCCGAGGAGGAGCTCCATGCCCCAGGATCCCAGCCATTCCAGGAAGGGGACAGAGGATGTCACCCCCTACTCCTAATCAGCGCCCTTCTCAGCAAGATGCCCGAGGCCACTACGGCTAGGCCAGGTGGTGGCCGCTGTCCCCTTTTCCTGGTGAACAAACTGAGGTTCTGCAAAGGTCACGTAACTAGGTCAAGGTCACAGAGCCAGAAAAGTGGTAACCTTGGATTCTGGTCTCCAAAGGGGATCCTCCCAGCTGTTACTTTCAAAAGCCTCGTCCTGCCTCAGTCCTTTAGGGCCAGCTGTGGGCCACGTGGGGCCCAGAGGCCAGCAGCCTCCACATTCCCCATCTGGAAAGTGGGAGCTGGGACTGAAGTTCCCAAGGATGCTGCCAGCAGACTCAGGTGCACTTGTGGGGCTACGGGCACAAAGGACGGGCAAAGTGGGGTGGCCAGAAGGAAGGGCCACAGGTGCAGCCTGAGTTCAGGGTGGCCTCTGACTGGACAGAGTCCCGGCCTGGGCACAGCCTGGGGCACAGAGCCAGGCCAGGAAAGGGATTATAAGCAGAGAGCGGATGGCGGGTGCCCACAGGAGGCGGAGAGTGAGTCCTCTGGGAGGCAGGACATGTCCTGTGCTATGCAGAGTCCACGGGAGAGTGTGCCTGGGACAGTGGGCAGGGAAGCCCTTGTCCTGTCTCCTGGCAGACACAGCCCAGCTCCAGGGTACCAGAGCGGCAGCCAGCCTGCAGGCGCGGGCCCTTGGCCACCTGCCTTTTGATCCCACTAGGCCAGACCCGGGTGGGCAGGGGAAGGGAACGCAGGATCCAGAGGTCCTCGAGTCCAGCCACAGGTAGTCCCTGGGGGTTGCCACGGCTCCTTCCAGGGGATCCAGAGCGGGTGCACCAAGAAAGGGGTCCCCAGCGGCGAGGGTACCTGTTGGGCGCCGCGATCTGGGTCGCCCCCACCCAGCCTGGCCAGTCCCTGGCGCAACTCGTGCACATCCACGCGGCCATCCTTGTTACGGTCCAGCTCCTCGAAAAGGCGACTCCAGCGCTGTCGCCGCTCCGCGTCGCCCGGGCCCCCCCGCATGGTGCCTGCCCGGGGAGGGTGGGGGGGAGGGGCGGCCTGACGGCGGCAGCCTCAGCGGGGGCTTCAGGGCTCCCCCTCCCCCCCGGGCCCCGCAGGGCCAGCTCCGCGACCGGGGAAGCCGGCGCTTCTGCGCTGCAAAGCCGGATCGGGCACCGGCTGGAGGGATGAGTGCTGGCTGTCGCCGCCCGCGCCAGAATTTGAGTCTCCTCCCCACCCGCGTGGGGGGCGGGGGCGGAGCTGGGGGCGTGGGGAGGGATGTTTCAGGATGCTCGCGATGGCATGGGCGGGGAGCACCGGGGAAAAAGGAGAGCAAGCTCAATAGATTCGTTCTGGTTTCAGACTTCTCCCTAGCTTGCTTCAGTTTACCCCTTCCCCCGTCTCTAAGGGGAGGAGGAAGGGAGACGTCAGGGATGGGGTTTCATAATCCCTTTTCCACTTGACCTCCTTCTACTAATCCTCTTCAGGAAGTAAAGTTCTCGCTTTTCCCAGACGAACGCATGAACCCTGAGCCGACTAAACCCTGCCTCTGCCCGTCCGCGCGCTCAGATTCTCCACTCGGTGACAGAAACTCAAGATCAAGCGTCCGGGCTCTGCTTCAGCCCTCCCGCGCCCCTCCTTTCTCGGGCTCACTCGGGCCGGGAAACGCAAAATCAACCCCCGGCGCGGCTGCAGAGTCGATTTCCTATTGGTCAGAGCCTGAGTTGTGCCCGCCCATTCCTCCGCCCTTCCCACAAGGGCGGGGCTTCCCTGATGACCCTGAATAGCCTCAGGTCCCGGCGCCGCAGGGTTCGCCAGGAGTTTTTAAAGGGGCCGCGGCCGGCTTCGGGCGCCCGGCTGACTGCCCCCAGCCTGGAGGCTTTCTGTGGTCAGCCGTGCGGTGGCCTTGCCCTGCAGGCGGGGCGCCAGCCCTGCGCTCTCGGTGCACCTGCTCATGTCCCGCCCAGTACTTTCGGGAGCAGTTTCTGCAATCGCCGTTAGGGGGAGGGGGGCCCACTTGACTTCGAATAATAATAATAATTATAACAACAATAATAATAATGATCATGATCGTAATAGCTAACTCCACTTCCTGCCCTGCCCTTGCTAGGCCTTTTTCTCACCTCTCGCATTGTCCTGGCCTGGCCCTTTACGGTAAGGGCCCACTTTATGGACAAGGAGATATTAAATTTCCCAGTCCTCGCACCCAGGAATGCAGCGATTTTGTTTTGTTTTGTTTTGAGACAGGGTCTTGCTCAGGCTGGCCTCTTCCCTCGGCCTCTCCAGTGCTGGATTACAGGCATGTGCTACCACGCCAGGTTTAGAGCGGGGATTTAAATACATTTTGGATCCTCAACCATTCCTTTAGTCTCTGGAAGGGAATCACCGCCCTTCACCGGTCACTCTGGACTTATGAGTCCTCGGGACTGGATCGTCTGCCCATCACCCTCCTATACACAGCCCAGCCCTCAGGGTTCATTCGGTTCCAGCCCAACCTCTGCCAGACAGGTGTTTGTGAACAGGTGGGTCCCAAGGAAACCTCTGAGAGCTAACAGGTGTTTTATTCACAGATGTTCCTCTCGCGTGCCCTCCCCATGGGAAAACATCTGGGGGGGGTACAGATGTTTTCCCATGGGAATGCTCCCAGAGCTGATTTTCTCCCCGGTCCATCCCTGCCCAGGGAGGCTCAGGGCACGGGACCGTCTGTCCTGCCCACTGTTCCACAGCTGCGCCCCAGTGCGGGCGCCTCCTGTAGATGCTCCTGGGACTTCCCAGGAGCTGTTGTGTGCTGGGTGTGGTGGCGCATGCCTGTGTCCCTGCATTCCTCCGGGAGGCTGAGCAGGCGGGTAGGTAGACAGATGTGACCTCCCAGCAGGCCTGGGCTACATAATGAGAGCCTGTTCCATTAAAAAAAAAAAGCTTAGTCGTAGACAAGTGCTTTTAATCCATGCTCTTCTTTTACATTACAGGAATGTTTTCAAGCGGGTGCCCTGTACCTAGGCATGTGTTACACAGGACCGCATAGGTACGTTCCGGTCAGCTATCCCTCCATACGGGTGTATTTCTATGCAACAGGGTCCCCCACGGTGCATCTAAATGCAGGCCTGTCTCAAGACAGGTATTTCCTACGCATCTCCACACAATAATTTCCGCATTCGAGCAGTGTACACTTCACAGGTGAGCCAAGCAGTTTTCGTTTCCAAAAAAACAGGTGTGGTCCAACACAGGCGCACCTCCGGATGTAATTCAGACGTTCCCCACACCTTGTGATTTCATTCAGCTATGCCCCGTCTGGTGATGATTGAATGTCGCAGTCTCCGCAAAGTCCTTACCTGCAGGCGTCGTCTACGCAGGTGTTTACTTCTTCCGGAGCTCCCCGGGCGCATTCGCCTGCGTCTCCGTGCCTTGTGCGTCTGCACACCTGTGCGGCCCTACAGCTGCGCAGGCCAGGTGTGCAGTCCGTGCACCTGCGCGCGTCCTCCCTCTCGCTGCCCCCCCCCCTTGCGATTGCAGGTGCGCCGGCGCCGCGGCCCCGCCCCTCCGGGCCCGCCCCCCAGCTCAGGTGCACAAGCCGGAAGCGCTGCGCTCCCAGGTGAGTGACTAAACTTTCCGGGTCACGTGAGCGGGCGGGGCCAGCGGGGTCGCTGGGAGCGGCGGACCACGGACCCAGGGGTGCGAGCGGAGCGCGGGTCCGGGACAGGGCACGGGTGAGAGGTCAGAGACACCTGGGCCAGGTAAGGCGGAAGGACGCGCGGATGGCCGTCCCCACCCCCGCTCCGGCCCGTCCTTGCCCAGCCCTGGATCGCGCCCCCGAGTTAATCTTTAATCTCTGACCCTCGGCGGCGGAGGCGGGGCTGCTCCGGTGTCCTGTCCCGCCTGCCTGCGCCCGGGTCGGTTCCCCACCGCCGCGCCGGGCCTCTCTTCCTCCTCCCGTGCCCAGGTGCCGGGTGCAGCTGCACCCCCAGCCCAAGATGCAGTAGGAGAGGCGCGCGCTGGAGCCCGGTTCCTGGAGTCCCCAACTCAACTCCCAGCCCATGGCGACCCCAGGCCTGGGGCTGTTCTTGGCGCTTGGCCTGATGCTGCTGCCTGCCCGCTGGGGCCGAGCCCGGGGCGAAAGTAGGTACCGGCCCGGGGCCCTGGGGGAGCGGGGAGGGGCCTGCATTCCTGGGCTCAGAGGTGCCGGGCACCTGCGGCGCCCGGAGCGTGCAGACCTGGGCAGTGGGCCTGGGGCTGGCCGGGGAGGGCCTGGGGCTGTGGAGTTTGTGGCTGCTTCTTGGACAGGGCGGTTTGGGTTAGACCTCCAGCGTTCAGGGTGGGGAGGTGGACGCTGGGCTGGGGGAGGGCAGCCAGGTGTCCCTGACTCCCCGTAGTTGACAGTGTGGGACAGAAGGGGACCAGGGAGGAAGGCTGCCGGCCCCTGAGCTCAGGCTGACGCGGCTGGCTGTAGGTGTGGGCCCAGTCGGCCACTCTGTCCTGTTGCTTTGGGGGAGCCTGGGGGAGGCTTGTGAGTCAGGTCCTGCTGGGAAAGGCAGGACCCGCCCAGGTCCTTAGAGCCCAGGGCCAGGAGTGGCCACTCTCGGGTGGCATCTGGGGCACCATCTACCCTAACAGTCTCCTGCTCACACAACCAACCGATTACTCCCTGCTGGGCCCTGCTAGGCCGAGTGACCCAGAGCAGGCGGTGGGGGTGGGGCCGGCCACCTGTGGCCACCTGCATCTCTGTTCTCAGGAGGACTTGGAAGGGCCAAGTTGGGCCCTTCTTGGTGGTGAGGGGGAGGTAGGCTGAGGCAGCAGGGTTGGATGTGGACTGAGTTTTCCTCTCTACCCAGACTCTACATCAGTATCCCCCACTGCCAGCAGCACCATGGATGGCCACACCACTGTAGGGGGCCTGGTGAGTTGGGGTGTGTGTGGGAAGAGAGCACCTGGGTGCCTTTCTGCCATAAGCAGCAGGGGGTGGAGGGACTGAGGTGAGCCGGACAGGGTGGCACTGGAGAACTCCCAAGCCAGAGAGACCGGAATGCCAGCAAGATGCCAGCAGACCTGGAGTCTCAGAATAAGGCTACTAGGATCCCCCAGAGGAGGGGAGATGGAACGACAAGGTGTGATTGAAAATATGGTTTTGGCCAGGCGAGGTGGCACAGCCCTGTCCTTCCAGCACTCTGGAGGCTGAGGCAGGAGGAATACCATGAGTTTGAGGCCAGCCTGAGTTTATCGTGAGACCCTGTCTCAAAAAAAGAAAAAAAAAAAAAAAAAGCTGGGCGTGGTGGCACACGCCTGACATCACGACACTCGGGAGGCTGAGGCAGGAGGATCTTTGCGAGTTTGAGACCAGCCTGGGCCAGGCTGAACTGCATAGTGAAACCTTGTCCCAAAAAGACAAAACAAAAACATGGTTATGTGTTTAAGTAAAAAATAAAAATTCATTTTTATGATAGCAAAATGTGCAGTCCCATGAATCCCTTGCAGAGTGTTGCTCCTCACCCCGTTGTTCACGCCCTCTCTGAGGCAGGTTTGGAAGTCCTCTCCTGAGTCCTTAGCTACATCTCTGTGTCCTGAATTGGTGCAAAATATTTCCCTTCTGTGCTCATTTTGAGCTTGGGGAAGAACCAGAAGTCGCGTGGTGACGGATCTGGTGAACAGGATAGATGCGGACACCACCATGGTGTTTTTGCTTCCCAAAGAAAATAATTTTATTGGTACATTTTAGAGACCCATAAGGATGATCGCATGCATTGTAGGGATCCCCCTGCAGGTGCTGTAACCTGATTCTTCCTCCTCTGTCTGTCTCCTCACCATTCACAAAAGCTTTGTTTCTGTTCTCTTTTTGTACTTTTCTGTGCTTTCCTCCACCCCCTTGTTCCCTTCCCCATTTGAGTGTGTTTTTCATCTTTCACAATACCTGTTACACATTTTGGTCCTCTTTTACACTTTGATTGGCATATTTTTATGAGCCTTTCCATTGGATGGCACGGGCAGCCGCATTGAATACAGGTATATGTGTATATATATATACATTTTTTTTTTCCTATTTTCTTTGTTGAGACAGGGTCTCACCATGCAGTTCAGGCTCCCCTTAAACTTACCTGTGGCTCAGGCTGACCTGGAACCACGGCAGCCCTTCCTGTCTCGGCCTCCCAAATGCCGAGATTACAGCCATGTGCACAGGCCGGGCTCTGAACCTATTTCTGATCACCACACCTCCTAGAATCTCATGCACGGGGACTTCAGAACTGCTCGGAAAATACTAAGAAAGACGCCAACGTGTCTTTTAGTTTGTTTGTTTCTTTTTCAGTGTTTTGAGACAGGATCTTCCTGTGCAGTGCAGGCTGGCCTTGAGCTCACTTCGAAGCCCAGGCTGGCCTCAGACTCGTGGTGATCCTCTTGCCTCAGCCTCCTGAGGGCTGGGATCACAGGCCTGGGCCGCCACACCCAGCCGTATTTACATTTTTGCAATTTTAACACTCACCATGTTTTGGGATCACTCTTTGTACCTGGTGGGGGCTCCCTGTGTCAATGCTGAGAAGCCCAGAGCTGGCGGGTGCGGTGGGGACGGGAGCCCCAGGTGTGGCAGGTGTATGTGTGTGGGGGAAGGAGTGTTGGGTCCCAGAACCCCCAGGTAGGGGCAGGTCACCGGAAGTGGCAGGTGTGTGTGGGGTGGGGAGGAGCCCAGGTGCAGGGCACAGCAGGCAGGTGGGTGGGACTCTGGCCCCCAGGTGGTCACACCTGCCTCCCCTGCCCGCAGTCCACGGAGGGTCTGACTGCCATCATCGTGGTCTTCTCCATCCTCGGCGCCCTGATTGTGATCGTGTTGCTGGTGTTGCTGGTCCGGAAACTTCGGGAGAAGCGGCAGACAGAGGGCACCTACCGGCCCAGCGTGGAGGAGCAGGTGGGTGCCCGTGCGCCCCCACCCCCCAACCTCAAGCTGCCCCCGGAGGAGCGGCTCATCTGAACGCTGGGGCCAGCTACAGCCACCGCCACCGCAAAGGACCGCTCGGCACACCCTGGCCCCCGCAGCCGCCACCGAGATGCCAGCTCTGACGGCTCAGGACGACTCGGGGGACGTGGGGTCCCCGGGCTCTGCAGCATGCTGCCTCTGCTTAACTCTGCATGCAGCCGCGCGCTCGGGGCTGGGACCCACCTCCCCGCTTGCGGCACCCACCGGCTCCGCGCTGCCGTGTCCTAGCCCTCTGCCACTGCGCGCCCCACAACCCCTGTCCTTTCTTGCAGTTCTCCCACACGGCCGAGGCCCGGGCCCCCCAGGACTCCAAGGAGAAGGTTCGGGGCTGCCTGCCCATCTAGGTCCCCTCTCTTCCCCCATCTCCCTTTCCTGCTGTGTGACCTTGGGGGAAGGCAGCGCCTTCTCTGGGCAATCAGATTCGTCCTGTGCTTAAGCATAGAGGGGAAGAAGGTGCTTAAGGACCTTGCCCCAGGGGCGAGGCAAGGCAAGGCGGGCTGTTCACTTTTTATATATTTATATGACATTGGTAGTGAGCTGTAATAAAGTTTTCTTTTTTGAGCTGGTGGCAGTGTTAGCCTAGATGATGACACGGAGGCATAAGGTGGCAAGAATCCTAGGGAACCAGGATGGGGGCCCCCAAAGGAGGGGCTTTTAGAGTCCCCTAGGAGCGTCTACCATCAGAGGTGGTAGATGGGGGGGGGTTTCCCAGCAGAGAGAGGCCCCAAAGAAGCCACCAGGGAAAACCGGCTGTGGGCTCTGTGTGGCTTTATTAGGGGACCAGGGCTTCTTCCAGAGCCTGACCTCTTTAACTCTCAAAGCACTTCTTTAGATCAGCAACTCGGGGCCGCCTTGCAGCCTGGGGCTCTGGCCCGCCGCGGGTGTGGGAGACAGAGGTGTCAGGGATCCCCTGCTCCTCAGCATGCGGTAGCAGGAGCTCGGGAAGCTGGGCTCCGGGGTCCTCTGGAGAACTGGGGTCCAGGGAAGACTCAAGCGATGGGGATGTCCAGGTAGTGTCGGAGGTGGATTCTGGGGGGACCAGAAGAAGTTGTGGGCTGTCTGGAGGGCTGGGCTGAGTGGGCTCTGCAGAAAGCCCGGAGCCTGGGTGGTGCTGGATCCCGGGAGGGATGGCAGGAGAGGCCTCGGGGTTTCCTTCTGTGCTCAGGTCTGCAGCGGTTGCTGAGAACTGGGATGGAACTTGGTTGGCCTTGGGGCGCGTCTGGGCGGTAGGGTTTTGGGGGTAGCTTGTGGCGTCCAGAGACTGGCAGTTGTGCAGGGTTGACAAGTCCCCAGGCAGGGAGCGTGGCTGGGGCTCCAGCTCTGTCTGATCCTCTGGTTGCCAGCTGGTTCTTCCGGGCCTGTGGGGCTGGGTAGAGGGAAAGACAAACTGCCCTTGTGTCGATGGGGGGAAGCAGCTGGCCTTTGGGTGAACCGGTGGGGAGGGGCTTGGCTGTGGGGGCTCTCACCAGGCTGAAGCAGGTCCCTGGGTCGCCTTGGTGACAGCAGTCTAAGCTCTGGCTGGGCCGCAGGCTGCTTGTGCTCTTCGTCTCTATGCTCAGACTGTCTAGAATCTCGCTTAACAAATCCAGTTCCTCCCCAGACCCCAAAAAGCTGCTGTCCAGGGCTTCCTCTGGCCACAAACCGGGGGTGTCCTCAGGGCTCAGAGAGGGTGACCTGAGTCCAATGGATGTTTTTTTTTTTGCCTGAGACTCCCCCTTTGCCCCCCTCCCTGGAGTTTGGGGACCCTGTTGATTCATGCTGGCTCTCCCCAGCCTCACCTCTCCCCTGGGGGCTTGTAAGTTATCTCTTCCAGCCTCAGTCTCTTACTGGGGCGCAGGGGCCGGTTCTGCAAAAGACCAAGGTCCGGAGGGAGGGTTGGGGGTCTCAGGGGCTGCAGAGTCGGGGGGCTGGGGTTTCCCAAGAGGAGGAAGGCAGTTAGAAGTGGGGTGAGTAGGGAAGGAGCTGAATGTCTCAGGGGATCCTTTGCGCTGGCCGCGTGGGGAGGGCGACTTCCTTACCTGTCCGAAGTGTCGGGTTATGGGTAGACGCTGCTGCAGGCGCTCTGAGCGGCTGGTGAGGGCCGGGGCCCGCAGGGAGCCCCCCCTGTGCAGGCCAGAGTCCCCGTCCTAGGAAGAGGATGCAGGGCCGGTGGGCCACACCGCAGTCCCCCTCAGGGTGCTGCCCACTGACGTGCTACTCACCTTGTACACCAGCAAGCTCTGCATGCCCTTCCAGCCGCTCCTAGCCTGCAGAGGGGCATGGGAGGGTTAGACGGAGGGCAGGACGCTGGGCATTGGAATTCAGCCCTCTGTACCACCCAAGTTGTGCAAACTTTTGCCCTGCTGACTACTAATAGGAAAGTATTCCTGGAGAAATAACCTCTGTGGGAAACGGCCTGGCACAGGGACCTTGGAAACTGATGTCAAGTGAAGAATCAAATCAGTCGGACAGTTTTGAGCTGGAAAAGTCGGTCCAGGAACCTTTGGGGGGTTGGGTGGAAATCTCAAGTATGGGTCTTGGTTTGCGGACCCGAGAAAGGACCGAAGATTCCCCAGGGAGGCTTGGGTGCCGATTTGAAATGGATAAAAGATGATTCTGACAACCACGAATACCATCAGTGGGAAATTAAAGTGCAGAGTTTTAATGGTTTCCCTGCTGGTTCTGATAAGGGTTACGTGTATCGGGCATCGAAGTGCCCCCTTCCCCGTGCAGAGCAGTATTTTGTGCGCCCCCCACCCCCTCACCCTGGCCAGTGTGCCCTGGCCAGCCCAGCCTCACCGAGCGGTAAATGTTCTTGACAGCAGGTTGCGTTTTGGCTTTGACCGAGTGCAGGAGGGCCCCGCCACCTTTCTAGGAAAGAGGGAAGTCACTGGGGACTGGCTGGGGCCCATGCGCGGACCCTCCCTCCAGGACAGACCCCTCTTTCCCTGAATCAAAGTTCCCTAACCTCTTTTTTTGAAACAAGGTCTTGCTATGCAGTTCAGGCTGGCCTTGAGCTCACTTTATAGCCTAGGCTAGTCCTGGATTTGCAAAGATCCTCCTGCCTCAGCCTCCCCAGTGCTCTTTGAATGAACACAGCAGAAACTAAAACACAGAACTAGGGATGGGTTGGTGTCATTACCTTTAGGTTGTCTGCCCAGAGCTGGTAGGAGCGGAGGGTACCTGGGTGAGGGAGGAGCGTATGGTAACCCCAGCAGGCAGGGGCTGCGGTGTGGTGGGCTAGGGACCCCAACCAGGACCCACGCTGACCTGAGGAGGCTCCGCAGCGGGTGATTTCTTGCTCGAATTCATCAGAGAACCCCTCCCCTGAGTTGAGCTTCTCCAGCCGAGCTTCAATGAACTGGGGTTGGGAAGAGAATCAGAGCCAGGGCTGTGCTCCACCCCGCGCACCCCAAGGACCCTGGAATGTGGATCCCTATCTTGGTACCAGAAGCCCAGTCCTTCCAGTCCCCAAATCAGGACTGGTCCCCAGGGATCAGACCCCAGCCCTCCAGACGACCCACCCCCTTTCAGCCTGGTTGGGAGAACTGCACCCCATCTTTAAGAACCTTAGAACCAGGCCACACCCTGAAGGACTCGAGTCTAGCCCCACTCCAGACCTAAGGGGTCTTCCCCACACTCGGGACCCAAACTGGAATCCTGCCCCCCCCACCCCCATTCCTGATCAGGGACCCAGAAATTTGGGTCCAACCTCATCCTCCAGGGGCCTAAAAATGTTTCTGGCCCTCAGAGTCCAGCGGCTCTCCGTTGTTGGGAGTGCAGGTTTTAGGGCTGCCTGTCTTCCACTTGGGGACCCTGGAGAGGGGGTACCCCACTGGAGAGGCGCCAATCCTTCCCTAAAACCCAGGAATCTGTTGCAGCTTTGACTATGGACATGACCAGGCTGCGCTGCCCTGTCCCGCCCCGCCCCCGGGACCTGATCTCCCACTCCGAGGAATCCACCCCACGGTCGGCCCGCCCTTCACCCCTTCACTCTCTGCAAACCTGTTTGAACAACTGCAGGTGCACGGCCCGCTGGTGGAAGGCCTGCAGGGGCGCCCCAGGCTTCTGGGCCAGGAAGGATTCCTCACTGAAGGTTGCGGGCAGGCCCTGGAAGAAGGCCCGTGATTTCAGAGGCCCTGCCCTACAGGGTGTCTGGGAGGGAGGGCTTGACCTTTTCCCTTAAGAGGGCCAGGATTCCTGGGAGGGCAGAGCAGGAATTTGACAGGTAACCTCTGATCTTGCCTGGACCATAGACTATGGGGGTAGGGGCAGGAGCCTGCTCCTGGGGGAGGTGGGGCAGGGGCACATACAGGTTATATCCTTAAGGGCCAACAAGAATGCTAGATGTGCAAATGATACTCCAATCAAGTCTCTCGCTATGCAGTTCATCCTGACCTTGAGCTCACTTTGTAGCCCAGGCTGGCCTCAAACTTGTAATGATCCTCCTGCCTCAGCCTTCCTGGTGCCTGGATGACAGGTGTGCTCCACCACGCCGGCCTCCCCCAAATCTCTTAGGGAATAGTTGTGAAAAACGGGGGAGGGGTGGCAGTGCTCACAAGTGGGCAGATGGAGGTCCCTGGCTCAATAGGCTTCCCCAAGCCTTAGTTTTCCCTGCTGTAAAATGGGACTATAAAAGCATCAGTCTTGGAATACCCCGAGCATTAAACGGAAATGGCAGAACCTAGTATCAGTGGAGCACTCACTGTATGCTTGGCACAGCCCCAAGTGTCTATACACAGTGTCTTTTGGGTGGCTGCTAGTGGGATCCCATTTTACAGATGAAAAATCCATAAAACAAGGTGACAGTAAACCCTCCACAATGCTAGGTATCTTTCACATTGTGACTCCTTCCCAAAGCTAGGAAAGACCCCCACCCTGGCATCTGTCCCCTCGGCTCACCGGGCTATAGACGAGCGCGTCGCGATATCCCCCAAAGAGCAGGGCCTGGGCTTTGAGGAAGAGACGGGACACCCCTTCCCCGGGGGTCAGCGCGGCCTTCCTGAGCCGTAGCCTCAGCAAGGACACCTGGGGGGAAGAGGGGGTGCTGCGCTGTGGGGAGCCTCCTTCCCGGAGGGCGAGGAGGAGGGGGAGGGTGGTCTAGGGGTCACTCACCACGTCGGGGGGCAGCGCCCGCACGTCTTCGAAGGGCGTCTCCAAGGTGTTAGAGTCCACATTCAGCACCACGACGTCCTCCAGGGCTTTGTCGCGCACCTTCTGCGGGGGACCCAAGGGGGGCGATGGCCACTCAGAGCCCAGGCAGAAGAGGGGGACAGGGGGCGGGGCTCCCGCTCACCTCCGCAAGGCTCGCGTGCACTCCGATGAGGTAGGGCATGGGCGCGCTGCACACAGAGAATCGGGGTCATGCTGGGGCCCCCCACACCCCAGGCCTCTTCCCTAGCCGGGCCTGGCCCTCCTCAGCCCCTGGCTCCTCACCAGCAGTAATCCAGCAGGTGCGGGGGCAGCGTGGGAATCAGCACGTGCTCCCAGCGCATGGGGTACAGCAGGGCGCAGGACGCATGGACGCAGGAGGTCAGCTGGGGACCAATGGGGGTCACGGAGTCAAGGGCCCTGCCTGAGCGGGCAGCTGAGACCGCCCCAGGCCCCGTCCTCTCTCGGATACTGGGGCACCGGGCATAACCTCAGACCTCTCTAACAATCCAGTGGACGGGCTAATGGCAGTCAGCCGTCGGCATCTGGGGGTGGGGTGGGGGTGCTGTATGCTCCAATTCAACTAAGCTCGGGTCAAAAATATTTAGAAAAATTTTACATTGGTAAGCGCATGCCTGTTATCCCAGCACTCTGGGAGGCTGAAGCAGGAGGGTGGCAAGGTCCGGCCCAGCCTGGACAACTTGGCAATTTAGGGAGACCCTGTCTCAGAAAATAAAAAAGGGTTGGGGATGGAGGTCAGTGCAAAGGTCCTGGGTTCCATCCCCAGAACTGTACTGAACATGCACCAATGTTTTTCTTTCCGCTGTCCCTAAAAGAGGTACCATGACAACTATTTTCGTAGCATTTACATCGTATGAGTATCGCAGGCCACTTAAAGATGGTATTTTCCCTCTTTGTGGTGCTGGGGATAAAGCTGAGCTAAAGCTCACCCTGGTTGCTCCACCTCAGTAGAGACTAGAATCCGGCGCACTGGCCACACCCACGGGGCGGGGCTATCTTTAGCCACACCCACATTTGACCTAGGGGTGGAGCTACAGTGTAAACCTCCAAACTCCCTGTCCAGGGGGCGGAGCCAGGCCCGCTCCGGCGCGCAGTGGGCGGAGCCTGCACGCTGCGCTCAAGGGGCGGAGCTACGGCCCCGCCCCCTGGCGCCGGGACTGCGCTGGGCCCCGGGTGGGAGTGGGCTCCGTGTCCTCCCGCCGGGCTGGCCCTGCTCACGGTGCTGAGCTTGCTGGCCGTCAGCAGCACCCGTCTCTCCGCCAGCAGCGCGGCGAACAGGCCCACGAGGTTCTCATCCGTCACGGCCACCACCAGCTCCGTGAGGTTTCTCTGCACGAAGAGGGGCACGTGCTGGGCCTCTCCTTTGGGGTGCAGGGATCAGCTCCCCGAGTTCCCGCCCGCCGCCCCACTCACATTCTCAGGAATGGATGGCAGGCAGCCAGAGTCGGGCACCACAAAGCAGGGAAGCTGTGGGGACAGGTTGGCGAGGGGACTCGGTCAGTCCCGGGCTCGGGGCTCCCGCTGCCCAGCACCCCGGGCCCCCAAAGTGCTCACCAGCCTGCTCTTCCCAGGCACAGGCGGGGCTCCTTGCCCGCTGGAGATGGCCGCGCCGCTGCCCTGGGGGACGGGGAGAGCGGTGGTCGTCAGGCCTGGGTGCAGCCCCCCATCACTGCCTGGGAGTGTGTGTGGGGCACTCACCAGCTCCAGCCGCGGTGTGGCCTGGGGTCCGGGCGGGTCCTGCTGCAGCAGATTTAGGAGAGTTTCCTCGGCCTCGGAGACCTGGGTGAAAGCGGGGGTCTGAGTCAGAAGGTGGCTTTGAGACTCCCGGTTTTGGCTCAGGCTGAGTGGTCAGGGAGAAGCCGAGGGACTCAGGTCCGGGTGGGAGTTTGGGGTTCGGGGAAGCGGCAGCTGGTCTCACTTGGTCCTGGGCTAGCAGGTCCCCCACGGTGTTCAGCACCTTGTAGAACACCTCAAACCACGGCAGGTGGCTGTGGAGAGAAGAGGCAGGGTCCAGAAGCCTCTGGAGACCTCCGGCTTTTCTACTACTGGGCGCCATCCCAGACTCCCCCAGACCACACCTGAGGATGCAGAGGCAGCTCCGGGCCCCGGCTCGCAGGCGGCAGAAGCCAAATCTCCGGTTGCCCACCAGGTCCGTGAGGGCAAAGGTGAAATGCTGCACCGCAGGGCTGGGGGGCTCCCTGTGGTTGGAAGAGGCTCTCGGGGAGACCTGGCGTCCCAGCTGCCCCCCACCCCCCGGGTAGTGCTGTGCCCGCCAGGCCAGGCCCTGACTGTGTAGGTCCCTAGCTTTTCTGGTCACTTAGTAGCTAATTCTGTCATAGGTTTCTGAGTGGAGGGGTCTGGAATAGTCAGTCTCTGGGGCCCGGGGTCCGTGGGGGTCAGAATTTCAATGCCCGAGTCTCTGGGTCCATATGTATGTGTATTGGCCCTCCCTGGTGGTCAGGGCCCCTGATTGTTGGGGTCCCTGGAGAGCCCTGGGGTGTTTAATCCTCAGAGTTTTTCTGTGTCTGACCCCTTCCATACCTTTCCACATCAAAAGGGAAACAGAACTTGGGCACCATCTGCATGGCCTCCTGGAGATGAGAGGAACAGGACTGTCACTCGGGTCAGACCCCATCCCCAGGCTCTGGGCCCAAAGCACAGACTGCTGTCCTGCCCCCAGGTCTGGCCCTGGCCCAGCCCTGAGGGAGTAGGGGCTCCCCTGAATACCTGGTCCCTGAAGTCCGGGGGGAACTGCCGCAGGATGAGGGGATCTGTATAGGAGAGAAGCTTCTAAGTTCAGGGCATCGAGTCCCCCGTACCCTCCCCATGCTCCCCACTTACCTTCCTGTAGGGAGCTGGGGCGGGCTGCCTCGAAGAACCAGTCAAACACGGCAGTGGGGCTCCCTCTGTGGGACGGGAGGGGGCTTCAGGGGTCCAGGGCCTGCTTCTGGGTATGTGGGGTTGTACCTGCCCCTCAGCACAAGTGTGTGATTGTGCATGCAGCCCAAGTGTGCTGGCGTGTGCATGGCCCCAGGGGGATGTAGTGGTGTGTGATTGTGCGAGGCTGTATGTACAACAGAGTTGCTTGTGCATAGTGAGAGTGTAACTGTGCATCTGTGTGCCTGGCTTGTGTGCGCGTGCAGTTGTGTGTGTGCACGCGCGTGTGAGTGTATGGTTCTGTCTGGAAGGATGACTGTCCCCAGGATCTGTGGGGCAGGGCGGTGAACAAGTGTGACAGGTGGATTGCATCACACCTGCCTGTTCGCTCGGGGCTGTGTTGCTGGGAAAGCGTGCAAGGACACCGTGGCTCAGCCGTGGCTCTGCAGGAAATTTCAGTGGCACACCGCCTAGCCCTGTGGCTGACCCTACATCCCTCCCCGGAGCCCCACAGCCTCTGTCTTCCTCCCTGGCCCCCACATCCCACAGAGGTCAAGGAAATGCCAAGGGGCATGCACCCAGAGGTGGACAGATACTCCCAGAGTGACAGACTGAATCCCTGAGCCAGAGCAGGAGAGAAAGATGGAGAGAGTGAGAGAGAGAGACAGACAGACAGATCGGCCGAGGCCAGCACGAACAGGCCCAGAGCAGTGCGCATGGGGTAGGCCTGCTGTGGTCCTGCCCTGGCGCCTGCCACCTGCCCCTGTGGGTGGCGGTACCTCCCGGGCCTGCCCGGCCCTGGCCCGGAATCAGCCCACAGGGTGAGGGAGGGGACGGCTCTTACTCAGCTGTTGTTCCCATGGTCCCCGCAGGGCTGGCCCGGCTTGGCTGGGCCTTCTCCCAGGGGTCCCGGGCCCCCTGCTTGCTAGGGCTGGGCCTCGTCCAGCTCAGCTTCCTGTGTGACTGACAGAGGAAGTTTGACAGAGTAGTGACGTCCCGGTCCCCGGACGCAGGCCCCTGCCCCCACCGGCAGCGAGAAACCCAGGCGATCTTGCTTCCTGGCCCTGCCCGGGCCGGGTGGGCAGGAGGCAGCAGGGCTCCTCAGGTCCGTCCTGCCCCGCTGAGCCATGTTGGGCCCGCACCTCCCTTCCCCTTCTCAGCAGCAGCGGGGATACCCTGGGCCCCAAATGCTTCCCCTTCCTTTAACTCTGGCTCTGCCCCTTGGTCCTTGTGCATGGAGCTGCCCTCCAGGGCCCCTAGGGGAGCTGGCCAGGCAGGAGCCAGGCCAGGCCAAGGGGCAGTCAGCACCCAGGCTCTCTCGGGGAGTGGGGGGGCACACTTGTCATCTAGCGCTCTGGGAGGCTGAGGCAGGAGGATCACAAGTTTGAGCCCAGAGCTCAGCACAAAGGCCCGGCTTCAGTCTCTTGCACTGCCACAGACAGACAATGTACACACACGCACACTCACGCCGTGGACACCAGGGGACCAGCAGAGCACAGGGCAGGGCCCAGGGCCCACCATGCGCCCTCCGCAGCAGCAGGAGGGTAAAGGAAATCTGCAGAAACAGGCCAGGCAAACAATTCTTTATTTATAGAGGGCGAGGCAGCGGGGAGGATGGTGGGGTTCACGGTGGGGACCCCTCTTTCCTGGGGCTTCAGGCCTTTGATCTCTTCTTGTTCAGCCAAAGTAGGAGAGACTGAGGGGAGGTGGGGTGGGGGGGGTCAGAGAGCAGGCAGCAAAAGAGGGGGGCCAGGGCCTCATGGGACCCGTGGCGAGGGGTCAAAAGTCATCCAGGGCGTGCAGGTGTAGAGGTGCCTAGTGGCACTTTTTTTTTGGAGAGGTCAAAGGTGAAGAAGGCCTCTCAAGTTAAAGATGGAGTCCACTAGGCCATGAAGCAGGGCTCAGGGGGATGGAGGAGCTGGGGAGCGGTCAGAGGTGAGAGTGGGGTGCAGGGTCACAAGCAGGCCAGGGATGCAGCCATCTAGGGAAGGCTGAGGGTCAGGGGGAGGGCTGTCCCCGGTCCTAGGCCACCTCCTCCTCCGCCTCCTCCTCGAACTCGCCCTCCTCGGCCGTGGCATCCTGGTACTGCTGGTACTCGGACACCAGGTCGTTCATGTTGCTCTCGGCCTCGGTGAACTCCATCTCGTCCATGCCCTCGCCCGTGTACCAGTGCAGGAAGGCCTTGCGGCGGAACATGGCCGTGAACTGCTCCGAGATGCGCTTGAACAGCTCCTGGATGGCCGTGCTGTTGCCGATGAAGGTCGCTGCCATCTTGAGGCCGCGAGGCGGGATGTCACACACGGCCGTCTTGACGTTGTTGGGGATCCACTCCACGAAGTAGCTGCTGTTCTTGCTCTGCACGCTCAGCATCTGCTCGTCCACCTCCTTCATGGACATGCGGCCCCGGAACACGGCGGCCACCGTCAGGTAGCGGCCGTGGCGCGGGTCGCAGGCTGCCATCATGTTCTTGGCATCGAACATCTGCTGGGTGAGCTCGGGCACGGTCAGGGCGCGGTACTGCTGGCTGCCCCGGCTGGTGAGGGGTGCGAAGCCTGGCATGAAGAAGTGCAAGCGCGGGAAGGGCACCATGTTGACCGCCAGCTTGCGCAGGTCTGCGTTCAGCTGGCCCGGGAAGCGCAGGCAGGTGGTCACCCCGCTCATGGTGGCCGACACCAGGTGGTTGAGGTCACCGTAGGTGGGTGTGGTCAGCTTGAGGGTGCGGAAGCAGATGTCGTACAGGGCCTCGTTGTCGATGCAGTAGGTCTCATCCGTGTTCTCCACCAGCTGGTGCACGGACAGGGTGGCATTGTAGGGCTCCACCACGGTGTCCGACACCTTGGGCGAGGGCACCACGCTGAAGGTGTTCATGATGCGGTCAGGGAACTCCTCGCGGATCTTGCTGATGAGCAGGGTGCCCATGCCCGAGCCGGTGCCACCCCCCAGCGAGTGTGTGAGCTGGAAGCCCTGCAGACAGTCACAGCTCTCCGCCTCCTTCCGAACCACGTCCAGGACGGCGTCCACCAGCTCCGCGCCCTCTGTGTAGTGGCCCTTTGCCCAGTTGTTGCCAGCCCCAGACTGGCCTGCAGAGGGAAACGGGGGGACCATGTGAGTGCTTTTGGGGAGCCCCACCCTGCACAGGTCTGCTCCACCCTGAGGACCCACACTAGTGGTTCACAGCTGTTATCTAGCACTCCGGGAGGCTGAGGCAGGAGGATGGCAAGTTCAAGCCCAGCCTGGTCAATATATGATATGGAGAGATCCTGTCTCAATAAAGTAATAATAAAAAAGGGTCCAGGGATGTAGGTCAGAGTAAAGGTCCTGGGTTCAATCCCAGATACTGCAAAAAACAAAAACAAAACCACCAAAAAAAGATTATGAATTACCTGATACTAATTACTGTTATATTATTTACTAGCGTAATTTGGTTTTTTGGGGAACATTGCAGGCAGTGCTCTGCCACTGAGCTGTACCCCAGCCTCTTTTTCTTTGTGACGCTGGGGATTGAACTCAGGCCCTCTTCACTTGGTGACATCTCTGGCCCCTCTCAACATTTTTTCATTTTTGAGACTCAACAGAGTCTGCCTAGGTCACTCAGTGGTCAGGCTGGGCTTGAACTTCTGCCTCAGCCTCCCACAGTGCTGGGGTGACAGGCTTGCATCACAGTGCCAGCTCTGTCACTGAACTACATCCCAGATCCAGGGCTGGGGATGAAACCCAGAGCTTTGGGAGCCCTCAGGCAAGAGTCCTACAGCTGAGCTACATGCCCCATCCCCAAATTTATTTTTTAATTGATTCAAAAAAATCCACAGAAATTATACATATTAGCTGGGTGTAATGGTGCATATATGTAACCCCGTTACTTGGGGAGGCTGAGGCAGGAGAATCACTGTGAATTTGACACCAGTCTGGACTACATAGTGAGACCTAGTATTGAAAAAAAAACCCAAAGTACATATTGTGGGGTGCCACGCGATGCTCTGATACATGTATACTTTGTGTAAATTTATACGAGGTTAAATGTATCTATCTTCTCATTCATCTTTTAGGGCAAAAAGCTTCACAGTCTTTCCTTTTAGCTGTTTGGAATGTGCAGTACATTACTGTGCTCCTGTTACCTTGTCTGCAGCAGCACGCTCTCTACGGCTATGAAATTATTATTATTATTATTATTCATGGGGAATATTAGCATTCATTGAGCCCCCACAGCTGAGCAGGCGCTCTGCCGCGGAGCTGCATTTCCAGCCCTACTATGATTACTCTTTTCCTTGCTTCCATCTGTGTCCATGCATGCAGAAGCATCCTAGGAAAACTAAATCAAGTCACATAAATGAGCTCGCAGCCACCCAATTTCTTTCTTGACTCATTGCGCAAGTCCTCCCTTCCGCCAGAGGGCGCCCGTGAGCAGCGAGTCCGCTCCTCCCTCCTCCCCTCAGCCCTCCGTAGCTCCCACCTCCCCGGGGCCAAAGCCCAGTCCTCCTGCAGCCGCAGGGGCCTGCTCCACCCGCCCGGCCGTCCCCTCTTTGCTCTTGGCTCCCTGGGCTGCAGCCACACAGGCGTCTGCTGTTCTAAACTGTCAGGCTCTGGCTTGCTTCAGGGCCTCCTTTGCATGGAGCTCGAGGCTGCCTGGAATTTTCTTTTTTTTGCTCAGATCTTTGCATAGCTCTTCCTGCCTTCTCCTTCAGGTCTTTGCTCAGAGTGGCCTCTTCATAAAAGCCATCTCTGACGTCCCCACCTCTGACCTTTGTGGCCCCAACTGGCACTCCCGTGCCCTTACCTCGTTCTGTTTTTCTTGGCAAACACCAGTCACCCTCAATCTTTTCCTTTCTCTGATCCTGGGGGTTGAACCCACAGATTTTGCACTGAGCTCCAGCCTTTTTAGTTTTAAATTTTGAGACAGGGTCTTTAAAGTCACTAAATTAGCAAACGGAGCTCGACTTGTGATCCTCCTGCCTCAGCCTCCCAGAGTCCTGGGATGACAGGCGTCCGCCACCACATCCAGCTCGGGGGCCACACTTTCACCACCCTGTCCCTGTCCTTCCTTGTCCTGGAGGCCGCAGAAGCTGTTGGTCCAACCAGGGACCACCGCGGTCACTCTCGGGTGCTTCACACTTTTGGGCTAATATTGGTGGATCTTCACAGCTATGACCGGAAGGGCGTGGCATCATCTTTCAGATCTCTGAGGTGATCAGAGAGGAGCAGTCGCTTGTTTGGGGTCACACAGCGTATACCCTTAGTCCCTGGATGTCAGGCTCTAACCTGCCCTGTGTGTGTGTGCGCCGGGGTGGGGATTGCAGCCAGCCTGAAGCAGAAGAGGCCCTTTGAAGCAGCATCACAGGGTAAGACCACCCCCTTGTGTTTCACCCCTGCATGACCAAGTGTGAGGTCCTGAGTTCGATCCCCGGTACAAAAAAAGAAAGAAATAATAGCAACAGCAACAAATGCTGTTTTACCTTTTCCCGGGAGCCAGTGAACAACCTTAATTTTTTTGTTTTGTTAAGACAGGGTCTCTCTACACAGTTCAGCTTGGCCTTGAACTCACTTTATAGCCTGGGCTGGCTTTGAACTTGCAGTGATCCTCCCGCCTCAGCCTCCCCAGTGCCGAGATGACAGGCGTGCGCCACCCCCCTTAGCCCTTGCTCATTAGTTGCTGAATTAGTGAAGTGGCAGAGCCGGCATTTGCACCCTGCAAATGCACCATTAAGACGCCGCCTCGCACCGTGATTCATGGCTGTAATCCCATCCCTCTGGGAGGCTGAGGCAGGAGGAGGGCAAACTTGATTATGACCTCGGCTACACAGTGAGGTGAGCTCAAGGTTGACTGGCTACACAGTAAGGCTCTGTCTCAAAAAAGAGAACATAAAGGGAAGCGGCCATGCCTGGAAACCTCCCGACCTGTCTGCTCTCTCCATCCCTGTGTACCGAGTAGCCTTTGTGTCCCCTCACATTTCCCGGGGCCCTCACTGACTCTGTGGAGTTACGTGGAACATTTTCTTTCTCCCTTCTTTCATTTATTTTTTTCTGGCATTGGGGTTTGAGCCCAGGGCCTGCACGCTGAGCTCCATCCCCGGCCAAGTCCCTCAGTTACCCAGGCTGGGCTGGAGCTTGCAATCCTCCTGCCTCAGCCTCCCACAGCGCTGGGACGACCGGTGTAGGTCATCGCGTCTCCCTGAGGTGGACGGAATAAGGAAGCCCCCTCCTTGCGCCCTGGGCCTGCCCGACCGGGACTCACCGAACACGAAGTTGTCGGGCCTGAAGATCTGGCCGAAGGGGCCTGAGCGGACGGAGTCCATGGTGCCGGGCTCCAGGTCCACCAGCACCGCTCGGGGCACGTAATTCCCTCCTGCGGGGGAGCAGATGGAGGGCAGGTGGCCTGAGCGCGGGGAGCCGAGGCAGGCGCCGGGAACCTGCTGTCTCCCCGCCAACCCGCCCCACCCGCGGGCTGCCCTGCGCCCTGCCCTACCCGTGGCCTCGTTGTAGTAGACATTGATCCGCTCCAGCTGCAGGTCACTGTCCCCGTGGTAGGTGCCGGTGGGGTCGATGCCATGCTCGTCGCTGATCACCTCCCAGAACTACAGGGGTGCGGGGACGGGGGAGGGCGAATGGGGGTCAGGCCCAGCTCCCCGCACTGCACTCAGGCTGCAGCCTGCTCCCGGGCAAGGTGACAGGGCCTGGCCGAGATGGAGAGAGGGAGGCCGGGGTGCAGGCGGGTGACGGCCTGTGCCAGCCCGGCTGCGTGGCCCGGGGAGGGCGCGGTCCTTTGTGCGCGCGCGGAGGGCGCAGCGGCCAGCTGTGCGGCCAGCTGTGGCCAGCGGACAGCGGAGGGGGCTGGGCCCTGCCCCGCGCGTCCTCCGCCTCTTTGTTCCCAGCCGCCCGCCCCGCGCCCCTCCCCCGCTGCCCCGGGGGCGCCGGCCTTTTGGGGACCCCGGTCCCGCCGGAGCGCCAGGCCGGGGGGAGCCGGGGCCGAGCCGGGGCGCACGCACCTTGGCCCCGATCTGGTTGCCGCACTGGCCGGCCTGCAGGTGCACGATCTCCCGCATGGCTGCTGCGGACGCGGGGTGGACGCGGGGCTGGACGCGGGGCTGGACGCGGGGTCGCGGGCGCTCGGAGCTGCGGCGACAGCGGCGGGTGGCGAGCTCTGTCCTGCGCCCCCGAGCGCCGCTATAAGGCCGGCGGGCGCGCGTCACCGTCACCGCCGGTCCGTCCGCCCCGCCCCCGGTCCCGCCCCGGGACGCAGCTGTGTGTGCTGGGCGGGAGGCAGGCGCGGCCCTCCCGGAGCCTGCGAGGCCGCGGGGTCCCCTGCGTGTCCCCATCGCGCCCCCTCCCTGCCTCAGTTTCCCTGCGCGTGCCTGCCTTCCTGCTCCACGCAGACCTCTTTTGCTAGAACTTTCGCTTGGCCTGGAGCGCTTTGGAGTGAGGCCGAGCTGGGGGCTCCGGGTAGCCAGGGGTCCTGAGAGTGGCCCTGGGCACCTCTGCTGGGCTTGAGTGCCACCCTTGCAGGTGGACACAGCCGGGCAGACACATCAAAGTCTAATATGTACAGCTGGATTACAATGGGTCTTCCCAGATCAAGATCTCTGCTCCCCTGTCTCTCCCTCTCTCTTCTGACAGGGTCTTGATATGTAATCCGGTCTGGTCTTGACCTCATGAAGTCGCTTAGGCTGGCCTCAAATTCACAGTGATCCTAATGCTTCAGCCTCTTGAGTGTTGGGATTACAGGCATGAGCCACAATCCCTGGCTTCAGTTTTTTTTATTTATGTATGTATGTATGTATTTATTTATTTATTTTTGGTGCCGGGGATCAAACTCATGACCTCGAGTTTGTCAAGCAGGCACTTAGCTAAACCCCCAGCCCCTCTTTGTTTTTTGGTCTTTTTCCTTTTTATCGGTACCGGGAATCGAATTCATGACTGCCTGCTTGCAAGGCAGGTGCTTATGCCACTGAGCTAAATCCCCAGCCCCTGTCTTTTTTTTTTTTTTTAATTCCAATTTCTTTTTCTTTTTTTCTTTGAGACAGGGTCTCTATGCACTTCAGGCTGGCCTTGAGCTCACTTTGTAGCCCAGGCTGGTCTCAAACTCACAACAGTCCTCCTGCCTCAGCCTCCCGAGTGCTGGGATGACAGGCGTGAGCCACCACACCCGGCTTGATTCCAATTTCTTACAAACCCTTCTCTTACCTTCATGGTTCAATGCCTGCCCTCTCCCTTTGGTACTGGGGATGAAACTTATTTTTATTTTGACCCTGAGTCTTGCCCAGTGGCCTAGAATTTCCACTCTCCTCCTCAGCCTCCCAAGTGTCTGGGACAGCGGGTGTGCACACCGCACCCAGCTCCTGCACATCTCTCATTATTAGCTCTATGACTGCGCTCGGGCCAGTTCTGTTTGCATTTTGTCGTCTGCCTGGTGATGTGGCCAAGGCCTGCACTCCAGGCTGTGGGAGGGACCAGGGCGAAGGCCGGTGAGCACGGTCATATCTGTGCACTTATTATCAGGAACCTGCAGGACTTCCGGGGCTGCCTGAAAGTGGAGGTCACACTTCTGGGGGCCACTTCCTGCCTCCTGCTCTGCCTCCCAGGAAGCCACCGCCTCCTCCTGCTGCCCCCTGCTCACCCATGGTTTGTTCTGAGACGAGGTCTGCCATGTACTTTCAGGCTGGCCTTGAACTCCCAGCGACCTGCCCGGCCGCTGAGTGCCTGCACCACAGGCCTGTGCCACCCACAGCTGGGGCTGGGGACTGTCGTGGGAAAAGCAGTGCTGGCTCTGGTGGTTCAGCCTCTGATTTTATGGGCTGCACGTCTGCATGGGGAATCAGCTTGGGTTAGCACCTCTCTGTCAGGGCTGCGTCCCCTCCCCACGCATCCATCCGAGGTTTTCCCTGGCCACGTCCACAGTACCCTGCTGTCCCTCCTTTTTGCAAGAACCTGTGAGAGCTACAGGTTCTTCAGCTGTGATATCTACCTGAATCAAGGTGTTTGCTTCTATCAAGCAAGCGAGGGTAAAGCATCCTGTGAATCGGGCTTACTAACATCTCTACGGAGTGTGTCCCTTACCCGGAGGTGTCATTCCTAGACGTGAACTCTGATGTGGTGGTAGTGTGTCTCTGGAGTCCCAAACACTGGGAAGTGTGACTTGAGCAAGGATCTGGGGCAGTGTGGTGTACCTTGTCTTACAAAACAAAAGGCAAACAGCAAAATGACCAAGTCTGGAAAACGGGAAGGCGGAGGTTGGTGGAACAGTTTCTTATGAAGCAGGAAGATCACCGAGTTCAAGGCTGGCCTGAACTGCATAGCAAGAACTGGTCTCAGGAAAAGCCAGAAAAGAAAGAAACAAAGAAACAAAGAGAAGGAAAGGCAGGCAGCCAGGAATGGCTGTGGGTGTCTGTTTCCTAGGCCTGCTGGTAACAGAGTATCCCAGGCCATTTGTTAAAACCACAGACTTGCGTTACTAGCCAGTTCTGGGGTCAGAAGTCCAGACTTAAATTATCAGCAGAGCCCCGCTGTCCCCTTCCTACGTCCTGCTGCTTGCCAACAATCAGAGTTATTCCTTGATTGTTTCTCAGACAAGGGTCTCAAAACTGGCCTCAGACTCCTGCACCCGGGCAGTCCTCCTGCCTCAGCCTCCTGAGCGTCAGGGATGCCACCCGGCTGGCAGCACTGCTTGGCTATGGGCAGCCCCCTCTCTGCCTCTGTTGTCACCTGCCTTTGTCCTTCACCTGTGTCTGTGTCTCTCTGTGTGTCTGCTGTTCTTGAAGAACACCAGGACCAGATGTGGTGGCTCCTGCCTGTCATCCCAGACACTGGGAGGCTGAGGCAGGAAGCTCACGAGTTTGAGTCCAGCCTGGGAAACTTAGCAAGATCCTGTCTCAGAATGCAAAAAGGGCTGGGGATGTGGCTCAGTGGCAGAGCGCACAGCATGCACCATCCCCTGGCTCCATCCCCAGCACCGAAAGCCAAGTAGATAATGATACCTGTGACACCCACTCATCTGTAGGACTGCACCCCAAGAGCCTCCTTGCACCTCAGGGTACTGGGGATTGTGACATCAGCACACCTTTTGGGGACACACAATGAAGCCTGCTACCTGGCTGGGTGTGGCCCATGCCTTTCATCCAAGCTGCTTGGGAGGCTGAGGCAGGAGGGTCTCATGTCTGAGGTCAGCCTGGAAAATGTATCAAACACTGTCTCAAAACAAAACCAACTGCTGTGTTATCAAAGAAGTAGATTAATGGAGCTCTGCCCCGCCAGGATCAGAACAGCTGCTGCACAGAGGAAGGGCACAGGGGCTGATGGACCCTCAGTTCGGTTTGGTTTGGCTTCTGTGAGACACAATTGTTGTGTTTTGTTTTGTTTTGTTGAGTCAGGGTCTGGATATGTGGTTCACGCTGCGGTTGGGCTCACTTTGTAGCCCAGGCTGGCCTGATCTCATGGGGATCCTCCTGCCTCCTGCTGGGATGACAGGTGTGCACCCCATGCCCAGTTTAACACTGCAGAATTTCCAGGCTGCTCCTGGAATGCTGATCACTGGGCACAGGGCTGGCGGGCAGAGCAACTCAAGATTCCTAGCTGGGAGCAGAGGTCGCCCTGTGGCATCCAGGGCAGCGCTGTGGCCTCTGCCCAGTGACCTAGCCAAGGCTGCCTCTGTTCCTGTGGCTGCTGTTACAAACTATCACAGTTGTAGCATTTCAGGCTCAGGGAGCTGAGAAGCCCAGGACAGAGACTCCTGGTGCTTCATGAACTACAGGTGTTGTCAGGCTGCCTGTCTTTCTGGAGGCTCCAGGAAATCCCATCTCTCTGCTTCTGAGGGCCCAGCATGCCTTGGCGTGTGGCCCCTCCCACCATCTTCAGAGCCAGCTGCATAGAATCATCTCCCCTCTATCTCACCCCCCCCATATCTGATTTATTTATGATTTTAGGTGCTGGGGAGCGGTCCCAGGGCTTTGGGTGTGCTGAGCATGGGCTCAGCCTTTATGATTCTTCATAAAGGTGGCAGAGGGTGAGGCCATACATGTCATCCCAACCATCTGGGAGGCTGAGGCAGGAGGATCACAAGTTTGAGCCCAGCCTGGGCAACTTAGTGAGAGCCTGCCTCAAAAGAAAATGAATAGATTAAAAAAAAAAAGAGCTGGGGATGTCGGTCAGTGTGAAGGTCCTGGGTTCGAAGCCCAGTACCCCCAACACAAATGTGATGACAGTGGACCCCCTCAGATAGCTCAGGAGGACTCCTCACCCCAGAGCCCTTGGCTTCTCCCAATCTGCAAAGCCCTGGGTGCCCCGGGCCGGATCCCACACTCAGGTCCCAGTGGCAGGGGCTTCCCGACCCATGCAGGTGAGGGTTCCGGGAAGGGATGGAGGCAAAACTCTGGCCGGCCTGGCCAGGGGCTCTGAGCTCACCCCTGCCAGCGGTCACCCAGCAGCAGAGCAGCCTGGGAGGCCCCTGCAGCCAGGCCCCTGGGCTGCCACCCTGCCCTTCTCCTGCAGACCCTCAAGAACCGGTGGCTGCAGCAGTACAGCCAGGAATCGGCCAACCCGGGGATCCCCGTGCTCCTGGCCTGTGGCACCGTCTCCAGCACCTGTGGCCAGATCGCCAGCTACCCCCTGGCTCTGGTGCGGACCCGAATGCAGGCCCAAGGTGAGCGCTGGCTGGGAGCACGGGCCAGGGAGGTCTCTCTGCTGGGCCCCCACCCTCCTCCCTGACTCCTGAGTGGGGGAGCCCGAGCTGAGCCCAACACGTGCCTTGTGGCCTTGGTGGACCCGTGTTTGGTATGGCCAGTGGCACCCTTTCCCCTTGGGAGCTGAGGGTGCACAGCTGCATGGGCCTGGGCAAAGCATGCTGGGAGTCAGCCTAGGCTGAGGTCACCGTGGGCAGTGCCCTGGCTTCTCCAGGTGGGCAGCTTGAACTTATTTGCAGGAGGCCGGAGCAGGCTGAGGAGAGCCAGGGCCCCGCCTGGCTGCTGCTGTTCTCCGGATTTTTCTTTATGGGTTTTTTGTCCTGAAGGATCCATTTCCTACAGGATATCTTGGGTCTGTGTTGGTGACCAGGGAGCTATGGGTGGGTAAGGGATGTGCGTCCCCAGGCAGAGTGAAGAGGCAGAAAGCTTTGCCATAGAGCATTCTCCAGTGAAGTATGGACTTAGAGGTAGATAATGGAGGGATTACTGATTACTCTGGGTAATCTTCTTTTTGTCTTTTTGAGACATGGTCTCCCTCTGCAGCTCAGGCTGGCCTTGAGCTCACTTTGTAGCCCAGGCTGGTCTCAGATTTGCAAAGATCCTCCTGCCTCAGCCTCCCGAGTGCTGAGATTACAGGAATGTGCCACCACGCCTGGCTTACCCTGGCTAATTTTCTATTATGCCAGGCCTGGTTCCTGCCTCTCATCTCAGCATTTGGGAGGCTGAGGCAGGAGGGCTGCATTGCATTTGAGCTCACCCTGCACTACACAGTGAGTTCAAAGCCAGCCTGAACTCTGGAGTGAGAACAGGGAGGGAACAGTGGCACTCGAGTCACTGGCCACCGTCTTTCCTGGCCTGGTCATTCAGGAGGTGTTCCTAAATGCGCCCTGGCTGTGATTAGCAGGTGATGCCTGGTGGCCCATCCTGTCTGATCTGTGTGATTGACAGGCTACATCTTTTTGTCCAATGAGCCTGCCATGCCCTCATGTCTCGCTTCAACCTCAAATTCGAAACCTGAACAAGTACATTTTCCATCTCCCTAGCATAGAGAGGGTATTGGTGTTGGCCCCAAAACCTCACTGGGAGAGATCTCCCACCTTTTAACTAGTGTGGGGTTGTTGGATGAGGAATGGGGGTTGCCAGGCCCTCACCCAAGAGGTGGAGGTGGACTCGGTGCCCTCCTCCTGCAGGGGATCAAATGTGCTCAGCTTTAACCGGAAAGCAAACAGCTGCTGGGGTGTGGCTCAGTGGTTAGCGCTTGTCTGGCGTGAGTGAGGCCCTGGGTTGTGTCCCTGGGAAAGAGAGAGAGAGAGAGAGAGAGAGAGAGAGAGAGAGAGAGAGAGAGAGAGAGAGAGGAAAACAAGCCAGCAAGTAAGCAGGCTCCCTATTTTTAAGTGGGAAATGGGAAACAAAAGGTGCCCATTTCTAGGGAGCTCCGCGGTAGATTGTTTGCCTGCAATGTGGGCACGGAGCCTGGGGTTCTATTTCCAGCACCAGCCCCCAGATTCCTATTTTTTCAACCACCAGGCTCATCGCCTTCCTTGAAATGGGCAGCCAGCACGTGAGGGTGGCTATTAGGACTCAGGCCTCGGGATGTGGAGGTCACAGGGAAGGCTGGCACGCACACGCATATGCCCAGCACTCTGGGAGGCTGAGGCAGGAGCCTCACAAATTCAATCCCAGCCCAGGCAATTGAGTGATTTAGTGAGCCCCTGTCTCAAAAAGGGGCGCTGGGGGAGGAGGGGCTGGGGATGTAGCTCAGTGCAAAGGCCCTGGGCTCCATCTCCAAGTCCAGAACAAACAAACCCACAACAACCACAAAGGGAGAAACAGTTCCTGGAGATGGGGCGCATTCTGCTCAAGTCTCCCCCTTTCTGAGGTCCATGAAACCTGGGGAAGTCCTGCCCGAGCTGTGAGCTGCCCCTCTTGGAGGTGTGGTGCTGGCATTTCTGTTCCGTGTGAGTTTTCTGGCGCTGTTGAGATGCAGCCCAGCCCCCCTCCACCCTGCAGGGAGACAGGGAGTCCTTTGCTCTGTATCAATGACAAAAAGGACGTTTCTAGCTGGGGCCGTACCTCAGTGGCAGAGCCCCGGCTGGCTTCTATCCCTAGCACTATAAAAAACAAACCAGCAAACCCCCAAACATCCACAGATAGATCCTACAGCTTTAAATATACCAGCAGGTGCCACCGCACGCCCACCTTCCAGGCGAGGAGCGGAGGCTCCGGGTCCGGGTCCGGTGTGGCCCCAGACTGGAGGCTGGGGACACAGCCAGGGAGCCTGCGATTTCTGAGGCCAAGGCCCTGGGCTCTTTATCAGAGCACAGGATGCCGTAGCAACTTTGTTACTTGGTCTTTAAAAAAAAAAAAAAGGAAAAACTGGCAGTCAAATGGATTGTCTTTCAGGGACAAAATGTTGCTAGTGTGGAGGCAGCCGTGTGACCATCACGTGTCGAGTTTCTTCGTGGGTCACGTGTCTGCCCCCCACAGAGCTGGCTGGGACAGTGGTGCGTGTGCGCATGCGCAATCAGCTTCCAGGCCTCCGCTGTCTTTGTGCGGGGCTGTGGACCCCTGACCCCTGTCCTGGAGGTCCCCCTTGTCCTGGAGGTGCCCCTGTCCTCTCTCCCTGGCCGCTTGCCTTCCAGCTCAGCACCCAGACCTTAGCCCTGACACCTCAGCTGGGTCTGATTTCCTCCAGCGCTGGGTGTGGACCCCACCTGCCCCCCAGAGGGGGAGACAGAGCCATCTGGGACTGACTGTGCGGGCCGGAGGCTGAATGAGCCGTTAGAACCCGTCCCGAGTCCGGGCACACACTGGCTCTATGCAAGCCGTGCCTGGCGCCGCTGGCACCCAGCAGTGGGTGCGGGTGGGCAGCCTGGGGAGGGGACAATGGCGTGTTTTTGCCCGGAATAGGAGGATTTCCTGGGAGGGGGGTGAGCAGTAGGGCTGAGCTGGGGGTGGGGGTGCTTCTCTAGCTCACCCCACTTTCAAGGCGTGGAGGATGCAGGTGTCATTAGTGACGTAGCTGCAGGACCACATAGGTGTTTATGACAGCCGGTGACCTCAGCTCGGGCACTGGATGTGGATCATCGCTCCCACGTTGATCTGCGGCCCTGTGGGGTGGGGTGGGGTGGGGTATGCGATACTGCTGGAGGCCTGGAGGACAGAGAGTGGGAAATAGCCAAACTTTTTGTCTCTGATAGATTGCTCGGTCTCTCTTATATGGAAAAGAGGATGTCAGTTTTCTTTTCTTTGAGACAGGGTCTCACTCTGCAGTGCAGACTGGCCTTGAACTCACTTTGTAGCCCAGGCTGGTTTAGAACTCATGACACTTGTGCCTCAGCCTCCCAAGCGCTGGGCTTACAGGATGCGCCACCATGCCTGGCCCAGGGTACGAGTTTCTGATTTTCTGCTAAACTAGGCAAAGGCACGAACATCAGTGGAAGACGTCCCTCACGCCCATGCCTGGCTTGGACAGATTTTATCTTTTCAGAGGAGAGGCCTGGCTTGTCATCTCACCAAGAGAACGGGTGGGCAGTCTCCTTATTTTATATCGGACACTGGTAGGAGTTCCTGCCCCACATCTCTAAGGGGTGGGAATTCGAGTTAGGCTACGAAAAGGGGTGGGGCATCTCTTTATTTCATATTAGACACAGGCAGCATTTCATTTCCGGTTTCATGGGGGGGAAGGGGCGGGGCTTCCTGTTACACCAGGAAAAGAAAAGAGACTTCCGGTTAAACACCTGAAAATAATGGGACTTCCGGTGTCCCTGGGGGAGGAAGGCCTTCCCCGTTAGGAGGTCCCGCAACTCGCCTTCTGCTTTATGCACCGGAAGGACGGGGGTTTCCTGTCTCCGAGGGAAGGGGTTTAGCGTCCTCTTACTCTGCACCTTAGAGATGAGGAAAGTTTCTTCCTGGAGCAGCAAAAGGAGGATGAGACTTCTGCTGCGTTAGGGAAGGGCTTCTCAGGCCACCGGAAAAACAGGGAAGCTTGCGGTGGCATCGCACCACTACCTGGGGTGACAGCGGCCAGCCTCTTACCAAGGAGATGAAGAGGAGGAAGCCCTTGGGGACGAGAGCCATGTCGCTCAGGGCCCTCACCTCCCAAAGCTGGGCAGGGCAGGGCAGGGGCTGCTCTGCAGCAGACGCCAGCTCCGTGCCAGAGGCACACACCCAGAGTCTGACACACAGGACACAGTGCACGCACAATTGGGCCCCCCACACACTCAGATGTGCACCAATGCAATACTCAGGCAGGCCTGGTGGTGCACACCTGTCATCCCGGCACTCTGGGAGGCTGAGGCGGGCAGGATGGAAAGTTTGAGTCCAACCTGGGCAAGTGTGGTGCGGCCTTTCTTTACCATTGATGGAGACTCCCCAGAACACAGGGACACACGGGGAGAGATATATACACAGCCAGGGCAGACAGCGGGCCCCCAGGCTGGCGGCCCTCAGGTAGACAGACGTGGCCACTGTCCCCTGGACTTGGGGAGGGCATCCTGCCTAGCGCCCTCTTTTGATCCGTCAGTGAGTTAGCAATCTAGATGGAGGAACGAAGGTGCTGGGTTGGGTGGGGTCTTGGTGGGTGAGGCTGGGCCCGGGAGGGAAACGGGGTTGAACAAAAAGAGAACCTAAGGGTAAGCACAAGGGGTGGAGAACCACAGGTCCCCAAGTGCCAGAGAGGTCGCTTGGGGATGGAGCTGGGCCTTTGGTGGCTCAGGCCTGTAATCCCGGCATGCGGGAGGCTGAAGCAGGAAGATCATTGTGAGTTCGAGGGCTACAAAGTGAGCTCAAGGCCGGCCTTTATTACATGGCGAGACTCTGTCTCAAAAAACAAAACAAAACAAAAGACTTGGACTGGGAAGAGGGGACAGGGCCCTGGAAGGCAGATCCCAAGAAAAGGTTGAGGACTGGAGTTATAAGGGATCTCAGAGAGCTGGAGCCTGGTGAGAGCCTGGTGCTGGACTAAGAATGGGAGAAAAAGGAGGGCCGGGGAAGGGCCGCTCCTCTTGCAAGTATGGGGGGGGGGAGTGGGCGGGGCTTGGAGGCTCCGAGCTGGGGGAGGGGACTAGGGAGAATGGGGGGGGTAGGAGGGGTCAGGGTGGGCAGGGCTATAGGCTACCCACTGGGGGGTGGGCGGGGTCTAGCGAGAATGCCAGGGGAAGTGGGAGGGGTTGGTGGGCGGAGCCTGCAGGTGGGGGCGGGGAAACGGGTGGAGCCTAGGGAGAATGACAGACAAGTGGGAGGGACTGGTGAGTGGGCGGAGCCCTCAGGTGGCGGGTGGGCGGGGAAATGGGTGGAGTCTAGGGAGAATGACAGGGAAGCGGGATAGACAGAGTAGGTGGGAGGGAGCGAGAAAGGGATCCGCCTGGGTGCTGATGGCTGGGGGGAGTGGGCGGGGCTTAGGGAGAATTGACACAGGGAAATGGAAGGGACCTGAAAGCTTCTGGTGGAGGGGAAATCAGCGTGATTGAGGGAGAATGACTGGCAAGGGGGAGGAACCGGGAGTTGGAGAAGCCTAGAGGATGACACAGCAGGTGGGAGGAATCGGGAACGGGCCGGCCTAGGAGGCTGACTGTAGGGGAAGTGGGCGGGGCCTACCGAAACCAATCGAAGTGGGAGGAGCCGGGGAGTGGGAGGGCCCTGGTGGGTGAACGGCAGGCGAACGGGCGGGACCTGGGTAATAACCGCTGGTGTAGGTGGGCTCGGAGGGCTGGGGTGGGCCCGCAGCTCTCGGCGCACCCGGCTGGGCGCTGGGCAGCCGGATCTGGGGCGAGCTCTAGCTCAAGTCGTAGCCGGGCGGCAGGGACCCTGGGGTCCGTGTGCAGGGGCCGCTGCCCGCAGCTTCGCTGGTCCTCCGCTCGGGGCTCCCTGGGTTTTCCACCGTCGCGGAGGTAGCCCTGGCCGGGGCTGCCCGGCGTGGGGATGTTCGTTCCCACGATCCTCCCGGTTTCAACCCACGGCTGCTTCCGCGTCCTGTTCCGCATCCGCGTCCCCTCTCCGCGCCGGCGTCTCGCGCGTTCCTCTCCAGGCTCTGCATGTGACGCTCGGAAGACCGCAGCATCTTTCCCCTTCCTACGCGGAACCCCCACGCCTCTCGGCGCCCCGCCCCGGCTCGGTGCAGTCCCGGGCCACCAGGGGGCGCCCGCGGCTCACACTGGGCGGCGCTGCTGAGCAAAGGGACCCAGACCAGGCTGGGCTCCGCGTTCCGCAAAGGAGGGAGGCGTGGTGCGGTCCCGAGGAGCAGGACCTGGGTCTCTCTCTCTCTCTTTTTTTTTTTTGTCTTTTTCGTTTTTATCGGTACCAGGGATCGAACTCACGACTGCCTGCTTGCAAGGCAGGCGCTTATGCCGCTGAGCTAAATCCCCAGCCCCGAACCTGGGTCTCTTAAGGGAACACCGGTCTCCCATGGTGTGAGGCCTGGGGTCACCTCGGAGCTTGAGTGCATCCTTTGGGGGTGGAGCTCGGGTGTGGGTGGGCCTAGTGTGGGATCAAGGTCTCCTCCACGAGAGGGTGGTTAGCTGGGTCTTTTCTGGAAGTGGGTCGCTCTTGGTGGTCTCAGGGTGGGCCTGGGCCGCCTCTGCAGATGGGCCTGGGTTTTTCAGTCATGCTTGCTTCCTGTCTTGTCAAGCGCCTGTCAAGTTTGGCCTGATTCATCGTGGGACCTGGGAGTGTCCCGCATTCCTGTGTCTGACGTTTCCTGTTTCTGACAGCCAGTCACAGAACCTCTGACTCTCCCTGGGGTGGTCTGTGTGTCCATGGGGCTAGTGCATGCAGTCACCACTGTCCCCTGCATCTATCTCCAGGGCCTGGGGACAGGACACGGATCCTGTGACTCCACTGCGATTGTGGGTGTTTGTGTTTGTGAGACCCGCTTTGTGTATCTGTCCCAAGGTCGTGTGACTTTCTTGGTGTGCCCACAGTGTGTGTCTCTGATGGCTGCCGATTGTGTACACCCTTAGAGTGGGTTCTTGTGTGTGTCGGTGGCTAGCTGAGGAGTCTGTCCTGTCCCCTGTCACTGTGTGTGTGCCCATCTTTTGTGTATGTATCCATCCTTGGTGTGCTTGTTATATACCCTGACTGTTTTTCCCTCGTGCCTTGGTGCGACTCTCTGTTATGTGTCTGTATCTAATTAGCTCTGTGTATCTGTGATTGTGTGTCTGTCTGCATGGTCTGTGTGTCTTGGTTTGCATGATTGTGCATCTTCCCAGTGAGGACTTTTAACCCCCTTGGGGTACTGAGGATTGTCTAAGTTTTGAGACAAGTTCTCACTAAGTTTGCAAAGTCATCCAGATGGGACTCCCGACTTTCTGTCCTCCTGCCTCGGCCTCCCAGAATGCTGGGATTACATGCCTGCATGAGGGGATCTTTTGTGTCCCCACGTTTAGCTGTGAATCTCAGGTGGCTGCCACGATAGGAGTGCTGGAGAGTCCCCTCCTGGTGGTGGCACCTCTGGGCTTCCCTTTCCAGAGCAGCCTGGCTGGTTTCCCAGCAACAAATGGTTCCCCCTGGAGGGGTCCTGCCCCCCTTCTTCTGCCTCGTTTATCCAGGAAACACCGTTTCCTGCCTTTGATGTCACTGGTGGCGAATTTTCCCTTCTTCCAGACACTTGTGATCATGGTTTCTTTCTGCGTTTGTGTGTGTGTGTGTGCAGACTTGACCACGATTCTATGCTTAGTGTTAAAAGCAAAAAACCAAACGTGTGGAAAATGCTGGCAAGGCAAAATCAAGTACAGTAAAAGCCACATCTGTGCTTTACCCGACTCCCCTCAACGTTTGCATATCTCCAGAAGTATTTTATACAAACAGATCTCCGTGCCGAAACAAAACCCTGTGTTTTCTAGACAGCATCCCGCACCTTCCTGCTCTCTGAGCCGCCACAGATTACTATCGAGGCCCAGAAAGTGAGTCAGCCCTCTCTCCCCTTGATAAGCCAACTGATGCTAACAAAAACAATCTGACCATTTCCTTTCTGAGCACCTCTGAGGACATTTGCTTTTGGAATGCTTTTGCCGCAGATGCTCCCTGCTTGTCTGTCTGTCTGTCTGGATACTGGCGCTGGGTTTTGAACCTGGGGGGGCGGGTTTGGTGACAATATCAGGCCTCACATGCAGTCACCTGGGGCCACCAGATCCCTCAGCCCACTGGGAGCAGTGGTGGTTACTCCTACAAGCACTGACCTGGCTCCCTGATTCTGCAGTCGTGCAAGGTGGTCTCTGGTATTAGTCCCATTTCATAGATGAGGAAACTGAGGCTCTGAGAGGTGAGGGACTTTGCTCAACCTCATACAACCAGCAAGAGGAAGGGCCTGGGCTTGACGCTATGCTGTCCCTCATAACGCATTCAGGCACACAGTGTCATGCTGGAAATAACCCCAGAGCAGCCGAGTGTACATCCAACTGAAGTTTTTCTTCTTCAGTATTGGGGACTGAGTTCACTTGGAGATAGGGTCCTCTAAATTGTGAAGTTACCCTGCTTGGGTTTGAACTCACGGTCCTCAGGCCTCAGCCTCCCATGGTGGTGTTGGGATGACAGGTGTGTACCACCATTCTCGGCCTTCAGCATCTTAACTGCTTTGCACAGATGTACCTCCCAACTCACTGGAACCCTGGTGAGCATGCGTAACTCTCTGGGCCTGTGTTTTCTGGCCTGATATCAAGGAGACCTGGGGCCTGCTTGGGCTAGCTTGGAGGAGGCGAATCCTCTTTCGGGGTCTCCTTCCTCCCCAGTCACCCGCACATTCCTCTGTCTTTCCCTCGGAGCACCTATCTGATCCCTCTCGCTCTCTCCCTTGAGCTTGCTCAGCAAACTCCACTCCTCCGCTTTGCCTCTGCCCTGGGGGTGCTTGTGGTGAGTCTGGGGTCTCTGCTCCCCAGGGGGCTGAGGCAGGGAGATCCCTGCAGCTGGGGACTTCCAGGCCAGCCTGGATAACACAGTGAGTCCCTGTCTCAAAAAAAAAACAAAAAACAAAAAACAAAAAACAAAGGACAACAAAAAAAGAAAAGAAACAAACAAAAGTTAACCAGGGGTGGGACGCAGCAGAATGGTTTTGCTAGGAAAACTCCAGGCTCACTTCCTGCGCAGGGCGGGTGCCTGTTCAGGCGCCCAGAGGCAGGAGAGGGGCTCCCCGGCACTCAGCTGGGGCTTTCCCGTCCTCCCCTCCCTGCCCACCCCTCCTGGAGCCCCGGGCAGGGTGAGGGTGGAGATCCAGCCCTGCCCGCGTCAGGGCAGGAAAGCGCGGGCCCAGAGGTGCGATCCACCAGCGCGCCCGCCCGCCCGCCCGCCCGCCCGAGGTGAGACGTGAGAGCTCTCCACGAGGGCGGGCCTGCTCAGATGTCCCAACCACAGAGCGTCATGGTGTCCCCAGCGGGCGCCAGCTGGGAGGCCTCTTTCCCCTCGCTCCCGGGAGCGCATGAGTGCGCGGCGCCCAGCCTGCATGGCGCCCCTCTGAGCGGTGCTGCGACCCTGGGCGCTGCGGCTTCATTTCTGCACCTGTCCGGGGCAGTGGGCAGGGGCCGGCGGTCACCGGGACAGTGACCTGCCTGAGCTCCGCGCTGTGCCAGCCGGGCCCTGCCGCCAGGGGGCGCTGTGCTGGATGCCCGTTTCGTGGCCCTGGGATCAGCCCCAGGGGCTGTCACTGGTTCTACCTGAGTGCCACCCGGGCTTAGGCCTGAGGCCTTAGCCAGCCTCCTTTTCCTCCCTCTCTTCCTTCTTCCCATCAGCCATTCATGGTCTGTCCATCTCTCCATCCGTCCATCCGTCCATCCATCCATCCGTCCATCCGTCCATCCATCCATCCATCCATCCGTCCATCCGTCCATCCATCCATCCATCCATCCATCCATCTGTCCATTCAACTTTTCCCCTTCCCCCTCGTCTCTTCCTCTTTTCTCTTCTTAAAAGATGCAGGCCCACCATGTTGTAGGAACCACAGGGGCATGGGATGGTATTTTGGGGGGCTGGGAGGTGGCACCAGGGATTGAACTCGTGACCTTGTGCTTATTACCAGGCAAGCCTTCTGCCACCGTGCTAACTCCCCAGCACCACAGGTCCCCGGGAAGGAGGGAGATAAACATCCTCCTCGCGGGCTTACAGGTTATTGAGGAAAACGATTAAGCACATACACAGAGCGGCCCTTGGGGTGCGGACCGCCCGCAGCAGGCTGGGTGGGTGATGTCACCCTTCAGGCCTGCGGGGGAAGGCGGCTGTCACTTGAGAGCTTTTTGTAGTCCTCCAAGTTCCTCTTCCGTTAGTTCCCTTTGTCACTTGAGCAATCCTTCTGGTAGTGGCCGGGGCTGGAGGCCGGGGCAGGGTGTGGGCCAGGAGGGCTCGGGGACCCTGTGGTGTCCGGACTGTGACATTCACACATGAAGTGCCACTAAAATGTCGTTTCTCCGTAGCTCTGATTCAGCAGTTTTTACTACTAGCAAATCCTTCTGCTTTCCTGGTGTCTCGGGGATCGAGGAGGAAACCAGTTTGTCATCACCGCTGCTCTCTAGCTGTGGGTCAAGCCGTGGTTGCCTAACTGTCAAAGGGGTGGGGTTTGGGGACAGAGGGAAAGCACCCTGCACCTACACTCTGCCGGCCTGTCGGAGTCTGCAGGGAGCAGGACAAGATGGTGCATGCCTGTGATCCCTGCACTCGGGAGGCTGAGGCGGGAGGGCTGCCTGGAGTCTGAGGCCAGCCTGGGCTACATAGTCAGGAGATGGAGTCTCAAAAAAACCAAAACTCTGGCTACAGACCTAGGAGGGAGGCAGGCAGAGGCTTGGCAAGAGGGCAGGCCGAGGGGCGTGGAGTCCTGGTGTTTTTAGGGTTACTCAAACGCCTGATGACCGGATATCTGGCGGTGATTGTGGGGTTCTGGGGTCCCCGCTGGTGCTGGGCTAGAATTTGCATAGCTGTTCCCTGTGGCTGCTAGGTGTGGTTTGCTGCTAAAAATCACCAATAAAACCGGCTCCATCCAGCGAGGCTGGACACGGTGGCGGGTGGGTGGCCTCGAAAGACACGAATTGGCTGTCACCCACTTCCCTGACGCTGGGGGTCTGAGCCCCAGCATGGAACCAGAAGACCCCAGGGATGGGGTGCAGCCTCCCGCGGAGGAGAGGCTGGGGGGGAAAGGGCTGGGCAGTGTCCACCCCGCTGGCCTGGGCACGGAGGTTTGCCCAGCGCCGCTCACCTTTCACTTCCTCTTTCCTGGCCAGATTTCGGTCTCCCCGCGGCTTCTCCTCCCGCTCCGCCTCCACCTGGCAAGAACAAACGGGAAATTTGAGTTTCCTCCGACCCTTAGGTGTCTCTGGCTCTAGGGGGAATTTCTCCACGCGGATTTCCCAGGCTTCTGCTTGCAGGGTTCCCGAGGGGCTCCTGACCTGAAGCCTCCGGTAACTGGGTGGGGGTGGGGGGGGGCGCAGGAAAGGCCCAGGCCTCCTGGGAAAGGTGGGTCTGGACGGAGCGGGGTGCTGGGGTACGGTGGGGTCTGGGGGGGTGTCGAGTATGGCTCTTGAGGCCGGAGAGGGTGGCTGAGGCCCGGCTGTCCACGGAGTCTTCAGCCAAAGCGTTGCGGGAGGCTGAGGCAGGAGGGTCTCCAGTGGGCGCACAGACACCCGGCGGGCTCCCGGCTCAGAGAGGAGCTGGGGACAGCACCGTGTGACAGTCCTGGGCACCAGCAACCAACAAGGCAAACTCCCCGTTACTGGGATTTGGGGGTGGCAAGAGACAGGAGGAGAAAACCAGGAGGGGAGTTGGGGGGGGGCGGGAGACAGACAGACAGACAGACAGCGGGAGGGAGGGAGGCTGGGGAGGAACCGAGCATCCCAGGCTGCGGAGAAAGGACAGAGAAAGTTCCGGCGGTCACGGGACCAGGGACGGGGCGCCGGGATCCCCACGGGCGGTCCCCCAGCCTGGGGGCGGTGCCCGAGCCGGGGCGCGGCTTCCGGGGCGCATAAAAGGCGGGGAGCGCCCGGGCCGGCAGTCCGCCCTCGCCGTGCTCGCTGCCCGCCGGCCATGAGCTCGCGCCCCGACGTCGCCGCCGACCCCGAGGCCGCCTGGCCGCCCGCGCCCCGCTCCGGCCCCCGCCGCCTGCCCTGCGGGGTCCCCGGCACCCCGGCTGCGCTGCTGGCCACGCTCGTGCTGGGCGCGGCGGTCGGGGGGCTGCTGACCTGGGCGCTGCTGGCTCGGCCCGGCCTGGGGGGCGCGGGGGGCCCCCCCAGCACCCGGACGGGCTCCTCCGAGGTGAGCCGACTCCGGGGACCCCGAGGGACCCCGGACCAGGGGCTCCCAGGGCCGCAGAGGATGAGGGTCCCTGCTGCGCCTTAAGGGCGCCCCGATCCCCGGCACGCGGGGAGCCCTGGGCCCCCAACTTCCTTCCAGCTCCCAGGGATCTTCCTTTACCCCGGGGACTCGGGGCACCCCCTTCTTCCAAGGCCTCTGGGAACCCCCCATTCCTCTTCAGGTGGAGGCGGGGAACCCCCCTCCCGCGGTCCGAGCCGAGCGGTTTGCAGGGTGTGGGCAAGGGGGCCCCCTTCCCGGAGACCCGGATGCGGGGAGATGGGGTGCGGGGAGCCCCCATCCAGCGTCTTTCTCCCCCTCTTTCCAGGAGCCGCCAGAGCCGGGACTGACAGCCAGGTTGTTGGCGCAGAACGGTGAGCGACACCCCGGGACCCCCCACCCTCCGGGGACACCCCCCTCCCGGCCTCTCTGACGCCATCAGCCCCTTTCCCGGGGTTCGCTGAAGACCCCAGCCCAGAGCCCCGCACTAGGCCCCCTTCCCAGCAGTCTGTCTTTGCTTTTTAAATTCTGAGACAGAATCTCGCTAAATCTCTGTGTGGCCCAGGCTGAGCTCGGACTGGGGTCCTCCTGTCTCAGCCTCCCCGGGTGCTGGGGCGCGGCTTCTGTTTTGCTCTGGTCTTCTACCTTTCCCCCCTCTCCAGGTCTGTCTCCTCTCCCCCTCCCTCCCTCTCCTGCACCCCTTTCCTCTCCCTGTCTGTCTGTCTGTGTCTCTCTGTCTGTCCCCCTCCCTCTCTCTCTCTTGTACCTGATTGCATCCAGGGACTTGGCTGTGACCTGTGATACCCCAGCCCTTTATTCTTTATTTTTGGTACCTGGACCTGAACTCAGGACCTTGCACTTGCCAGGCAGGCACTTATGCCGCTCAGCTGTGTCCCCGGCCCCCAGTCCTTTAAAATTTTCTTTTCTAATTTTTTTATTGGTGCATGTTTGCAGTTCATAAGGGACAGTTACACTCAATGTGGGGCGTGCTCGGAAGGCATTTCTGTTCTGTTTTCCTCTCTAGGTCCTCCCGTTTGTTTGTAAAAGCTGTTTCACTGTTTTCTAGGTCCTTATTTGGACTCCGTTTATATTTTGGGCTTCTTGTGTGAGAGAAATTGTGTAATATTTAAGCTTTTGTGTCTGATTTATTTTACTTCCCACTGTAGTCTCTATACATCTGTCGTGCTACAGATACCTCGAGCTTAGCCTGCTTTCTGGCAGAGTGGTGCTCTCGGTATTAGGTCACGTTTCCTTTACCGTTCATCTGCTGAGGCCTGTAGACTGCTTCCAAGATGTTGCTCGTATGAATTGTGCGGCTGTAAACATCGGTGTGCTGTGTCCCTGTGCTGTGATGCTTCATCCACTCTTCGGGGAAGAGATGCAAGAGATGCATAACGGTGAAATGGAATTTCTGGTTTCAGTTCTTTTGAGGAATCTCCACGCTGATTTCCATGGTGGTTGTGCTAATGTACCTGCCCTCCAGCCATGCAGGGGAGTCCGTAGTCCAGCCAGAATTTTTCTTTTCTTTTCTTTTTTTTTTTTTTCTGTCGGTACCAGGGATCGAACTCACGACCGCCTGCTTGCAAGGCAGGCGCTTATGCTGCTGAGCTAAATCCCCAGCCCCTTTTTTTCTTTTTTTGAGACAGGGCCTCACTATGGAACCCAGGCAGGCCTTGGACTCGCACGATCCCCCTGCCTCAGCCTCCCCAGTGCTGGGATGCCTGGCATGTGTCACCACGCCCAGGCCTAATTCCTTGCTGCCAGCCTTTGTTTCTGGCAGGAAATGGAATCTCTGTTACTTCCATTTGGGTTTCTCTAGTGGCCAGAGATGTGGAAGATTTTAAAAATGCATCTATTGATCTTTTGTGCTTCAGAGAAGCGTCTGTGTATCTCAGTTCCTCCTTTTTTGGGGTGGGTCTCCTTATTTTGGGCCGGTCTCCTATTTTTGAGTTCTTCATGTATTCTAGATATGAGTCCTGTCTCTGAGGAGTCGCTGGCTGAAATTCCCCTCGCTTTGTGGGTGGTCTCCTCACTCTGAGTTCGCTGTGCAAAAGCCTTTTAGTGTCACAGGATCTATTTCCCTCTCTGTGTTATTTCTCTTGCAGCTGGGGCTCACTTCGGGAAGCCCTGGCCTACCCTTCTGTCTCCAAGACTTTTGCAGATGAAGTGTTTGGTTTAATATTGAGATCTTCGGTCCATTTTACTTTTATTTTGGTGGATCTGCCTGGGCCTTCTGCTTGTGTGTGGTGGGTTTTCGCAGCACCCTCTGCTTTTAGGAGGCCATCTTTCCTCTCCTGCATGTTATTTACCCCTTTGCTACATATCAGGCAGCTGAATGTGAGTGGGGTCAGTTCTGCATCATCTACTCCCTTCCAGAAATCCATGTCTGTTTTTTGTCAGTACCCTGCTGTTTTCTTTTTGAATCGCTGTAGTTTTGTAACCTAATTGTTTTTTTTTTTTGAGACAGGGTCTTACCACGTAGTGCAGCCTGGCCTTGAACCACTGCGTAGCCCAGGCTGGCTTTGAACTGGCAGCGATCCTCCTGCCTCAGCCTCCCGAGTGCTGGCATGACAGGCGTGAGCCACCGTGCTTGGCTCTCATCTAATGTGAAATCCAGGATTATATTGCCTCCTGCTTTGCTCCTGTTACCCAGGATTGCTTTTTGTGTGTTGAATCTCTTCTGGTTCACTATAAAGTTTAGGGTCATTTTTTTCTAGTTCTTTGAGGAATCTTGTTGTTATTTTGATTGGGGTTGCATTAAGTCTGTGTACCAGTTTTGGAAGTGTAGCCATTTTGACCTATCCAAGAACAAAGAATCTCTCTGTCTCTCTCTCTCTCTCTCTCTCTCTGTACTGGGGATTGAACTCACGACCTTGTGCTTGCCAGACAGGTGCTTAAAGTGCTGAGCTAAATCTTCAGCCCAGCTTTCTCTTTTTCAGAGGACTGTGGTTTTCATTGTAGAGGGCTTGCCCTTCTTTGGGAAGGTTAATTCCTAAGTATTTAATTTTTCATGAAACTATTGTCAGTGATATTGTTTTCCTTGTTTCTTTAAGAGGTTCATTATTGGTACGTGGGGATGCTATTAATTTTTGGCTGTTTACTTTCTGTCCTGCTACCTTGCTGAATTTCTTAGTTCTTCAGTGGAATTGTTAGGGGTCTTTTATGTAAAGGGTCATGGCATACTCTGACTTATTTCTTTGTGTACTTATTTTGTTTGCTTCTCCTGCCTGATTACTCTGGCTTAAATTCAATTTTACTATGTGTGGTGGTGCATGTATGTGATCCCAGCACTCTCAGAAGGCTGAGGCAGGAGGGTTACTGTAAATTCAAGCCCAGCCTGAACTACATAGTGAGGCTTTGTTTCAAAGACAAACAAACCACCAACCAATCAAGCAAAAACAAACAAAAACAGTTCAATTACTACACTGAATAGCAGTGGTGATAGTGATTATGTTTGTTTTATCCCTGGTTTTAGAGAAGTTGCCAGTTTTTTTTCATTTTCTATAGTGCTAGAAATGTTTGTCATAAATGGCTTTTATCCCATTAAGATAAAGTGCTTCTATTTTCTCAGATTAAGATAAAGTTCTATTTTCTTCAGGTTTATTTGATTTTATTATTTTTTGAGACAGGGTCTCTCTGTGCAGTTCAGGCCAGCCTTGACCTCTCAGTGATCCTCCTGCCTCAGCCTCCTGAGGGGTGATATTACAGGTGTGTGTCGTGACCACGTCTGAGCTCTTCAGGGTTTTTATCACGAGTGGCTGTTGCATTTTGTCAAGGGCATTTTCTGCATCTCTTGAGACGGTGTGATTCTTGTCCTTGATTCTGTTTACTGTCACAGTACATGTATTGATTTGCACGGGTCGAACCATCCTTGCATTCCTGGGACGAAACCTGCTTGGTCTCGAACTATGATCTTGTTGATGATTTGTTGCATTCTGTTTGCCTGTATCTTGCTGAGGATTTTTGCATTTATGCTCATTAGAGAGTGTCCTGTAATGCCATTTTTTTCAGTTGAGTCTTCATCTTTTTTTTTTAACACATACTTTTATTCGTTTTAATTTTTTTTTTATCGGTACCAGGGATCGAACTCATGACTGCCTGCTTGCAAGGCAGGCACTTATGCCGCTGAGCTAAATCCCCAGCCCCGAGTCTTCATCTGTTTCTATACGCCCAGCACTTTAAAAATCAATGAAAACTTTTTTTGTGAGGTCAGGTCTTGCTGGTTACTAAATTGCTCAGGCTTGGTGCAGATTTGCGATCCTTTGGCTTCAGCCTCTCAGGGTGCCGGGGTTACAGGCCTGCCAGAGTGCCCCTCCCCCAGGGCACCCCTCCCAACGCCCACCCCTCCTGTTGACCCGATTCTTTCTTTCCTAAATCTTCTTTCTCTTCCTCTGCATCCGATGGATCGCTTGCCTTTTCCAGGCCCTCCTCTGAGTGTCCCTCCCTGACTGCCTGCCCTCTCCCCCTCTCTGCCCAGTCCCCTTGGGCTCTGCCTTCTTCCTTTCCTCTGCTCCCCTTCCCATTCAGTACCCACTTCCCACCCGCCTTTCGCCTTTCCCCGTGGAGGAGCCGGGACACAGTCATACAGCGTTGCCCAGGCTGAGCCTGAACTTCAGATTCTCCTGCCTCAGCCTTCTAGAGTGCCCCGCCCCTTTTGGTGACTTTGTAACCTACTTTGTAGGCTTCAGGTGTCTCCCGTCACCTGTCATCACCAGGCTTTCCTTTCTGATGGCTTCCTGCTCACCCACGTCCTTCCTGTCTGTCCCCTCCTGGCCCCTCTGATGTGTCCCCTCTGCTCCTGCTGAGAGCCAGACGACCCGGGCACCCTCAGCATCTCCCTTCTTCTCTCCCTCCTGCAGCGATCCTGAAAAACGGGACCCTGAGCTGGCACAGCGAACACGGGATGGCAGGCGTGCACCTGTCCCCTGGCGTGACCTACGACGAGCCCAGGCGAGAGCTGGTGGTGGCGAAGGCCGGATTCTACAAGGTCTGCTTACACCTGCAGCTGACACATGTGCTGCCAGCTGCCCGGATCTCCGGCAAAGTCTCAATGGCCCTGCACTTGGAGCCGCCACAGACTGGGGCCAGCGTCCAAGCTCCGGCCGTGGACCTGACGCCCCAGTCCTCCGTCTCAGCGCAAGCTTCCCACTGCCACCTACTGCAGGTGCCCAAGGACCAGCGACTCAGTGTCCACCTCGGCGTCTACCTGTCCGCTCAGTGGGGTGAGCACCAGGTCTGGCAGCTGGCCCAGTCTCCCCCTGCCACCAAGTTAGAACTCTTCCGAGTGGCCGCTGAAGTCCCAGACTGACTCCCCGTGATGCCCGTCACGGGTACTGCCCACCTGCACACGGGTGCCTCCTGTTCTTCTTTGCTTGTGCCCGTGGTGCTAGGACAGGGCGCTCTACCTCATGAGCCGGGCAGGGGTCCAGCGGTGCTGACCTCTCCTCCCCAGGACTCTGCCCACTCCCAAGTATTTATTCTGGGCCCGTGCTCAGAAAGCACACTTTATATGGATACTTTGTAATGCACTGCTATTTATTGAGCACTTACGGTGTGCCAGTCAGGTGCTAGAGAACCACTGGAAAAACATGGATCCCAAATAGAAGGTTTTATTTATGTTAATATATATGAGAACTATATGCCCCTACCCCATGGTGCATCTAGATTTTGCATTAAACGTGCATCTACCTAGTGAGCAGAATTTGTTCACCTGAGAGTCGTCCTTGTCGCTGTTCCCTGAGGGTTTACTGATGGCGGGTCAACGCTGCCTCCTCCTGGTTCCTTTTGTCCGACTTTCACTGTGCTAACGTGGAACCCGCATATTAAGCAGATGCTGCACCACTGCTAAGCTACACCTCCGGTTTAGTCTCGTGGTGCAGGGGGAGGAGCCGAGGCCTTTGCCCTGAGCTCCGTCCTCAGCCCTTTGCATGTGTGAGCCAGGATGTTGCACAGTCACTCAACTGCCAGGTGGGGCAGGAACTTGGGACCCTGCTGCCTCAGCCTCCCAAGCACGGGGGCCACAGGTGTGTGCACCACACCGCCTGGCTTTTAGCAATTCTTTTCGCACTCCTCAATCCGTCCTGCCACGTAGGTGCCTAAAATTCGCCGTGACAGTATGGAGAATGAAATTTGTTGGCGGGGCGTGGTGAGAGTTGTCCGCAGTTGTCTGGAGATGGTTGTCGAGTGTGTTCTCTACGTCACTGTTAGTTATTTTCCTGGACACCATGACAACTTTCCACTGTGGAAAGTCTGTGAGTTGCATTTCACCGTTTCCTCGGAGGCCCTTGAGGTTGAGCCCCTGGTCGGAAACACCTATAGCCGTTCTGGGTCGGCTGACGTCACTCTGGTGATCCTGCAATGAGTAGGAGTTTATGGGAGGGGAATCCTGAGGGCTGAGCTCGGGGCGTGATGCCGTGGAGCTGTGGGAGGCGTGGACATAGCCTAGAAAATCCAGGAAGCCTGCTGAGTGTTACCCCTCGATTACCTGACTCCGCTGGCTGCTGCATCAAGTTGAAACGCGGGGTGCTCCCTGGATTGTCTCATCTTACTGCATGGACTTGAGATGGAAAACGATTCCGGTCGGGAAACACACAAGTGGCACACGTGTGTGTGAATAAAGTGATTATACGAGATTTACATGGATGATTATCTCTTTTGGGTGGGGGCAGGATACAGGGTTGTTATGGTTTAGGCCTAAAATACTCCCCCCCCAAGTTCCATGAGGGGTCTTTTCCCCCCAGTTTTTTTTTTTTTTTTTTTTTGAGACAGGGTCTCGCTCTGCAGCTCAGGCTGGCCTTGAGCTCACTTTGCAGCCCAGGCTGGTCTCGAACTTGCAACGATCCTCCTGCCTCAGCCTCCCGAGTGCTGGGATTACAGGCGAGAGCCACCACTCCCGGCTTTCCCCCAGTTTTACAATATTAATTTTACTGGTACATTTTAGATATTCATGAGGGGGCTCCAGGATTGGGCCGCAGGGTTTCTGTGACCATCAGTGGGTGGACCCAGGGGTGAGCCCCTGCGCTGGTGGGAGGCGCAGCTTGGCTGGAGGCGGCTCCCAGGGGTCCAGGAGGATGCCTGGCCCTGGCTCCTTCCCCTCCCTGGGCTGAGCAGTTTCCTGCCTCTGATCCTTCCACCACGAGGTCCCGCCTTGGAGCCAGTTTACCTCTGAAACCCACGGGCCAAAATACGCTTCTTTTAAATTACAGGTATTGGGTACTTTTTCCCCTCAACATGGGGATCAAACCCAGGGCCTTCACACTGAAGCCCTTTTTCTTGCTTGTTTTGAGACGGTGTCTCCTTACCTCACTGGATGGTCCAGGTTGAGCTTGGACTCTCAGGGCATGCGTCACCCTGTATGAAGAGTATTTTTAAAAATTAAGTTTATTGGTACATTGTAGGTATACATGGTGATCACATCCATCATAGGGAGTTTGTGCTTTTACGCGATGTATCTCGATTCTTTTTCCCCCAGTCTCATCCCCTCCCTTCAGCTCCGTTTATGAAGAATGTTTCGTATTAGTGCAAGTACCAGTTCCACTTAGGCTCTCTCTACTTCGTGATGGCAGAAGGCACACTCCCACCACAGGGCTTTGCACTTTGAATTCTGTGTTAAGTACCACGCGAGATCGCCTGCCCCTTATTATAAAACGGGTTTTGTACTAGGTGGCTTGGGCCAACTGCAGGTTTGTAAAAATGCTCTGAGTACATTTAAATTAGTCTGGACCAAGCAAGGCTGTTCGCTGGGTTAGCAGAGCTGATGCATTTTGAATTAAGATATTTTCAACATGTGAGTTATACTCAAAAATATATGGTGACAAAATATATATGGTGATGTCTATATACCTGTTCCCCAGCTCTTCCTGTTCCCCAGTAAACTTTCTACAGTAACTCCTCTCGTCCTTTGGAATTTGTTCTTTGATTTCAGGGGAAACAAACTTAGCACATCTGACATCTAGGAGGTTCTTGCTATGTAGCTCAGGCTGGTCTGGAACTCGAAGCAATCCTCCTGCCTCAGCCTCTCGAGTGCTGGGATTACAGGCGTGAGCCACCACGACCGGCCTTCATAATAAATTTAAATAAAAAAGAAAGGAAAGGAGGAAGTGGGGGTTAGCGGTGCCTGGTGCCCACAAGCGCCGGTTGTGATGGGATCTGAGAAGATGACCGGATGCTGACTCACGAGGCTCGAAAGTGGTTTTTTAATTTTTTTTTATTTAAGGAGAAAAGAAAAAAAAAAAAAACAGTGAAAGGGTACAAGTTATACAGATTTACAGAAGAAAAAAATGAACAGTAGGAAATCACTAGTTAATGGATTACATATTGCTATCTTAGAAATAATTGTTCAAGTCACAAAATTAAAGCTTGTAGAGTGGACATTCCAACAATGATACTGCAAACAGTTCTGTTCAATGATCCAATAAAACTCTGTGATATCATTTTCTATCTTATACACTTAAATATACATGCAGTTATATAGTTTAGAGCACTTTCTTTTCCTCTCTTTTGTACAGTGACTATTACACATTTTGGGTTTCATTGCTCCCACGGTTCTTATTGCTTTTTTGGAAGAGAGTAAAACCAAATGTGACATAACAGAACAGAATCGGTCAAGTCAAAAGGGTGGACATAATAGATAATGTAAAAACATAATACAAGGTGATCATCAATGGTTACCATAATGCCTCCCGCTATCTCTAATAGAATTGCCTGTATCATTAGTTATAATACAATTGAACAAAACAGTAAAGAACAAAACCGACAAAACCAAAGCATTGGAGACATTGTAGGCCTTCAAAAGTAGATAAAAGTCAACGAGAATGGGCGTTATAATGAATCTCATTATCTTCACAGCTGATGCCTAAACTTTCGAACCTGATACTATCCAGCAAAACAGAATAGGGGAACATCAGTCAAAACAAGATGGTGAGAGCAATACAGGGCTTCAAATCGAGATAATAGAAAGTCAAAGTGGGTTACTATATTATATCCTGCTATTTTTTTCCTTTAATTAAACGGATAAAAATAAAAAAGTAAATAATGGAGTGGAGATTGAGAAAAAAGAGGGCATAACAGCGAAACAGCGCAGATCAAAACATAAGCATTTAAGCAGAATAGTGTTTCACCACCAGATAATTCCGACCCAAAAGTAGTAGTTACCATATTGACTCTTCGAAAGTGGTTTTGTGAAGCAGTTTTCAGTGATGTGAATGGGCCGGGTGGCAGCCCAGAGGCTGTGTGCATGAGCAGCAGGCAGCGTTGGAGCGGCCTGTACGTTGCTCCTGTTTTATTTCTCTCTCTGCAGAGACAGCCTGAATAGACGACATCTTTAAAAATTCACAATTTGAGAATAATCTAAAGTTTAATAGCCAGGGACAGCTGGGCGCGGTGATGCACTAGGATGTCATCCCAGCACTGTGGGAGGCTGGTATAAGCTTCTGCCTGGCAAGCACAAGGTCGTGAGTTAAAAATAACCCCAGGAGGCTGGGATATAGCACAGCACCACAGGTGCCTTCCTGGCAAGTGCATGGTCCTGAGTTCGATTCCCGGTACCCAAAAACAACATGAAGAACACTCATATATTTTTTCCTTTGGATTCATCTTTTGTTTGTTTTTCTTGAGATCTGGCCCTTGCTCTGTAATTCAGGCTGGCCTTGAACTCATGGGGATCCTCCTGCCTCAGCCTTCCAAGAACTGGAAGGATTCGTAGGTATGCACCACTGTGCCCAGTGATCCTTTTGACCCATTTGGTTTGTGGTTTGCCCCCATCCCTACCCCATCCCTCTGTTTCCATATCATCTTAATCTTTGCCTTTGACCACTTCCTGTGGTTAATATTTCAGGCCAGGGATTTTTTTTTTTGTCTATTTCCTTTTTATCGGTATCAGGTATCGAACTCATGACTGCCTGCTTGCAAGGCAGGCGCTTATGCCGCTGAGCTAAATCCCCAGCCCCAGGCCAGGGATTGTTAAGAACACGAGAAGAAGAAACTTGACTCTGGGTTGAAGCTCTGGAGGGTTGGCTGGCAATGCCCTCCTGGCTGGCAGAGTCTCAAGGCAGGGCAAGGTTGCCTGTCTGTCTGTCTGGCCTCCCTCCTCTTCCTGTAGAGCTGGGGTTGGAACCCAGGGCCTCATCCATGATGGGAAAGTGCTCTACCACTGAGCTACACCCCCAGCCCTTTTCATTTTGAGCCAGGGTCTCTTTAAAGTGTGCAAACTGGGTTTAAACTGCCATCCTCCTGCTTCAGCTCCCAGAGTAGCAGAATTACAGGTGTACACTGCCGCATCTCTGACAAATCTACCAGGATTAAATCACAGGGTCCTGCTTGGTTTGAACCCGAATCACTTCCCAAGGCCAAATCTCTAATCCCCGTAAGAGGATTCATACCTTGCAATGGGATTAAATTCCTGCAGGGCTTCAGAGGAGCAAACTCTGTCCAGCTGTAGCGCTCTCTGGATGCCTTTCTTCCTTCCCCTTCCCGCTGTGGGGTTTGGTTTAGAAAGTTCCACATAAAAGGAGTCTGACGAGATCAGGGTTATTGAGAAGCAGAACCAGGGGAAACGACAGCTGCGGAGGCCAGGGCGGGTCTGGAACTTCCACATGTAGTGTGAGCGGATTTAAGGAACATCCCGGGGGCATTTGTCAAGGTGATTTCTGAGAGAGAAACAAGGTGTGTGGGGTTGGGGTTCCTCTGCTCTGTCCCATGCTTTCAGCCCATTTGTGTTTAGGCTGAGAATAGGGCAAGCACCTGGCAGTCCTTTTCTGATACATAGTGATAGACAACAGATCAGGCGGCTGGGCTTGGTGACACTCTGGGAGGCTGAGGCAGGAGGATCCCAAGTAACTTGGTGACTTAGCACAAGGCCCTTGGCAGACAGGGAAAGCAGAAAAGGATAATGTGGTAGGTGTACCCAAGAGAAAGAAGGAAATTATGTCACTGGGAAGAACCTAGAGGGAACTGGAGCACATTATGCTAAATGAAACAGGAACAGAAGGGGAATACTGTCTGATTTTACTTATTTGTAGAATTAAAATTATTTTTGTGTGTGGCATTGAGAATTGGACCCAGGGCCATCACACTGAGTTGCATTCCCAACCCCTTTTAATTCATATTTAAAATCTGGAGACAAGGGCCAGGTGTTTAGCTCAGCAGCAGAAGCACCTTCCTGGAAAGCACAAGGTCATGAATTCGATCCCTGGTACCAAAACAAAACAAAAACAATTTGGAGACATGATGTCACTAAGTTGCCCAACCTGGGCTTGAATTTGTGATTTTCCTCAATGCCTGGGATGATAGCTGTGTGTCATTATGCCTGCCTTAAAAATTGGGGGATGTAAACAGAATTAAGATGAGTTAGGTACATGGGTCAACTCCCGTGGTGAATGTAATCATCATGTACTGCAAACACGGATACACAAAACTAAAAATTAAAAATAGATGACTCAAGCAGCAGTAGGGGAGAACCGGGGGGAGAACCAAGAAGCCAACCTGTGCCTTCCGTGAGCCGGCCAGCGTGCGGAGGAGTGCTGCTCCCCATCTAAGCAACTGGCTGATTTGGAGGAACACAGGCTGAGAAGACAGCAACTGAGGTAAAAAAATAAAGGCAACTTAACGCTTGTATTGTTTGATTGACTTTGCAGGCCTAAAGTTGGTAGTCTAAGCAGGTATTTGCAAAATAACAATATGCAATATAGCAACTAAGGGGGATTTCTTCCTATCTTGTTTTGGAAATCCAATTTTTCTCATGGTCTTGTTTCATTGTTTTATTGCTTTTATTACCTGTAAAATTTTTAAAAAAAAGTTGGACTTGGAGGAATAGAACGGAGACGCTAGGATGTAGCTCAGGAGAAGCAAGTGTACTCATCAAGGTAGACAACCTGAGTTACAGCTTCAGTCCCCAGATCACTCGCCCCCAAAAGAAGGAAAACAGAAGAAACAGCGGAAAGGTGAGGAGCAGGGGTTGGTGGACAGGAGTGGGTAGAGTGTTGTGCTAAAATGCAAAGTTAAAAAGATAGTTATTAGCAAAAATAGTTAGTTAAAAGGACAGTTATTAGCAGTATTGTCATTTTGTGCTGTGCTCATTACCCTAGTAGCCATGAAGCACCAATCACATAGTTATAAATTAACTGACCGCGTCATCATGCTGTTCTGTATGTGTTGTCCCCCAAGTAACCTGTTTGCTGTGTCAACCTTTGTTCCCTTTGTAAGAGACAAATGTTCCTGGAATTGGCGGACCAAGGGCTATGAATTGGCTAATCACCCACTGTGAAATGCCTCTGACCTCAAGCAAAGGGGAACGAAGACCCACCTTGTTTCTGTTTCTCAACACTATGTGCTTAATGGTCAATGAGATAATCGTAAATGAACTATAAAAATCTGTCAAAATTCTTTTTTTTTGGTCTTTTTCATTTTTATCGGTACCGGGGATCGAACTCATGACCACCTGCTTGCAAGGCAGGTGCTTATGCTGCTGAGCTAAATTCCCAGCCCAAAAATCTGTCAAAATTCTAACCCAGCTGCACAGCTTTGCAAACTCCATCTGCACTGTGCTGCTGGTACCAGCTTAAATAAAAGCACTTCTTTTTAAAAGATGTCTTTTCTTGACAATAGACAACATCACAGGGCTTGCTTTTGGGGTACAACATGGAGAGAGGAAATACTTTTAGAGGCAACCAAATTTCCATTATTATGAGGGGGAAGTCTGGGTGACCTTCTGCCTATGGACCACAGTTAACAATGAGGCACTGCAGATGTCACAGTTGCTGAAAGGCCTTTTAATATAACCACTACAAATAATGCCAGGCTTGGTGGCAGATGCCTGTAGTCCCAGCACTCGGGAGGCTGAGGCATGAGGATCGTTGTGAGTTCGAGACCAGCCTGGGCTACACAGTGAGCTCAAGGCCAGCCTGAACTTGCATAGTGACACCGTCTCAAAAAGACAAAAAACAAACAAATAAAAAACAAAGGATACTTCCCTGGTACTTTCCAATGGTGCATTACATAATGAATGGAATTTAATTATATGAACTGCTAATTTTTAAAAAAGGCATTACTAATAATTTGGTTCCTTTTTTCATAAATAGAAATTTAAATATTTCTCCTGACAGTCTTCAGGTTATCACTACATTTGTGGCACATCTAGTTTCATCTAGAAAGGTGCACACACACCTTCTGTAACAAAATGTGCATAACAAAATTCACAATCAGTGCATGAGAAAGAGCATATTTCAAATACAAGGAGGCTCCTCAGGTCACTACAGTTTTTAGTTTATGGCGTTTTAATTGCACATAACGTACTTTTATACATTTAACCCCAGAAAATACAAAAAATAATTGTTGGTTGAAAATATTCCAGGAAGCCATGTGGTTTGTATCAGGAGAAAGCCAGCCTCTGAGCTGTGCCTGCCAAGTTGAAATCCTCAGCTGTGCTAATAAATCAGATCCTCCGCACGCCTCACAGTGACTGTTTCCACATCTTAGCATACCTTTTCCCATAGAAGCCAGACGATGACAATGCTGGGACTGCTTTTTTGTGTGGTGTCTTAATTACTTTTCTCTCCTTGCTGAGACAAAGTGCCCCACATCCAAAGTGAGAGGAGGGAAGATTTATGTGGCTCACGGTTTGCAGAGCTTTCAGTCTATAATCAGAGGCTCCAAGGCAGGATGGCATGGCACAGGGGCAACAGTTCAAGGTAGCAGAAGACGGCAAAAGCAACAAGATAAAAGGTAGGGGGAGAGCAAGCCTCTTTTCTGCCCTTACATTGTATGCAGGCTACCTAAACTCGGGTGGGTGTAGCACTCACACCATCCGGGTGCCCTCCTCTTGCACAGGTTCAAGATGTTTATAAAGTGAGGATCCTGGCTCCCTGCTGAGTCACTTAATCTTCTGACCTTCTCAAGGTCAGAACACAGTGAACAACATCCTAGAGCACTAAGCGTGTCCTCTTCACACTAGGTGGTAGAACTGCTGAGTTACTGAAGCCTAGATTTCTCAAATTGACAGTGTAACAACCATAACATGTGGTTTGTCACCCCCCATTTGTTTTCTGGATTAACTGTTACTGAATTATTTCCTTTTCTGACCTCTTTTGCTGATCTTTTTTTTTTTTTTTTCTTCAGTGCCGGGGATTGAATTCACAACCTCGAGTTTGCTAGGCAGGCGCTTATGCCGCTGAGCTAAATCCCCAGTCCCTGATCTTCTGTTTTAACTACTCATAAATCCTTTCAGAATGTCCTCAGAAAGCTCCATAAACAGATGTTCTGGAGATGGAAAACTCAAGGGAAGAAGATTGGGTATTGGAATGTCCTTGGCATTCCTGGTATTTGCTGCAAACTTCTGCCAGGTTGAAGAGGCCAAAGCAGTTTCTGAATGTGGTGGCAAGCTCTACAACTTTGGTTTTTCTACAACATGAGCATCCACTCAAGCCCCTTTTTTATTCAACCTTTCATAAGTCTGGCCCTTTTTGGCCCTTCGTTGTGAATTTTCTTTCCTTAATCCTTCATTCTTGGCTATGAGGAACTCTATACGTCATTTTGTTTTTTCTTTCTGAGACAGGGTCTCGCTGTGCAGTTCAAGCTGGCCTTGAGCTCACTTTGTAAGCCAAATTGGTGTGGAACTCACAATGATCCTCTTGCTTCAGCCTCCTGAGTATGGATAATAGGCGTGCTCTACCATGCCCAGCTTCACATATCTTCAAATCTGCAGTTTTGGTCACTTGCTTCTCTATAATTGTTTTGTCATCTTTTCCAATACGTGGCATTGTGGTTTCACTTTTTTGCTGGAGTAAATACAGCCATGCTCCGGGATCCCTGTCAACCCTCACCAGGTTTCAGTGAGGTGATTCTTAGTGGAGAGGCTGTGATTCTGAGCAAGAAAGGGGGCTCCGGGTCTTCAAGTTCTCTGCAGTGGGTTTGTGAGGTGCCGTGAGGTGGCTGGCAGCTGCGTTCTCCTCCATCTTCCCCTGGGCCTTCAGTCGCTCCTCAGGCGCCACCGTCTCCCATTTCTCCTGGATGAGGAGGAGCCGTTCCATATGACAGTCCCTCTGCAATTCCAGGGACTAGCCAGCCTGCTCAGACTGTGTCAGTTTCACGGCTTCCCAAAGATATGCCCCAGACTTTTGGTGACAGGAAATAGCCTCATTGTGTGTCTGGCCGAAAACAATGGCTCTGCTCGTCTGTTCTGTAGGTGAGCGCATGTGCGGCCTGTCCTCTGGTCTTTCTGTCTTTCTTCTCCTGAGAGTTCAGCATCAGCTTCCGGAAGCCTCTTCCCGTGTCTGGCCGAGAACAATGGCTCTGCGCATCTGCTCTGTTGGGTGAGCGCATGCGCGGCCTGTCCTCTCATCCTTTCTCTCGCGAGAGTTCAGCATCAGCTTCCGGAAGTCGGCTGTGAAGTCACTTGCGCAGGCGCCGTTTTGGTACATGCAATGTGGCTTTTTTCTGTTGTTGGCTTCTCTTATTATCTTGCAACCTGAGTTTTCCTCACATTCACCCTGCTTGACTACACTTACAGTTTTTGTCTTATTCCTGTCTTTATCCATTACTGTAAGCGGCTGCTCTGTTGGAAAACGCAGCTACCATGATTGTAAACCCAGTGTCAATAAAGAATTAGAGAAGCTGAGTTTAAACTAAGAGAACTGGGCTTATTTGAAGGTGGAGAAAAAGGGAGACGAGAGAGATGATGCATGACTACTCAATGAATAGGGAGCATTTGAAAGCAAAGTACCCCACTGGTTTGGTTCTTTATGTGATATATATTCATCAACTTTTTTTTTGATACCAAGGATCGAACTCACAACCTCATGCTTGTAAGTCAGGCTCTGTGCCTCTGAGCTCCAGCTTCTTTTGTTCTGAAACAGAATCTCACTGTGTACATCAGGCTGGCCTCCACTTGTAACACATCATCCTCCTGCGCGGCTGGCCCCTAGCTCATATTAATAACAAGTGTCTTCCCCTCTGTGTTTGCCTGGGACGGCTCAGCCGCACATTGCTCTTTGCCTGGTGGAGTGATTCACAGCTTCCTTCCTGGAAGTCTGGGTCATTCAGGAGCCTCCCGGGCTGGATGTCCTTCTTGATCTTTGTCATGCGGTGTGGTAATAAAGAGAGATGCTTCCTCACCCCTGGTAGCGTAGACACGTATGTGCTGATGTCTCCAGGTAACTTTCTCCTTTGTCTGTGGCTCAGAGCCATTGGGAGCCTACAGTGGCTTTAAAATTCACCTCAGTGGTCGCATTTTGGTTTCACGTTGGGAGCATTTATCCCCATGTAGCCAAGACCTCTAGGCCAGCAGAAAACAAGGAACAGAGACAGGAAACAAATTCTTTGCTCCTGGCCACGCTGGTGAATGGTGCCATTCCCATTTCTGGCCCTGGATTTCTGGACCGGTGAAGCCTGACTTTGGGAGAAGCTGTGCTGTATATGGCATGCTGGCTGGTTCATGCCAGACCCTATTCCTACCGTGCAAATTCTTCCCACCTACCTGGCACTGTTTCTGAGCCTGCACATTCCATTCCCCATCCAGCAGGCAGCTGGGCAGGGTGACCAGGATGGTGGAGGGGTAACCGACCTGATCCATGGAGAAGGTGGGGCGGGCTCCTCAAGGGTCCTGCCTGCCACGAACTCATTCCTCCCCGCTCTGACTGAATCCAGGTCTTCACACTGAATTACACCCCAGGACTTATTTTACAATTTCAAACTCTTGAGACAGAGTCACATGAATCTCTAAATTGCGCAGGCTGGACTTGAACTTGCTATTTCCGCGCCTCAGCTTCCCAGGCCTAGGATTACCGGAAAGTATGATCAACTTTCTTTTCTTTTCCCATTCTCTCCTCTTGTGTCTTTCCCCACCCTTTTTTTCTGCTCCCTTTCCTCCTCCTCCCTCTTTTCCTCCTTTTCCATCTCCTCCTCCTTCTCCTCTTCCTTCTCCTTCTTCTTCTCCTTTCCCTCTCTTGAGATGGATCCCTGGAAAGCTGCTCTACCATTGAGCAACCCCCGCAAGTGAAAGTTACTGCTGTGATAAAAGCTGGATTCTCCTACATCTTCCCAGGGTGAAGGCTTTTTTTTGTTGTTGTTGTTTTGGATTTATGATTAGCTTAGTCCTTTATTGTGTTCATTGTTTTGTTTTTATTCTACTCTATTCTGTTAGGGTGAAGGCTTTTAAAATTTTTTTTTTTAAAAAAACAAAACAAAACAAAAGGATAAAAATGATACAGAATTTCAAAAAAAAAAAAAAAGAAGAAATTATCATTGGTTAATATATTGCATACTATTACCTTAGAAGTAGTTGTTCAGGTTACAAGATTTAGGCATGAAAAAATGATCAAACAATGAAAGTGCAAACTTTTCTTTTTGATGACATATTGAACAACAACAAATCCATTCTCGCATCCTCTTCTCATTCAGTCTTTGGGTCCCTTTCTCTCTTACTTTTTTTTTTTGGGTAAAGACATGTTATATAGTGCAGGTGGCCTCGAACTTGCGTAGGTAGCCCAGTCTGGCCTCAAACTCATGGTGATCCTTCTTTATCAGCTTCCTGAGTGCTGATTACAGGCATGCACCACCATGTCTGGCTTTAGATCCCTTTTTCTGCTTGGATATAATGACATGCCTGGCATGTCAGCTGTATGTAGTGTAGGCTGGCTTTGGGCTCCTCGATGGTTAATCTTGATTGTGGACTTGGTTGGGCCAAGAAACATTTAGCAAGATAGTGAAAAAACTTCCTGGTATGTCTGTGTGGGTGTTTCCTGAGGTGATTGGCATGTGGGACAGCCAATTGAGGGAGGAGACTGCCCTGCATGTGGGCAGCACCGTCCAATAAGGTGTGGCCTGGCACGAATGAGGAAGAAAATGGCCTGGCTTGAGCTGTCTCCATCTCCTGCCTCCTGTCCACCATGAGCTGAGCCAGTTTGCCCTACCACACGATCTACCACGATGCTGTACGTCACTGTGGGCCAGAACACAGAAGATTTCTTTGTCCTCTGCCTTTTCTTCTGTTCAGAGTGCAACAAATTGGGGGTGCCTCAGTCCCACTAGGGAGACTCATGTTCCTAACCTGGACCCTAATTCAAATGTGGGAGTCACCCAGGATGACACTGCCAGAATAATGTTAAATCATGTATCCCGACACTCTCTATTCTAGTCATGGAGACAGAGCAGAAACATTCACAGGTCCCGATTAATCAGCTTAGTCTGCTGTGACTGAAAGGTTCTTGCCCTAAAATACATTACTGCATGGTTATGGTGGTGGTCTAACGTGGCAGAAGGCCAAAGCGGGAAGGCCTACCAATTCCTGCTTCTTCCTCAGCCTTAATTACAACTCCCCTTCCTGTTTGCAAGTGAAGAAAACTCCAGTCAGCTCCTCGAGCCTCATCCATGCCCGCCCTGAACACCGCCCCTGCTCAAAGGTTCCATAGGCCCTGTACCCCGTATTCTGGTCGGAGGAGATAGCCCAGCCTTTGTGGGTTATGTACTCTTTCCCACGTCCTTAGCTCAATAAACCTGTTCTTTTTGTACTTTTGTTCTCTATCATGCTGAAAACTCTTCCATAATGATGCCTTGTGACTCGGATGGCAGAGTGGGTGGCTCCTGGGAATCTCCCAATTTGAGCTCCCTGCTAGTCCACAGACAGGACATATCTTGGAGTAATTCCTCCTTTTCAAGAAAGCTGTTCCACTTGTCACTACCAGCTTGCAAACAACATCGGCCTATCTCATTTATCACAGGTGAGGCGTTTCCTCACCTGTCACTGTGGGCCGGGCCTACACCGGATTAGCCATTCCGTCCTGGACTACCATAACAGTTCTCACGTTCCTTGGATCATGCTCCTTGGTGATGGCCAGTGAGATCAGGTTGGAGCCCTTCTTATCACACTTTCAAAACAGGCCACGATCTCTTTTGTTAAGTGTGATCTGGGACAATTTCCACATTCTGGGGGTGTGCTAACAATCTTACATCCTGAGGCAAAACTGTCCCTTTGGCTCACTTTTAATTCAGTCATGAGGAATACTATTTCCTGTCCCCCGAAAAACACACCTCTGGGGTGCCTGGCTCATAACCTTGGTGCTCTGGGCCTCAAGAAGGCTATGAAAACCCAAAAGCTAGATTTTATTTGTGCTTTTGTCACAATGACAGCAAGCTGGTAGAAAGCCTTCATCGTTAGGCCTTTTTCACCGTGAGGACACGTCCTCCTCTCACGTGTCTTGTACAATGGCCGGAATACGTCTGGCTCGCTCTGCTCCACCAGGATCTCCCCTCCTCCCCTGCGGACCCCTAGATGGTGCAGCTCCCGTCTTTACTCCCCTGCTCCACATCTCCAAGACCAAACCTCACAGCCTTCAGCAGAGGTTTCTGCATGCCTGCACCGTCCTCTCCTCTCCCTCATCCACGGCGGCTTTGAATTCTTCCCCTAGGGTCTCTCCCATCTCCATGTTCTCAATCCTCCCCACCCGGGCCATCTGTCCCCTTCCCCTGCGTCGCCATTTTCTCCACCAGGTCACCATACACAGTCTTGTGTGTTCCAGCCTTCCACGTGGTGGTCGGCAGCCATTTTGTCGCAGCTCCAATGGAGGACAGCCGCCATCTTGCGGCCTTCTGCCACGTGACAGGGTGCCGCCATCTTGCAGCGGGTCTCAGGGTCAATGGCTGTCCCACTGTGGCCCCTCGTGTGATCAGCAGCAGCCATCCTTGGTGCTGTGGGTCACGTGATGACCGGTCGCCATCTTGTGTTCCCTCACTGTGTTACTGGCAGCATCTAGGCTGCTGTGGGCCACACGGTAATCTGCCAACAGCCTGTGCTTCCTTGTCGCACGTTGACAAGCAGCTGTTTTATAGCCAGTCATCAGGTAATTGCCCACACAGGCCTGCAGGACGGTTGGCCGCCCAGTGGCCATCTACTCCAAAGACCTCTCAGCCCCAGTCTCTGCTCTTGCTTTGAGAACGGTCTGGCCCTGAGGGGATAGTTAATATTCATGTTCCTTTTTCCCTTTCTGAGCTATTTCAGATTAGCCATGAATTAGGTTTCTTTTCTGATATTCTTATTTCAAGAGATCTCTATTAATTAACCTAGAAAAAGGTTCACACTGGTCTATTATTATAGTTCAAATTGGCCAAATATATTTGAGTGCACTGTGATTTTATAACGTTTGTCAGTCTATATATCTGTTGTCTGTTTGTCCAGTCTGTACAGATGGTCTGTCCATTTGCCTGCTCTGTAAACAGCTGTTCCTTTTTATTTGAGCTCAATAATCTTTTTCCCCTTCTTTTACATTTTCATATCATTTAATCAAGGTGTAATTGGGACTTAGGTTTAAAAAACATGCTTCCACCTGAGTCGCCAGCTGGTCAAAATGATGCGAAAATTGGTTAGACAAAATCCCTTGGGGGTGAGGAGACACTGGACAGGACTCCAATTGGTGAGTAAGAAAGTGGCCACCTGGTGACGTTAACCAGCTCTTGTTCATTAATTGGAGCCCCCAATAATCTCCATAGCCTTATGGGAGACACCCCAACTACAGTTCAGATGACTAAGACAATTCATTGTTGCTGATCTGATGGTATATTCACGCCTTCAGATATAAAATTGGGATTGTTTGTTATGATAAATATTTTCTCTCAGATCAGACATCTGCCTTTTTCTTGTGCTCCAGCCAAGAGGTTCAAATCAAATCAACATGAGGTCACCAGTCAAATGATAATTTTTAAGCAAAAATTTATGTAATGTATATGTTATACTTGGAGATGCTCAGTGAGCAGTCCAAACAATGTCACGAATTTCTTCAGCGCTCAAATGTTAAAACACCCAAGATTAATAAAAAGTAATAATTCCATTTAATGTTCTATGTTAAGCTTACTGCCTCTACTGCACTGTACTGTTATCAATCTTCTGGATGTTGAACAACTAAAATTATGAGATAATTATAAATTCCTTTTGGATTCCTTTTGCTGGGATCCACCAGATCTTTTCCAGAAAAAGGTTATATGATGCATATTGGGGCCATACTTAACTGCACTCAATTGGCATTAAATGACACTGCAGGTAATCTCTCTCCTAAATAAAAAAGGTAAAATTAGTAAATTGGGCCATTCTCCAAAAATCAGAAGGCATCAGACATTCTAACAGCACAGGAGGTACTTATACAATTATAAAACCTAAATGTGTGAATGACAACTGAATGACCTGTCAGTTTCTAAAATTCCCTGGACCTTATCCTTATCCTCCTTACGGGAAGCCATTACTAATGTTATAAATACCCTGTTGATTGGATTACTTGACTTCTGCATACAGGCAGCAGACAGGGCGAGGGCTTGACATAGCTAGCACAGGAAACCAGATTTCTTGTGACTCAGGAGGAGACAGATGGGCCAGATTCCAAGATAAAAGGCCAAACTTGGTTCTCAAACCCCACGGGAGACCTTCTTAATGCGGCTTTCAGGCCGCTATATTAAGTCCTGGGTCTCTGTAGGGGGTGTTGACGGCCAGCCTGTGCAGCCCTGCAGACAGGCCTGTGCCATGCAGGTTCCCAGCGCTCTCCTTCAGCCACAGCTTCCTGGCAATTCCAGCGTGTCCGCAGCCCTGTTAGGTAGGCATCTTCTTCAAAAGCTAACTTCCCTTTACGGTCTCCCTCCCCACAGCCCCAGTCCTCCAGACTCCCCCGCAGTGCACTGCAAAGCCATCCCCTCCGCGGATCCCATAGATTGGGACACCTCCAATCCCACCTGTGCTGCCCACGCCACGCCTATTTTAATTGGTCTCAGGGATCCTTCAATTCTTCCTTGTGTTCCCCAATATCCCATAGCTCCCAAACATTCACAGGAACTTAAACCTATAATCAAACACCTTTTAGACAATGGTTTTCTCAAACCTACCCATTCACCCTGTAACACCCCCATTCTCCTGGTGCTCAAGCCTGATGGGTCTAACCCTCTAGTACGAGAACTTAGGGTACTCAATAGTGCCGTTACCCCAATCCACCCAGTGGTGCCAAACCCTTATACCACGCTCTCTCACATCCCTCCCTCCACCACTCACTTTATAGTCACAGACCTTAAAATGCCTTTTTAAAAAATTTCTTTGTGTTTATGCAGACTGACCCAGACACTCTGAGGTCTCAACAACTTACGCCTGTAATGTTTATAGTACACCCTCTCCTCAGGGAACACAGCAGCCCCTGCCTTTCCTACTCGTCAATTTCACAGACACACCCCTGGTCAGCACTGGCAGGTAGATTATTTTTTAATGTTTATTTATTTATCTTTCTGAGACAGGGTCTCACTATGCAGTTCAGGCAGGCCTTGAGCTTACTGTGTAGCCCAGGCTGGTCTCGAACTCACAACAATCCTCCTGCCTCAGCCTCCCGAGTGCTGGGATGACAGGTGTGAGCCACCACACCCGGCTGACATTTTTTGTTCTTTTTTTTATTTTAAAAAAAGATTAAAAGAGGATATAACAAAACAGGTCAGAACAGAACAATTTAAGCAACATAGTGTTTCACTACAAGACAACCTGACATAATACTAGCTACCATAGTGTCTCTTTCCTTGACATATTTGAGTATGATTTCATGTACTATAGTATCAAACATAACAAGTCAGTGTAAAACCATTCAAGAGAATGAAAATATTACAGGGTATTCAGAACCAACTAACAGAAAATGAACAATGGTTACTATATTATCTCCTTGTCCATAAAAATTTATGTTTATACTATCACATATAATAAAATCCAATAAGATACAACATGATAAAACTGCTGGAGACAGAAGAACAAAACCTTGATGGAACTTCAAAACAAGATGATATTAAATCAGCACTAGCTATTATAATGTCTTTTTTTCTTCAAAATAGCTGTTCATACCGTCACAATCAAACAACCCAGAATAAAACCATTTCAACTAATGAATGAAAAATTTATAAGACTTCCAAACAATATAATGGGGGAATCATGATTACCACATACTTTTATGTATTCTTACCATTTCTTACACTAGGGAAACTATTCAGTATTTATACATGTGAGATTGATTTATTTTGTTTATGAGTATTGTCTCAAGCTGCATCCATTTATTTATAAATATCTCAATGTGATCCTTCTGTATAGCTGAGTAGTACTCCATTGTATAAAAATACCACATCTTTTTTTATCCATTCCTCAGTTGATGGATACTTAAGTTGTTGCCTATAGATCTGGCTATTACAAACTGTGCTGCTATAAACATGGGTGCACATGTATCACTGTGGTTCTTCTGGGAATATGCTCAGAAGTGGAACAGCTGGAACAAATGGGACCCCCAATCCCAGATTTTTGAGGAATCTCCAGACTGACCTCCACAATGGTTGCACCAGTCTACACTCCCACCAACAGTGCAGGAGAGTTCCTTTTTCCCCACAGCCTCTCCAGCATTTGCTGTTGTTGGTTTTCTTGATCCTGGCCATTCTTTCAGGATGAGATGGAATCTCAGTGTGGTTTAATTTGCATTTCTCTAATGACCAATGATGATGAACATTTTTTCATGTATTTATTTGCCATTTGTATTTCTTCATCTGAGAAGTGTGTATTCATCTCAGATGCCCATTTTTGGATTGGATCTTTGAATTTTGGGAGTCTGATTTTTTTTAATTCTTTATATGTTTTAGACAGAAGTCCTTTGTCTGAGGGACAGTTCAGTAAGATTTTTTTCCCCAGTTTGTGGGTTTTCTTTTCACTACACTGTAGATTTCTTTTGATGTGCAGAAACTTTTTAATAAGAGGTGATCCCAGTTATTGATTCTGGGAAATCAAGCCCATGCGGTTTGATTCCTGTTCATGAATTCTCTACCTACTCCTATGTCTTCAAGGTTTCTACCCAATTTGTCTTCCAATAGATTTAGTGTTTCTGTTTTAGTATTAAGATCTTTGACCCATTTAGATTTTAATTTAGTACATGGTGATAGGCAGGGTCTAGTTTTAGTTTTCGGCATATAGTGAGCCAGTTTTTCCAACATCATTTATTAAAGAGACTGTCATTCTTCCAGTGAACATGTTTGGCCCCTTTATCGAAGATCAGGTGGTTGAGTGTGTTTGTAGTTGTGGTTGTATCTTCTAACCTGTTCCACTGATCTTCAGCTCTGTTTTGGCCCCAGTACCATGTTGATTTTACTATGGTTGCTTTGTAGTATAACTTCAAGTCAGGGATTGTGATGCCTCCTGCTTGCCTTTGCTGCTTAGAACTGTCCTGGCTATTCTAGGTCTCTTCTGGCTCCAGATGAATTTTAGGAGTGATTTCTCTAGATCTATGAGGTGTGTTGATGGTATTTTTATTGGGATTGACAGGTCAATTTTCCACACATGCCCCACCACAAAACTCTCAAATATCTTCTCACATTTATTTGTACTTTTTCAAGATGGATAAAAGTCTTTCTCACAACCAGGGAGACTGACGATGTACTTACTAAAGCCCTGTTACAGGAAATCATCCCAAGGACTACAACTAAAACCGAGTGGCCCCTACCTGGTCTTCCTTAGAAACTGAATGCTGGTCAAGGTGCCTGGCTGCCATCCTGGTTCCACATCACTCAAGCTAAGTGGTGCCCTCCTAACCCTAACTCCCCTGACTGTAAATATCCCGAGTGGTCACCTCATCTCCTGTCTCCATCTCCATCTCCCCAAAGCCCCATAGCCACAGTTTTCAGGCCAGGCCATGTTTGTTGTCCTATTTGGTTCCTGATCTCTGACTTCTATTTGTTAATTTTTTCCGTATGACTATCTTAGTCTGCCCTCAGCTGTTTAGTTAAACGTGAGACTCCTCTAGGCCTAAGATCTTGTGTCCCTTATAGTGACACAGCCACAGCTCCCCCAGCCCTACTCTGTAATTTCCCAAACATAATTTGATCAGCCCCGTGTATTTCTCAGGCTTCTTCAGCTCAACTCCTGGACCAAAGATGAGCCCTCCCTACCTACACTTTTAACTTCTACCCTTTCAGATGGGGGAATAATCACCTCTTGGAGCTCCACCCCCCAAACTCCATGCTGATTTTTCAGATTCTTGCTCACCGTGGCCCTGATGGAACTACACATTCGGATCAAGGGCACCTTTCCTTCCCCTCTCCTGGGTCCTTTAATGATGACAGTGACCTGCCTCCTCATAGCACCTTGTCTGTTTATCTCTAGAATGCAGGCACTCACCAATGATAAGTTCCTTGTCCTGGCTGACACACCTGGTGCCAGCTTCTACAGGGGCATCAACCTCCATCCCATCAACCTTCCTGAACCTCAATATGATGCCCCCTTTCAGCAGGAAGTAGTAAGAGAGAGACCTCACCCTTTTCCTAACAATGCAAAGATGGGAATGAAAGGTTCTTGCCCTAGAATAAGTTACTGTATGGTTATGGGGGTGGTCTAACATGGCAGAAGGCCACAGCAGGACGCCCATCACTTCCTGCTTCTTCCTCAGCCTTAATTACAGCTCCCCTTCCTGTTTGCAAGTGAAGAAAACCCCAGTCAGCTCCTTGAGCCTCATCCATGCCCACCCTAAACACCGCCCCTGCTCAGAGGTTCCATATGGCTGGTACCCCATACTCGGGTCAGAGGAGACAGCCCAGCCTCCGTGGGTTGTGTGCGCCCTTCCATGTCCTCAGCTCAATAAACCTGTTCTTTTTGTGCTTTTGTTTTTCTATCGCACCAAAAACTCTTTCAGTGACTATGTGAATCTCTCATTATCCCATACCCCGAGGACCAGACATGAGCACGACATACACGAACCCCTCTGCCGTGAGTGTCTTAGCTGTGCTGTGGAAGCTGCAAAATATTAACCCCATATGGGAATTAAAATAATATTTATATACACACAAACCACTTGTATTTTATTACCCATATCAATGGGAAAAATCTCCTGGAACAAATGTGATATATCAAAGATCTTAAGGTTTTTCGCCATATAAGCACAATAAACATATCAATTCTGAATTACAGAGGAAATTTGGAGAACAGCACTGTTTACTATAAAAGTTTAGTTGTCGACTAAGTTTACGGTGTCACCTGGTTTGTGTTTGAGAGGATTTCACTACGTAGTCCAGACTGGCCCTGAACTCACAGCGATCATCCTGCCTCAGCTTCCTGAGTGCTAGGATTACAGCTGTGTGCCATGCCTGACAATCACTTTTTAAAAAATTATGTTTATTTTTTTAACTATTTTCTTAAAGAGTGAATTCCTAAACTCTTGCTGGCACCAGTTGTTCATCTATAAGCTGGCAAATTTTGAAAGCAAACTTTCAGCTCAATGTTTGCAGTTTCTTCTTCAAAGAAACTTTTGTGTTGGGGCTGGGGATTTAGCTCAGCGGCATAAGCGCCTTCCTTGTGAGTGTGCGGTCGTGAGTTCGATCCCTGGTACCGAAAAAGACAAAAAAAAAAAAAAAAAAAAAAAAAAAAAAACCAAAGAGGATACTTTTGTGGTAATTTTGACTTTGGGGAAGAGCTGGTACTCACATGGTGCCAGATCTGGGGAATAAGGTGGATGAGGACACAGGGTTGTGTTTTAAGAACTGCGTTTCTATTAGGTGGTGCTGGGCAGCGGTATTTGTCTGAGTTCTGAATCGCACCACACAAGGACACCGATGAAAGAGGGCTTTCCATAAATGCTTCAGAAAGTGGCAAAGTGAAGGGGAGCATTTTGAGGGCATGAATGGCCATGTGTCTCTGAGCGATATATATCGTTATTTTAAAGAGAATGAGATCACCCAAAACAAAACAGTGAACATGATACAGGGCTGTGAAAAAAGATAATCAAAAATCAACAATGGCTACCGTAATGTAGCTGCGTTGACATCAGAGATCCTCAAATCAAACCAAACCAAACAGAACGATGAAAATGTTGCAGGGTTTCAAAGCAAGATCACGGGGAATTAAATGGCTCCCCCTCCCCTTTAGAGGCTCTGTCCCCTTTCTTTTGGTACTGAGGATTGAACTCACACCCTGGTGCTTACCAGGCGGGCACTTGCACCCCTAAGCTAAATCCCAGCAGAGTTTAAGGTTTCTTGTATACCACATAGTGATGGGTCTTGTCTCTTGATCCCCTCTGCCCGTGTCCTTTTTCTTAGTGCGTGGAGGCCATTTGCATTCCTGGTCGCAGCCCACATGCACTGGCCCAGTCTCTGCCTTGCCGGGTTCCTGCGGTTGGCTCCCTGCTTTCCCCTCCATTCCGCTGCCTCCCCCATTTGGTGATCCCCCTCTGCTGCTGTTCCCAGAACAATGATTATTTTTATCTCTTTGTTGAATGTCCTTCAGCGTCTTTGTAGGGCTGGTTTGGTGGTCATGAACTCCCCCAGCTCCTCTTTGTCATGGAGCATCTTGCTTCTCTACTAGTTTTGAAAGATAGTTTTGCAGGATGCGTCAATCTGGGTTGGAGGTTGTTTGCTATCAGGACTTGAGATACTTCACTCCAAGCTCTTCTTGACTTGATGGTTTGTATTGAGAAGTCTGTCGTGATTCTGATGAGTTTTCCTCTACGGTGATCTGTTTCTTTTCTCTAACAGCTTTTAGTATTCTGTTCTTGTGCTGAATTCTGGGACCCTGATTATTAAATGTCTGGGTGTAAGTTCATTTTGTTTGTGGCTATTTAGAGATCTGCACTCCTCCCTCATCTGTCCGTCAGGCGCTCTCCCCAACTTGGGCAGTTCTCAGCTATTACTTCTGTAAACGGTCTGTGTGCTTTGTGTTGACTCCTGCTCTCTTGCTGACACCCGTCTCTCTTAAATTATGCTTCTCTGAGTCATCTTGCAGCACTGAGTTGTTATTTCCTGGTTCCTTGTTATTTCTAAGCGATCTTTCTTTTATGACCGCTAGCTGCCAGCTTGTTTTCAAGGTCTGAGAGTCTACAGTTTCTTTCAAGCAGTTTTGACAGCTTTCAGTAGGGTTTTTAACTTCCCGAGTGTCTCTTTGAGTCTGTTTCAGGCATTACAATTCTTCCCAATATTTCTCCTTTGAGGTTTCCCTCATTTTCCAATGCTGCTCTTTTTAAAAAATCTGTCTTCTTTAGATATGCTGACTAACCCTTTTTATTATGTTTGTCATTTATTCTTTTACCTAAAATATTAGTTCTGATCTGAATTTTTACAGCTTCATAAAGCAGTTTCTTTTTTTTTGTCTTTTTTTTTTTTTTTCCATTTTTATCGGTACCAGGGATCGAACTCACGACTGCCTGCTTGCAAAGCAGGCGCTTATGCCGCTGAGCTAAATCCTCAGCCCCATAAAGCAGTTTCTTTAGCTCAGTTGCCTCCCAGAACTTTCAGGAATGTGGCTTCCAATTTGTCCCACGTCTGTGTCTCCTGGACCTGTTCTGTGTGGGCTGCAGCCAGAGGTGGCCTGGGCCTCTTCCAGTTTGCCTGCCTGGTTTCCTCTGGATGAGCTGGTTGTGGGGTCCCAGGCGCGCCCCACATTGGCTGCCCTCCTGCGGTGCAGGGGAATGGGCCAGGCACTTTGGTTTCTGTTGACGTAGGTTCCCAGGGATGCAGGGGTGCAGGACAGGCTTCTCCAGACCTGTGCAGCTTCCATGAGGCATGGCTGGCGGTGTCTCCTGGCCTGTTGGAAGCTGTTGAAACTGGAAATTGAACACACATGCAGGGCTGCTGCACAGCCAGGCAAGATAACATAACGGCCGAGGGCTCCTGGCTCCAATTCCATTAACTAAATAGAAACTGCGGCCACAGGCATTTCCCCCCTGTAGTGAAATGCAGCACCGAGATCTCCTCCTAAGACGCTTCTCCTTGTTAACAGAATTTGTTACTTGGCCAAGTCCTTGAATCACTCCCAAGGTCTGTTCAGTGTCCTGTGTTGTTTGAAAAACATAATAAATTCGGGCTGCCCAGGGGCGTCCCCTGTCCGAGCCACCAGGGTCCCTGAACTCTGCAGAGGGTTTTGATTCTCCTGAAATCATACCACTTATCTCATTGATTTAAGCCTTCACCATATACTCATTTGGAAGACTGGGGATCTAGGTCAGGACCCTGATGCTGGCCGTTCTAGCTACTGGTCCCCGACGGTGGCCGCTGGACTCTTGGGGGTGCGGTTGGCTGGTGCCTTTCCTGGCTCATGCTGGCCCCCCATGGGAGGGTTCTGATGGCAGCCAGTGTGCCTGCGTTGGCGGGGCTGGCTCTCTGAGTGTAATATATTTTTTAAAAATTGAAGTATATATTTTGATCACGTGTTGTGCATATTTGCAAATCCCCTAGACTCTGCCTGTGAGTTGGAGGTGGCACACAGGTCTTTTGGAGTGGAGCTCATTTCTTCATGGGTCACTTTTTATACTGCACTTACCATTGGGACGTGGCTCTAGTTACAGGCACAGAAACAGACAGTGGTTGTCAGGTGAGTCCTGAAGAAAATTTAAGTGTCCTGTACGGGAATGCCTTCCCTCTGTCCTGGTCATATGATTAAGTGCTACCACTGTATTAGGCACCTGTGTGTGGCTGGAACAAAATACCCAGCATGCACAATTTAGAGAAGAAGGGGTTTATTTTGGCTCAGGTTTCCAGAGGTTCCAGCAGGTGCCAAGAAACATCGTGGTGGAAGGGTCTAGCAAGGACATTTGCTCACCTCGTGGTGGCCGGGAAGCAGACAGGGAGAGAGAGCCCGGAACGAGGGAGAGTCTCTAAGGTTATTACCCTTCCACGACGCTCCCTTTCCTCAGTGCTGATGAAGTCAAATGTATCTTTAGTTGTTGGCTTTCTTTTTCAGGTCAGCAGCTGTTTGTAGAACTTGTTGTGAGGAGCTGGTGCCTGTGCGTCACACACCTTGATTCCTTCTTCTCCTCCTTCCCCGTCCGACCATCTCTTGGTCACCTTCTCCCATGCAGGAGGTCTATCTCCCTGGTTCTCATTATCCGTCTCTCATTTTGCTCTTTACAGTGGTACCTCAGCCTATAAACACCTCTGTTCACAAACAGAAGCGTTTGGCAAAATTTTGTTTTTGTTTTCAAATTCTGCATTGGATGATGAACATGAGTGTGACCGTCTTTTCCAGAACTGTGGAATGAATCCAGTTTGTGACCCAAAGTATCACAGTATTTATAGTTTGGGTTTCTTGTATAAGAGAAGCCATGTAATATTTAAGCCTGTATGTCTGATTTATTTCACTTAACCTTATGATTTCAAAATGCATCCACTCTCCTACAAATGACTCAAGTTTATCCTTCTTTATGACACAGTAATACTTCACTGTGTGCAAATACCACATTTTCATTGTCTACTGTTGGACATTTAGGTCACTGCTAAGATTTAGTTTTTAACAACTGTGTGGCCATAAACATGGGTGAGCATGTATCAATGAATTGTGATGTCTTTAATTCTTTTGGGAAGATACCTAGGAGGTGACTAGCTTGGTTCAATAGAATTTCTTGTTCTGGCTTTTTGAGGACTCGCCTCCGGATTTCCATAAGGACTGCAGTAGTGTACATTCCCACCAGCGGTGACGAAGCCTCACCAGCATTTGTTGTTATCTGGTTCTTTGAGGACAGCTGTTCTTTCTGTAGTAACAGGGATCTAAGTTTTGTTTTTATTTGAGTTACTCTAATAGGGATGTGACACTTTTTAACATATTTATTGGCCGCTTGTAATTTCCCTGAGAGGTGTCTGTTTCACTTGTCTGGTTTTTGAGTTTTTATATATTTTGCATATTAGTCCACTGTCTGAATAATACCTGGCAAATTTTATAGGGTGTTCTTTAGGTCGTTTCTTTGTTCTGTTGATTGTTTCCTTTGCTGTGTGAAAGCTGTTAAATTTGATTTGATCCAACCTTGATTCTTGATGCTCTCTCTTGTACAATTGGGTTTCTGTTCAGAAAGTCCTTGCTTATATCTTCAAGAGTTTTACCTATTTTATACTCGAGCAAAGTGTTTTAATTTTAATATTTAGATCTTTGGTCCATTTTGATTTTAACAAAGTATATGGTGAGAGATAAGGGCCTAAATTCATCTGTTTTTTTTTCTCTTGGTACAGGGAATCAACTCATGACCTTGCAGTTGGCAGGTAGGCGCTGTGGCACTGAGCTGTATTCCTGGTCCCAGAATGCTATTGATATTTTGATTGGGGTTGTGTATATCAGTTTTGGCACAGTGGCCCTTTTAAACGATAGTATATTGGCTCTGCATGCTCAAGAACAAGGGGGTAGGTGGTGTGGTGGCTGAGGCCTGTCATCCCAGCACTCGGGAGGCTGATGCAGGAGGATTGTTGAAAGTTCGAGGCCAGCCTGGGCTGCAAAGTGAGCTGCAAGCCAGCCTGGACTACACAATGAGACCCTCCCTCAAAAGGACAGAAAGAAAAAGAACAAGGGGTTATCTTTCCATTTTCTGCTATCCTTTATGAGATTTTTTTTAGAGCTTTTGTTGCTGAGGTCTTTCCCTTTGCCCCGTTAGCCTAATTCCTCAGTATTAAATTTTTCTTGATGCCACTGTGAGAGGTATTGTTCCTCTCCTTTCTTTCTTAGTGAGTTTATTATTAGTGTACAGGAACACTAGTGAGTTTTGTGTGTTGACCTTGTATGCAACTATTGCTAATGAATTTGGTTCTTTTTTTGTTTGTTTGTTTTTGAGGGTCTCGCTGTGCAGTCCAGGCTGGCCTTGAGCTCACTCTGCAGCCCAGGCTGGTCTCGAACTCGGAACTATCCTGCTGCCTCCCGAGTGCTGGGATGACAGGTGTGCGCCACCACACCTGATTCATGAATTTGGTTCTTAATTCTAGGAGTGTTTGAGTCTTCTAGATAGAGAATCATGTCATTTTCAAATAATGATAATTTGATTTATTTTCTCCTGTGCATATTCCTTTTATATCTTTTTCTTCCCTGTTAGCTCAGGCCAACGTTTTGAGAGCTGTAATGCAGAGCTGTGGTGACAGTGAACCCTGCCTTGTTTCTGGTTTTAGAGGAAAAGCAATTAATTTCCCTTTTAATACGATATTGATCATTTGTCACAAAACCCTTCATCAGACTGAGATTAGGTCCTTCTGTACCTATTTTCTTCAGGGTTTTTATTCTGAACAGAGTTGCAGTTTGTCAAAGGCCTTCTCTGCAGCAATTGAAAGGATCATTTATCTCTGTCTTTGCTGCTGTGTGTGTGACGTGTTGCACTTCTGGGGTGCATATGCTGAGCCACCCCTGCGTTCCTGGGTGATTCTCCTTAGTCACGATACATGCTTTTCTTGACGATCTGTTACATCCCAGTCAGCAGAGTGTTGTGGAGGGTGTTGTGTCAGTGTTCGCTGAAGAGACAGGCCTGTCGTTCTCTTTTTTGGCTGAATCTTTTTCTTTTGCAATCAGGGTAAAGCGAGCTTTCAGGAATGGTTTTGAATATACTGCGTCCCTTTCTATTTCAATGAAGACTTCGAGGTGTGCTGTCATTAGATCTTCCCTAAAGTTCTTGTAAAATTCAGCAAGGAAGCCCCTGGGATCTGGGCTTTTCTTGTTAGTTTTATTTTCATTTTTTGAATTTTTTTGTCTTTTTGAGACAGGGTCTCACTATGCAGCTCAGGCTGGCCTTGAGCTCACTGTGTAGCCCAGGCTGGTCTCGAACTCCCAATGATCCTCCCGCCTCAGCCTCCCGAGTGCTGGGATGACAGACGTGGGCCATTCTTGTTAGTTGCAAAAACGTTACTTTTTTCCTCTCATTGCCTACTATTGCATTATTCAGGTTTTGTGTTTTTCGCTTTGGTAGTTCGCACGTATCTAGGAATCTATCCGTTTCTTTGAACTTTCCATTTTATTAGAATGCAGATTCTTGAAGTCGTTACTGTATAATCTGCATCTCAGCCGAGTGGGCTGGTTTCACCTTTTCACTCTCCGATTGCACTGATGTGGGTCCTTTTCGGGCAGCGAGACTGCCACCGAGTGTCTTCAGAAACAGGTTCACTGCTTTTAGCATAGTAGCTACAGATGGAATGTGCTGACATCGTTCAGTTTTGCAAGACGCAAACGCTGATCTCTTTTTAAGAAACAGCTGCTTAATCAAACAGAAAAAGAAACTTGCGAGCTCGTGTGCATATTTCCACCACGTGGCACAGTTTTCATGGAAAATGATTCACTGCTTGTCTTCTCATTTATTTTCCTCCTTTTATTTTGCAGTCTGGGGACGGAACTGATCCTTAACACTTTGAAATTTTTAAAAATTTTGCAGCGGGGTCTCCGTAAGTCACTAAGCAGCCAGGTTGGATGTGCAGCCCTCCTGCCTCAGCCTCCCCGAGTTCTGGGTCACAGGTGTGGGCACCATGTCCGGGTCACTTAAGTATGTTTCTGTTGACAAAGATGCATTACGCATTTTGGCCATTTTAATCATTTTGAATGTGCACATTTTTTTTTTCTTTTTTGGTGATGGGAATCGAACTCACAACCTCGTGCTTGCCAGCAGGCACTCAAACCGCTGAGCTAAATCCACAGCCCGTGGAAGTGTGCAGTTTCCTGGCATCACTTACACACATGCAGCTTGCTGCTCAGCACCACCAGCCATCTCTAGACGTTTGCATCTTCTTCTCTTCCCATTTTGCATTCACGTTTCTTCTTTTGATAACGTAGACTTTCTAGGAACGTGATGAAGACTGTAAATATCTAGGAGTGATTGGGACAGAGCCTCTCATTCCCCCTCCCTGTTTTGAGTATTTCTCCACAACTCTTTCAATGTGTTGTTTTCATTTATTTCATTTTCTCTTATTTTCTTTTGTCATTTGCCCTTTTTGGTCTTCTGGGAAAGCTTGAACAGGTATTAGAATTATTCTAGGCACAAGCAAAAACAGTTACCAAGGATTTTTTTTTTTTTTTTATTCTGGCTGCCTGTCAGAATCATCTTGGAAGCTTTATTTATTTATTTGGTGGCACTGGGGTTTGGGCTTTTGGACTGAGCTACTTCCCGAGCTGTTTAATTTTCAGATGGCATTTTGCTCAGTTATTAAGTGGTTCAAGAGAATTCTCTTGCCTTGGCCTCCCATGCCCAGTTTGGGAGCTTTAAATACTAAAACCACGGAGCCCACCTGTGATCTGCAGATTTGAAACTTTCATGTGTGGCATCAGGAATATTATTATTATTTTAAACAATTTGCTGGATGTGGTCAGCAGAATTATGTGATAGAGGTTACCAAAGTGAACCCTAAATAATCACACGAGCTCTTTAAATCTGCATCTAAGGTAAGAGATGCAGGAAACCAGAAGTCAGAGAATCAGAGCTTGACAAGGGTTTGACCTGTGATTTCTAGCTCTGAAGACAGTGGGAGGCACATGCAAAGACTCCAGAGATCTTCTAGTAGCTGAGAGTGACCCCTGGCTAACAACGGTGAAAAAGCAGTCAAGGTCTTCCAAATCGAGGACCTGAATTCTGACTCGTAGGAATGAACCGAGACACAATTCTTCCCTACAGCCTTCTTGGGGGGCGTAGGCTGGCCCACAGCTGCATTATGAACTCAGCTGAGCTTTACCCATGCGATAATAAATTGGTATTGCTTCTAGCTACTTTTGTGATAATTTGTTACACAGGGATAACTGATACATCAGGCTCCTGAGCAAAGGTACGCAGAACCATGGGCGGCAATGGGAAGAGTCCAAAGAGAGCTGATTGGCTGGCCAACCAACATGCAGCAATCCTATTGGGCAGGGTATTATTGATGTGCGGGCTGCTTCCTGAATCCGCAATCCGGATTGGCTAGGGTCCACAGATTTACTTCATCTTTGCCAAACATCAAGACCGCGCCTTAGAAATCCTCCGAGGTCTGTAGTGAGCCAGTCCCACCACCTCCTTCAGAGGGATCTCCTGCGGTCTCTTCCTCTGCCGTTTCCTGCTTTGGTTTCTCCTGTCTGTTTCCCATCTACTGCTCAGTTTGGTTCTGGAAGCCAAGAAATATCTTCCTCACTCTCCTGGAAATCTTTCCCTTTACCCCAGGTAACTCTTACTCGTTTTTCTTTTCTTTTCTTTTTTTTAAAGGTAGAGTCTCTCCATGTAGTTCAGGCTGACCTTGAGCTCACTTTGTAGCCCAGGCTGGTCTTGAACTTTCAGAGATCCTCCTGCCTTGGCCTTTGGAGTGCTGGGATCACAAGTTTATACATTCTTCATGTTTGCCTAAAATATCACTTCTTCAAAGTCTCCTTCCTGAATATTTTCGAATTCCGCACGGTCTCCTGGGATGGACACATATGGCGGAGGTCTAAATGTAAAAAAAAATCACAGTAAGAGACCCACTGCCGTGAACGCTTCCCCAAGTCCTCCTTTGTCTCCAGTCCACTGATGCCACCTCGCACCTCCTGAAGCGCTTTTGAAGTCTTCTTTCGTGCGTGTCCCTGATGCTGCTGCTGCGGCTGCCTCAGGGTCTGGACTTGATGCAAAATGTTGGCCTTCCACGGTGACCTTGACTTTGGGGAAAGCCAGCTCCCAGCAGCAGCCCCCGCTGGGTTTTGGATCGTACCTTTTGCAAGCACTGCTGAAACAGGACTTACTGCTTCAGACAGTGGCCAGAAAGATGGAGAAGGGTGTGTGAGGGGCGGAGAAGTCACCCGAGGAGGATGGCGACACTTTCACTGCCTATTTCAATCACCCCTCATATGGTCACTCAACGTTCACTTCACGGCCTCATTTATTTATTATTTTATTTATTATTATTTTTATTTTAAAGGGCATAAAACAAAACAGTAAGAACAATATCGGATTTCAAAAACAAGCCAGAAGGAAATCCTCCACAGGTGCTATAATATACATGGTTAGCCTCTATGTAAACCTCAGACTACCATCCTTAGGCCCGCAGAGTCAAATAATACAAGCATCAAGCTGTTTTTTAAGTCCAGTTGCTGTCATATCAGCCTGCCTTGCTCTGAATCAGCCAGTAGCTTAGAGGGCGCCGGTGAGGGAGGCTCCTCTGGTCTCCCCGCCAGGGCCTGGCTCCCAGGAGGCACCAGTCATTTATTTACACGATGATTGTGTGGATCTTGTGAGCTGGTGCATGTACTTAACATACTTTAGTTCTAGTTAGGGTCTCTAACCGTGTCCTCCTCCCTCGGCTCGTGGTCTACTTCCCACTTGCAGATGATCTGTCTTCCATTTGTGCCCTTATTTTTTGTTTCTTTCTTTCTTTTTTGGTACCAGAGATGGAACTCAGAACCTTGTGCTTGTCGGCCAGGTGCTTACGCTGCTGAGCTAATCCCCAGCCTCTCCTCTGTGGTTTACTTAGATTCTGGATTTCGCATGGACGACAAACTGGGTGATGTTTAAAATTATTATTTAACTTAACGTTATTGTCTAAAGGTGCAACTACTTTGCTACAAATGACTCAATTTTATTTCTCTTTGTGGCAGAGTGTACAAACCATCTTCCTTAACTGTCTCTCTTTTCTAGTTTTTTTTTTTTTTAATTTTGAAAATAGTAAAATACGACAGAACAAGACAGAACAAAGCCAGTCGAGACAATGCAGCAGAATGATACAGAACTTCACCGCATGTGACCAGCAGTGATGACAGGTCCCTTAGTGTATCTCGTTATCTTCACAATAGTTGTCCATTTAATCAGGTCAGAACAAAGCAAAAACGGTGAAAACAATATTTGCCTTCAAAGAGAGGATGGAAGGAAGTCCCCCATATTTGCTATATTGCACACGGTCGTCCTTCCAAGATGCCCAGACCTCTAACGGAGCGGGGAGGAAATGGGGGGCAGATGGGGTGTTTGACCCTCAGCGCGGGGCCTGCGGGCGCACAGTGCTTGCCAGGAGGAGGCGGGCTGTTCCCTTTTCCAGTTTTGATTCATTAATTTCTACTCTGAGCTTTATAAGTTCCTTCCTTGTATTCGGTTCGGATCTGGATTGTTCTTGTTTCTCTAGGACCTTGATGTGTATCATTAGGGCAGTATGTGGTATATTTCTTTTATTATTATTATTATTATTTGTATTTTATCATTGTTTTGGCATATTTTTGAGACAGGGTTTCGCTGTGCAGTTCAGGCTGGCCTTGAGCTCACTGTGTAGCCCAGGCTGGTCTCAAACTAGCAACCATCCTCCCGCCTCAGCCTCCCGAGTAGCTGGAATTAAGGCTCATGCTCCCAATATTCCTGCCTATGGCATGGAATATTGTTTCCCATGCTTTGATTTTTGTTCTATTAATTTATTTTGGGTATACTATGTATCTCTCAGACAGCATCCTGCTGGCTTTTAAAAAATTGTGCATTTATTTATTTAGTTGTGTGCTTATTTGTATCTTTATTTTGCAATCTGTCGCTAGGAGATGTTGGGCTCACAGGGGACGTGTCCTTGAGGTTCACCCCACTTCCTCTCTTCCTTGAGTACACTCATCGCTGGGCGCATGGTGAGGGGCACACGTCACATCACCAGGGTCAGGGCACTGCCATCCTGTCACAGGAAGACAGCTAAATGGAGACTGACTCCAGAACCCACACCGACACCCAGAGTAAGTCCTTCACACGTTTAGAGTCCACTTAACCTTTCAAGTTTTGGGCCAGGCACGGCGTCTCACGCCTGCCATCCCAGCATTGGAGAGGAGAGCCAGGGCGACTCCCAGCAGTCTGAGGCTGGCCCGGATTACATGGGGAGCCCCTGTCTCAGAAAACCTTTTTTTTTTTTTTTACAATTTAAATTTAGTCTGCTGGTCTGTGCCTTTTGATGGTGGTGCTGAGACCATTTACAGTTAGTTGTATTATGGACAGGAACTGGCTTATCCATTGCATTAGTTTGTTGTTGCTGATCCCTTTGATTCCCTTCCGCTGGCCTGATCACCCTGCCAGTGATCCATTCAGAGTTGTGGCAGTTACTTTCAACCTCTCTTTCTAGAACATTGGAGGGCTGGTTTGATATTCATAATTTTTCTGTCCTTTTGAGACAGGCTTCTCTATGCAGTTCAGATGGCCTTGAGCTTACCGCGATCCTCCTGCCTCAGCCTCCCGAGTGCCGGGATTACAGGTTTGTGCCACTACACCCAGATCACCACTTCTTACGGTGCTCTTTGTCATGGAAAGATCTTCTTTCTCTATCAATTTGGAAGATATTTCTCAGGACATATTAATGTGGGCCGGAAGTTGTTTTCTCTTAGGGATTGAAACATTGCACTCCAGCCAGGGATTTAGCTCAGCGGCAGGAGCGCCTGCCTGGCAAGCGTGAGGCCATGAGTTCGATCCCCGGAACCAAAAAGAAAATGAAACAGTAACAACAGCAACAACAACAACAAAATTTCACTCCAAACTCTCCCGGCCTTTAAGGTTTGTACTGAGATGTCTGCTGTGATGCTGATGAGTTTACCTTTATAATGATTTATCATTTTTCTCTAACAACTTTAAAAATTCTGCTTTTGTGTTGGACTTCTAGGATTTTAACTGTGATGTGTAATGGAGAGCTTCTCTGATTGTGGCTATTTTGGGCTATATATACCTTGGTTCTGTGTATCTTAAATTGTTTACTATATTTGCAAAGTTTTCTTTTTTTTTTCTTTTTTTTTTTTTTTTTGTCTTTTTGAGATAGGGTCTTGCTGTGCAGCTCAGGCTGGCCTTGAGCTCACTGTGTAGCCCAGGCTGGTCTCGGACTTACAAGGATCCTCCTGCCTCAGCCTCCCGCGTGCTGGGATTACAGGCGTGAGCCACCAGTCCAGCTTGCTATTATTTCTATAAATCAGATTTTTAATGCCATTTGTGATATATTTTGAGTTTTTACTAATTCTTATTAATCTTAGATTATTCTTTTCATCTAGTTGCTGTTTGATCCACTTTATTTTACTTTTTTGGTATCAGGAATCAAACTCGGGGTTTGTGCTTGCCTGGTGTTTGACTCATTTTAAATTTTATTTTGAAAATGTGTCTGGTATACGGTCACCTGTATGCACCCCATGTTTTAGGGCTGACACTCTGCCCTTAACTTGGTTATTTCCTGAACAGGACCCCAATTTCCTAAAGCATAATTCCAAGAATTGCAGATGGCACTACGTGGGGTTAAAAGCTTTCTGCACAGCAGAAGAAATAGCAAATAGCATGAAAAGACAACTTACAGCATGAGAACAACACTTTGCCTGATACTCCTCAGGCAGAGGACTAATTAAAATGCAGGCCACAAAGAATTTAAAGAATTTGATCCTCCCAAATAAAAGGTCTGATCCAAAACATGAGACATTGAAGTGAATGGACGCTTCTCAAAAGAAGAAATACAAAAGATCCAGAGGAATCCTCAGCACGTTTGGCCACTAAAATACAGATCACAATGGCAGTGAGATTCTGTCTAAATGCAGAAAGGATGATTGTCATCAAGAAATCAAAACTCAGAGGCCCCGCTGAGGCCTGGGAAGAAGAGCAGGTCTGCGCTGCGGGCAGCTATGTGGGCCGTCCGGCCGCCACTATGGGGGCCTCCTGCAGATTCCCCAAAAGGTAAAACAGAAATACCGTTTGATCCAGCCGAGCCTCCTCTGGGAGTCTTCCTGAAAGAGGTAACAGTATTATCGTCGTGACGCATGTGCCCCCCTGTTTATAGCAGCACAAACCATAACAGCTAAATTTTGGGGGTGGCCTGTACGTCCATCAGCAGAAGGGCAACTCTGCGTCACAGGTAGAAAAACAGACGCATCTCGGGGTGTACTGTGGGATTCCTGCCGTATGATGCTCTCAAAAGGACAAAACTGGAGACAGACGGTGATCTGATTTTGTTAATTGTTCAGATTTGGGTGCTGGAGACGGAGCCCAGGGCCGGGCATGCACTACGCAGCTACGTTACTGCTGAGCTGTGTCCTTCTCTACGAATTTTTAATATGCATTTCCACGGCGACTGCAGTTGGGGCTCGACTCCGACAATGAGGTATTGTATCAAAGGGTACAGGGCCTTCGGGGAAGCTGGGCAGGAGGATCCCAAGTTGGAGTCAAACATGGGTAACTTCTCAACTTACTGAGATCCTATCTGAAAATAAAAAATAAAGGCCTGAGTCAAGGCCCCGGGTTCAGTCTCCATTGCTAAAAGAATAAGAAGATAAAGATTCTTCGGCACTAAAGTGGATTTTGTATTAAAATTTGGTCTTTGCTGTTAAACTTTAGTCAGGTGCGTACACCCATGTGTATGGTAGCACAGCTCCTCATAGCTAAATCCTGGAAGCAGCCTGGATTCCCATCACTGAGTGACTGGATGAAGGAAACCTGGAATACTATGCAGCCACGAAGAGTGACATATGTGAGTCATTTCCAGGAAAGTGGGTGCCCCTAAAATATAATCTCGGGTAAAACCAACTGGGCACACAGGCTTAGGTGGTGACGCAAGGGGACAAGGGCGCAGGGGTGAGGGGTGAGGAGAAGGGGATGAGAAGAATAGAGATAATGCGATGTGCAGGAGCTAATCATGATCATTGTAAGCACCACCCGCCATCAAATGAGCTAAGACAAATGATACCAGCAAGGCTGACAGGGGCCTGGGGGAATCGGAGGGGGAAGGGAGGGAAAGGGGGAGGAAGGGAGGTTAAAAAAATAAACTGTAATATGTACACGTAGCCACTTCCAAAGATGATTGCAAACTGCATGAATTGCAAATGTACTAATAAAATAAAAAAATTATTATGAAAACAAGGTGACTGCCCTCTTCAGCCTGTGTTCTCGCTGTTACTTAACTTGTTTGTTTTATTTTTGAGTCAGGGTCTTGCTGTGCGGTCCAGGCTGCCCTTGAATTCCCTAGGTGGCCCCTGGCAAGGCAACCCTCCTGCTTCAGCCTCCCGAGTGCCCGGGATGACAGGTGGGCGCCACCACGCCCGGCCTTGTATCTTCTGTTCCCTCCATGTCGTGGAGCTTTACGGATTGTCTCTGAAGTTCCAGCCGCTGCTGACAGCTCACGAGCTGAATCTCACGCTAGTTCTGCTGACCTGTCGGGTTCCTGAGATGCCGGGACCCGGCTCCACACCGCCGTGGGAGTCCTCTGCACCGGGCCTGATGGCGTGTGCCGCGGGTCTCTAGCTGTGGGTCTCCGGGCAGGGTGACTGACTGTGTGGGCAGCGGGCAGGAGAGAGAGCTGTGGTCTCGGTGAGCACATGGATGGGCCCGTCGCTGACAGGGTCCCAGCTTTGTCCCTCCCGACTCCCGCCCGCCCTTGTCTGTGCCCTGAGTCCGTGCAGGGGAGCGCTGTGTGTGTGTGAGCTGCGGTGCGCTGTGGCTGTCTGTGACTTTCCGCTGAACCCTCCACCCCCAGCTGTGACTGCATCTGTTCTGGGGGTGCGTGTGTGGGGGGGCTGGGGTGTGGGATTGAAAATTGACCCCCAGGATTTTGAACTGAGCCCCATTCCCAGCCCTTTGTATCGTTTACTTTTTAGTTTGGAGACCAAGTTTCACCGAATTGAATTTCCCCTGCTGGGTTGGAACTGTGATCCTCCTGCCTCAGCCCCGAGGTGCTGGGAGGCCAGGCCTAGGTCGCCGTACCCCGTACCCCCGGGCGGGCCGAGCCCCCCTTTCTTTCACTTTCTGTCTCCCCGCATCCGCAGGAGCAGTGAAACCCAAACCTCCCGCGTCTGCACCCCTTTCTTTTTCTCCCCGGTGAGGCACCATTGCCTCTCACGTTCAAAAGAAAATAGCACATTTCTGCAGTGTGCTGCGGGCCTGTTTCAGTTTGTAAAACTGAAGCTTTCTAAGAAATTTTTCCTTTTCATGATCACATTGCAAACCTGTCTTCAAGCTTTGATAGTCTATCCTGAGTTTCTCTCAAGCAGTTTTGCCAGCTTTCAATGGAATTTTTTATTTCCTGGTGATCTCTTTGAACCTGCTTCATGTATTCTAGAGTTCGGAGCCACCTTGGTAACAGCAGGCTGCCCCCCAATCTAAAAACAGAGGGAGGTGGTGGGACCCAAAAATGCACTGAGCACCCCGGGGGAGCGAAGGGAGGAACAGTCTTAAAAAAGACAGCAGAGGATATTGTTAATGGTGCATCGGGAACTAAAACCCAATCACTCACAGCGCTCTGTGTAGATAGATTTTATTCTGTCCCAGTTTGTCTACCTGCACTGGATCTGAGGGCGCAGACAGCTGCCCCCCAAACAGCAGGATACAGTGCGGTCATCATCCTGAATCCCCTATTAACTTCGTCTGAAGCCCTGTATAGCGTACACTGTTTTATCATGGCAGATCTTAGTTAAATCTGGTTTGTTTCATTGCTGTTTGGGTTTTATTAAAATCTGCTATGATTGGTAGTGTCAAGTCGGAGAGTGCAGGCGGCTACACTGCAGATGACAAGATTCACCGCGGTGCCTGCCGGCTTGATTACTGCCCGCTCCTGAAGTTTTACACTATCTACAAAGTTGTGTTTTTATTAATATTGCCATGTACTGCTATATTCAGACATACTAACCCTGATGAGAGCCGATTCTATTGAGATGACAAGAGGCAACACTGTAACCGTGGTAGAGCTCTGTACAGTGGGTTTATATGACTTTTTCCGTTTCATGTGTTTATAGGAATGTTTTCTTTTGTCTTGCTCTGTTTTGTTTCTCCCTCTAATATAGAAAGGATAGACATACATGTCAAGACTCATCCATGTGTAGAACTTATAAAAGGTTTACAGAACTGACCTTATAACTCATGACAAAACAAACAAATACTTTGAGAAAAAGAGACACTAAAGTACCCAGTGCTGACCCGAAGTGTCACAATGTGACACCCAGCAATAGTATTATTCTTTGTCAGAGTGATAGTAGCCTGCTTGGGTTTGTTCAATGTCAACATAAATGAAGATATGGATAACTGCATGTATGTTTAACTGTATGATTGATAACCACATTGCTAAGTTTTTGTTGGATCTTTGAACAGAACTGTCTGCAGTCTCACTGTCTGAATGTCCCTTTGTATGCTTTAATTTTGTAACTTGAACAACTGTTTGTAAGAGGACAATATGCAATCAACTAGTGATTTCTTACTGTTTATTTTTTCTTTGAAGATATGTATTATTTCTACCCTTTTTATGTTTTGTTTAGTCTTCATTTAAATAAAACAAAACCCCCCAAAACCAAACAAAACCCAAAGATTTCTTCGCCCTCGAGGATACAGATGTGCTATGTACAGACTGCAGGGGGATTTGGGGTTCAGGGTGAGTTCTTTGGGTTGCGGTTCCGGGTGAGTGCTTTGCACACACACACACACACACACACACACACACACGCACAAGGTCTGTGACTCCCAGCATGAATCCTGCATCAGGCTCTACAAGCACCTACTTTCGGGGTGTCACCACAAAGAAATAACAGAAAGCGATTCCCCCAGGCTGGAGGCTAAAGTCCGAAGAACAGAAAATCTTCCTGTACCCGGGTCACCATCAGCTCTGTGGCTTCTGACAAAGGCGGTCTTGCCTGTGTGTCTCCCTCTCTCTCCACTTTTTATTTATTTTAAAACACATTTGTGGCTGTGGAGAGTGACACAGGCCTCAGCACCCGGCCACATTCCCAGCTGTTTTTATCGGGTCCAGCTAAGGTCCGCTAAGGTCCGCAGGTGGCCTCCTCCTGGGATCCTCCTGCCTCGGCTTCCCGCGTGCTGGATGGCGGCCGTGCTGCAGCGCGCAGCTTCGAAGGAGACGCTGTCCCTGGACCCAGCGTCCACCCTGTCCATCTTGCCCTAACGAAGTCTGCATGCAACGGCGCACCAGACACCTGCCGGGCTGATGGACGCTTGCAGGAGAAGGAGGACAGAACCAGACCGGACACCCCGGACAACCCGGGCCTTGGCTCCTGCGGGTCTCCGCTGGTGGCCTGGTCGCTGCGCCCTCTCCCGCGTCCTCTGCACCCGGGCGCTGCAGGGCAGCCCACGTCACCCCGGGAGAGTGGGGAAGGGGTGCGGGGGAGCTCGGATGGAACCCCCGGGAGTGCGGACCGACCCGGGTCCGGGAAGGCGAAGTCTGGGTCCGCGAACCAGGGGCGAGGCCGGGTGGGGGGGGGCCCGGAGACGGGGTGACCGCGTGGGGACCGGGAGACTTGGGGTAACCGTGTAGGGACCCGGAGACTTGGGGTCACCGCGTCCCGTGCGCCCTGCAAATGGACTCACGGCCTGCGAGGGGTGGGGTGGGGTGGGGTGGGTCGGGGTGCAACCCGCAGCCACCCCAGAGCTGGGGTCTCTCAACCCCAGGGCCTGGGGCTCCAGACCCTTGGCCCCCAGCGCGCGCGCTGCACCCCGACACGCTCGCGGGTTCCAGGAAACCACTGGGGCTCCGAGCTCCGCGCGCACCTTGACCGACTTTCTGACCGGCGCCTCCGTGCAGCGGCTGCAGGCACCTGAGCTAGGAGCACATTGCAGACGGTCAGACAGGGGCGCCCTGCAGGGAGCCGGGGGTGCAGGAGACCGGACGCCTTGTAACCTTGGAGGACACAGAGCCTCCCCTTGGGCCAGACCTCCAGGCCGGGGGCAAAAGACATGCAACCACAGGAGAAGTGAAAACGTCAGGGATTGGTGTTCTGAAGAGCCAGGGTCACCTTGAGGGCGCCAGGGGGTCACCACCCGCCCCCTGCAGACAGGCTCACTGCCCCCTTGCTAGGTGACTGGCCCCCCATTTGTCCCCAGTTTGGTGGATTTTATCTGAGCGATTAGTCTCACTGACTGACCACAGTTCTGGCCCACCTCGTGCCCACCTTGGACCCAAAATCACTTTGTGGTTTTGCTCTATGAAAGTCCCTGGAACACACAGAGTCTTTGGCCACCCGCTGGGGACCCCTCTGTCCCGTCTCTTTCTCTCAGACAGAAGCTTTCGTTCTCTCAATAAATATATTCAATGCTCTTAAATATATTCCTTTCAATACATTATTCTCCATTGTTCCTCAAATTCATTCTTCGATTTTAGAGAACAGGAACCCGTACAGGACGTCTGGTGGCTCGGGAAGTTCAAAAACCAAGGGCCGCACCCTGAGAGGACACTCAGGACGTGGTCAGACCCGAAGGCCCAGTGTGGCCTGGATTCTCTCACACAGAAGACCAGAGCAGCGCAGCGATTGAGGAGCAAATTGAGTGCCACACAGCAGCACAGGGGAGCCGGGATTTGTGGAGAGCGCTGGGGAGCGGGAGGTACCGCTCGGTGGATTCATCATTATGCACCACAATCAGACACTAATTTTAAAAAAGGGACCAAAAAACACAGCAGAAACGTCTCCAGCATGCCGGTGACGTGGGAGGTGGACACGCACGGGGCAGGGAGTCTTGGGGACAGTGCAGCTCTGCTTAGGCCCTTTGCGGTGTTCTGGTCTTTTCTTGCAGAGGGCTCTGCGGAGCTGCAGCTGAATCTCACAGGCGGGGAGGAAGGAGATGGTGTACTCAACACTTTGGGAAACTGAGGCAGGCAAATGAATCATGGGATCCCGGTCTGGGCAACTTGGAGAGAACCTGTCTCAAAATAAAACAATAAAGCAGCTGGGGATTCAGATCATTGCAAAACCCTGGGTTTCATCCTTAGTCCTGAGAGAGAGAGAGAGAGAGAGAGAGAGAGAGAGAGAGACAGATGTACGCACCAAGTTCGTGTTCTTTAAAGTCCAGGAGTAGGGGCTGGGGTTTAGCTCAGTGGCATAAGCGCCTGCCTTGCAAGCCTGCAGTCGTGAGTTTGATCTGGGTCTTCCGCTGTGACCCCTCCAGGGCTCAGCTGGACTCCTCTCTTGCCAACACCAAAAATAATCAAAACAGCCGCGGTGACATCGTTGACATGCTCTCACTTGTGAGGGAGGCGGGGAGGGGTGCTTGCTCCCCGTGCACGGATCCCCAAGGGGCTGGGGGGGGCTGGGCGCGGGGCGCTGCCTCTCACCCCCAGGCCCCAGCTCTGGGCTCAGGGTGTGTTTGCAGCACCAAATGCAAATGCAAAAGTGGGTGTAAAGGCCAGTGTGAAGGGGGAGGAGGGGGTGCAGGGAGGGAGCTGAGTGTGGGAGGTTGGAGGCAGCTGGCCCGAGAGGGGCCAGGTGGGGAGCCCAGCGAGGAGAGTGTGGGGCGTCCTGCTGGTCCCCGCTGTGGGGAGACCTCTCCCGGCCCCTCGCAGCGTCCTCTCTGGAAAGACCTCAGCTCCACAGCGGCTCCCTTCGGTCCTGGAGGGGACCCTAACCCTCTCCTTGGGACCTGTGCGGGTCTCTCTCCCGCCCCCTCTTCTCTTTCCCCTTTTGGTCTCCCCAACGCGGTCTTCAGGTCTGTCCGCCTCTGCAGAAGGCCTAGGAGCCCTGGCCGGGTCCAGCACGGCTGTGCACCCAACGTCCTCATCCTGGCAAGGTCGCTCCAGCGGGTCTTGGTAAAAAGTGTGGCATCTTCTCTGGTTGTCTCTGTATCCTGACTTGGAGTTTAGCAGCCTCCAGGGGAGGATAAACACATTTTTCTCAGTGACTGAAGCGTGCACGATCAAAGCAGGAGCCCTGGAATAAAAATGCAGCTTGTGGGAAAGAGCCGCATTTAGACCCTGTAACCGATTGGCTCTTGGACCTCTTTATGGATCAAGGTTATCTGTAAAATGGGTCTCTGTTGACCTTGAAGGTCCAGGACAAAAATATTGCCTTTTTTTTTGTTAAGCCCAGTTTCTGTTTTGCTTTTGATCTCTAAATTTTTTTCAGTTGTTGAAGAAAAGATGCTTAGAGTTTTCTGGTGCACCAGAAGGAGCAAAATGTACAAAAAGAAAAGAACAGGTTTCTCCAGGATGTGGAAAGGAGCCCACAGTCTACAGAGGGCGGCTGGGCTGACTCCTAGACCGAGAGGCAGATGGTTACCTGGCCTCTGCTGGGAAGTGGTGCTGGGTGGACATTGCTGGCCTCTGAGGAATTGGCTGGAATTCTCTTTGCAGGCCAGCAGGAAAGGGAGGTGTCCCCAGGGCTCAGAAGGAGCAGGAAGTGGCCAGCGTTCCATGTCAGCCTGATGCCATGTTAGACCTCCGCCATGACATACCGTGATTTATACCAGGGCAAGAGCCTCTCAAAGATCAGCTGTATCAGCCTTGTAGTGGGAGCAGCGGAGACATGGAGGGGCTCAAAGGGCAGAAAACCAGGTTAGGCTGCATAGAGAGCCTGTCCAAGCAGGCGGGAGCTGCCCACGGAGGGAGAGCCTGTATTCCGTCTTTTGTCACTAGTCTGGGCGTTGCTTTTTATGCAGGGAGGCTCCTGTCCAGTGTCTGCTGGAGTTGTGCTCTTTGCTGGAAAGCTTCCTTTAGACCACAGAGGAGAGCTGGACGGGGGAGCGCTGATCCCAGAGGAGAAGAAGCTACTGGACAAAATAGCCTGGGTGCCACCAAACTAGCAAGAGCCAAAAGCTCAAAATAATCATATATATATATTTTTTTTTTAATAAAATAAAGTGTATTTTCTACAAACACTTTTTAACCTATTTGAGTCTCTTAGTTCTGTCTCTGTCTTGCAGGACCAGAACTTTATCTTGTAAAATCTTTTCGTATCAAAAAAACTATAATTATAGCTTTATCTCTATCTTCTTTTTTAAAACTTTACTTATTATAACCTTTTTATAGTAAACCTGGCAGTGGCTATTTGAATTTTACAGTGTTTCCCTTCTCTGTCTCTCTGTCTCTCTGTCTCTCTGTCTCTCTGTCTCTCTGTCTGTCTCTCTCTCTCTCTCTCTCTCTCTCTCTCTCTCTCTCTCTCTGTTATTTTTTTGGTAGGGGAATTGAACTCAGGACCTCGTGCTTGCCAGGCAGGCGCTGTGCCCCTGAGCTGTGTGCCCAGCCCCCACCCCGTTGTTTTGATTTACGATGTTACATTTCATCGTGATAGTCACGATGACGTTATTATAGTAGAATTATTAGGTTTTGTTATTATCTCTGAAACATTTGAATTTTTATCAGTATACAATATGTATATATGTTATTATTATTAGTTTGTCTTTTTGAGACAGGGTCTCACTGTGAGTTCAGGCCGGCTTTGAGCTCAGTGTGTAGCCCAGGCTGGTCTTAAACTCACAGCGATCCTCCTGCCTCAGCCTCCCGAGTGCTGGGATTACAGGCGTGAGCCACCACACCACCTGGCCTAGAATAATTTTTTGTCAGTTATCTTATTTTAATTACAAGTTATTAAATGATACAGAGAAACTTTTACCTAAATGTTTTATCTTTTAATAGGTGATATTTAGGAAGAATACTTGTCTATGGATACACTTTATAAGTCATTAGTGTGTTATTTTTAATTTTTAGAGTAACGTTGCTCAGTGTTGGAGTATCTCTAAGAGCTGTAACACATCTCTGATACACATAATAATCATAAAGCACAAGCCTCCAAAAGTATCTGGGGGCCTGGGGATTTAGCTCAGTGGTATAAGTGCCTGCTTGGCAAGCATGAGGCTGTGAGTTCAATGCCTGGTACTCACCCAAAAAAGTATCTGTGTCAGTTGAGTGCTGTCTCTTAGTCAATTGGCATGTACATTTCATCACAAAATAAGTAAGAAAAAGCCAGATTCTTGAGCTGGAATGAGTTTATCATAATAAACAACCTTAGCCTGGAAGTTACCAGTAAGACAAGGTGTTTTTATTTATTTTTTAGTTTTGCATCTTTGAAGGTCACTGTATGTGGAAAATACAAATATACCATGAAGTTAGCAATACTTGGCATAACAGCTACATAGAAATCTTCACATATATTTGGTTTCTATTCTTAAGATGAAATTTAGACGCTTCCCAACCTTCTTAAGGTGTGAATGTATTGACAAGAATTGAGGACATCTTTCCTGCTCTGATAAGTTTAGCAAACAGGGTTGACTCACACTGCTTATGATTTAACATACAAATGCATTCTATTTATATAATAAAAAAGTTTGTTTAATCAAAGCCAGGAGATGTAGATCGAGTTAAACTGCCAGGACTGCATTTAAAGAGATCTCAAATTTTAATCATTATATATATTTAAGGTGTAATCCTATATTGTACAAAATAATTTAGTGGTTAGTTTGTATGTGTTAAAAATTATGTAGTCAATGCTGTAAACTTAACTTTCCAGTTTAGGCTCAAGAGTCTAGGTTGTTTTTAGGTGTATGCATGCATGTGTGTCCAAATACAGTAAATAGATTACATAGTAAAGTAGGCTCATAGCTGCCGGCTACCACCCTGAGCTGATTTGCTATGGCTGGTGTCTGGATGGCCCCCAGAGCCTCCCCTGGTGATGGGTGTGTGTGGGGAGCTTTTCAGAGAAGGCCGCATCTGGGGTTTGTGACTGGCTCGTGGTGCAGCTCGGGGACTGGGGATGTGAGCGCTGCACCCGCCCTGGGCAGGAGTCTGCAGACAGTGTGAGCGGGCAGAGGGGTTGGCTCCTGTCCTTGGCTGCCATCAGCTGCTGCGCCCTGCCATGTGCCGCCCCGCCTGGAGCCAGACAGTTACAGACTGAAACCTCCACAAGCTGTGAGCTAAGCAAACCTTTCCTCCTTTGGCTTTGGGTGTGGGGTACTTTGTCTTAGCAACGAGAGAAAAGTAACTGAGACACGGTTATTGGGGACGTCGTATAGGTCAACATTTAAACACACTTTCACTCTGAGAGTCACATTTTAGTGACCAGAAGCTGACTGATGAGAACACAAGACATGTATTTTAGTAAAATCTAGACTCTTTGGCTTTTAAATCTAGTTTTGTATGTTTAACCGTGGGCATTTTAATATTGTTTTAGACATATAAAACAACCTTTTAGTGATAGAAAAAAATTGTTTGAGATGAAGCATCATAATTATTTTAGATGACACTTTTTTTAAGTTTTATCTATATTTTCTTTGGCCAAGGAAACTTCTTAAGTATGGTACACAGACATTGTATTTATCAGACTGATTTTTTTTAATTTTCAAAAAGAGGAAGACTAAACCTAGCAAAACAGAACAAAACAGATAAGAAAACAGTGTGACACAGATTTCAAAGCAAGACAACAGGAGATCTACAGCGGCCACCACACTGTCTCTTCTTTTCTTCTAACTAGTTGATATAAGACTGATTTTTAATATCATTTGGTTACCCAAGAACCTGGATGGAACTATGTTATGAACTTTAAAAGATGTATTTACATTAACCAACTCATTTTAATTAGCGTATCGTTAAGCTGTACAAAGAACAAGCATGTGAGATAGCAGTCTTGCGTGTTTGTGTATCAGCCAATTTAAGTAGATGTTTTGGAGGATAATGTAAAAAGTTAACACACGGAAACACACAGATTAACCTAAATCTTATGTAATCTTTATGTTACCAATTTTAAGGATTTATCATTATGTAAGCCTTGAGCTTGTCTGTATTTATCTGGTGATGGTTTACATAAGTTTGGCTGCCCTGAAAATTTATATAAATGCCTAGTGTTGTGGCAAACACCTATGATCCCAGCACTTGGGAGGCTGAGGCAGGAAGGTCTCCTTGAGTTCAAGGTCAGCCTGTGCTGCACAGTGAGCTCACGGTCAGCCTGAATGCATAGCAAGACCCTGTCTCAAAAAGAAAAAACAATAAATAGATAAATGGATTTGTATTTCAGTGTTAAAAAAGTCTGAACATAAGGTACCTCTGACCATTTTTCTTCTGTCTTACAGTACCGGTGCATTTGTAAGGTAGAATTACGATCAGTGTGCTCCACTCTGTCTCTAGGGGGAGAGGCAGCCGCTGAGCGCAGGTACATATTCAGCAACTCTTTTCAGAGTGGGAGAGGGTCAGACAATTTTTAGGGCTTATTACCATACTCCAAAGGAGTGAGAGAATTTGACTCTGAGCTTCCCATCTGCACGACAGGAGGAGAAAGGACAGCGGCTCTTTAGTAGGTCTTTGTTTTTATGTGTCCCATGGCTCCTCCTGAGCTTTTTCTGCTCTAGAGCAGGTGGCTGTTATTCTCAGAGTGACCAGAAGATAGGCCGGGCAGGCCAGCCACCCTTATCAACCTCTAAAAACTCACACTTCTAAATTTAGTGTTTTAAAAAAATTTTAAATAGAAAAAACCACAAAATGTCAAAACAAAACAGTAGGTGAGTAATACATTGTGAATTGTTATCTTCAAAGTACTTACTCAGAGAACAAGATACAGGCATGAAAACTTGTCCAAACGATATTTTAGCACAAACCTTCCTGTGTTACAGCAGCACAGTTTGTAATAGTTAAATTAGCCGGGCGTGGTGGCACACCTCTGTCACCTCAGCACTCGGGAGGCTGAGGCAGGAGGATCGTGGTGAGTTCAAGACCAGCCTGGGCTACAGAGTGAGCTCAAAGCCAGCCTGAACCGCACAGTGAGACCCCATCTCAACAAACAAACAAGCACAAATGTAATAGCTACATCTTGGAAACAATCCAAATGCCCATCAATGGAGGAATGGCTCAAAAGGATACGGTCTTTTGATAGAGCCTGTTTTTTAAAGCACAAGCTCTGGCTGAGTTTTGCTGCAACAGTCATGCTGAAGAGGGGAACATTGCCAGCAGAAAACATTAAACTAATAATTAAGAGACAGGGACAGTGGTGTCTTTTCTCGGCTGGTGTTTCCAGTTATAAGAGAAACCCCCTGCCCAGGCTCTGGTCAGTCCAGACGCCCATCCATGCCTTTCCGGGCGAGAACGGGCTCTGATTTCCTTCTAACCCAGGGATGGGCTTAGGGAGTCCATAAAGGAACGCCCACACACTATTCTTCTAAGGTTCAAGGGCTTAACTAAAAAGGAAAAAAGAGATTTTTAGGCTTGTAAAGAGAAACCTGATACCGTTTGTGGACGTGACAGAGGTGAACAGCCACACTTGCCCAGCCTCAGACAGACCTGAGTGAGAGCTGTAAGCAATTAGAAACTGAAAACACTCTCTCACACCGCGGACCAAAATAAGTCAGGCCACCTCGTAACTGCCAAACAATCAGGAGAAGAACATAAGTGAGTCCAGCAGCCAGGGGAGAAGGAAATCTAAATGCAGTGTTGTCGTTGGGGTTTGCATGGGAATAGATTTAACACGGACACATCATTTATAGGATTTCTTTATAATATTCACCCACACAGTTGAACACAGAGGGGTGCAGGAGATCGTTCATGCCCTAGAGAGCTGAAGAGCCAGCTGAGGACCCACAGCGGTGACCTGCATGAGTCCAGCGGGGGCCAGCGCCCGGGACAGTGTCTCATGGAAGTTCGCATCAAGGATCTGCACCCGGAAGGCCAGAGGTCAGCGGTGGGAGCTGACGGTGCCCCGTGGGGAGAAGGATGTGGTCAGCAGGCTGGCGGGTGTGCGCTGGAGCCCGAGTGACTCAAGGTGAGGACCCACAGCCATCCTCCGCGACAAGGGGTCCTGAGCTCCTCCGCTGATAACAGCTGAATTCATATGGGGAAAACCAGCGTGACCCGCTTCTCCTGGAGACGTGTAAGACGTCAGGTGTGTGAAGCTGGTGTACCCTGAAACCAAAGAAGGAATTCCAGAGGACCATGGGGACCAAGAACAGGACAGCTGTATTGAGAGGTAGCTCTTGGGAGACGGAGAGGCCCCGAGTGGGTTGCCCCTGATCCTTAGTTGGGGTAATTTAGATGGTAAAGTCACAGTGTGGGCGTGACATGGTCAGACTACAGTTAACCCGAAGGGTTACAGGTTTGGATGCTTAGCCAGTGTTGATCTAGGAGGGAAGTGGGTCCCACAGCAAAGGACAAAGACATTTTTGAGTCTGGATGAGTCCAGGGCCTTCATCAGGGTGGCCAGTGCCTCACAGAACCTGCTGGACCAGGCGGTGCTGATGACCGTGTAATTTCAAGTTATTGTTTGCTCCTTGTTGGGGGCATGCAAGCCTGGTCATTGCATCTCTATCATTTTGGCTCTTTTGAGACAGGCTCTTGCTATGTAGTGCAGGCTGGCCTTGAGTCTACTATGTAGCCCAGGCTGGCCTCGAACTCACGGAAATCCTCCTGGAGAGAGAGAAAGAGAGACTGAGAGAGACAGAGACAGACAGAGAAAGAGAAAGAATTTAATAATAATGTCTTCATTTTGGCTTACATATAGCAAATGTATCAGATTGTGCAAGATATTTTATAAACAACACAAACATCTGCTCACAGCTTTGTTAAGAACCAATGTGCTGGCAGATTCAGCGTCTAGGGAGGCCTGAGTCTGTGACAAAGACTTCCAAGATGGTACTTTAAGTGTAATCCTCAAAAGAGCAAGGAAGGGGGACCCTACCTCTCTTCATAAGGACACAGAGTGTCCCGGTCACAGAGGTGCCGCCCTGACCTCCACAGTGCAGCCCTGCTCTGTCTCAATCCCTACATTTCCCACTAATATGCACTACATGCATATTGTGCAGGGGCCCACGGGTGGGCACGTTAATCTACAGATCACTGAAAATGAAAACCACAAACCCTCGGGCAAAAGGCATTGGGATTAGTTGTGACAGGACCAAGAGCACTTTGAGAGTCCTCTTGGAAGAATCTACAGAAACTCCAACAATCTGTGCCACACGGTGTGTGTGTGTGTGACTCACACGAAGTCCCCTCCAGAAGTAACAGGGCTGGAGGAAGTGGTGTCGGGGACACTCTGCAGGCCACCATTTCTTCTTCATCCCCGTGGCTGTCACGGCCGCTCTGCAACAGGAGACACCTGGGTACCAGAAATACTGTTTAACCCCTTGTTTAGCATCGCAGCGCGTCTTAGCCAAGCAGTGCCGTGCGCTCCAGACTGAAACGTTGCAGGAAATAGTTGGAGTGTCATGAATATGTATGATTTTAAGGTAAGAAACATTTCCTTTATTTTATGAAAAATAAAACAAGTTTTCATAACTGGGTGTCTTAGTTACTTTTTACTGGTCGCTGAGACAAAATACCTGATGCCCAAAGTTGGGGAAGGAAAGGTTTACTTCTTACAGATTTTGGAGGTTTCCGTCCATGCTCAGTTGGCTCCAAGGCAGGGTGGCATGGCGGGGCCGCAGTTCACAGCGGCTTAAACAGGCAGAAGACAGAGACACAGCTTCTTCCTGCCATTACATTGTCTGCTGGCTGCATCCCTATGTGGGGGTAGCGCTGACACCATCAATCCAAGCAGGAGACAATGAACCGGTCACAAATGCACAATGCAAACGCATGAGGCCTGGGGCCACCCACATAAACCATGACACTGGGTAACAAGAGAGTAAAAATGGTTATTCATCTGTCTTGTTATCTTCAAAGTAATTATTCAGTATAAGACACGGAGTCTTGCAAAAAAGAAACTAACAGATATAATCATTTGTTTCATTTATATAAATGTTTTAAATTATTGGAACAAAGCATTTTAGGTTCTTAGAAGAAATAGAAAAAAATGCTGTTTGTTTGTTTATTTATTTTTTTGAGACAGGGTCTCGCTGTGCAGTCCAGGCTGGCTTTGAGCTCACTTTGTAGCTTAGGCTGGTCTTGAACTCACAGTGATCCTCCTGCCTCAGCCTCCCGAGTGCTGGGATTACAGACATCAGCCACCATGCCCAGCTCCATAAAACAAATATTAAAGGACGTGAAAAATCAAATAAGCACTAATAGAATTGTACTGGGGAATCCCAACACGCCATGGTCACAAATAGATCCACTAGGCAGAAAGTCAGTGATGAAATATGAGAATTGAAAGAAACTTTTGAACAAATGGTAGATGTCTGCAGACTGCTCCACTCCACAACATCAGAGTACACATTCTTCTCAGCTGCACGTGGAATATTCTCCGAAACAGACCACATTTCAGCTCATAGAACATGCTTAAATCAATGCCAAAGAATTGAAGTTGACCCATGCATATTGTCAGGCCACAGTGCAAGGATCTTGGAAATCCATGGCCAAAGAAACCCAGAGAACTTCATAAACACATGGGAAATAATTAACAACCTCCTGAGCCCCCGATGGATCAGAGGTGAAATCATAAAAGAAACCAGGCAGTTTCTACAGTAAGATGATGATGACACCAGCACACACTGGAAGTGATGGACACGGCGGAAGTGGTCTGAACAGGGAGATTTGTATCAGTGAACACCGTCTCAGGAGCGCAGAAAGAGCTTAAATAAACAACTTTAGGCTTAACCTCAACTTCTAGAAGACGAAGAGCAGGCCAAGCTCAAGGTCCCACAGGGGAGGAAGTTGTAAAGATCAGAGGAGAAATTAATGCAAAGGGGGCCAAGGAACCAGTACAAAGAATCGATGCACTGAAGAGTTGGTTCTTGAAAGATTAAGTGAAAATGAACCCTGAGTCAGCCTTACCAAAAAAGGAAAGAAAACCTGATTCATGCAATTAAGAATGCAAAGGGTGACATCACAACAGACCCTGCAGAGATGCAGAAGATCATCTATAACTACCTTTGAGAACTTGCATTCTAATAAGATGGAAAATGTAGATGAAATGGACCGATTCCTAGATACAGATCCATTACCAAAGCTGAATTAAGAAGATATAAAAATCCTAAATAAACCAACACTGATCAATGCCATTGAAAATGTAATGAAAAACCTGCCAGCACAGATGGATTCACTGCTGAATTATACAGTAAATTTAGTAAATGCCATGAATTCTGAAACTCTTCAATGAAATGGAAAGGGAAGCAATTCTCCCTCACTCATTCCTGGAAGCAAGTATTACCCTGATACCAAAACCAGAGAAAGACCCGACCGAAAAAGAGGATTGCAGGCCAGTCTCCCTAAGGAACACAGATGCAAAGATCCTCAATAAGACACCGGCCAGCAGAATGCAGCACATTATCAAGAAGATTATACACCGTGACCTAGTTGGATTCATCCCAGGGATGCAGGGATATTTCACATACGTAAATCAATAAATGTAACGCCATTTTAACAGAACCAAGGCCAAAAACCATGTGATCGTCTCAATAAATACAGAAAAAACATTTGGCGAAGTCCAACACCCATTCATGGTAAAAAAAAACCCCACAGAAAATTGGAATACATGGTCTTTACGTCCATCCGATAAAGGCTATCTGTGACAGACCGACAGCCAGCATCACAGCGAGAGGTCAAATACTGAGAGCTTTCTCTCAAAAACAAGGCAAGGAGTCCACTGTCACTGGTTACTTAATATAGTTCTGGAAACTTCAGTCAGAGCAATTATGATACTCTACATGGAAGACCCCAAAACTCCACAAAAGACTTCTAGATTTAATAAACAAATTCAGTCATGTAGCTGTTTACAAATTCAAGACTCAAAAAATCAGTAGCCACCCTGTGTACAAACAACAAGCTGAGACAGATATTAGAAAAATAACACCTTTCACAATAGCATGAAAAAGACACATCAGGAATCAATTTAATGAAGGAAGTCAAATACCTCTACCCTGAAAACTAGATCAGAAAGTGGAAAGATGCTCCTTCTCTTGGGTAGGAAGAGCCAATAAAGTGAAACTAGCCAGACTTCCAGACCGTCTTCAGGTTTAATGCGAGCCCTGCCATGAGTCCGGCAGCAGATCTCACGGAATTAGATAACACCATCCTCAGATCCACTTCGCATCAGAAGAGATCCAGAATAGCAAAGGCAAATCTGGGCAACACGGGCAAGACAGAGGGCATCAGAGTCGCGGACTTGAGATTGTGCTCCTACCCACAGGGTGAGACAGAGCTCACAGAGCGGGGAAAAGGTTTGCTGGCTGCTGTCAGACAAGTAAACCATGGAGAACACGTAAAGGGTTAAACAATCGACCCCCCCCCATTGAAAGACTCAAACTAAAGGAGGGCGTATGTGTGGAATGCACACTTCTTGTATAAACAGCAAATAAGTATATTAAGGATTTTCAACAGTGCTGGTCTTTTAGGAGTTACAAATTAAAACAACACTGAGATCCCATCTCGCCTCAGAAAGAACGGCTGTTATCAGCAAATCAGCCAATAACAAACGCTGCCTGGCGGGGCTGTGGGGAAAAGGAGCCTTCTCCACTGTGGCGGGAGCACAGACTGGTGCGACCACAGTGGCGGTCAGTGTGGGGACTCCTCAAAAACTAGGACTAGGGTTCCCATCTGACCCGACGATTCCCCTTCTGAATACCTTCCTGAAAGAATTAAAAGCATCACGCCACAGCGGTGTATGGAGACCCAGGTTTATAGTGGCTCAGTTTGCAATGACTCAGTCTTGGAAACAACCCAAATATCCACCAACTAGTGAATGGATAAAGGAGGCGTGGTTTTTATACCACGGAGTACTACCCTGCCATAAAGAAGGATGAGCTTGAGACCTTTATAGGTAAATGCATGCACACTGAGATGACACTCTAAGTGAAATCAGTCAGACACACAAGTGTAAATACTGCTGTGTTTCTCAAAGGAAAATAGAAATGAAGCTTCAATAAATGGTGAGTGGAGGAGAGGTCGGAGGAGAAAGGAATGGGAAAAATAATTAAGTTACATCATGCATCCATCCAAATTCTCTATAGTCAATGTGGTCATTGCATAGAACTGAAACATACTAGTAAGAGGTGATTGAAAGAAGAAAAAACTATGTGAAGTAACCATTCCCTTGAAAGCGACTATCATTAAAGTTTTTGTTTAGTGAAACTTAAAGTTTATCAGATATCCGTGGGAGACTTTTAAAAATTCTTTCAAAAGTCCAAGGGAATGTTTTGCTAAATAATTAGAAATAAAAATTTTAAATCAAGATGCTGTCTTAGTTTATATCTTTCAAGAAGGTCGTGAGATGTGTCGAGGTCTCCTGGCATGGAAGAGAGGGGACAGTTTTGTATCTTGAGGACCACGACTTTAGGAACATCAGCCTCAGGTCACTGAGATAAATCAGTGGCTTTTTTTTTTTTTTTTGAGGTTTGAGGCATTTCATGCGTCTTCTGTGTTACACTGAACAGTTGGAGCAAAATGTACCGGTACAAGGTACAAGAATCAGAACCCATCCCTGGCATCGGGAAATCACCTGGAATTTTAAGGAAGAAAATGTGCATCACATCCTCTTAAAAAGGGGATCTCCGTGACATGCTAAATAGTGTCAAAAGACACGGGTGAGAAATTTCCTTTCCTGTGTGTACGTGTGCACGGCAGCCTTCTGGGCCACACGGCAGCCAGCACACAGACGGTCTAACACTGTGGAATATTGCTCAGCTGTGAAAGGAGATCGTCTCGATGGGCTGCAGGGCACCGTGCTCAGGGCTGGAGCCGGACACTGAGGCTCACACACGGCAGGGCCCCGCTCCCAGGGGGCCCTCAGGTCCTCAGGGCCACAGAGCCAGGGAGGAGGACGTGGGGCGCGGCGGGGCAGGGACGGGGTGCAGCTGGGGGGTGCTGGGGGTGCTGCTGCAGGCAGGCGGGAGCCCTTGTGGGGGTCTGCAGCCTCGGGGGGCCCTGCTCCCCGGGAAGGCCGGGGCTCTGGGGCACTGACCAGCTGGGCCTGCAGGACCGCGGCCGGAGCCGCAGGGCTCAGACTCAGGCCTGCTCTTCAGCTCTGATCGTGGGGTAGTTCTTTCCGGTGACTCACAATGAAACAGCAGAAAGTGCTCCCTGGTGCTGCCCGTGTCCTTCAGGGCAGGCCAGCTCCCGGCGCCCCGCGTGGCTGCTGGAAACAGTTTACCCGTGTGCACGGCTCTCTCCACTTGGTTTTGGTGTTTTTGCATGGCGGGGACGGAGGACACAATTGTGCATGCTTTTATCTTGTGGATTTTCCCCCTCACTTAATTCATTTCCAGATCATTCCCAAAAGATTCTCTACAGACTTTCTTCCCTCTTTCCTTTTGGCTTTTTTCTCTGCCTTTTTCCTCTATTTAATTTTTTGGATGAAGCAAGCAAATAAGATGTGATCTGTTATAGAACAGCGGTGGTGAATGCTTGTGACCCACACTCTGGGAGGCAGAGGCAGGCAGGTCTCGCGTTCAGGCTTGGCCTGACAAGTTAAGAGACTTAACAGAACCCTGTCTTAAAATAATAATAATAATAATAATAATAATAATAATAATAGTAAAGGGCTGGGGACGTAGCCCAGTGCAGAGACCCTAAGTTAAATCCCTCAAACACACACACACACACACACACACACATTTTATTCTACATGAGAAATTATTTTTATTACTGACTGACTTTCCGTTTTTCAATGACACCTTCCCAAGAGTGAGTTAGGAACTAGCTGTAATATCCTGCAGAGCCGTTCTAAAGTGGGCCCTTGATTCACCCACGTTTCCCTCTGGTGTTTGGAGGACCCCGCTGTCCCCCATCACTGGCTTCCTTTGGTGACCCAGCGATCTCCCTTGAGGGGTTATTTCTTCCCCGCTGCCGTCGTCAGAACCGAGCCGGCAGCTGACAGCTGTATCTCTAGGTCTTTTCATGCCTTTCCATGACAGGACTGGGTCCGAGAGGTGGAATTCCCGGTTCGATGAGCCGATGCTTCAGGATCCAGGTGTTCAGTTCGTTTACAGGCATCTTCCTGCGTGTCGTGGGGTCACCTTCTTGTGGGGTCCATTTGTGCGGTTGCTACCTACATGCAGTCATTCTCCCAGGAGGCTTAAATTACTGAACTAGTTTGTCTTTTCCTTTCTCCACAACCATGAGGCAGTTTTTGGTGCAGATGAAACCCAGGGCTTTCACGCGGAGCTGTGTCTCTGCGATTCTCTGCTTCATTAAATAGCATCGAGCTTAGTTCAGTATTGTTTCAGTTTTAGATCAGAGCTGATGGACAATTACTGTAACTTACAATTCATCAGCAGCTGCTCGCTTCCGCGGCACACATATTAAAATTGGAACAACACAGAGAAGATTAGCCTGGCCCCTGCACAAGGACAAAACACAAATTCGTGAAGCGGTCCATATTTTTGGAATATTACTCAGCTATAAAAAGGATGATCTTGAGGCCTTCATAGGTAAATGGAGGCAACTTGAGACTATCCTCATTAGTGAGATAAATAATCGTATTTATAAATATCACATTGTGTCTCTAGTGTAAAAAGTAATAAGAAATGTAGGAGTAATAAATCCCAAAATGTATAATTGCTATTGTAAAAAAAAATGAGGAAAAGAAAGTGCTCTAAAGGATATAAGTGCATGTATGTTTAAGTGTGTAGGATTGAGAACCATATTATTAGGTTTTTGTTGGATCGTTGAACAAAACTGTTTACAGTCTCGCTGTTTCAAAGTCTATTTTTTAAGCTTTAACTTTGTACCTTGAACAATTACCTCTAAGATAACTATGTGTGATTTATCAACTAGTGATTTCTGATCCGGCCTGCGGACCAATCTATGGGTCTCAACCTGGAGAGGGGATCGGGGATGGGGGCAGGACAAGAGAAAAGAGAGATGGAGACAGGATGAGATTCCAATCGAGTCTCGTTTATTTTTAAAATGGCTACAACTTATATAGGGTGGGGGGCGGGCCATAGGCAGGAAGAAGGCTTAATCTGATAGGTCATCGTCACATTTGGTTATATGATGTAAGCAGAAGAGGATTATGGGTAATGTAGGCAGGCTGAACCAGGAAGTTTGCTTGTCATGTGCATAGCAGGCAAGGGGAGGATCATGGGAAATGTAGGTTGACACACAAAATGCCCTCAGGCAGGAGGGGCAGGGCAGCAGCAGCTATTTAAAACCGCTCCCTACAGATTTCTGTTTTGTTTGAAATTCTGTATTGTTGCTACCCTTTTTCGTGTTTTGATTTTTTCTCTTTAAATAAAATTAAACAAAAGTCATCAGCAGAGAGGCAAAAACATCAGTAAACTATTGAACAGTGCAGTGAATAACATTAGTGGACCACACATTAAGGAAGCCACATTTCCAAGTCAAATTTTGACTTACACTGCAGAAGCAGCCTTCAGCTCCCCCCCCCCCCGCTGATTCTCATCGTGACACAAATTATTATATATGCATCATTGGTATTACGTATATATTTTCCTCAAAAATTTAAGCTTTTCTTTGTCACCTATGAAGTATGATTTTAAATGTTAACCCTTGAAGAGTTCTTTTTTTTTTTTTTTTTGGTACCGGGAATCGAACTCAGGACCTTACGCTTGCCAGGCAGGCACTGTGCTGCTGAGTTGATCCCCAGCCCTTGAAGGATTCTTTAGAAGAAACTTCAAAATTTCATTGTCACCTCAGCCTGGGTGACCAAAAGACACAGGCTATCACTACCACAAAGTTAAAACGAAGGCTGGAAAAAGAGCCAAAGGGATAGCCAGGTAATCCGCAAATTCTCTCCCTGGACAGTTTAGTTCTTTCATCGTTCTGGTTAGTCTGAGAAAAGTTGCAAGGTATTACAGTGTTTGGCATTTTTACTGCAAGTTTTAAATCCTGGTGTTACCAAATGAGTCTTCTCTAGGAAAATGGCGGGGTTCATGAGCCCCAAAAGTATAACCAGTGGGTGATATTCTGTATTGTCAAAATACGACAATGCTTTATAAAATTAGGTTTAAAATGCAGGATGTCTGGATAGTGCTTAGTTGTCTCAAAAACGTGGGAAGTGGAGGCACCTTGCTAAGTTGCCTGGGCTGGGGAGCTGCTTCTTAAAGGGAGGTAGAAATTGGGGTTGCCACATAGGCTGGCTGTCACAGCAGTAGCTGGGCAGACGCTGAGGTTTTAAAGACCGAGCTCAGAGGTGACAGTGGCCAGCTGATTGCAGTCTTTGGACATAAAGAGCCCGGCCTTCTTCTGTAGGAGCCGCTGGGCCACCCCATAATCTCCAGGGAGCTTTCTACCAAACAATGTATCATTTTATACTTGTGTCTTACCCAGGGCTCAGCTATGTAACTTATTCATATCTTAAGACATTTTGGGATAGATTGCAGCTGTGAGATGCATACTGCTGTCTTTAAACCATAGATATAGTTTGAAACTCCAGGCACCTCAAAAACTCATATGCCATTCTTAAAATTAAGTAAATAAACTTAAAAAATAGGATATTATGACAAGGCAGCAGTAAATAATAAACTGCTGTCTGGAAGACGTTGACTGAATTCATGCCAAAATAAAACCTTTCCTCGATATTTGTTCAACTTTTAATCAAATGTACGCAGACACAATAACCTCTGTAATTTAAATAGCCAAGGTCTCAGTGTAGACAGCATCCATGCACGTCAGCTAATTTTAGAGACCATCTGATGGCTCCGAACAGGCTCTTTTTGCTTTGGTTTTTGTTCTTTGGACGGGGTCTTGTAGGTAGGGGAGGGAGGTGGCCTTGAACTGACTGACTCTCTAGCCCAGGCTGGCTTTGAACTTGCCGCGATCCTCCTGCCTCAGCCTCCCGGCTGCTGGGATTACAAGCGTGTGCCACACACCTGGCGCTAATATGCTGTCACAACCAAAACTATCTCAGTTTTCCAAAGCTCCACTGGTTTCATTTTCTTTGTCAGTAAATTAAAATATATCCAGTGTGTTAATGTATGTAACATTAGAGTGGATGTGTGTGTAGACTTACTTGCATAAGAGCACACCCGTGCACACATCTGCACAAATCTGTGGAAAGCATTCAGGTGTTTTTTCCTGAAGTTTAAACGGCAGCTCCTACTTCAAAATTATGTTCAACACCGTTTGCTGCTAATAACTTCTGCTGTTAGTAACTTTTTTTATTGGATGTTGGGAAGATAATGATAATATATTATATATAATATAATAATAAATTACACGGTCATCTGCATCTTGAAATAAACGGAGTAACATTACACTAAAATTATAATAATGTCAGCACAGTAGACAAAAGGTCAAGTTTTGGGAGATTTCTCAAAATATTTTCTCTCCTTTCTGACTCAGTGTTTTTGTAAAAATGTATTTCTTATGTGGAAGGACAAGTCCAACTAGACAGAGGACGAAGCCTTCTATTCAGCCAATATTAAACTGGTTTCTTAGAAAAGTCTCAATTTAAGCCGGGCGTGGTGGCTCACGCCTGGTCATCCCAGCACTGGGAGGCTGAGGCAGGAGGATCACTGCGAGTCCGAGACCAGCCTGGGCTACACAGTGAGCTCAAGGCCGGCCTGCACTGCACAGGAGACCCTGCCTCAAAAAGACAAAAAAAAAAAAAAAAAAAAAAAAAAGTGTCAGCTTAGCGTCATCTTTGTTTTTTGCCAGTTAACTTTTGTTCCGTGTTGGGTGAATTCTGTCTTTAAAAAAAAAAAAAAAACATTTCAGTGTCTGAAGTTTTATGAAAAGTCTTTTATTACACAATACCTGCCTACCTTCAAATTAATGTTTGTGTCTCAGCAGAAAGACTGAGATACTCTTTCTAGAATGAGACCAGCCACTTTGAGGACACAAAGTGTTCTTTTTAAAAAATTTGATGAATCATTGAAGCGGGTTGTTTCATTGTTGTTGTTATTGTTGTTAAAAAGCAATTTAATCTGACTAGGCACTGATGCAGACTGACCTGCATTCTGACACCCACCCAGGAGAGAGACGGAGCGGAGGGTGGCAGGCGCCCTCCTCCCCACCCTCCCGGGATGCAGGCGCTCACCAGAGGACATTAAACAGGACCTTGAGCTCCCTGGGGGCTCTGAAGGCCAGGTCACCTTGAGGGAAACTCTGATGAGCACCAGGGCTAGGCAGGACCCAGAAACAGATCTCTGGAGAGCCCCGAACCAATGCACGCAGTGGACCTTGCGATGTCCACCAGCAGTCACAGTGAACCCGGCCCAGCCTGGGGGTGCTGTGTGGACCCCAAAGGATTCACTCTCCTCTATCCCCATCTCTGCACCGGCTAGTCAGGCTGTCATCAAAAGCCATAACTTTTAAAAAACCACCTAAAATTGCAAAGGAAATAACTTTAATATTCTTACCAAAACAGAAAAAATGAGAATACTTTTAAAAGGCTCAGAAAGCCCACAAAATAGCTTTCCACATATCATGTCTAGCTAGTCTCTGATCTTATGTGCCTATTGAGTGAGACACATGTGAAGAAATTAAGTAATGCACATTAATTCTGGAGAAGCAGAAGGGGGATATAAATCACCCTGAGGATGAGTTTTTCCTAAAAAGACTTCACCAATAATAACCTTAAAAATTCTCTCAAGGCATAAGATAGACCTGAGTATTTTCCTTAAGACTCAACTTTTTTTTTTCTAAAAACACTATTTAAAAAAGTAGTTTATGGGTAGGGTTACTTAGGAAAATACATCCTAGATCATATTATATTACTTAACAAGGTAGTGTCATCTTGAAATGTAAGACATGATTTTTTTCTAATAAAATTACTCTTTTGATATTTTAATAGATCTTGGGTAAATTTCAGTTAATTTCCCTGGGAACTTTTGAGATACTTTATTGTTCCAAACAGTCTTAAAAAGGTGAGAAATGCATTACTCAAAGGTGTGTCAGGGTAAAAAACGGGGTCACAAAGAAAACACGCATGTTTATAAATCTAGTTCCAATACAGCTTAATGTGTTTCTGTATAATTTCCATGAATAGGTTTCAAATATTTGACATAATTTATGAGTGAACATATTTCCTACCGAGATGAAACTTCTGAAGCATAAAGTAAAAAATAAATAAATAAATAAATAAATAAACTTGGTTGTATTGATTTAAATGAATTTCAACAAGTAATTTGAAAAGTCAATGTGCTTAAATTTCTCAAAGCACAAAGCAGGTTAGAAACGTTGCAGGGAAGTTGAATCCAAACTAAAAGGCGTGAGTACTCTGGAAATTTGACTTGACGTAGGGAATTAAATTATAGAAAAACATTTCCCCATTTTTTTCTTGAAGGTATATTTTCATACAACTTTCGGGAGACAAGAATAACACACATCTGACCCCCGCTGTCCAGGGAAAATGCAAAACAGTAAAGAATAGCCATTTTCAATGTAGCTGCATATTAAACTCAGAGCTATTTTTGTGCAGAATTCACCCTGAGCCGCTTCGGTGTGTGTCTGCAGGTGTCGCTGAGGTGAGGGTCCAGCTTTAGGGGAAGATACACAGAAGACTCGGCTGTGCAAGCTGAGAGTGTCAGGTGGGTTTTCTCCGGACCACAGCGATGAAGTTCTGTGAGGATGCAAATCGCTTCTTTCACGGATCCTCCCGCTCTGAGTGCCATTTGCCGTCTTCTGGAAAGAATCTGAAAGCTCACTGGCCCTCAGCTCTGGCTGCAAAGCTCCTCCTGATCATCCCTAGCGGGGAAGGGGCGGTGTTGGGGAAATATCATGTGGCAGACGGCAGGAAGGTGCTGTGGATGTTCTCAGAGCAGGCTTTAGAGGACCACTGAGATGCGCAGTTGAGCCTTGCTCTCCTCCTGTTCTTCCTCCTCCTCCTCCTCCTCTTCTTTTTTTTTTCAATTGCCCTTTATTGCAAAGTCATAGAACGAGTCACAAAGGTAACCTGTAACTTGGCAATCTTTAGTCGGGTAAGAAATTTTCAGTGAGACCCAAAGCGTCTCCTCAGAAGTGATCACAGAACAGCTCAGAGTGCACAGTCAGGGTGAGAGACCTCCGCCTGGCCAGCAGACTTAGTTCTCGCTCAACGAAACCCTAAGCTTTTCTTTTTAAAGAAAACTACCCTGTGATTTCAGAGACACAGTGGGCTGTGCTGGAGCCTTCTCTGCGAGCAGCTTTAGGTCTGCAGGTCACGCAGCAACCTTGTGCTTTTCCTGGTGTGCAGAGACGCAGGCTGCCGCCCGCTTCTCCTCCAGGCTTGTCGTGTGCCCTGTTGATTTCCACACATTATTGTATTCTGCCCAGAGACGGGACGGTCCAGTGAGTATTTACTTCCTTATGCATGCTCTGATGCTCGGTAGCTGTTCCCAAGGCCATAGCGTGTTACTCCTCTGGCCGCTGAGACAGTAGTGGCAGCTCTGGACAAGGCTTGGACTGCATCCGGGATGCGTCCCGGAGGCTTGCTTTGGCCTCTTCTAGCTGGGCAATATTTTGCTCATTGAGATGATCAATAATTCTCCAAAATAGGCACAGTCTTTTTAATGATTGATTGTCTTTTTTTTATTTAAAGAAAGAAAAAAAAAAAAACCAAAGCAGTAAAAGGGTACAAGTAATACAGAATTTCAATAAAAAAAATATACAGTAAAAAAATCACTAGTTAATAGATTACATGTTGTCATCTTAGAAACATTTGTCCAAATTACAAAATTAAAGCATACAAAGTGGACATTTATACAGTGAGACTGCAGACAGTTCTGTTCAATGATCCAACAAAAACTCAGTAATATGGTTTTCTATCCTACACACTTAAATATACATGCAGTTATATCCTTTAGAGCACTTTCTTTTCCTCTCTTTTTTACCATAACAATTACATGTTTTGGGTTTTATTACTCCCACAAAACAGAATATAGTAAAATCAGACAGAACAAGATGGGGAGGCCCAGTCTTTTTTATGACATAGATAAGTAGTCCTACTACGGACATGGTAGGGAAGGTTTCTAGGGATCATCGCATGTATTTCTTTGGACAGAAAATACAAGAGAGGCCCAGCTCCAAGCATGTAGGGTCCTGGTACACCAGGTTTGGGATAAAGGGACGGGACGAATTCCTCCGGAATCAGCAGAACAGGAGCTTTTGTGCCATATTCAGGAAGGGGAGGTAAGGGACAGATCTTGGCTGCCCTGTGTGAAAGATGTCCTAGGAGGGCATGTTCTTTGCATGGTGGCAGCGGTAGAAATTCCCACCTGGGACAGCATGGTCAGCAGAGGTCCAGGAGATGGTCTTAGCGTCCCTGGGGCTCCAACCTGGTCAGGACACCCTGGTCTTCGGATCTCTCCGGGTGAAGTGGAGCTGTTTGGTCTCTGGCAGCACAGCTCAGAGCACTTTCCTACGGAGTCCCTGACCTCTCAGAGGGCTCACGGCGCTGAGCCTGCTTCGCGTCTGCCATCTGAGCAGAGGCGGATTCTTCTGGCTGAGATTATCCTCACCTGATGCCCATCAGCATGGACCACACACAGCACGGACACTCCCTGAGGCATGATGGTGAGGGGGCCTGAGAGTGGCTGGGAACGGCCATTCTGGGGACAGCAGGGAGGTGTGTGCGAGGAGACAGGAGGAGCGATAAAGGCCGGCGGAGGACGGGGGCCCGTCCAGCAGCCCTGCATGGGTGTGCAAGCGATACCTGGTGCCTCACAAGCAGCGGCCGTGGGGGCTCAAGAAATGAGTTTCCGCTACCAGCAGGAAGAGGTAAGCGCGAGATGTGTCTGCTTTGGCATCATTTTATTTCACACTTCAGCTGGGGAGGTGAGGACAACGTGCAAGGGACCGTTGGGGCCTCTCAGAGCCGTTCTGGCCTCCGGTGCATTCGTTGGGTCAGCGCCTGGCGTGGTGGCACATCCCTGTGCTCCCCACAGCCCGGAAATTGAGCAGAGGATCACAAGAGCAAGCCCAGCCCGAGTGGCTGGCTGAGCTAGCAAAACTTGCCTCAAAATAAAAATAAAAAACAAGAAAGAAAAGCAAAGAAAAAGAGCCGGGGTGCAGCTCAGTGGGAAGCCCTGGATTTCATTTAGTCCATTTGCCTCTTGTCTATTAGTATATCCGTGTCACAGTGTTTGGGCCAAGGATGCAGCTCAGCAGTACAAGCACCCGCCTGGCAATCACAAGGTCCTGAGTTTGATTCGTGATACAAAAAGAATCAGTGTTTTGATTACAGTGACATTGAATATCTATATCTATATCTATATCTATATCTATATCTATATCTATATCTATATCTATATCTATATATTGCATGAGAGAGAGAGAGAGAGAGAGAGAGAGAGAGAGAGACCAGGAATTGAATCCAGACACACCAAAACTTCTGTACCCCCTTCTCAGGCTTGTTTATTTATTTATCCTCCTTTCTTTTTCAAAAACATTTCTCGCCAGTTCCCTCTGTTACAGCTACCACACGCTGTTCCTACTGAGCTCTTGCCTGGCCCACAGAGTCCTCCAGGACCACAGAGGAGTGCTCCTCCTCGGCAAAGAGGGGAAACGATTCCGTGCCTGGAAGATCACTAGAAACTGTCCTGGAGTCCTTTGGAGGAAGGCGGAGGCAGCTTGAGACCACAGTGTGAGCTGCAAGAAGGCAGGTACACCAGATGAGGTATCACATGGGTCCTCTCCTTAGGGAAACCCCAACTGTAAGTGAGGAGCAACATAAAAGATAGATAATGGGAAGCAGGGAGCCAGAGGGAAGGGGACCAGGAGGTAGAGGGAGGGAGAGAAAGGGGGTAAAACAAGAAATTAAGACGCATGCTGTACACACACCAACCCCTCACAGGATACTGCACCTGTGTCCTAATTAAAACAAAACTCACAAACTGAGCTACATCCCTAGCCCTCTTTTTTTCCATTTTTTAATTTGGAGTCAGGGTTTGACTTGTTGACCTGAGTTTGAACTTGGAATCCTCCTGCCTCTGCCTCCCAGAGTGCTGGGATGCCAGGTGAGCCACTGTGCTGGGCTCTCACAGTGAATTTTTGTCATCTGATGCCTCCTCACCCTCCATTTGAATTTAGGGTTCAGCTTCTGGAGAGGAGACACTAGCGAGCCCCATCCTTGTTAGACTAGTACTGCTCCTAGAGCTGCACAGACGTTGATCCTAATGTCCCTTCTAACAGGATTAAACTTGAATGATCACGTGGAGAATCAAGTGTCACCAAAGTAAAGAAATGGACAAATGGATTAGGGACAGAGGGAAATCTAAGAGAACACTAACATCCCAGAAGAGGCTCACAGAGCTCAGGTTTACAGAATACCTGAATATAATGCCTATGTAAGACACATAGTGATTTTTTTTAAAAGGTGACTGTGAAATTTTAATATGCTGAATTAACCAGTTCTGACACCCTGTAGCGGGCTCAAGATAGAGGCTGGTCAGCAGAAAGCCTGGTCAGGGCTAAAGTGTTGAAACTTCCAGGCCCACACCAGGGTCCAGGGAGGGTTAGTCTATCGCCAGTGGTCAATTATTTAAATAATAGTTTCTACATCAGGAAGTTTTTCCTTGGCACCATAGAAAAGCAAGCGCAGAAAGAGGGAAAAAAGAAAACAGGACTTTATTGCAGGCACTGGAGAGCTGCAGCAGAGTGCATGATCCCTGTGCCCCTGTGCGGCAGGCAAAGAAGCCCTGGGGCTTTTATAAGGTTTGACAGGGGGTGGAGTTTGAGGGGGCGGGCAGAATGACGTATCGACAGCTGATTGGGGGAATGTTGTTGCGCATGCGCACTCCCCTAAAAGCAGGCAGTTACATTTCGGCTTGGAAGAAGAACACGGAAGTTAGTGTTGAAAACAGAACCCATCGGAAAGGGGGTTCTATTAATTTCATAGGACCAGGTTTGGAGATGTAGAGAACGGACTCCACGGGAGACTCCCGGAGGACGGCGAGTCCGGAGAAGTCACAGGAGCTTGGTGCCCTCCTGCAGGGTTCCCGGGCACCTCTCCACCCGCAGATTGACAGTAGTGGTGGCGAACCTGCGGCACGCGTGCCACAGCTGGATGTCTGTCATCATGGAAAGCTCCAGGAGGTTCGCCATCACTGTTTTATGGCATCCTTCATAATTCTGGTCAAGGGAAGCGGGTTCTTCCCGGATCCTGATTCAAAGCCAGCTGGGTGCCGTGGTCCTGGCCTTGCATGTTGGCCTCTGAAGCAGGGGCAGCCTTGTGGGGCGGTGCCCCCCACTCGATGTCTCTTGTAAAATCGTTTTTCTGGCTGTGCACGGAAGTCCCACTTGTTTGCTCAGAGCCCTTGGGTGTTTCATTTCTGCCTTTCATCCTGTCTTACCAGAAGCAAGGCTGAGTCAGCCTGCAGCTTTCAGTTGGCACATTAACCCTGGTTCCCCAATCTGATCGATTTTAAACATCTGTGCTGTCTACCTCCTAATGCTGATGCCTTCCTCTGTGAGTGACTTAGCTCCCGTCTCCCAGGGTACAAGTCTCCTGTGGGGACCATCTCTGGTTCTCGGGATTCCCCGGGGAACTTGCACCTGTTGGTCTTAATTAGAAATCACTGTGGGGGAGAGGACTGGGTAACGTCCGTTACAGCAAATTCTTGTAAGCTGCCCCTCTGGGTCTCTCCTGGCTACACACCCCCAAGCCTCCCTGTCCTCTGCCCGGGTCTCCTGAAGGACAGTCATCTTGCTAGGTATAAACTGGACAGGAGTCTGATTCAGGCCGTATCAAACTTTCTTTCTCACCATCTCCCATTACCACCCCCAATCTCTGTTACTGTTGTACACTCCTCTTTTAACTACCCTTTAATCTCTCCCTTTCTGTCCTCTTACCCTGCAGAACAACTACTAACCATAAATGAACAAAGTCCTCAGAGAGGCGAGCTCAAGGGTGAGGCATCCGTGTAAGGAGACGCGTGATTCCATCTGTCAGTGCTGTTGTATCTGGAAGGAATTCCTTGTGCAGAACAGAGACGGAGCCCAGGTCACTTAAGTTAAATAACTGCCAGGGAAAATACTGTCCCTGGAGGTAAAATACTGTCTCTGGAGGTAAAATACTGTCTCTGTAGGTAAAGCTGGAAATGCATCTCAGAGGGGCAGCGTCTTACTAAACCTCTGCCTGTAACCTGCACGCTCTCGCCATCTTATTAGGCCTCAACCTGCAAAACAGATGCAGAGACACAGGGATCGTGGAGGGCGAGGCAGCCGGAGATCCCCAGCCTCTCTGCTCCCCTAAGGCAGGCCCGGGGGGGCATGAACACAGAGAAAAACAACTACCAGGTGGCAGAAATCTATGAAAAGAGACGAAGAAATGTGCTGTTTAAAGAGCCAATGACTCAAAAGTTCATGAAATTATCACTCAAAATGCCCAATATCGATTTAAAGTAAAAAAAAAAAAAATTAGAAGAGCTGACCAAAATATTTGAAAGCATGAATGACAAATTTACAAATGATACACAACCACAAAAAGATACCGGACAGAAATACTTGACATAAAAAAACTGTGGAATTCAGAAGTTGCCAAGGTGACCGCTGTGAAGTGCTTGAAATTGAGGACAAAATGATAAAGTAACAAAGGACTCAGAGAAGTCACAGAGAAAACCAGAGAACAGGAAGACCATCCAGAACGTTCTAGAAGATTCTAGATGATTCTAAGGAGACACCCTGGGCCAGGTGAGGTTAGGGAAAAGCTGGGGAGGGAGGGAAAGAGGGGAGGGAGGGAAGGAGGGGGGACATTAATAATATGTGCCATGTACATGGACAAGCAATGTTGAATGTGATCATTATTGAGATGTTTACAGAAATCATTGTAGAAAATTTCCCAAATATAAAGAAAAAACTCAACATACAAGTAAGCGAGGCTTCCAGAACACCAGACGGCTAGGATGAAAACAGAAACTTGTCAAGGAATATCCCTGCACTTAGTGGCCGAGGCATGGTCAGGGCGACCTGGTAGTTGCCTCTCCACTTTGGAAGGAGCTGCCATTGGGGCCCAGTTTCTTTCCAGGTTTCATCTGATCTCCTGGCCTTCTCTGGGATGAGCATGAAAGCTTTTTCCCTGGGAGGGGAAGAACTTGGTTGCTATCATCCAGGAAAGCCTGCTGAAATTGCCCTTAGTGGGTGCCATATTGGATCGGTTGAGAAGTTTGAGGTTATCAGCAAGTCTGAGTCTCCCATAGCCCACCTCGCATGGACTGGACTTGAGGCCCAATTTAGGAGCTACAGAAAGCCACCTCGGGGCACTTGGAGCTGGTGAGTCCACTGAATGTGGGTTCCTCGGCACAGTTTGTCTAAGGTTGGCGTAGGATTTGGTGAGTCTGCTCTACCTCCCTAGATGTTAAAGAAGGTCCATTAGCCCGCTGGGCGGACCCATCAAGGCTGAGTCACGTCCTTGTGAAGGCCACTTATCTCTTTGGAACTCAGGCTGACCTGGCAGGGAAACCTCCACACGCCCAAAGTGGTATCTAGCATATTGGGTGTTATGGACTCCAAATGTCATGAAGAGCCAGGTGCCATCACAGCCCTGGGGCCTCCACCCTGGCCGGAAGGCATCACGCGGGCACAGGACAATTCATCCCCGCACCCATTGTGGTAAGAACAGCCAGGGTGCCCTAGACCACCGTGAGCCCTTTCGGATTTCTGTGACGTGGTGAGTCACTTGAAGCTCTTCCCTAGCGTCCTGTGGTTTCAAATCTTGGAAAGGGTCTGTGGGACATGTTGTTGATGGTCTGTTGTACTAGCAGCTGTCCCACTGGCAGCCAGCTCTGCCCTCCCATTTCCCTGGGACGCAGGGTCTGACGCAGCCCTTTGTGTATCTGATGGGACTCAACAGCTCATTAAGGCGTAAGGCTTCCGGACTGACCAACGCTGCTCACTTGGCTGACCTGTCAAGGCCGGCCTGTGTGAACCCCTGTACCATGGGCCCCTCCAGATGGTCCAGCTGGATTCCTCCCCCTCACCCTGGCTTTACAACTCTTTCTAGTAAGCCTGCCTGTGAGCCAGGTTCCCTGGTGCAACCCTGTCATTCCAACGCTCCGGGAGGCTGAGGCAAGAGGGGTTAAGTTTGAGCCTCGCCTGGGCAGCTTAGGGAGGCCTTTTATTAAAACTAAAAAAGGAAAAGTGTGGAGATGTAGCTCAGTTGAGCATCCAACTACTACACTGAACCAAACCGAACCGAACTGAACCGAACCAAACCAAACCAGTCACTGACACATCTTGAAGAAAATTTATTTTTTCGGTGCAAAAGTCCATAACTCTACTCCATGGGCGGACTGGAGGTTTCTCCACTTTGGGAGGCCTCTGTCAAGCCTGCCCAGTGTTAAGTTTAACTTCAAATATTCATCGCACACCAAACACCTCCCCGACACGCACACACTCGCACACACACGCACGCACAGTAATGTCTGACCAAACCCCTGGTGCCCACAGCCCGGCTATGTAACTCATGATGCTGCCCATCGCGGTGGAGCGAGGGGCCTCAGGGAATCACTGTGTGAACCTGGGGTGTCTTTGGAGAACCACGAAAACACCCTGCAGTTCACGTGGCGATAGACACAGCTGTGACCACACCAGAAAGCACTGGGCGGAGGCGAACTTTAAACGCGGCACACACCCGTCACCCCAGCTTCCAGCCCTCCTGGGCTGCTCAGCAAGACCTTGTCTTCAAATAAAAACATAAAATCCTGGGTGCAAAGGCCCCGGGCTCCACCCACGGTTTGTGACTGCACAAAAATAAACCAAAGGAAGGAAATAAAGAGAGAAGGATGGAGAGACAGAGGAAGGGAAGGGGACAGTGGAGGGGAGGAGGACGGAGTGGAACCCACCCCGGGAACTTGACAAAAGCCCAGCTGAAATTCTCTGAAATGCCGCCTGCCCTCCCGCGTGACTGACAGGCACTCCCTTCCGCTCCGGTGACATTTCCCTCTTCCAGCTCCCCTCTGCCTGTGGCGCCCTTTGTGCCCAGCCCCGTGTCCTTCAAGCCTGAACCTCTCCTGTGTAAGAGCTCGCACTCCTGTGATGACAGCGCGGTCCTGACGTTGTATGTGTGTGCCCTTTGCTAACCTTCACGCCGGTCCTCTGAGCTGTCTCTGCCTGTGGACAATGGACTGGGGGCACAGACAAGTCAAGTAATTTGCCAGAGGCCACACAGCTAGGAGCGGGGAGAGTTGAGGTCTGTTTCCTGTTATGTTGTGATGCTGGGGATGGAACCCAGGGCCTCGAACCTGCCAGGCAAGTGATCCTAGGCCCAGAGGAGGGCATTGTTTTCGTGGTACTGGGCTGGAACCCAGGGTCTTTGCAGTGAGTTATAGCTCCAGCCTTTTGAAACGCGTTTTCATTTTTGGCATGGGGGCTCACTAAGTCAGTAAATTACCCTGGCTGTGCTTGAAATCAGACTACACAACATTGGTATTCTCCTGCTTGTGTCTCCTGGAGCGCTGGGATGACCGGAGTGCACTGTCAGGCCCTGCTTGGAGCTGGCAACTCAGGCCATCTGGCCCTGTGGTCCAAGCTCTGCTCTTTATGGTCATCTGGAGACTCTGGCTCCGTTACTATCCCATTTTATAGATAAGGAAACTCAGGCTCAGAGAGGGTTAAGGACTGCACTGCATGAAGCCAGAGGTGGACAGCGGCTGGATTCGCAGCCAGGCTTTCTGAGTCTGTTGCTTATGATGTACCCTCCTCTGCATGCTCTGTTTTGGGTGACTGGTTTTTGGGGTGCTGGGAATGTGGTATACAAGTGAGCTGCACCCCAGCCTTTGGGCTTTTTTTGAAGGACGATACAAACCTTGAGAGTGTCTTACCCTTGCTGGGCTAGTGGTGCACACCTGTCCCTCCCATATACACACGTGCACGCACACATGTACACGTGCACGCATACGTACACGTGAACTCAGGGGCCGCGCGAGCCCCGCCGACCGCACCCACGCTCCTCCGTGGGAGAGCGGACCGGAGCCGGGAGAACTGGACCGGATGGGACCGGACCTCCCTCCTGGGCCGCGGGGCCGCTGGACGCTGCGGGGAGGCCGCCGCCCGGCAGGGGGCGCTGTGCCCCCAGCTCGGCTCAGTGCTGGGGCGCCGCGGGGTCGGGGAGGGAGGGAGGGGGGAGGGGACAGAGGCGGGGGGGGGGCTCCAGGGGTGGGGTGGGGATGGGGTGCAGTGGGGTACGGGTGGTGTGGGGTGCGGGTGGGAATGGAAAGGGGCCCGCAGTGACCCCCGAGCCCGGGTGCCCCAGGTGCTCGGCCCCCAGCGCGGCTTCCAGGAAACCCCCGGGCGGGGCTCCCGCTTTGCGATCGATCGATCGATCGATCGGGGCGTCTGTGCGCACCGATGCGCCCGAGTCCGCGATGCTGAGCGGAAACCGCGCGTTTTCTCCAGGTGCGAGTTAGGAGCGGAGGGGGGGGGGCGGGGGGAGGGAAGGGGAGACGGGCTCCAGGCCCCCCATCTGTTCACCCAGCGGAACTTCACGGGGGGCGGGGATGAGAGAGGCTCCGGGAGGAGGCGGCACCCGCGCCGGTCCTGGGCCAGGGTCCGGGTCAGTGGGGGAGCTGCCCCAACCTCAAGGGCTCCGAGGATGGAGAGACAGAGAGAGAGAGACAGGGACAGACAGACAGACAGAGACACAGAGACAGAGATACAGAGACAGAGACAAAGAGACAGGGGCAGACAGACAGACAGACAGACAGAGACAGAGAGACAGAGATACAGAGACAGAGACAGAGAGAAAGAGACAGGGACAGACAGACAGACAGAGAGACAGAGAGACAGGCAGACAGACAGAGTAAGAGAGGGGCACTGAGAGACAGGCAGACAGACAGACGGACGGCAGGCCGGCCAGCGCCCGGCCCAGCTGGGCCGAGCCGGGTGGGGGCCGCGCAGCTCGGTTTCCGGCCCCGCCCCGCCCCGCCCTGCAGGCGCACCCCGCTCCCGGGAGGCGGAGCCGGCGGGGCCCCCCCGCAGTCCGGCTGCTGCTCGGCGGCGCAGCGATGTGAGCGCCCCACCGGAGGGCACAGGGGTCCGCGGGCGCGTGCGCCCAGCCATGGAGCAGGAGCAGGGGGGCGCGCCCGGACCCGGCGGCTGGGGGCCCCGCCTGTGCAGGGCCGTGCGCCCCGGGCCGGCGCTGGGTCTGCTGCTCGGCGTGGCCGCCTCCGTGGCGGCCTCCTTCCTCCTCAGCACCCGGCTCGTCGCGGGGCAGCTCGGGGTGAGTGCGGAACGGGGCGCAGGGGTGCTCGGCCCCCACCCCGGGAGCCGGGGGAGCCGGGGAGATGGGGGGTCACCTATGGCTGGGGGGGGCTCTGGGACCCCAGGTTCCCACGACCTTCGCAATGGAGGTCCCATGGACTCCCCAGGACTCGGGTCCTGGACCCTGGCGTGAGCTGCTGTGGCAGGACAGGGACTCGGGTTCTGGGGGGTCCTCCCGGTCTCTCCTGGCTGCTCCCCGAGGGTTCAGAGTGACTTTCTCTTTGGGGTGTCTTATTGGAGAAACCCAGAGCATTCGTAACTCGGGGCAAAAATCAAAGCGGCGGGGAAGCCGGGAGGGAGGCAGAGCGCGCGGAGAGGGAAGGGGTGCGGGGCATGGGGGCCGGGGCTGCGGTGTGTGTGCAGGAGCTCAGGCTCTGCACGGTGGGCTCGGACCGTGCACCGCAGTAGGATGCTAACAGAACCGGTGCTGGTGCCGGTGCCGGCGGGGGACAGGCAGGCACAGGACGGAGTCCTAGGGCACGGTCGGCCCCTGGCTCACGTCCTCCGCTGAGTTCTGGGTTTTCCTTGCAGAGGGACGCGGCGGAGCTGCAGCTGAATCTCACAGGTGAGGCGGGCTGCGGGGTGCGGAGCGTGAGAGGGAGGGGGGGGGACGGAAAGCGCGGGAGGGTGGAGGAGAAAGCGGTGGAGGAGAGGGCGGGGGAGGAGGAGGAAGTGCCGGGACCTGGGGCCACCGCGCTCCAGAGAGAGAAAGCAACAGACCGGCGAGCTCAGGGGGGAGCCGCGCCTGTCGTTTGTGGGCGCCCCCCTCGCCCTTTCACTTCTGTGCATTTCACTCCCCTTCTTGGAAAAAACAAAACCCCAAAACAACTAAAACAGACAGCGCCTCCTCGGTGCTGCGCTGACCGGAACAGGCGTCAGAAAGCCCAGCGCGCCGGGCAGCTGGGCGCCGGGCTCAGCGCAGCGCCGTGCGCGGTAGCGGGCAGAGAGAGGCGGGGCGGGAGGGCCGCAGGGCCGCAGAGGGGGCCTCGGAGAGGTGGGGCACCCCAGGGCGAGTGGGGCACCCCAGGGCGGGTGGGGCGGCCCCTCTGAGCGGGCGCAGGAGGACCAGAGGACGGACGGTGGGTCGCCAGGCTGCGGGGCGCCCCGAGGGAAGACTCTTCTTCCCCGGCTCAGCTTCCTTTCTGGAACCTTCTCTGCTGGGCACGGGTGGACGCTTTCCCCTCCGTACTGCCCCTTTGACTTAGCCGCCCTGGGATTGGACTCAGGGCCTTCTCGCTGAGCTACATTTCTGGTCCTTTTTAATGGTATGTGTGTGTAGGGAGTCCGCCCTGTAGGTCCCTAAGTCGCTTTACTGGTGACCCTCCTGCCTCAGCTTCCAGCACCTGGGATCCCAAGCCTGGCCCAGGGCTGCTAGGGTTCCTCTCCCTTTAGATCCCTCCCCGCCCCTCTCCCTCCCTGTCCCTGTCAGGCCACCTCCAGGAACACCCAGCGTCCTGACCTGCCCCCCATCCTCTGCCCCTCCGCCCCAGGTCCCAGGCAGGACCCCAGGCTGCGCTGGCAGGGGGACCCATCCTTGGGCCGCTCTTTCCTGCACGGACCGGCGCTGGACGACGGGCAGCTGCGTGTCCACCGCGACGGCATCTACCAGCTGCACATCCAGGTGACCCTGGCCAGGTGCTCCTCCGCGAGGGACGTCAGGCACCACAACGCCACCCTGGCGGTGGGCATCTGCTCGGCCACCCGCAGCATCAGCCTGCTGCGCCTGGGCTTCGGCCGGGGCTGCACGGTGGCCTCCCAGCGCCTGACGCCGCTGGCCCGCGGGGACGTCCTGTGCACCAACCTCACCCTGCCGCTGCTGCCCTCCCCAAACGCCGACCAGACCTTCTTCGGCATCCAGTGGGTCCGCTCCTGACCAGCGCCTGCTTGCTTGGGCTGCATCTGTAAATAAATGTGTTTTCCAGTTTTCTTGATACGAGTGTCTGATGAGGAAGCAAAGCCCAGCACAGCTTGCTTCGACGGGCAAAAGACATCTGCCTTTTCTCCTCCAAGTCCAGGATTTCGAACGCAAACCCAGGCTGGTGTGGGGACCAGTGGCTCAGGAGGCTGAGGCAGGAGGCTGACAAATTAGGGCACCCTGGGGGTTGATTGCCGGTAAAAATAAAAGAAACCATAAAGTCATGCAAAGCCCTAAGAAAAGAGGGTGCGTAGGTATGATGTGAAATGCTGGGGAAAACAGTATTAAAAACAGGGCGGCGTGGAAATGATCACAGTATGTATGTGCGTGAACTAGCCTGCTGTCACGCAACTCACCCATCTGTAAAACCAATAAAAATTGGGGCTGGGGATTTAGTTCAGCGGCATAAGAGCCTGCCTTGCAAGCAGGCAGTCGTGAGTTTGATCCCCGGTACCGATAAAAAGGAAAAAAGACAAAAAAAAAAAAAAAAAAAAAAAACCAATAAAAATGAATGAAAGGGGAGAAATCAGGAAAAACAGGCAGATCAGCGTTGCCCTGGACACAGTGATGGTCCCGAGTGGTGAGCAGTTCGGGAAGCCACACAGCGTCCGTCCCCGGGAGACTCCGGGGTGAGGAGCCCATTTGGTACCAAGACCGAGCTGGTGGGGTCACATCCATGCCGCCCGGGGTAACATCTAACCCTGAGCAGCAGCTCGAGGCCCGCGCTGGCAGAGGGGTGTACCGCACCCCTTAATAAAACTTCGAGGTGCAGGCACAAGGGAGGGTGGTGCTGATGGCATCTGACAGCACCGAGGGTCAGCGGTGACGAGGACAGACGAGACCGGCGGGTTCCACGTGGGTGTGCGCAGCTGTCTTCAGTGGCGGGAGAGGATCGGGCTGCATCCCGGAGGTCCGGCAAGCCGGCAGCGAGGGGAGACTCGGAGCCCACAGAAGCCATGATTTTTGAAAGTCGCTATGTGGGAAGGATTCAAAATTTAAAAACAAGGCACAGTTGGGTGTGATGGAGCCTAGATCCTGTCTCAAAATGTATAATAAAGTAGAAAGGATGGGGATGTAGCTGAGAGCGGAGATCCCGGGTTCGGTCAGCAGTGCTGGAAGAAATCTGCTAAGAATTGAGAGTGCCGTTTGTCCTGATTTGTTACCATTTTAACCCATTTGCTTTATTTCCGTCCTCCGCATCCCTATCTCTAGCTCTGTCAATCCCCATTTTGGGTTCAGTTCATTTTTGTTCCCAACAAAACCACAGACTAAGTAAGTTAGAAAAAAGAGACCGGCCGGGCACGGTAGCTCACACCCGTCATCCCAGCACTCGGGAGGCCGAGGCAGGAGGATCGCCGCAAGTTCAGGCCAGCCGGGGCTGCACAGTGAGCTCGAGGCCGGCCTGAACTGCACAGCGAGACCCTGTCTGAAAAAAGACAGAAAATAAATAAAAATGAATAAAAGAGACTTATTGTGGTTCATAGTTTATCGCGCATTAGAAACCAATGACAGAAAGAACCACAGAAAATCTGGAAATGTGGAAATTCAATAATACACTCTTGCTTTTGATTTTGGTTTTGATTTTGGAACCGGGAGTCAATCTCAAAACTTCGCACTTGCCAGGCAGGTGCTGTGAACAATACATTCTTGAATCACGAAACAATCACGTAAAATCAAGAAACTACGAAGTTCTTACAATCAACCAGTCATCCTAGAACAACACGCCAGCACCTGTGGGATGCAATGAAAGCAGCTCTGAGAGGGAAAGTTATACTGCAAATGCCCTCGTCACAAAAATAGAGTCCAGACCAGACCTGCGGTGCACCTCAGGGTCGCGCAAGGGAAGAGCAATCCAGAACCAGAGTTAGGGCGAGGGAGGAAATGACACAAATCAAAGCAGAGATTAATTAAACCAAACATAAAAGAGTTTACGATTCAAAAATAGTTCTTGGAAAGAATAAGCAAAATAAGCAAACCAGGAGATAACGAAAAGATCCACATCGATGCAGTTAGAAGAAGAAAAAGGCGAAATCACAAGAAACAGCCTCAAAATCCAGCGGAAAGTCAGGAGGGAAGCTGTGCTCTGATAGACTGGAGAAGCCAGAAGAAACGGTGCGTTCCTGGATACCTGCGCATCACCAGCACGGAACCAAGAAGAAATAAACACCATGAACAGTTCAGTCACAGCAAGTAAGTTGAACAGTTAAAAATACTATCAATGAAGTAAAACCCAGAACTTGGCAGATTCACAGCTGAATTGCACAAGAACTTTAAGGAAGATCTAAAGCAAACACTCCCCAAATTCTTTCATCAAATGAAAACGGAAAGGGGGTTCCCAAAGGCAGCCCTGGGAGCCCCCAGGACAGAGATTCCAGAGCCAGACATTGACACAGTCAGAAAAGAGGACTGCAGGCCAGTCTCGTTCAGGAACCCAGACACAAAGATGCTCAGCGAGATGCTGGCAAACATGCTGGGGATTTAGCTCAGCGGCATAAGCACCTGCCTTGCAAGCATGTGGTCGTGGGTTCGATCCCTGGTACCGGTTTAAAACAAAAAACAATTCAACATGCATTAAGATAAAAAAAAGCACCTGCTTTTTAAAGAAGGTATAGAAAGTGTCTCTCTCAACCCAATGAGAGTTATTTATGAAAAACCTACTATGAACATAGTATAAAATGGGGAATGGCTAAGAGCTTTCCCTCTAAAATCATGAATAAGGTAGAGATATCCACCATTTCCATTCCTGCTCTAGATAATACTCCGAACTTTACTCAGAGCAATCAGGCAAGAGAAAGAAATAAAATGACTAATTTTAAAAAAAGAAGTTGAATTATCATTACTTGCAATTGACACGCTGATCCAAAAAATCTGACCAATAGAGCCCTAGAATTAATAGCCAAATTCAGCAATGCAGAGGGATACAAAATCAAGACAGGTGCTGTGGTGCCTGAAGTCCCAGCACTCGGGAGGCTGAGGCAGGAGGGTTGCTGACAGTTTGAGGCCAGCCTGGCTGCAGACTGAGCTCAAGGTCAGCTGGAACTACACAGCGAGACCGTACCTCAAAAACAAAAAGAAAGAAAAAAGTAAAGAAAGAAATTTGAAAAAGTGCATATATATTTGCACAGCATACATAAAAACACGATAACCCAGGTCCCCAGCCCCTTTTATCTTTCATTTTAAAACAGAGGTTTTTTTAAGTCACTAAGTTGCTCAGACTAAGCCATCCTCCTGCCTCAGCCTCCAGTACCTGGCTTGGGAGCTTCAAATAACAGAGACCCAGTGCTCTGAAGACTTATTAGGAAAAGATAACAGTGACCACAAACACAGCAACACCAACAGAAAGAAGCCACCGGGCAGGGCGAGCAGCAGTGGGGATCTCTGCACCCCACATTCACAAACGGATAGACCAACTGGACGGAGTCAGCAAAGAAATATTAGAATTAAACCAGACCTGTGCACAAATGGCCTTGGTGGACGTCTACAGCGTGTTCCATCCACCCAGGACATCAGAACGCGCAGTCTTCTCAGCTGCCCGTGGGACGGTCTCCCACACAGCGCCCACATTAGCGGACAACACAGGGTTAAGTCAGTGCAGAGGGCTGAAGTCACCCCACCATGCTATCTGACCTTGGCCCACCGAGATGGGAATCGGAGATGAAGGAAAGACAAAAGCAACAATAGCTCCTGGAAATTAAACGGCACCCTGCTGAACAAGCGATGGGTCACAGGGGAGATTAAAAACGAAATTAAACAGCAAACAGTGAACTCATGGGACGCAATGAAAGAAATTCCTACGGCGGGAATTTATGGCCATGAACTCGCACATCAGGAAAACAAAATGAACAACCTCACGTTGAATCTCAAATTTCTAGAAAAAGAAAAATAAGTCAAACCCCAGGCTCACATGAGGGAATAAATTATAAAGATCAGAGCAGAATTTAGTGCAATAGAGACTGACAAAACAGAACAAAGAATCAATGAATTGAAAGGTTAAATAAAATAGGTAAATCTTTAGGCAATCTCAGCAAAAAAAGGAGAGGAGAAAACACAAATTCAAGCCATTAGGAATGAAAGTGGGGGAATCACAGCCACCGCAGGAATCCAGGCGATCATCGGCACCTGCCCTGAGAACCTGCATTCGAATCAGGTGGAACACACAGAGGTGGTGGACGGAATCCTAGACACAGTCTGCCGAAGCTAAATCAAAGATATTTAAAGATTCTGAATAAATCAGTATCCGCCAATGAAATTTAAATGTAACTTAAAATTTATCAACAAAGAAAATCCCAGGCCCTGATAGGTGGATTCACTGATGAATTCTACAAGAAATTGAGAGAATTAAGCTCACTAATGCTGAAACCCTTTCAAGAAATTGACAGGGAAGCCAAAGTCATTCCTGAAAGCAAGTATTATCCTGATTCCAAAACCAGAGAACAGCACAAGCCAGCAAGAAAACGACTGGGCCAAGCTCCCCAGTGGACATGGATGAAAAGCCCTTAATAAGACACAGGCCAGCAGAATTCAACAAACCAAGCGGATCTTACACCACGACCAAGTGGGATTCACCCAGGCATGCAGGGCTGGCTCGACATACACAGGTCAATAAATGTGATACACCATGTTAACAGAAGCAAAGACAAAAATCACGTGACCGTCTCAATAGATGCAGAAAAGGCATTTTACAAAGCCCAACACTCATTCGTGATAAAAAGAAATCCTACAGAAAGCTGGAATAGATGGTCTTTACTCAATCTTATAAAAGCCGTCTCTGACAAACTAACAGCTAATATCATATTCAATGGTCAAAACCCGAAAGCTTTCTCTCTAAAATCAAGAACAAGACAAGGATGTCCACTGTCACCACTGCTACTCAACATAGTGCTGGAAACATTAGCCAGAGCAATTAGACACAATAAAAAATAAAAGCAATATAGATAGGAAAACGTGAAATGATCACTATTTGCAGATGACATGATACTCTATATAGCAGACCCCAAAAACCTCATAAAGAAATTTGTAGATTTAATATCCAAATCCTACGTGCAGCAGGATACAAAGTGAACACTCAAAAGTCATTAATATTCCCATACACAAAAAACAAATTCACAGAGAGAAAAATTAGGGAGCTCATAACATCAAAAACATGAAATACTTTAGAATAAATCTAACAAAGGATTGAAAGATCTATACAGTGAAAATTACAGCACCCTAAAAAAGGAGACAGAAGAGGATATTAGAAAATGGAAAAATAGTCCTTGCTCTTGAATAGGAAGAACCAACATAGCAAGAATGCCATAGATATTTAATGCAATCCCAATAAAAATACAATTAATGCATCTCACAGATCTAACAAAACAATCCTAAAATTCGTCTGGAACCAGAAAAGACCAGAATACCAAAAGCAATTCTGGCCAATAAAGGCAAGTCAGGGACAGCACAATTCCAGACCAAAAATTACACTATAAAGCTACTATGATAAAATCAGTATGGCATTGAAAAAAACAGCCCCGAGGATCAGTGTAACAGAACGTAAGATGCTGATGCATCTCCAAACACACTCAGCCACCTTCTCTTTGACAAAGGACCCAAAAGGTTTAGTGGGAAAAAAATAGTCTCTTTAATAAAAGGTGTTAGAAAAACTGGATCTCCACATGACTGAAGCTGGACCATGTCTATGACCATGCACTAAACTAAAGTGAAAATGGATCGAAGCTCTATTAAAATAGAAACACTAAATTCACTGAAAGAGAAAATAGGCAGAAATCTCACAGACATAGGTGTAGGTAGAGGCTTAATGAACAAACCCCAGGTGACAAGGGGAATAGTACAAAGAACCAACACACGGGATATCACCGTGTTAAAGGGCTTTTGCACAGCAATATCACCAACAGAGTGAAAAGATAATCTGTAGAGTGGGAAAAAATGATAGCCAGTTGTCACTCTTACCAAGGGCTTCTATCTAGAATATTATAAAGAACCAAAAACACCCAGACCCTGTAGATTCAAAGCATTGGCCTCTGAGAAAAGTGTGCACTTCTCAGGTGAAGAAATACAAATACCAAATAAATATATGAAAAAAATGTTCAACATCACTGGTCATTCAAGAGATGTAAATTAGAACAACACTGTCATAAAAAAGTCAACCAATTGCAAATGCTGGCGGGGCTGTGGGCTAAAAGGAGCCTTCTCCACTGTCGGTGGGAGTGCAGGCTGGTGCAGCCACTGTGGACACTGTGGCAATTTCTTCAAACACTAGGACTGGAGAGTCCATTTGACCCAGCTACTCTCCTTCTAGGTATCTTCAAAGAAGAATTAAAAATACCACAATGATATATGTCCATCCATGTTTGTAGCAGCACAGTTTGTAATAGCTAAATCTTGGAAACAACCCAAATACCCATCAACTGAAGAATGGTTTAAAACAGCGCGATTTTTATGTAGTGGAGTACTATTCAGTCATAAAGAATGCTCTCAAAGACTACTATGGAGTTTTTGGCCTGGAAAAGTTTCCGGTAACTGCTTTTTCATATTGGACTTTAATCTCTGAGCTGCTGACACAACGTCACGCAGATCCCCAGTTTGCAGAAACACTTGCTCAGGGTGAGGCTGCGTTATCTGCCTCCCACAGTTTTTGGCCCCCTTCCTAAGGACACTTGTGGGTTAGTTCTTGGACATGGCAGCACAATCTTAAAAGGGTTACTAATTGTCCCAGGAGTCATAGATAATGACTATACTGGTGAAATTGTTGTCATGGCATCCTCTATCTCTGGTCTAATTTCCATTAGTCAAGGGCAACTTATTGCTCAGTTGGTGCTGCTGCCTTTAGTCCAAACTCCTAATGCAGCTGTGGCTTCCTACAGGGGAAATTCTTCCTTTGGGTCCTCAGATATATATTGGGCTCAATTCATTTCCAAAGATAAACCTCTTATGGCTTTATTGCTCAATGGGAAACGTTTCTCAGGGCTCCTAGATACAGGTGCTGATGTAACAGTCATTAGAAAGGAGGCCTGGCCTCCCACATGGCCCTTAGTAACCACTATGACGCATTTGCAAGGGATTGGACAATCTAAAAAATCCACAATGTATTGCTAGTCTACTTACCTGGAAAGATAAAGAAAACAATCAAGGACACATACAGCCCTATATTGGGGAAGGGCTACCCCTTAACTTGTGGGGCAGAGATTTGCTAACTCAAATGGGAATGATGATGGGCAGCCCTAATACTGTAGTCACCAAACAAATGCTCACTCATGGATTCCTTCCTAATCAAGGTTTAGGTAAACAGGGCTCAGGCATTAAAGTTCCTATCTCCCCAGCCCCAAACCCCCCTAAAACAGGCCTAGGCCATTTTCAATAGGGGTCATTGACACTCCTGCAGCCCATGCAAAAGAGATTACCTGGTTGTTAGACAAACCTGTTTGGGGCGATCAATGGCCCCTGACCCCTGAAAAGCTTACAACCACACAGCAGCTGGTGCCGGACCAGTTAGATGCAGGCCACAGTGTCCCTAGTGATTCCCCTTGGAACACACCTATCTTTGTTATTCGGAAAAAGTCGGGGAAATGGAGGCTGTTACAGGACCTTAGGGCAGTAAATAAGAGCATGGTGTTAATGGGACCCCTACAGCCAGGCCTCCCTTCACCCAGTGCCATTCCCCTGGGGTTTTTAAAAATTGTCATAGATCTTAAAGATCGCTTTTTTCTATTCCCTTACATCCAAATGACCAAAAGCGTTTTGCCTTCAGTCTCCCATTAATTAATTTAGAGCCGCTATGCAAAGATTTCAATGGCGAGTCTTACCACAAGGGATGGCTAACTCCCCCACGCTATGCCAGTCTTTTGTCACTGCCACAATACAGCCAGTTAGAGATCATTGGCCAAATATATATATCGCCCATTATATGGATGACATCCTCTTGGCGGGAGTCAAGACCAGACTTTACAGTGTTACTAGGCACCACAAGCTGCCTTACGAAAGGCTGGGCTTTAAATAGCTACTGACAAGGTCCAGCTTACTGACCCATATACATTATTTCGGTTTTCAGTTACAAGGCACTCAGGTGTTTTCTCCAAAGCCTCAACTAAGGCTTGATGGCCTTAAGACACTTAATGATTTTCGAAAGCTTCTGGGTGATATTAATTGGCTTTTACCCTATTTAAAATTGACCAAACATGACCTACAACCCCTTTATGAGATCCTCTGAGGAGACATTGACCCAACTTCCCCCCGAGAGCTCACACCCAATGCCAGAAAAACACTCCATACAGTAGAAGAGGGTATTGCTCAACAAACTGTCTCCTTCATAGATTATAATAGGCCACTACAGTATCTCATTTTTAATACAAAACTCTCTCCCATGGCAGTATTTTGGCAACAAGCTCCTGTTATGTGGCTTCATCTGCCAGTCTCCCCAAAGAGAGTATTATGCCCTTACTACCAAGCAGTCTCTGACCTGATAATTCAAGGCAGAAGGCTAGAAATATGTTATTTAGGAAAGGAACCAGATGTCATCATTCAACACTTCACCAAAGATCAAGTGGACTGGCGACTCCAGACCACTGAGGCATGGCCTATGGCTATAGCCTCCTTCTCAGGGACCATTGATAACCATTACCCTCCAAATAAATTGATTGATTTTGCTACCGTCACCCGTTCATATTCCCCAAGATTACAGCCTTACAACCTCTTCCCGATGCCCCAGTGTTATTCACTGATGGTTCCTCCTCTGGCAGGGCTGCTTCCATAGCACAAAACAGGGTTTTTACCCTCCAGATAGATACATCATCCGTGTAGGTGGCAGAACTACAGGCTATTGTTGCAGTTTTTACCGCTTACCCCATCAACCCTTCAATTTGTTTACTGATAGTTCCTATCTCGCTCAGTCTGTTTCATTATTAGAAACTGTTGTAACCATAAGCCATGCCTCCCCAGCTGCAAACCTGTTCAGGCAATTACAGGACATGATTCTGCTTCGCAGTCATAAGTATTTCATTGGTCATTTAAGACCTCATTCGGGCCTCCCGGGTCCCCTTGCTCAGGGAAATCATTTGGCTGATATTGCCACACGGGCACAGGTCTTCATGACCCAGTTTGAGCCCACGGAGCACTCTAAGGTATCTGAGGCCCAACGAACTCCTCAGTTACACCACCTCAATGCTCAAATCCTTCGCCTCCTCCACAACATTACTCGGGAACAAGCCAGACAAATTATAAAAAATGGCCCTCTTGTGCTGTTCATTTGCCTGTTCAACACCTGGGAGGTTTAATCCCCAATGCCTTGTGGCAGATGGATGTCACTCATTTTAATGAATTTGGCAAATTAAAATATATACATGTAATTGTTGATACATACAGCGATTTCATCTTTGCCACACTCCAGACTGGAGAGTCTACTAAACATATTATAGCCCACATGCTATCAGCTCTCTCGGTTCTGGGATGTCCTCAACAACTCAAAACGGACAATGGACCAGGCTATACTAGTACCTCCTTCCCCAAATTTTGTTAGTGCCTTAATATCCTCCACACAACGCGTATACCTTACAATCCTCAAGGACAAGGTGTTGTTGAATGTGCACATCGCTCCCTCAAATCCACTATAGATAAAATAAAAGGAGAACCCTGGTACCCAACCCGAGGGTCTCCTAGAACTATTCTCTCACATGCTCTTTTTATTTTGAATTTTCTATCCCTGGATGCCTCAGGCTGCTCAGCGGCATGTCGTTTCTGGCACACACAGACAGCAACACAATTTGCATCTGTGCCATGGAGAGATCCCCTAACCAACACATGGAATGGCCCTGACCTAATCCTCATCTGGGGATGAGGCTCTGTGTGCATTTCCTCCAAACAGGAAAAAGGAGCTAGATGGCTCCCTGAACGGCTTATAAAACAAGTAGACAGCCCTTCATCGAGGACCCTATGTGACACCCAGGTTAACATCCTCTCCTGAGGCACAATCCCCTGTGTTCTCCTAACGATGGTGCAACCTCTCAAAACCTTATGGACCATTGTTGGACTTTTGACACAACTACATCTAACAGATAGCAACCCCCATCAACCCTGGCAATGGGAGCTTAGCCGCTGGAACGACCAAGAGACGGTTTGGACTTGGGTAGGATCAGGAAGTCCATGGTTTGCGCCCACAACCTGTTGGTTCTTTCCGGGGCTCCAATGTCGCAGACAAAGTCAATTCTACCTTTGTCCTGCAGCAACAGGGTCAGATCATATTGTAATTCCCCAGGAGAATATTTTTGTGCTTATTGGGGCTGGGAAACAGTTGCAACAGGATGGCAACCCGCCTTCCCTGATAAACACCTTAAACTGACATGGGGGCCGCCGGGGTGCAGCCTAGGTGACTACCAACCGGCCAATCAAAGATCCTGTCAGGTTCTAAATGTCACTGTCACCACTCCTGAGGACCCTGGCTGGCTGACAGGACGCACCTGGGGACTTCGAGTCTATGAGTCAGGCAAGAATAGGGGAAATCTTATTCTCATAAAAAGGTTCCCCTACAGACTTCATCCACGCCCATAGGCCCAAATCCTGTTCTAAAGCCAAAATACAAACCAAATCCAAAATACAATCAGTCTAATACAGATCCTGTTACTGCTGTTCAAACAACCACAATAAGTCACCCAATCATAAGGGTTTCTCAAGTCCTGCCACACCAGGCAGATCACATACCTGCCCCTCAATATTCACATTCTAACCTATTCAGTTTGATTAAAGGGGCATACACGGCTTTAAATCATACCCAACCTGATCTCACCCAATCATGTTGGTTATGCTTGGCTGCTCCTCCCCCATATTATGAAGGAAAGGCCCTCAATTTAACCTTTATCAGTTCTTCTAGCTCATCTGCCTGTGACTGGGGCAATCACCACAAGCTGACTCTCCCTGACGTCTCAGGTAGAAGAACTTGTCTTGGGGACTCCAACCGTCCACCAGCACTGGCAGCAGGACTCTGTGCCCAGCTTCATTCAGAGCTCAAGCCAAATAATTACCTCATTCCACCCCCAGGAACGTCTTGGGCCTGCAATTTCGGCCTCTCACCCTGTATAGCAACCACTGTTTTTAACAAGTCTACAGATTTTTGTGTTCTTGTATAGGTTCTTCCTCGCATAACATTCCACGCAGAAGACTACTACCTCCAATCATCGCAAACTGGCTATATGTACAAGAGAGAACCTGCAACACTCACCTTGGCTGTATTACTAGGGTTAGGAGTCGCAATGGGCATAGGAACAGGGACTACAGCTCTAGTGTTGGGGAATCAGCATCTAGCTCAATTACAGGCAGCAGTAGGTCAAGACTGAAAAGAAATAGAAACATCTGTGGTGGCTCTACAGGCATCCCTGACATCTTTATCTGAGGTAGTCCTACAAAATAGAAGAGGACTAGACTTCCTGTTTATGAAGGAGGGTGGCTTATGTGCTGCCCTCAGAGAAGAATGCTGTTTTTATGCCGACCACTCAGGAGACATCAGAGAGTCCATGACTAAGCTAAGAGAGTGCCTCAAAGAGAGAGAAAAGGAGTGCCTCGGAGACATGACCTTCTCTTCCATGAGGGGCGGTGTCTTCCCTTACATTGGCCCCCTCTTGGGACCCCTGGCTGCTTTATTGCTGCTCCTCACTGTAGGCCCGTGTATTTTCTAGAGGATCATGACACTCCTTAATTACAGGATTGACGCGTTTATGACAAAGCCCATTCAGGTACATTACCATCAATTGGAGATGACAGAACAACAAACTTATCAGGAAAGAACATCCACTACATAATGATGTGGCCCCAATACCCTGAGGCACTGGGCAGGCAGCCAGAGACAGGCACCTAGGACACATATGTTACGCCATCGACCACCTAAGACAGGCCCAGGACCAACTGCTGTCCTGCAGGCCCAGGACGGGTAAGGCTCGATTGGGTTCATATGAGGAGTCCTTGACCCAAGACAGGTGCTGTCCTCACAGGGCCTGCCATACTCCTAAAAAATATAATAAAAAGGGAGGAGATGTCGGGAGCAGCATATCTCACGGCTGCCACCTGATCTCACCCTCCTGTGGGCCTCTGCCATGTCCGCCTACATTTCCCATGATCCTCATGTCTGCCTCTATTACCCATAATCCTCTCCTGCTTACATCACATATCCGGATGTGACGATGACCTATCAGATAACACTCCGTGCCCTCTTCCTGCCCCATTGGCCCACCTCCACCCTATATAAGTTGTAGCCATTTTAAGAAAAATGAGAATTGAATGGAATCCCGAGTTGTCTCCATCTCTCTTTTCTCTTGCCCAGCCCCCCATCCCCGTCCCCTCTTCCAGGTGGGGACCATGGCCTTGATCAGTGGGCCAGATCAGAGATTGTGGCAATTTCTTCAAAAACTAGGACTGGAGATTCCATTCGACCCAGCTATTCTCCTTCTAGGTATCTTCAAAGAAGAATTAAAAATACCACAATGATACATGTCCATCCACGTTTGTAGCAGCACAATTTGTAATAGCTAAATCTTGGAAGCAACCCAAATACCCATCAACTGAAGAATGGTTAAAAAAAGCACAATTTTTATGTAGTGGAGTACTATTCAGTCATAAAGAATGATAAACTGGAGACTTTTATAGGTAAGTGGATGTAACCCGAGACCATACTCAGAAGTGAAATAAATCGGACACACGTGTGTTAACATCATATTGTCTCAGTAGTGTGAGAAACTGAACAAGGAAATAGGAACCAAAACATATGATAGATATTGTGGATTGGGAAGAAACAGTTCAAAAGAAAAGAGGAACTGTGATGAAGCAAAGGGGAAAGGCAGAAAGAGAAAAAGAAAAAATATATGCACACACAAGATATTTAAGGTAGCTGTGCAGCTAGTTTCTCTCCATTCCTTGCTAAAATATTTTGTGCTATTTGGACAGGATGTCATGCCTGTGTCTTGTACTCTAATAACTACTATGAAGACAAAAATATGCCATGTGTGAACGACTGTTAACTGTCCAACTAACTTGTTTTAAAACGTGGTTTCACTGTTATGTTTATCTTTTTTCTCTTTATTTATTTTTTTTTAAATAGAGAGCTCTGAGCCCATCTGAAGCTTGCTGAGTTGGAATTTCCATGTGTGAGAAACAGGAATATACATTTTAAATTTCTGCTGAATGCATCGGACAGAATTTTAAAATGGGGATAACCCAAGTGAGTCCCAGAAAACCATGCAACTCTTTCTAGACCTGGAGGTTAGAGACACAGGAAATTAAAAGTCAGAGAATCATAACTTGAAAAGAATTTGACCTGTGACTTCTGGCTTTGAAGATGGTGAGAACCACATGAGAAAACCCCGAAGGAGCTCCCAGGAGCTGATAGTGACCTCTGACCAACAATGAAAATCAGGGACCTCAGTCTTTAAACTTTAAGAATCTGAACTTTGAAAGGGACTTAAATGAGCTGGGAAATGTACTCTAAGAAAATAGCTTCGTTATATGTGTATTATAACAAAACCTGTAACAAGGGCTTACTGTATGTGTTTACCTTTTCCCTTTGGATGACCTAATTGATATGTTAATCCAATGCTCTTCTCTGTAAAGAATTGTAAAACCTTACCTAATGCATATGTTAATCATTGTTGCCCTCTACAAACTACAGAAGTTGTGCTAAAACAAGCTAACAAGGATTGTTAATCACTGTTAGGTGCCTCTATTCTCCACTAAAGAGCTAAAAAAAAAAAAACAAAACAAAACAAACTAGGATGGCCCACTAATTTACACTTGTTTAAAGTAACTTGCTTGTGTGCAGGGAGATTTGCTTATTAGCATAACCCTTTACCTGACCTTGATCCCCCTCCCCAGAAAGAAAAAAAAAAACATAACCTCTGTTTTCTGTTCTGTATGGCACCTTATTGCCTCCCCTCTCCCCTTACCTATCTATCTAGGCTAGGCCATAAAGATTTTGGGTTTCTGGTGGCCTCTTCCTGACCCGGTGGTGGTCTGTCATAAAATGTGCCTTAGCTTCAAAGAAATTACAGGAAAATGTTGTGGCTTAACCCTAATGCACCAAAAGGGGTAAGTTCCAAATCCTTGTGAAGGCTTAAGTTTCAGCTTCTTGTAACTTTCGACCCCTTCCCACCTGTTAGTGTTAACGAGCTGTCCTGAGATAATTAGCTTTCTACTTTCTTCTCCAAATGTTATTGCAGATAATTCTTATCTACAGGATGGGAGTAACTCAAAAGGCACCAAAGGCTCCCGAGGTTGTCAGAACTAAGTGGACAGCTACACAGTTTCCAGATTCGGGTCAACAAGTTTGATGGCTCTGCAGGTTTCTTTGTTTCTCCCCACCCCCCACCTTTTTCCTCCAGCCTCTTTTTAAAGTCCTTCCTTCAGTCTCTGGCATGTAGTCTCCAAATTGGCTCCCGGAGACTCGTCACCAGGCCTGGAAATAAAGCCTTTGCTTCCCAAATTTCAGTCTCTTGCTTCCTTGGATTTTATACCAGGTCTGAGTTATTATAGGAAACACTTATTCCACAGAGAACATAGGGCTGCCAGTTGAGTTTTGCTCAGAATTCTCATTCATAGATAATGTGAGATGATAACTCAGGATTGCTTTTAGCCAGAAACTTGGTGATTTGCTACACAGTAACAGGTAACTGTTACATCAGGTTATGTAGCCAGCCTTGATTAGAATCCCCAGGCAAACCAGGGAAGAGCTGATTGGCTGGATGAGTTACCATCCAACATGGAGCAATCCTATTGGATTCTTCGATAGGGCAGTGGGCCAATCAGGTCCTGCTAAAGCTACAGCTTTAATTTAATTCATCTTTGCCAGCTATGGTGCTTAAGAATCCTGCAAGGTCCTGGGTGGGCAATTCCCACCTCCTTCAGAAGGACCTTGAACCGCTCATCCTCCTCAACTGTTCCCCATTTGACCTCTGGGGTTCCTGAAGTCAGAAGCTCCCTTTCACCCCCAGAAACTCTGCCCTTCTCTTCTATAAAACTCTCACTTATTTATCAGAATTTGCCTTAAATACCACGCTTCAAGGTCTCCCTCCCTAAATCCTTCATATTTAGCAAGTGCTCCCCCTTATGAGTTGTACACAGATTGAAATATAATAAATGATTAAATTAAGGTTATCTCTCTAAAAGACAGATCGGCATTAATCCATGCCTCCAAATCCCACTTAGTCCAGATACACTTACCCAACTCTTCTGGCTACATTCTAAACCATCCTGGGTGTCCGCTCCTGTGAGCATCTTTACTTACACTCCTGTGGCTGCCTCATGACCTGAACTGGTCCAGACTGATGCCATTTCGTGCTTATTTTGACTCTGGGGAAAGTCACAAAAGAGGACTCCAAGAACTCCTTCAGAATGATGGAACGGGGATGTTTGTAGTTAAGGGGAGAATCTGGAAGGGAATGAGCGGCCATATCCCTTTTCCTGTAACACCGTTTTATGTAAATATTACACATCTATTTCAATCACATCTTGTATTCGTCCGTACTCAGTGGTCCCATCCTGACTGCTTCGTAAATCTTGTTCTGATGATCTTTCTACTTAATACAGCATACTTACCAGTGGAGACATTTCTGAGAAATGCCACTTTAGGTGACAGCATCCCTAGTGAACAGCACAGAGTGCATTTACACACACACACACACACACACACACACACACACACACACACAGTCACACGCAGCTGGCTGCATCACCAGGTCTTCTAATATTATGCAGCCACTGTTGAAGATGTAATCCATCATTGTTCAGACATTCATTACCTCTATTTATTTTTTGCAACTGGGAATCACTACACAACCCCAGCTGGCCTTGAACTCATAGTGATCCTCCTGCCTCAGCCTCCTGAGACTTGAGAAGACAGGTGTGTACCACCCTCACCTGGATAATTTTATTTTTTATAATACTCTGTTTGCTGTCTGTCCACAGACTAGTCAGCACTTCACAAACCCATTTCTCTTTTTACTCAGACATACAAAACTAGATAAGTTTCCTCTCCTTCTTTCTGCCAAGGATCGCCTCGTGGCTGAGTTCTGCTCCATAGACCACACAGGTAAACTCTCTGCTCCACTTCTGAGCTGACCGGAAATGCCTGCAGATGGCCAGTGACTTTTCTGCTCTGTGGCTTGGTGTGGATGGGCACAGCCATGATCCACGGCATGGAGGAGCCTGCACACCCAGGTCCCTACGTGGAAGAGTGCTTTATGCCCACTGAGAAACACCTGTTCAGACTTTGATGCCAATTAGATTAGATTGAGGGATGCCTAGAAAATCAGTGAACGATATTCCCACAGCTCACTGTGCATTGTTTCCAAAGTAAGCTGGAAAAGCAGGCGTGGTGTGCACATCTGAACCCAGCCCTGCAGGAGGCTTTGGGAGGAGGACCAGAGAGCTTCAAGCCCGGCCTGGGTGACACAGTGTGAGATTGTTTCAAAATACAACTGGAAGGTGCTAAGGCCCTGAGTCAACCTACAAAAATAAAGATCCAAGTAATTTATTCCCCATGGTGTCTTCTGAATTGGACACGGTATCTATTTTTACCAGGATTGTGTACTCTCGGGTTTACGGTTGTGTTTTGCTGTGTTGGGTCTTGAGATAGCACCCGCTAAATTGTTCGGTTTACAAACTGGGCTTTGCCTTGCAATCCTGAGCTCTCTGAGCACTGAAATTACAGGGCGGGTGGAGCCGCTCCCGGTCCATGGATGACACAGCAGATAGAGACAGAAAGCAGAGAGGTGAGGGGGGCCTTGGTGACCATCTGCGCCCATGAGCCGGGCTGTTTCTGCACAGCAGGTCCTGGGCGTCCTCTGCGAGGGGAGGTGGAGGATGGGCAGGGGTCACCAGCAAAACGCAAGCTGCTTGTGTTGAAGACAGTTTCTTTTTTAATATGACGCTTATATCCTGACTTTGATCAGGCTCCTAACTAACTAAATTATGTCCCACAAACTATTGAATCACTGCCTTCCGGTGATTGAATTGGGCGGTGTGAATCACACCTCTAAAGATGTTTGCAAAAATTTTTCTAAAATTCCTAAAGGAAGGAGGTGGTGGGGGATGGAGGGCCGGGCAGGTCCCACCTGCCCATCGAGTGCTTCCAGATGGACACATCGGTTTTTAACAGTGAGCCCCTTTTTCTGTTCAGATCTCACAGGGTTTGGCTGTTTCATGTGTCTTTTCAAAAGCAAAACGTTTAGGGGGCTGGGGATTTAGCTCAGCGGCATAAGCGCCTGCCTTGCAAGCAGGCAGTCGTGAGTTTGATCCCCAGTACTGATTAAAAAAAAAAAAAAAAAGCAAAGCATTTGACTGAGGCTCGGTCACCGCTCATCTGTAATCTCAGGGACTTGGAGACGGAGAATGGAATGAGGCCTTCTCAGCCAGGGCTGCAGATGGACACCGTGTCTCAGAGATTTAGGGAAAAAAAAAGTTTCACAGGCAGGGGAGGTCCCTCAACCCTGGAGAACTCGCACAAAGCCCTGGATCAAACCCAGCTTAAAAAAAACAGAATGAGGGTATTATTTAGGCTCCTACCTGGGTTTGTCTGATGGCCACTGACCCAATAAATGGACACTGTTTATGTAGGTAAAATGGAAAAGGCATTGAATTCAAAGCCTGCTCACCCCAATCACCGTCTCCTCGTGTACGGTACATTTGGGGTCTTTCCAGCGAGGGGGGCCGAGGCAATGGGGGACCTGCTCAGGCCTGCGCCTTCCCTGTGGGGCAGTGGCGGTGACTCTGGATTCTGCCCTTTCACCCGGCTGTGCGGAGGTCGGGTGACACGGAGGCCCAGCCTGTGGCCGTTTGGAGAAGCCACCTGGCCCTCATGGGAAAAACCTCACTGTGGAGCTTGCATCGTCTGTGAAGTTACCACGACTCGGATGCGCAGAGGACCCTCGGATTCCGGTGTGTTTCCCACAAAGCTTCGCCCGAGTGGAGCGAGAAATCAGATGGGAACAAGTCTTTGGGGATTCCCGCAGCCCTGAATCACACAGGCCGCGGTGCCCAAGCCGCGCACAGGACCGGGCTGCTCTGGCCACATCCGGCAGGTGCTGCCTGCTGCAGCTCTGAGTCACTTCTTTCCTTGCAGCCGAATGGCCCTGTAGTCTCGGGTAGATGGGGGTGGCACACAGCAGTGGGCTTGTGCGGTCCGGGGTGTAGCAAGACGCATCTGAGGAGAGTCACCGTGAAGGTATTTCTTGCACACTTTTAACTTTTGTTATTCGAATGTGTATAACTTCTTCCTGTTCCACAACCTGGACTTTATATACTTTGATCCTTATTTATGCTTTTGGTTTCTCACACCAGAGAAATGAGGTGATATTTACACATCAGTGTCTGATTTATGTCCTTGAAGAGCAGGGTCTCAACGTGCATCTATTTACCTAGAAATGTCTCATTTTATCATTCTTTATGGCACAGTAGTACTCCACTGTATTAAAAGAAACATATCTTTTTTATCCATTCCTCGTTTGTTGAGTATTTGGGTTGTTTCCAAGATTTAGCTATTACAAATTGTGCTATGTCAGGCATGATGGCTCACGCCTGTAATCCCAGCACTCGGGAGGCTGAGACAGGAGGATCGTTGTGAGTCCGAGACCAGCTGGGCTACAAAGTGAGCTCAAGGTCAGCCTGAACTACACAGTGAAACCTTGTCTCAAAAAGAAAAAAATTGTGGTATCCCACCTTCTTCTCTCCATTCTTTTTTTTCTTCCATAAATATTAATTATCTTCGTACTAGACACTTTATTGAAGAGTGTAGCTGTCACAGGCATAAACAAAAAGATGAGCTCCCTGCGCTAAAAAGGTGTGTATGATTGTTATATGTTCTAGTGTAACCATATGCACTTTTATGGAAAAAAATAAAAAGAAAAGCTATAGCCCGTGGTGATGCACAAGCCTGGAATCCCAGCACTCCAAGAGGCTGAGGCAGGAGGATCGTCAACTTAACAATTTAGTGAGACCCTGTCTCAAAATTATTTGAAAGGCTGGTGATGTAATTTACAGAGAAGATCTTGGTTTCAGTTCTTAGTTCCATGTACACACACAGAAAAGGTCTTTTATGTGCACAGCATTGTAACTACAGAGCCTATGTTGCATGTCAGATCGCTACACTTTGTTTATCTTGCAAATCTGACACTTTGCACACTTGGGCCTCTGCTCCCCCATTTCTTCTGTATCTCTGTTTCTAAGCTTTTGACCTCATGTAGAAGTGAGTTGCACAGCGTTTTGTCTTTTGCATGACTCGTTTCAGTGAGCACCGAACCCAGGAGATTCATCCATGTGGTCACAAAGGGCAGAATTTCTATCTTTTTTAGGGCTGACTAATATTTTTATATATACAGTGTATGTCCCATATTTCCCTTATCCATTCGTCTTTTGCTGGACCTCGGGGTTGTTTTCATATCCTTGTTACTGTAAATAACACCACAGCAAGCACAGGAACGCAGGTCTTGGGTTAAATGCTCTTACACACACACCATGAAAAGGAGGAAGAGATGGAGAGGGAATTCAGAGGTCTGTTCAGGGCCTTGTAGGTGGTTATTTTTCACGGGTATAAAGCAATCCATAACTCACCAAGTCCTGCTTAAATAATGAGACAGTGGTGTGACTTTGGGGCTCCGGGAGGTCAGAACCCCCTGCAGTGCTGGGGACTCGGGGCTGAGACGAGGGATGTCTCTGGGCGGCCGTATTTATTTAGTTTTTCAACAGGGAAGGGTTAGAGTGGAAAATGCAGGAAACCGAGCAGGACCCCGGGAGGGCTTCAAGGACTTTCCCAAGTAACGGACTGTGCTAACGTAGAGAAGGATCCTCGGAGGAGGTCTCCGGGTGACTTCCCCACAGGAGTGAGCGCCTGCAGCTCCGGCCCAGCTTGTGAATCGGGGCCGGAGCCAGGCGTCCTCAGCTGTGCACCACCGTGTCCAGCCTCTGTGCTCTTATTTTTTTTGAACCAGGGGTTGAACCCATGACCTCACACACTTGCCAGGCAGGTGTTTTCAGCACTGAGCTAAATCCGCAGCCTTTCTGTACTTTCCTTTAAAAATGTACTTTCTTAGGTTCACAGGAAAATGGAGCGGAAAGTTCCCATCACCCACCGACCCCAGCCTCCCTCCCTGACTGCCGCTGCCCCAAATCCGTGCATCAGAGTCACCAGCAGTGCACGGTGCCTGCTGGAGTCTGTGGTTCACCTCGAGGCCCTCTGAGCGGCTCCGCCCGTGGATTTGAACAGATGCCCATGTCCCCACCTCTCTGGCGCCCTGGGAAGTATTCACACAGCTCTGGGATTCCTCCACGCCCCACTGATCCATCCCCTCGCCCTCCTCAGCACCGTGAGATACACACAGAGACAGATCTGTGACCCAACGCAGACCCGGGGACCCCACAGCCACACCCGAACCTCACGTCCTGGCCTCCGCCTTCTCCTGGCACCACAGCCCACACGCTGCTCTCGGTCCTCTGAGCTTGGGCTGTTTCCCTGACAGATCAGAGGAAAAGGGCACCAGGCTTAGACTTTGCTATTTATTTATCTTTTTTGAGGCAGGGTCTCTCTCTGCAGTCCAGGCTGGCCTTGGGCTCACTGTGCAGCCAGGCTGGTCTCACACTCACCATGATCCTCCTGCCTCAGCCTCCCGAGGCTGGGATGACAGGCGTGAGCCACCACACCCAGCTACCCTTCCTCCCTTTCCAACTTCACTTTTCATAGTTTGATTGAGATACAATTTGAAAGTGAAAGTTTTGGGGCCATTTAATAGCTCACAGGGCAGCACACCCACCGCCACCGTCCATTTCAGAAGAGTTTCTTCACTGGCAACCTTTGGACAGTCTGTCCGCTCACCTCCCTTCCCAGCTCCTGCTAGCCACGTGTTTCCTGCATGTTGACAGAGACTCGCCATCCCCGTGTGAGCTTGCCAGATTGAATTGCCAGGACAGCACACCGGATGTACACAACCCGAAGGGGGAGATGGTGTCTGTTTTCCGTTTGTTTGCTTGGTTGTGGATTCTGGGCTCCAGCCACGGTGAGCTGGCTCCCGGACAGAACACTACGGTGGAAAGGGAAAGGGTTAGTACGGGCAGCACAGTGCCAGGAGGGGGAAACTCCTGCCTGTCTACTTGAGTTCGGGTAACACCCAGAGCCAACCCTCCTTCCCTCCTCCTGAGAGGGGCAGAAAACAAAGTAATAAAGACCCAGGAAATCTCTGGAGTTCTAGGCGCAGTTCAGGAGTGCGGGTAAGTTAGATGTTCTACCTTGGAACCAGTTCATCATGGACTGGACCCTCTGAATCCGCCAGTAAACAAACAAACAAACAAAAACAAAGAATATTTTAGGCTATTATGAACAGTGATATATGCATATGCAATAGATATTTGCATATTCTTATATGCAAATTATTATATGCAAATTATGGCATTAGCTGGTATTAAGGGAGAGGGTGACCCATCCCCCCTGAGCAGGTAGCCTGCATACAGAATCTGGTACGAGAGAAGTGGGTCGTTACTGGGACTATACCCGACCCTGTGGCTCGGGGGCCTTTGGGAATGGCTGGTGGGGAGAGTTTGGAATGATTCAGAGATGCCAGCTGAAAAGACACAGCTGGGCCACCTTAGACCGGCTGAATGGGAGATTCCGGGTGGACTCAGAAGACCGGAAGGCTGGCAGAAGGCCTGCTGGTAAAGACCACGCTATGGAGGGTTCTGCAGGGAAGGACTGCATGGGCTGTTGGATTCCAGACAATGCCTGTTATGGCTTGGTGGAAAGTTTGCATTTTTCTCACGTCCAGACACTTTGCCTGAAGCTAAGCTCAAGGCTGCTGGACTAATTAACCTGGCAGAGGAAATTTCAAAGCAGTCAAATATTGAAGGAAGGGCATGTTTGTTGTCGGGGGCTTTTAGCCAGATTTACATTGATAATCAAAAGCAAAAGGCCTCGCAAAATAACTTAAAATATTATGAGTTTGGTTGGAAAGGAAACTCTAGTAAAACTGTGGACCCCAAAGACAGAGCAGAGATCTTGATTGCTGAGAAGCAGAACAGGAGAGAAGATGGCCGAGACATCATGGGAAGCAGCAGGATCCATCCTTTGTGGTCTCAAAACTGCAAACGAGGAAGACTTTGCTTTGAGAAAGAAAGCCTCCGAGTGCCACGTTCCAGAACTGCGGTGGGCTAGAAAAATATTCCTTGTAACTGGGTTCAGAGTGCTCAGCAGTCTAAGCACTAGACTCCTACACCTAAAAGAGAAAAAAAAATGAAGCTGCAGGTCCAGTGGAGACCCCAGAGATCTGGGGAACCCAGGGACACGGATCACCTAAGGAAAAATGCAAGGAGGGAGCAGAGTGAGCCTAGACAGAAGCCTGGGACCTGCACCACCGAAGTGCCCTGCGGGCAGAGTCACCCCAGCCCTTTGGAGGTTACAGCATGCACGGACTGCACAGGGGGCTGCACACACAACTACAGGACTTAGTGATTTCCCCGCTGGGTTTTGGATTTGCTTCGGTCCGGTTCCTCTGTATCCGCCCTGCTTGTCACTTTTGGAACAGGAGTGTTTATCTTGTGCCATTGACCGCTGGAAGCATTTAACTTTCTTTCCATTCTCACAGCTAGGAGTCGGCCTCGAAGGGCAGAGGAGCCTTTGGACTTGGCCTGTTTAGCAATGCTGATACTTCTAGGGCTTTGGCAACTCTTGGAGATGGGTTCAATGCCATTTTCATAGAGGGAGTCTTTGAGGGGCCAGGGGCAGAAGGCTATGGTTTGTGTCTGGATGTCCCTCCTCAAAAGCTCATGTGGTCATAGGACTTTTCCCCCCGGAGGTGGCTGAATCCAGAGTGCTCTACTGATTCATAGTCCAAGGCTGGGGTTAAGGGTTCTAGGGTTAAAGATGGTGGTTGCTGGGTCAGCCCACGGATTGGACTGGCACTATCCTAATCGTGGCATTCTACATACAGTGTAAGGGACAGAACGAGGCTTGGCTCACACTCTCTGGTTGCTTCTGCTGACGTGGCCACCACAAACTGCTGTCCCTGTCACGTGCCACCTAGCCTTGGGCAGCTGATTATGCACTGAAACCTCTACCAGGTGTGAGCCAAGGAAACCTGTCCTCTAACTTTGGGCGTCAGGTATTTTGTCTCAGCAAAAGAAGAGAAGAAATTAAACCAGTACGTATGTGAGACTCGGCAGATCAAAACCAGTGCCTTTGCACTGAACTACACCCCATGGTCTTTTTTTTTGACAGGCTTGCTGTAAACCACAAAGTCACCCAAGCTGGGCTAAACTTTGCGACCCTCCTTCCTCAGCCTTCTAGGATGTGGAGAGAAGGCAGGCACAGGATAGCAATATGGATTTGTTCACACTATGTGCCCAGGGAGTCCTTAGCAGCCCATAGTACATTTTCCCCTGAGTCTTTGGTGAGTGAATCAACTCCAGCCACTCTATGAAGAGAGAGAACATTCATGCCTTCTTAAAGTCTCCTTTCCTGCAGCTACGAGCTGGCAATGCTGATGTGGAGAAATTCCACAGCCTGTGTTCTGCAGATGAGCTAAAGATAAGAAACCACCCTTCCCCGCCTGACTTAGACCTCAGACTCACCCTGCTGTGACTTTTGGACCCTCGGCAAGGCCTGAGCCAAACTCTCCTGTCTTGGCCTTAATCAGAGAGGACTGAGCTACATCCCCAGCTCTTTTTTTTTTTTTTCTTTTAATGTCGAGACAAAATCTTGGTAAGTCATTAAACTGCCCAGACTCAGCTGGAAATTTTGAGCCTCCTGCATCAGCCTCCAGAGTGCTGGGATGATACCACGTGGCTTAAGCATGTCTTGATTGATGTGCTGGATTAATAACTCGGGGTCAACTTGTAATACCAGCCGAACTGAATCAGTACAGTGCTGAGTGTGGGTAGCCTGAGTAAGGGTTAAAGGCCAAGATTAAAGGCAGACCTGGGGAGGAAGAATAGTGGTGTGTGGTGGGTTCTCTCCCCTGTTGCTGGGGGTTCTGTTGGAGCAGTTTATCCACCTTCTTCCCTGATATGAAATTGACTGTTCTCATCACCAGAGGGGCTCGGGACCTTGTTGTCACTAACAGTGGCTGCCGTTCTCTCTTGGGGAGCTCCGGTCCGCACCGCTCCCGGCTCTGGAGGGGAGACGTGTGCTGTGCCCTCTCCTGGAAAAGTTGTCACGCTGGCTTCCTGACGTGAACTCAGCTGTTCTCATCAGAGGAGCTCCTTGTCACTGAGGGTGGCTGTGGTGCTTTCCAGGGAGCCCTGGTCCCCACTGTGAGCATCATTTCTTGGCTGCAGTGCAGAACCCGCAGCCTGCTGGCTCGGATCCTTCGTCCTGCCGACAGACTTTCTGGCTTCCACCGCTGACCTTCGGGCCTTTGCAGTGCAGAGCCGTGAAATAAATGTGCATGAGTTACTGTTGCGGGCTCTAGGCCTTCAGCTGGACTCGTGCAGGACGTTGCTGTGGAACGCTCAGCCGGATTCCTTAGATCTTAGTGTGTGGACAGGTTTCCTATATGTCTTGCATTTAACTCTCTGGCTGACTATTATAAAATAATGCTTTAGATGAAGTGTCCCATATATAATTGTTTTTCTTATAAACTTCCTACTATGACAACTGATATATAACAGTTGTACATCCTTGTGACTTATAAACAGTGGGGTTTGCACTCATGCATACATTCTTTCAAATGTACTCATCAAAAAGAAAGAATCAAAGTTCTAAGTTGCTGGATCTGGTTATGACTCTAATTTGATCACTCTGTGATACACACAGGAACCAAAATGCTTTGTTTATCTGAATTCCCGTGTGTGTGTGTGTGTGTGTGTGTGTCCAGCATGACATTCGCACGGTGTACGTGGTGTCTACCGTGTGAACCAGAGCTCTGGAGTGGAAAGAGCAGGTCCTGCTCGGGGGTACAGCGTTTCAGTCTTAAACACCACACACACACCATGCAGCGCCTCAGATGCTGATGGCAGCTCGGTCATGTCTGGGCTTGTGCGCTGGGCCCAGGAGAGGAGCTGTAACCTGCGGGGTGCATTTGCATAGGGCCTTCTGTCGGAGATTAACAAAAGCGAAAGCCTGCGCTGCCATGTGGCCTTGGCCTGGGGCCCCGGAGGCGTCTAGCTGGGGGAGTCTGCGGGGTGTTTTCATCTTCCCTGCCTCTTACGTGATGGCCCTCAAGGGGAACTTCCAGGGACCCGGCAGAGCACAGAGAGCCGCCTGCCTGGGCTGGGGCTGAGCTGCCCTGTCCCAGAACAGGACATCAGTACGGAGGGGTCCACAGTTGCCACGACAGCCTGTTTCGGTGGTGATGGAGATGAAACCCAAGACAGCACAACCGCGCGGTGGGTTTGGTGGAAAAGTCAGAGAAAGTGGGACTTCGGGTTGAGAGAAGAGGAGAGCTGACAGGGCAGAGTCTTGACCAAAATCGAGCCTCCACGCTGACCTGCTTCCCAGCTGCGACGGGCCTGGGCGCTGTGAGCTGAAGAACCTGCCCGGTTCTTGCTGTGCTCAACACAGAACTGGACAAGGCAAGCACAAACGGTAGTGGGGTTTTGCATTTCTTAGAGCAGGAGAAGCAGCAGAGTGAGATCTGGCCGCTGAGCATCTTACCACCCTGGGTTCGTGGCTGCTTTTTTGTGTAGCCCATCCTGAGCTTAGATCTAGGCCGTGCTATGGAAAACCTGCTTGATTTTGAGGTGGAACTGGAGACCCCGCTCTCTGACTGGCTCCCGGCGCAGGCCGTGTCCGCAGGAACCCCAGATCTCCCGTGACTGACAGCCCAGCCGGCCGGCCGGGCCCTGATCCTCTCTGCCTTGACACTTTTCAAAAACATTACTTAAGCAGTTTTTGTTTTACCTTTTCTTTCAATGCTGGGGATTGAAATTACAGGCCTGTCTGTGCTCATCACAGAGGCAAATGCTCATCACCGAGCTGCACCCCGAGCCTGAGTTTTATTTTGAGACAGGGTCTTCCTGAGTTACCCAGGCAGAGTTCACATCACCGTACTCCTGCCTCGGCCTCCCACGGTGCTGGTGGACAGGAGCATGCCTCCACGACTGGCCAACGGCCCTGAACTTCCAAGGGGTGCTGAGGTGCGTTGGGGTCTGGGGGGTCATTATTTGTCTCAGTGTCCCCGCGGGTCACAGGGAGAGCGGGGATGAGGGAGACAAGACGGTGCCCTGATCAAGTCTCGTTTATTCAAAGAGAGTCATGAATATCTAGGGTGTTGGGGGAGGAGGGAGTTGGGTTCTGAGATGTCAGCAGGTAACTTAGCAACAGTGTCGAAACCAGCGGTTATAGGGTAATTCAAATCTCCCGCGCAGGCTGATTAGCATAATCCCTGAATGGGCCAAACCACAGGCACCTGTGACCCAAGGAGAACCGGGCTAGGCACGGAGAGAAGCTTAACCACCAAATGGACATTAACTCCTAGAGGACGTGAAGGTGGCTGCTGCCTGTTGATAGAAGGTGGCAGCCAACGACAGGCCTCCCCTCAGGTCCCCCTTTACTTTAAAATATAAGAGGCTGCATCCTTGAGGAGACTGTGCCTGTCTCGGGTCAGGGCGTTTCCACAGGGGGCCAACCTAGCCTTACCCGTCATCATCATCGGAAGGCAGGGCAGCGAGAGGCCCAGGTCCTGCTTAGGTGGAGGTTGGCGTCCCGTGTGAGGCCCAGTTGCCCGTCTCTGGCTGTCCAGGCTATCACACCAAGGCAGGAGAAACGGACGGGCAGCGTGCTTTCACAAAGCATTGTCATAACACAGTTTTGCAGGCTCCGTGTAATTTTCTCTATCAGCCATTCTCAGCCTGTGGTAATGGACCTGTAGGTTGCATTTTTATGGCATCCACCTGTTGTTTGACAAAAGCCATCAACTTATTGGCATTATCCCCAGAGACAGGATCCAGGCTGTTGGTTCCATCATCTGAAAAACAAAAGCTGCACAAATTCTCTCCGGGGTCATTTTTCGCCCCTGGAGTCATCTGTAACATTATCCTTATTTGTTGTATTTGATCTATGTGTTTAACCAAACGTTCTGGCAGCCATCTCTCAGATTCCATCTCTTTAGAGTAAATGCATACTGATCCTCGTCCCCAGGTAAGGACTGGGTCTGGGCCATGCCATGAGTTAGTCGGGGGTCTCTCCATAGTACAGAAGCAAATTGCTGTTGCACTTCAGTATGCCAAAAACGGGTGGCTGCTGATTGTCCAGCAGCATTCAAATTTAAAAAATTAAGGATGAATAAGGCATGAGATAGAATACTTTTAGGTGTCCCCCTTGTGGGGTACCATTCCCCCTTTTTAAATTTTATCAACAGTGAGTTTTAGGGAGAAATGTGCCCTTTCAACTCTGCCTTGACCTTGAGGGTTATAAGGTATGCCTTTTATATGATCAGTATTAAGATGTTGACAGAAGCGGGCAAAACAGAACTAGCATAGCCTGGACCATTATCAGTCTTTAATTGTTGTGGGCATCCCGAAACTGATAAGGTAGTTAACATATGGCTAATAACATGTTTGGTAGCTTTTCCAGTCAGGAGAGGCATAAATGAAACCACTAAAGACATCCATAGTTACATGAACATATTTAAGATTGCCAAGCTCAGGAATGTGGGTGACATCCATTTGCCATAATGCATTGGGGATAAGTCCTCTAGGATTAACCCCAAAGTGTGGAACGGGGAGGTGCGTGGCACAGAGGGGCGATTTTTTACTATCTGTCTGGCTTGCTCTCTGGTGATCTTGTGCATAAGACTGAGGGTTTGAGCACTGAGATGGTGGAATTGATGACTCTTTTGTGCTGATGTAACATTGTCGTCATGATCACTGGAGCTAACATTAGCTAAAGTACAAAGGAGAGCTTGCGGTCAAGTGGCCAGTTCGGCTGCATGATTACCACTGGCCAGAAGTCCTGGTAACCCAGAGTGAGCATGTAGATGTACGATAAAAAAAAGGGCAAGTTCTTTCTATAATAAGCACCTGTATTTGCCTAAACAGTTCTCCAGTGCTGGAGGCACTTTTTTTTTTTTTTTTTTAGTATATAGAAATTTATTTATTTATTTATGATTTTTTTTATTTAAAGAGAAAAAAAAACAAAACAAAACAGTAAAAGGGTACAAGTAATACAGAATTTCAAAAAAATAAACAGTAAGAAATCACTAGTTAATAGATTACGTATTGTCATCTTAGAAACAGTTGTTCATATTACAAAATTAAAGCATACAAAGTGGACATTCAAACAGTGAGATTGCAGACAGTTCTGTTCAATGATCCAACAAAAACTTAGTAATTTCTATCCTACATACTTAAATATACATGCAGTTATATTCATCAGAGCACTTTCTTTTCCTCTCTTTTTTACAGTGACGATTACACATTTTGGGTTTTATTACTCCCACAGTTCTTATTACTTGCTTTTGAAGAGAATAAAACCAAATGTGACATAACAGAACAGAGTCAGTTAGAACAGAAGGATGGACGTAGTACATGATGGAGAACAGAATCCCAGCTGATCCACACTGGTTACCACAGTGCCTTGTGCACTTCTGACTGGGCCAGCTGTTCCTAACAGGGCGCCCCACATCCCTGGTTTTGTAATTCTGGAGAAATCTTCATGGCTTCTTCAAGCAGTTTCACCCCCTGTTCCTGCTTTGGCAGTTGAGTCTCAGTTTGGGGAGGTTTTGCTGGAATCCAAGGTCCTTACAGGTCCATCACAATAGCTGGAAATTTCTAAGCTTGCCCATTGCATGGGGTAAATTCTGGTAGCTGAAATTCTCTGTAAACCTCTTCCTTGAAATCCTGTGTTTTGAATGAGAGGGAAATAGGCTTGGTAAGTTTAGGGCGAAAAAACCTTGTATTTGGCAGCATTTTACAGGCACTGTCTACATCATTGAGCCCCCTTACAAGCTGGCTGAGTACAGGTCCCTCCCAAACTTTTAAGGAAACCAGGAGACAGATCCGAAATGCAAGCAGGCTTCGTGCTGCTTTATATACTCATCAGGCACCTGTGAAAACGTGAAGTCACTTTGTTTAATCTCACAGCTTTAAGACTGTAACCCATGATCGGGTGGCCTCAGGGCTTTGAGCCTGAGACGAGGCAGCGCTCACAGGGAGAGCTTGTGAGGCACCAGGGCTGCTCAGCTCATGGCCAGGAAGCACAAGACGGACTGCAGAGGGCCGGGGCCTCGGGAGTCCTGCCCTGAGGACCTCCACACCCCTTCAGTGATCACCTCTGCTCAGCAGCGCCAAGCTGTGCCAGCCCATTACCGCAGAGGCCTTGGAGGACAGTCTACCCCAACCCCACCTCCACCTGCTCTGGACCCTACATCCCCTGGCATAGGTGCTTTGTGCCAGGACAGGGGCACGTGTGGGCACAGCTAGGGAGTCATCTGCAGTGGCAGCGGGGGCACCGTGATACTACTAACGGAAAAGAGTGTGACGCTTCCTCTCAAAACGTCCGGGGCACTCAGGGACCTCTTGAGCGTCCCCAGGCTCAGATATTACCTCGTGTTTATGCTTCTCGGTTCTGTACCTTCCACAGCACTGAGCACAGAGGAGGAAAGCAACTGTATAAATAGACCGTCACCGCCCCACGCAGTGAGCGGGGCTTTTGAGAAGCTCAGAGAGCAGCAAATCCGTGGTCACACAGAGGCAGGACTCTGGGCGGTTTGGGGTAGATGTTTGGACACCTGGTTCACTCATATAGGTTTCGGTGGTGACGGCAACCAGAGCTGTGTGGTCCTAGGAAGGCCCCTGCACCTCTGACGCTCGGCAGATCACAATGGCCCAGACCAAGGAGGCCTCTCTCCACAGAGCTGATCTCTAGCGATCATGCAGCTCCACAGCTCACCGGGAAGACTTGTGCAGGTTCCCTTAGCTCATCGCAGAACTTGAGGTGATCAACGTGCACAAGTGAAATCCTCAGCCTCCAGTGCCTCCGCTGGGTCAGCTGCTGGCAGCAGCCTGCGTTTGCTCTGATGGTTGTGTAAGACGGGGTTGGGGATGGGCCCCCCGGTTGTGGATTGAATTTGAGCGTCCCCCACCACATTCACACGGTGGAGCCCTCTAGCCCGCATCTCTCTGAATGTGGCCTGATCCCCTGTGAATAGAGCCTCTGCAGATGTACGTAACCAGACTGAGGTCACACAGGGGTGGACGGTCCCTAATCCAATATGCTTGTGCCCTTGCAGCTCAGGGAAATGGAAGATGCTCTCAGAAGACTACATTAGGAGTTTGCACTCGGGGGGCTCCCTGCTAACCCGCTGCCCTTCCCCTAAGAGCTCAGAGAATTCCCCTCCCTCCGAAACTGCCAGAAAGTGTCTGGCAGGGCTGTGCTGCACACAACGCCTTGTGGTCCGAGTTTCTGGTCTCTGTAGAGATCTGGACAGCCCCGGGGGTGCTCCTCCGGCAGGCCACCGGAACCAGGGCAGAACCCTGGGACAGACTCCAGGGGACACGGCCACCGGGAGACAGACACCTTGACCTTGGACTTCAGCCCCCAGAACTGCCCAGTGGCGCTCTGGGAGGATCACAAGTGTGAGCCCAGCCCATGCAATTTAGCTGCAGTTTAGCAAGATCCTGACTCAACATTTTAAAAGAAAGAAAGAAAAAAGAAAGGAAGCAAGACAGACAGACAGACAGACTGCACTCTAGCTCTAGTGTGAGGGCTCTGGGTTCGATGCCCCCTCCTGGGATTCAAAAGTTAGAGAATGTATCTCTGTTATTTTATCCCACTGCTTTGCATATTGTTATGAGGTGAATCCTCCTAGAGGTAAAATCTCTGTGTTCAGACGAAGAGCTGCAGAATGGTCTGAAAGCCAGTCCCCTCTCTGCATCAGTTAACTGTCAACATTTCTGAAAGCCAAGCTATACCCTGTAGAGGCACAGATTCCCGTGATGAATGCGATCGCTACATATATCTAAAATGTACCAATAAAAAAACAGTAAAAAGATTTCTGCTCACTTAGTATCTGCTTTCTAAAGCAGGACATCTTTTCCTCTGCATGTGTACGTTAGAATGGGGATAAAGGGCCAGGCATGGTGGCACAGGCTTGTCATCCCAGCACTCCGGAGGCTGAGGCAGGAGGATCGTTGAGAGTTCGAGACCTGCCTGGGCTACAGAGTGAGCTCAAGGCCAGCCTGAGCTGCATAGTGAGACAAAATTAAAAAAAAAAGAATGGAGATTTAGAGTGATCAAAATAGAAACTCTAAAAATATATACAGCCCTTCCACGCAGCCCCACCACGAAGGTGACAGCTTCTGGGACTGTATTTTCAAATGAGATTTGGGGGAATTCCCTCTGCTCCCTTAAAGGCAAAATAAGACTCCAAGCGCTGTGGTCAGGGCACTCTGAGATGAATCGATTTGTTCCAAAAGGCTGCTGTCTCCCCTCCTGGGACAGGCAGCCTTAGCATAAAAACTTTATTATTTAAAGTGAACTCCGCTTCAAACGGCAGGCCGCAGGGGTGGGTGGAGATCAACTCTCCACTACGTAATGAACAAGAAGCGGCTGAGCATGAGAGCCCGCAGAACCCCACAGCCTTAGCCATCTCTGTGGATAAAGAAGATCAACCTCCAATAAATTTCAGCAAGAGACAGAAAACCAAAATGAACCAAGGGAATTACAGACGATGGATTTGGCCGAGGCAGCAATCGAATGAAACTTAAAGCTGGATTGGATTCAAGCTTCTGTTCGGTTCTGGAGATCGAACCCAGGCCTTCTCGAAATCTGCGGCCCTCCCAGATCTTTTTGATTTGCACTTTGAGGACCGCATCTTCCCAAATTGCCCGGGCTGGACTCAACTTTGTGATCCACCTGCCTGAGCTGGTGACAGGCGTGCATGCCTGCCAGGCCACAGATGGTCTTCCTGCGTACCTGGGATTTGTGTCCATCACCAAACTTTCCCCGACTCAGGCGACTACAGTCCAGGGACACTTTCCTCCCAGGCCTCAGGAGCAAAGCCTGCAGATGCTCTGACCTCACCCCGGAAACGTGCTCTCATTGCTAAGCTGGGGTCAGGGCCGCATGGCCAGCCTGACACGTGTGTGGGAAGGCGCGTCACAGGCCGTGGACGGTGACTCACGCGGGGGCAGATGTGAGCAGAGATCCCCGGGTGAGGTGTGAACCTGAGAACAGGCAGAGGCGGGGTTAGCGGTGAGAAGCAAAACCTGAGGCCCAGGGCTGGGCACAGAGAAATCGGGGTGAGTGGGGGCTCAGAGAAGAGGGAGAGGAGGCCAGGAGAAGCAGGAGGAGCAGGAGACGAGAAACGGGGCGGGCGAGGCAAGCTGGCACCCTCAGCCGTGCAGAGGATGGCCAGGACGCCGGGGAAAGTCCCTGGTGCGGCCACGCCTGCCTACCCCGAGGCGCTCAGGGATTTTCCGTCACTGGTTTTGTCATGCGGTCCTGGAGAGGAGACCGGGTCTCTCCGAGCTGCCCGCATCTCCAGCCCGCACTGAGCTCTTCTTCAGAGACAGGATCTGACCGAGACGCCACGGCCAAGGCTGTACTTGAACCTGAGGCCTCCTGCCTCAGCCTCCCAGAAGGCCAGGGTGACAGGCGTGCGCCCCCACACGTGGCTTATCTTATTTATATGGCCATTATTTAACCTTATTAGTACAGGTTTGCAGGCTTAGCATAATTATGGTTATTTTCAAGTGTGTTATTTACAGGGAAAATGCACACACGCGCACACACACACACACACACACACACACACCTTGTCTATGTCCTCCTGTCCTTCCCATTTATTTTTTTAAGGAAGTGTTTTTATCGAAGGTTTAGGGCGTCACCAATCCCACAGAGTTTCATGGAATGTCAGAGTGGCAGCTGCCAGGATGGGGCAGACCCCGGAGTGCAATCCAGATGACATCAGAGTTAACACGATTGGAGAGCCGAGGAGGAGCGGGGTGCTGGGGTGCTCCCAGGCTGGGCGTCCTCCAGGAGCCCCAGTGGTAAGCTCAGCGGACCTACAGGGCACTGCCTATGGGTCCCTGGAGGCCCAGAAGCTCTGATCCAAGCTGAGGAAAGGAGAGAAGGTTGGAACCCGGGCCTCCCCCACCCACCCCGGAGCTGGTTCTGGCCCCCCAGGTCCACGTCCAACCCAAAGACCTCCGACTGCTACTGGACTCAAGGCACTGACCACTGCCAGCTGGCCGCAGCGGTGGCTTTCTGTCTGGCTCTGCAGTTTTCTTTGCTTTGATCATTCACTTGATGCCCCAACGAGTTCCCAGGCAGGGGCCCCGAGAGATCGCTCCAGAGACCTGCAGGTGAATGCAGTGCAAAGTCAGGGTGCACTAACCCTGAGCCTCCTGCCTTCTTGGCCCAGAACAGAGAAACCAGATTCTCCCAAACCAAACGCATTGGTGCTGGAAGCCGCATTTTGCATGGAAAGGGCCCGAGTTCGAGGTTATGCCGGCCTCATATTTTCCTGGAGGGTCACTACTTAGCCCCAGACTTCTACCGTGTTGCAGCAACAGTCCAGAATGTGGGGTTCTCTCCCTGGAGACCCGCGACGCCAGCTGTTTCCAGGGCCCTGCTGACTCCGTAAAGATAAAAACTTAGAACCCCACCGAGCACAGGATGGGTTAGCCTTGACCCGGGAGGGTGCAGACGCTGACTGGGAGCACACTTTCTGTAACTCAGGACGTTTGCAACTGGGACTGAACCCGTCAAAGGCTGACAGCAGCTTGTCTTCCAAAAGCCCGGCCAGTGCTGGCTCCAGGCTTTTTCATGCTGGAGACTGTGGTGTGCATCACAAGAAGTGTCAGCCATCATCCACCCAGGTCCCAGATGGCGTCTGTTAAATAACAACGAGCAGTGCAGGTTTCCAGAAACTCTAGTAAAGGGCGAGTTTACTAGGCCACCTTCTCCCAGTGCTATGGTTGATACATTGTGTCAACCTGAAAAGTTCAGAAGTTTAAGGGACCCAGCAGGGAGCCAGGCTGGTTACTTTGTAAACATCCTCAGCCTGTGCAAGAGGCTGCTGGGAGATGGTGCCAGCGGAACACTCATCGAGGGCAGGTGGCCTGCTTACAATATAAGGGGGGAAAGAGGCTTGCCCCCCGCTTTTGCTATGCTGCTTTTCGTGGCTTCCACCGCCTTGAAGAGTTGCCCTGTGCCCCGCCGCCCTGCCTTGGAGCCCGCTGATTATGCGTGGAAACCTCCACACGCTGTGAGCTCAAGAAACATTTCCTCCTTTAATTTTGGCTGCCAGGTAATTTGTCTCGGCAACAAGAGAAAAATAACCAAGACACCCACCTTAGGAACCATGAACTCTGTAAACCTCCCAGAAGCTGCGAGGGAAAAGATCACAATTACAGAGGCGAACGCGATGGTCCTCTACTTTGGATATTTGCCTCAACGGGATATATAACCGAGTAATAAAGGAGTTTAAGAACTGTTTTCTGCTTTAATACATTTTCTTCTTGTAAAAGGTATCCAAATCTCAGAGTGTGGTAGCCACACCTGTAATCCCAGCACTTAGAAGGCTGAGGCAGGAAGGTTGCTGTGAGTTTGAAGCCATTTGGGGCCGCACAAGCAAACTCAAGGTCAGCATGCAATACATAGTGAGATCCTGCCTCGAATATATATATATTTATACATAAAATTACGTATGTCATGTCACTTATGTCATTGAGATTTAAAAGCAAAGTTGTCATTGGGGGTTGGGTTTTGAAGTATCTGCTGAAGGTCATCATTATGTACATTCACAGGAGAGATAAGGGGAAATTTTATTTAAATTGCACCCATTAATCCTTTTACCTAAGACTTCTTATACTTTACATGTCTCAAAATGTATACTAAGGGCTGGGGATTTAGTTCAGTGGCACAAACACCTGCCTTGCAAGCATGCGGTCATGAGTTCGATCCCCAGTACCCAAAATAAAACCCAATGTATACTAAGTACAGAATTTAAAATTCATAGCAGTGAAAAGTGTTTCCATGAAACCATCAGACTATTAGACTATGAATGGTGCAGGTCTAATTTTACTGACAAGGTTATTAGAAAGGGGTCGCTTCAGCGGTTTAATTACTGAACCATTATGCTTGTTCAAAGCCTTCAGAAGCAGTATGCATGTGCTTCCTCCTCAGTTACGTGGGCTCATCTCAGATGCCCACTTTTGGACTAGATCTGGGAGGACTGGTGGTTTTGACTTCTTTGCACGTTCTTGACAATAAGCCCTTATCTGAGGAACAGCTGGCGAACGTTTTCTCCTGCTGTGGGCTGGCTCTGCACTCTGTTGGCGGTTTCTCTACCTGTGCAAAAGCTTTTCAGTAGGGTGACGTCTCATTGTTGATTCTTTGCAGTAACGCCTGTGCACTCTGGGTTTTATTCATGAAGGCTTTGCCTACACCAGTGTCTTCAAAGGTTTTACATACACCGTCTTCCAGCAAATTTCCTGTTTCTGTTTTAATGTTAAGAGCTTTCTTCCATTCTGATTTTAGCTCAGTACAAGGCAACACTTTCAGTGTTATGAATTCCTGGGCTGCTGTGAAGATTTGCCTGTGCTTTGGAAACTTCCTAGAACACACTTTCTTTTGAATTGAATCTAAGAAGAAATTTTAAACAACGTTTTCACCTCAGTGTAGCAATACAGTGGTTTCCATTTTTTCTTATAGTGCTGCCAAAATAAAACCCTCATTTTTGCATTTAAAAAATTCCACAGGACAGACCTAAGTATGGAGGGCGGCTGTGGAACCCTGGGCGGCTGGGTACGTGGAGGAGTCCGGCTTGGACTTCTCGCCTTGGTCAGCAGAGAGCTTCTCCACCAGCTGGGGGTCAAGCTGTGGAAAGCCGAGAGGCCCCGAGGACCTGGGCACTGGTCAGTCAGCGTCCAAATTCAGTCCACAACAAGGTCAGTGACCTCTCTGCCAACGGTTTGTGCCATGGGCAGAGTCAGCAGCACCTCCCTTGTCCTGGATGAGCTGCTCGGGCTGGAAGAGCCTGCGGCAGGTACCTGTGCCGGCCTCCCCGATCAGTGCGGGGTCCCTGGGCATGTTTCCCAGCGGCCGCCTCGCTGAGGGAGGCGTTGAAGGTGCCATCTCCTCCCTCCACGGTCTTGTCCCTCGGCATCTGGCCATCGGGCCGGCCGCCACGCTGCAGCAGGAGGGACCCCAGCAGGCGTGGCCAGTCTGGACGCAGCACAGCCACGTGGATGGAGCTGCATCACACATGATGGGGACCCGCAGATACTCTGAAGACACTAAGATACGCAGTGCTAATTCTGTAGCATTATGATATAAAATCTAGCAATACTATTACTCACTGTTCAGAGTGACATTAGTCTAGTCTCTTATGTTTAATTTCAACATACATAAAGATACGGACAGCTATTTTGAAGAGAACGAGAGACATTATGGCAGCCGTTGCTGACTTCCCTGTTGTCTGGTCTTGAAGACCTAAAAAGCCTTCATCGTCCTGTCCTGATCAGATTAGTTCTATAATGTTCAATATGTATTCACTGTATGTGAAGATGGGGACAACTATTTGGAAGAAAACAAGAGACAATATGATAGACAGTGAAGATCTCCAGTGGTCTTACTTTGAAATCTGTGTTTCTTAAAATTGTTTCCTTATGATCTGTTTTGTTCTGTTTAATTTTATCCCCTTTAGAATATAAAAAAAAGAAAACACTTTTGGGGATTTAGCTCAGCGGCTTAAGCACCTGCCTGGCAAGTACGAGGTCGTGAGTTTGATCACCGATACCAAAAAAAAAACCAAAAAGCCCAGGCTGTCCTTGAACATTCGATTCTCCTGCCTCAGCCTCCAGAGTGTTCCTGACTGCAACATGCTGGCCCATCACCTGCTATTCAACAAAGGTGTCAAGAACGCACAGTAGCACACGGGGCAGGTGGTGGGGCCAGGAGCCGGGACTGCCTGGTGACCCGAGCACGCTGCCCGCCTGCCCGAGGGCCCCTGTGTGCATTCCTGCTCCTGGGCTGCACTAGGGAACCCCAGGCCAAGTCCCACCCCGCCAGAACCACTGGAGAACTGGGTTTCCAAGAGGCCAGGCTAGGAAGGAAGAGAGGTGGACAAGTGGGGGCGCCAAATACTCCCCCGTGGTGGGCTGCACATCCTGGAAGTGGTCGCTGCCCCGGCAGAAGCTTATGCCTGGATGGCGTGTGCTCTGCAAGAAGCCACAAAGTTCCTGATCCGTGGTCACAAGGATAAGGCCAGGCAAGCACAGCTCCAGGAATTAACACATTAGAAAGGTGGATCAGAAAATGTAGACGTTCCAGGATTTGGAGGGAAACCCACTTTGTGTATGAGGGGTGTGCCAACCCCAGCAACAACCAGGGAGTCAGGACCAATGACAGCCCCACCAGCTGACGCCCACAACCAGGGGGGTCCATCCCACCCGAGGGCCAGCGAGCCGGGGAAGAGGCCTCCTCACTCCAAGAGCAATGATGCTCTGATGGTGACCATGGCTACGATTCCCATGGTAACAGCTACGGCATCCCAGCCCCAAGAGGCGCTGAGACCATGATTATGGGCAGGGGCTCAGCGAGGAGGCTTCCCATCCCTACAGGCAAGAAGAGCGGGCTAACTCAGGACACGAGGCCCCCTTGGCAAGGACGGTGAAGAGCATGTCCAGGCACCAGCCCTAGGGCAGGTGCTGACTGTGCTGTCTGAGGTTGCAAAATAGCCAACCTCCACCATCCTGTGTGCTGGGCAAAGTAAGTTTTTTCTAGGAACAATCCCTTTTTAAGTAAATCAAAGTGCTTGAAACCTGAATGAAGGGAACTTAAAAGTGCTTTGCTGAAACATCAAGCAGTTCAGAAAAAAAAAAGCCATGTAAAATTTTGCTATTTCCAGTCTATATGTGAAAAAAAATAGGTCATCCAAAGGGAAAAAATAACTTTGATTAACTGGTGTCAAAGAACAGCAAAAAACTAAGTTTACTAATATGTTTGCTCTTTTTTTTTTAAACTTTTTATCGGTACCAGGGATCGAACTCACGACTGCCTGCTTGCAAGGCAGGTGCTTATGCCGCTGAGCTAAATCCCCAGCCCCTAGTTTACTAATATGTTAGTCCGTGTTTTTAGCGTAAGCTTCACTCCTTGCCCTTTCTGTGGGTTGGCAAAAGCCATAATACTGGGTCGGGGAGGAGGACAGTAAGAAGCCGGTTTGCCCTTCCCATGAGCCACGCAGCCCACGTGGGGCCCAGGAGGAGGGCAGCCGGTTTGCCCTCCAGTGCGCTGCTGGCACGTGGGCCGAGACTCAGGAAGCCCCCGTAACAACCAGCTGGTTCAGGGCCAGGCTGAGCTGATAGCAACTGAGGTACAAAACAAACTGTGTGCTTGTGTTGTTTGACTGACTTTGGAGGCCTAAACCCGGTAGTCTGAGCACCAATTAGGAGGATAACAGCACGCGATATAGCAGTACGGGGATTTCTTTCCATCTTGTTTTTGAAAACCAATGTTGTTCTCACTGTTTTGTTATGTCCCAATGTACTGTTGTGTTTTATTTAATGTTTTGATTGATTTTATTGTTTTGTTTTATGCAATCTGACTGTGTCTGATGATATAGACTACTTTTGTGAAGAAAACAAGATGTATTATGGTAGCCGTTGTTGATTTCCTTTCATCCTGTTTTCTGAAGTTCTGTACCACTTTGAACATTTTGTTTGGATTGGATTTATTCTGTCTTATTTTGTTAGGTTCTATAGTCTTTAAAATAAAATTTTTTAAAAAAACATAAGCCTCATTTTCATTTTAAAGGTTTCTGTAGAATTTAGTTATATCTTTCAGCCATGTGCTAAGTTTTGTTTCCTCTTGGCAACATGCATAACAGGGTAGCCAATTACAAGTGCACATAGTGTGCTATTCTTTTGTAACTCAAGTCTCCAAATGTTCTGTAGTGTTAAGCAAAGTCTCCTCTTGCTTGATAGTAAATAAACTTTTGAAAGAAAACAAAGAGTACACAGGAGGGGAAGGATGTCTCTTCAATAGATCATGCCAGGAAATGTGAATATTCATATGCAGAAGAATAAAATTAGACCCTTACCTCATGCTCACAGTGTATAAAGGTAAACTCAAGACTCCAACATGAGATCGGAAAGTAACATTATTGCAAGGAATCATCAGGAGATGGTTTTGGGCTTTTGTGATTTTTCACTGCTCTTGCTGTGGTTGTTTGTGGTTTGGGTTTGGTTTGGTTTGGCTTGGCTTGGTTTGGCTTGCGTTAGAGATTGGTAGGGGCGAGGAAGCTGTTAGTGAATAAGCACAATTTCAGTTCCGCAAAAAGATAGTTTCAATCTAATGCACAACCCTAATAATTCTGTCCTTTGACGTTTGTTAGGAAGCTTTTATGGTCTCAGAAAAAGAAACTGGCAGTTAAGCCAGGTAAAGGATTAACTTGCCTGTGGCCTTCATTTTGCCTTGTGTGTGAGTGTGAGTGTGAGTGTGTGTGTGTGTCACCCAGCTATTCTTCTTCAATGTGTGTGATCACTGTGTTCACCATACTTCAATAAACCTGGAAAAAAGTATTATGGGATATGCTGAGACAGTGTTGGCAAATTGTTCATAGATAAGGAGCTCTGTCTTAAAGGTCATTTTCTGGATCGTGTCTAGCCCTTATTGCCCATCAGAGTTTTCCAGGTTCACCTGGGCCTTCAGGACTCCAGTGAGGATGTGCTCTTCTTTGTTAATGTATCTTAGTGAGTGCCCAGAGGGAAAGTGATCTTCACTCATCTCTGGGCCATAGTCTTAAACACTGGTCTAGATTTCATCCCAAAGCTCTCAAAAAATAGATGTAAAAGCTGGAGTCCAAGTTTATCTGCCTTTTAGTCCTTAAGGAGATCTAAAGATTAACTCCTCTGTCCCTTCAAGAACCATGCTCACTTGCTTTTACAGCTCAGGACAGACCAATTGCTTTTTATAACACAGGTAAGTTCACTGATAGAACTAAACATTCCTAGGGAAATTTATGAGCTTAATAACAGTTTTAAATTGGAAAAAATATTTAAACATAAGCACAGTCCCAGTCCTCAGGACTGCCCCTAACCATGATTTTTCTCCAGAACATCTAATAGACCAGCCAGAAAAAATCAGAGAAAGTCTCTCCCTACACTCAAACTTGGCATGCTCACAATAGTTAAAAATACCTTTATCAACTATGGACCAGGAGGAAAACCAGGAAGTGCCCTTCCCATTGGCCAGCAGTAACTATGGGATGAGAGGAAAAATAGGAAGTGCCCTTCCCATTGGCCAGCAGTAACTGTGGGATGAGAGTAGAAACAGGAAGTGCCCTTCCCTTGTCCAGTAGTAACTGTGGGATGAGAGAAGAAACAGGAAGTGCCCTTCCCATTGGCCAGCAGTAACTATGGGATAAGAGAAGAAATAGGAAGTACCCCACCATTGGCCAGCAGTAACTATGGGATGAGAGGAGAAACAGGAAGTGCCCTTCCCATTGGCCAGCAGTAACTATGGGATGAGGGGAGAAACAGGAAGGGCCCTTCCCATTGGCCAGCAGTAACTGTGGGATGAGAGGAGAAACAGGAAGTGCCCTACCGTTGGCCAGCCGTACCTATGGGATGAGAGGAGAAACAGGAAGTGCCCTTCCCATTGGCCAGCAGTAACTATGGGATGAGGGGAGAAACAGGAAGTGCCTTTCCCATGAGTCAGCAGTACCTGTGGGATGACAGTAGAAACAGGAAGTGCCCTTCCCTTGTCCAGTAGTAACTGTGGGACGAGAGAAGAAACAGGAAGTGCCCTTCCCATTGGCCAGCAGTAACTATGGGATGAGAGGAGAAACAGGAAGTGCCCTACCATTGGCCAGCAGTAACTATAGGATAAGAGAAGAAACAGGAAGTGTTCTTCCCATTGGCCAGCAGTAACTATGAGATGAGAGGAGGAACAGGAAGTGCCTTTCCCATGAGTCAGCGATACCTGTGGGATGAGAGTAGAAACAGGAAGTGTGCTTCCCTTTGCCAGCAGTAACTGTGGGATGAGAGGAGAACCAGGAAGCGCCCTTCCGGTGAGCCAGTCAGTCCATAGGCCTGGAGACAAGAAGAGCCAAGCCCCATCCCTCCCCTTGTAAGCATCCAGCTGATTCAGAGAAACACAGACTGAGTTGATAGCAACTGAGGTACAAAACAACTTCATGCGTATATTGTTTGATTCACTTTGTAGCCTAAAGCCAATAGTCTGAGCATCTATTTAGAGAATAACAATTTGCAATATAGCAACTATGGGGGATTTTCTTCTGTCTTGTCTTTGAAATCCAATATTGTCTCACTGTTTTGTTTACTCCATTTTACTGTTTTGTTTTATTTGATGTCTTGCTTTGATTGGTTTTATTCTATTCTGTTTTGTTTGGTTTTAGTATGTGTGATGGTATGGACAGCAATTTTGAAGATAACAAGAGGCATTATGGTAGCAATGGCTGATTTCTGATTATCCTCTTTTGAAGTTCTGTTTTGCTTTGATTGACTTTATTCTGTTTTTTGTTTGGTTTGATTCTCTTTCAAAAATTAAAATAAAAAATCAAAGCACCTTTAACAGTCTGTCACATTAGAAGGAAAGATACAGTGTGGTTATCAAAACAGTGGTTTTGGCCATCAGCTGTGATTATTCAATAACTATGACCATCAAAGCAACACTGAGCAACCTGTATCACTGGATATTCCAAACAGATAAACCATCAGCCAAGGGACTATCTTAAAAACTGTCTTTGCTTTCAATAAAACCTTCCTCCTGATTCTAATTACAAGAGATCTCTGTTAATAGCCCTATAAAACATTTGAACTACTCCGCTTATAATTACAATTTAAAAACTAAACAAATTAATTCAACATAGCCAAATACATCTGAGTGCACTTTAGGTTTATAAACAAGTTGTCTTCTATGTATTTGGTTGTTTGTCTCTGTTCAATTTATAAACAGCTGTTTTATAGGAGCCCAAGGGTTTTTTTTTCTTCTTTTTGCCTTTTTGGATTTTTAAAATATTTGTCTGTAATTTAAGTCAGCTTATAGGAAAATGTCATCCACATTAAAGATATGCTTTCACCCAAGTTTCTACCTGCTCAAAATGTTGTCAAGATTGGTTTTACAAATGTAATATCTACTGTATGTATATAATCACTCTAGAATCTTTCATTGGTTAAAAACAATATGTGAGTCACTGTAATCGGGTTCTTGAAGGTCATCAAAGACTTGTTGAGAAGGAGGGGCGTCAAGGTGCTAGGGCGGTAAGCAGCAGGGAAAGACCCTCTCTGAGAATTGCCATCCAGATCCTGGAATAGAGCAACATGCGGAAGACAAAAAGGGCCGAGAGGGTCCCCTGGGCCAGGAGGCATCTGAAACAGGAACTCACGCCCGTGGAGGTGAAGAGAGACACTTCAAGGAAGAAGAAGGAGTAGCTGGTGGCGCCTGCTCCCTGAGCTGGGACTCACTGCACGGGAGGAGCATTTCAAACCTGCAGACACACGGTGACTACGGGGACCCCAGAGGTCTCCATGGACAGCTCCACGGAGGGGAGCAGTGGGTGTGAACAGCCGCACTAGCTGGGGGTGCGTGCTGGGGCTGGACCATCCCATGGCAGAGGGTGACTAGCAGAGGCACCCCTGAGCTGTATGTACTCAGAACTCAGAGTGGTCGCTGGCTCCGTCTAGTAACTGGGTTCAGACCTCCAGCGAAAGGCAAGCTGACTGTCACAGGCTGGATGAGTGTGGCCGTGGCCCCTGTGGCCAGATCACAGCCTGAACTTGGAGGGAAATAAAAGTGAGGCGCACTGAGAGTCTCCGTGGCCCCCTATAAAGCTACCGCTGGCTTGCTGGGTGCATCACACGGATCTGGGCTCCGTCTGCACACCCGCGTCCATCAGTGACAGCAGAGACACACCGGACGTGGACTTGATCTTTTTGCTTTCTGTCTGTCTGTCTGTCTCTCTGGCTGGCTGACTGGCCTGCTTTTTGTTGTGGTGGTGGTTTTGTTATTGTGTTTACTCCTTCATTATTTGATTGTGTTTTTATGCCAGTGTGACATGGTTTCTGGTCTCTTGTGGTTGCTCTGTTCTGGTTCCTTCCCCTCCAATCTTCTGCATGTTTTCCAAAGTTAGCACGACCTCAGCCTTCCTTCCAAACTCCTCCTCTTCTATTTCTCTATTTCCACCTGGCTCCTTTTCCATTTTAACCCCTGAGTGTAAAACGGACATACTGAGGACTTATATACTGCGTATGACTTTCTGGTTTGTTTTAGATTTTGTTGTATAACCACAAACCTAGTCCATCGGGTTAAAGGTGGAAAGTCACGGTCACCCCAGCTTACCATTTTCTTGTCTGTGTTTGATGCTACTGTTGTTGCTGATGGTGCCACTTTAGCCAAAAGTGACATAACTGTTATAACCAAGACTGAGACTGACTGAGGGTCGTAGAAATGACCGGGGCCAGTGCCAGAGGACCAGGGCTGGGCCAGGCAGGCGGCAACTTCTCATCCCCAACTAACTGAGGAGACAGGATCACGCTGCAGACTCAAAACCCCCAGACCAGCTACCCCTGGAAGACACCTCTGAGGAGGAGCCATTTCCTGTGAGTTCTAAATACTAGCAGCAAAGCAACTCACCACAGGCAGTTTACAAGCGTCAACCCTGGAACCTTATTCCTGTCTTTGTTAATTAAAGGGGCCCAGTGGTTCCTACAGCCTTATGGGAGACACCCCAATAAGTGTGGTCAAATATATGATTGTGATATGTTTATATTGGTGGCTATCAAATGGTTAAGTTTTTATAAATAAGACACTAAAATTTTCTCAATAAAAAGTGCTGTTGGTACAAAAGTAAATTAATAAACTTCCGTTTAACCATGACTATTTATTATTGTGAATCTCCTAGTATATTAAATGTGTTCATGCCTCCAAGACAGACATATCTTCTAAAACGTAAAACTGGGATTGTTCCTAATGCTAAGCCTACATCAAACCCATGCAAGACCCCCTGCAGAAAAACAAATTTATGGGATTTATGTGCTACATGTGTCACTGTTCTATCTTAATACAGACACTTAAATGTGTTTCACAGATAACTTCATGATCGTCATGCTGAAATACCTGCGTGCTTTTGACTTCAAGGTCTCTGTAAAACTACACAGCTGTTGTCTGTTAACATGGTACAGAAATTCAACTACTAAAACAACCGAGCTTGGTAATGAAGGACAGTCCTCTGGCTGTATTTTTATATTTCCAAGTGCCTGTTTCTCAGTGAGATTCTAATAAGCACACCGCTCTATCTGCGATATTAATGTCACTGATCTTCTCTTCTGGGTGTTTAAAGCCACTGAGGTTTGGAGACAAAAGCTGTGCAGGTAACTGAGCTGAGTGGAAGGTCAGTATTTTGGTCCCGGCCCTCCACGGTCAGTGAGGACCCAGGATGTGCGGGAACATTTTCTGAGACATCCTATAGATCTGGGGACCCACGTAACCTCCTGACCAAGGAGATCGCTGGACCCGGGGGTGGAACACAGCAAAGTGTGCCCATGGAGGTCACTAGAGGGAAGAGTCTTCCGTGCTTGCATGGACAGCAACTGGCCAAGAAAAGCTCAGGACTCATCCTGACGGCTGACACTGACCGGAGAACTGAGAGGCCTTATGTGTGATTCCAAGATAAATCCGGGGAGACCTAACTGGCCTTGGTAGACAGTCAGAGGCTAATTTTAACCAATACAGGTCTCAGTTTACCTGGATCGTGACCATCCAACAGAGAAGTATACCAAAGATATATAAAGCAATGTCATAACAATGAGCTAAATAGAAGAAATGAATCTAATGACCTATGGACGTTTCCAGCTACACCCGTAGCTGAATACTGCTGTGGGTCATTAAGACAAACGACAGTGAAGTCTATGAAAGCACGGCAAAAACCCTTAACTTCTCTAGCTAAAATTGTCCTTCAAAACCATCCAACTCTCCATCTTACAGCTAAAACTCGAGAGACCCTGATGACAGCATCACAGACGTGGAGATAACCTGTGTCAGCCAGCGGAGGCATTTAAAAGCTGGGGCTCGTCCTGTCCCAGGCCCCGTCGAAGCTTGCAGACTCGGCTCGTCCACCAGCAGGCTCCTCCCTTCTCGTTCTCAGGCTCTGATTACGCCTGCTGTAATGCATCAGCAAACTTCGTTCTTGCCTAGAACTGGCCAAACTCCAAGCGAGCACGCAGAGGGAGTCAACTACAAACGTGCTGGATTCTTCTTACTGGGACCCAGCAGACCAGTCTCGTAAAGAGAGTTTATAATGACAAAGCCACAAGAAGGTGTCTGCATCTGAGGTCCATTAGATTGGCTCCCTGGAGAAGCTGCAGCTGGCCCTACACAGGCTCTTGCCAACTCAAAGCATCTGGGTGAAAACTGTGCCCTGACCACACTGGGGCAGGCCTCTTTAGAGGGGAAAATGTTATGGAGAGCTAAGTCACTTACAAATATTGCAGACAGTCAGACAAGGGGCAGGGCTTGGGAAGGGCAGTACGGGAGACAGCTGTGGCTGGAAACTTCCACCTTACGAAGAAGAAAAGGAGGATGCGGTTACCTCCGCGTGCACAATTAGATCTTGCTGTCTGTACCTTAATTTTTAAAACCTGGTTGTGGAAAGTTAAGTACCCTCCGATGGACAGCTCTGATAAGCGTGCCCAGGCTCGAGTCCCAGAGAAGGAGGTCCCAGGAGGAAAGTCGGATGGGGCACTGCCGTTAATGACATGGGGTGCAGGGTAGGCTTCTGTGCCAGCAGACAATGGGGCGCCATGGTGGCTGCCCTCCTGGAACGTGTGACCGAGAGGGAGACGTGTCCCAGCCCCACAGTGGGGCCTGTTCCTGTCCCGCCCTCTACTGCAAGCATTCTTGAGTCCGACCCTGGAGAAAAACCTGGCACTGCAAGCACTCAAATCCATGTGGGCTGCAAAATCCACGACATGGCGACCGCCTAAGAAGCCGATGCAGGAGGCTCCCACCCTGGTGATGCACAGAGCCTCCCGCAATCCCCTGACCGTGTGTGTTGCTGTGATTGACATCATGGCCTGTGTCATACAAAGATGCAAAGGGGGGGCATGTTGGGCATCACGAATTCACAAGGGCTGGCGTTCATGCTCCCCTAAGGACGGACGGAGATTTTGCCACCCCCCTTTTGAGATTTCCCATTATCCCCTAGCAGTGGACCATGCTCCCCAGCACTAAGGCTGAGTCTCCTGAGACCAAAGACCCTCCAAGGCAAGAGCCTTCTCATGCAGCACAAGACCTCTTGTACCCCTAAGTCACCTGATAATCCCTCCTCATGATAGACGCTGAATTGTTGGCTGCCTCATGACTTCTGTTTGCTCCTGTGAACAGCCGGTCATCCCAGAGTCCCCCTGAACTGCTCTTGTCTCTTGCTGTCTCTCTCTCTCTCTGTCTCTGTCTCTCTCTCACCAGGCATTGTAACACCCAGCAGGAGAGACTGGGGCTCACTGCAGGGATCCCCAATACAGGTGAACCTTGATTTCACTCCCTACACAGCCCGGGCTGGCCTGGACTCGCAGCGATCCTCCTGCCTCAGCCTCCCAAGGGCTGGGATTATAGGCATGTGTCACCACGCCTGGCTATGGGAGGTCTTTTTAATAAAAGAGATTTTACAAAAACTTTAGAGGCTTAAAGAAAAAAAAAAAAAACAAACAGAACACTGAGCAACACTTAGCTGACAGCAACACTATCCTGACATCTTTCAAACTGGTCAACATGAGACAGGCAGCTCTTCATCTAGCTGGGTGTTCTCCTCTCTCTCTGTGACATACTTTTTTTTTTTTTTTTACCCAAAAACTAGGTAAGGAAAAAACAGAATCAAATTGAGAAACCTCCCCAAATTATCTCTTTTTATTCTACACAGACACAGCTCAAATTTTCAGTGCCACAGGAAATTGGTTTATTTCGTTTCCTTTGAGCTAGGAATTGCCGTGCAATTTGTTAATGTCTGAGTCTCCAACATCCTGCAGAGGACAGCAAACATTACTAATACCAGAAGGGAAGTCATAATAGTAGAAATAAATAGTGTTGCTTACTCAAAGCATGAGCTCCCGGGAGTGCCCAGCGGCTCTGAGGGCTGGCTTCAGTCTGCAACAGCCACCACCGTTAGAAGCTGACAAGCTTACTTCAGCCCAGGTCCTAACTGGACAAAACTGTTTGCACCCAAACTCTTCTGCAAGACTGCACAGCCAGCTGCCGCTTGGAAACGTGCCGTCAGGGTTGCAAAATGGTCTGAGCCAGAGGCCTCAGCGCCCCCCTCCAGGGACCCAGTCAGAAAACTGTACCCAGCACAGCTTGTAACCAATTAGTTAAGAGACCAGCGATATCTGTAGACATTTCTATACACACGTATAACCCAGGGACGTGTGAACTACCTCGACAAGTTTCAGAAAACCAGCCTCAGATCTGCTGAAAATTTTTCCTGGACAGCTCCTGGAGGCTCGCTCTGCAGGCCTGAAGCCTGAGGACATGGTTCATAGCACGGCTCTGAAACTATCCTCCCTGGTTTTTGTGTCTTTTAAAAAAGACCCGATTCTTGCTCCCCCACCCCTCTGAGAGCTGTGCGGTTTTTGCCTTAAACTCTGCGGACGTTGCCTGAAGTAGCTAGACAATTGACCAAACCCTTGACCAAGATTTGTGTCCAAGGCACACAGGACACTCTCCTAGACCAGGCTGACTCCCTCTCAGCCTTGCTGCGATGGATGGGTCTAAACTAGGTCTCTTCCTAAAAACGATTAAGGGGAAAAGTCTGTAACAAGACAATATTGGGGCCCCTGGCTAAAACCACTGACAGCCCCAGTGTTACTGATTCTGGTCGGGCCTTGTCTCAAAAGGTCGCATGCAGAAGCCCAGGAAGGCAGAAGCCAGCTCCTGAGCTGACCTGTTTGCGAGCTGAGAATCAAGAAGCCTCCTCCACCCCCACCCCGGTCAGCAGCCAGCTGGCCAGGGAGGCAGGCTGAGCTGATAGCAAGGAGGTACAGAACAACTTGAATCCTGTGTTGTTTGATTGACTTTGCAGCCTGAGACACTGCACTGAGCGTCTAACAGGAGGATTACAGTACGCAATACAGCAATCGGGGATTTCCTGCTGTCTCGTTTTTTGAAATCCCACATTGTTACGTTTAGTTTTGTTTTGATTTATTGTTTTGTTTTATGTAAAGCTCTGCTCTGATTGGTTTTATTCTATTTTGGTTTATGCAACTTGACCATGTCCGATGGTCCGGACAACTGTTGTGAAGATCCTCAGAGACAGCACGGCACCCAAGGCTGACTTCCTAGTACCCTGTTTGGAAGTTCTGCACCACTTTCGCTGTTTGGTTTAGACTGGCTTTATTCTGTTTTGTTTCATTAGGTGCTATCCTCTTTAAAATAAAAATTTTAAAATTAATTTTAAATAATGAAAGAACTCATGTACTATGTCTACAAAAATTTGCCAGGGAGACAAAAAGGGGAGGGGAGCAGAAAGTGTGCCCCACCAGGACAGGTCAGTGTGTTAGTTGCCCAGCTGACAGGATCTGCTCCAGGTCCAGCTGCTGCTGTCTCTTAAAAAAGGACTGCTCACTGGGATGCACAGCTGGTCACTGGGATGCACAGCTGGTCACTGGGGTGCACAGCTGGTCACTGGGGTGCACACCTGGTCACTGGGATGCACACCTGGTCACTGGGATGCACAGCTGGTCACTGGGGTACACAGCTGGTCACTGGGATGCACAGCTGGTCACTGGGGTGCACAGCTGGTCACTGGGATGCACACCTGGTCACTGGGATGCACACCTGGTCACTGGGATGCACAGCTGGCCACTGGGATGCACGCCTGGTCACTGGGATGCACAGCTGGTCACTGTGATGCACAGCTGGTCACTGGGATGCACAGCTGGTCACTGGGGTGCACAGCTGGTCACTGGGGTGCACAGCTGGTCACTGGGGTGCACACCTGGCCACTGGGATGCACAGCTGGTCACTGGGATGCACACCTGGTCACTGGGATGCACACCTGGTCACTGGGATGCACAGCTGGCCACTGGGATGCACACCTGGTCACTGGGATGCACAGCTGGTCACTGTGATGCACAGCTGGTCACTGGGATGCACAGCTGGTCACTGGGGTGCACAGCTGGTCACTGGGGTGCACAGCTGGTCACTGGGGTGCATACCTGGCCACTGGGATGCACAGCTGGTCACTGGGATGCACACCTGGTCACTGGGATGCACAGCTGGCCACTGGGATGCACACCTGGTCACTGGGATGCACAGCTGGCCACTGGGATGCACACCTGGTCACTGGGATGCACAGCTGCCCTCTGGGATGCACACTGCATAAACCAATCCTGCTGACAAGCCAGCCTGCCTCTGGACCACCCGCCTGCATGTCTCATATAAGCCCTAGACCGCCAAAGCCCAGGGCCCGATCTTGAGCAGAGCCCGTCAGTATAATAAATCTCCCTCCAAATCCTGGGTGTCTTCCCGTGTTTCTGCATGTAGCTGGGGGACACTCTGTCGCACGTACAAACTACAGTGTGTCTGACTCTCTATCCGTCCTGTGATTTTGCATTTTGGCTGCAGCAAATTAATGCCGCTGTGTGCGCCGCGCACATGCAGCGGGAAAGCTTCTAGCTTCTAACCCTCCGCCCGCTGGGCGTCCATCCTCAGAGCCCACTGGAGCTACCGTCTCACTAAAGCCGGCTCAACAGTTTGAAATTCAGTCCCCTTTTTTTGTTACAGCTTCCTGACACATTTTACTTATTTTTTAAATGGATAATCTTTATATTTTAAAAGTTTCAGATGCCGAGGAAAATCGATCAGCGTAGATGGAGCGTCCCTATATACCCCATACGGACCCCTTCTGTGTCTCACACGGGGTGGTCAGATGCATGATTTGGAACCTGGCACCTTATATACTAATAAGAAGAAGGGGCGACCCGGGAGGTAATTAAGTCAGGAAGGGTGCACGCTCAGGAGTCACACTCACGTCCTTCAGAAGAGGCTTGGGGGTGCCCTATCGTCTGGCTCTTTTGAGGACTAAACTCAACGGGCCATCTTCAAAGCCTTCGACACAAACTCAGCCCTCACCAGATACTGCATCAGCCAGAGTATTAGTTTTTGAACCTCCAATCTCTGAAACTGCGAACAACACATTTACATTTACGTGGTTTATAAAGTTTATAAAGCATCCAAGCGTGAGGGGTTTCGTTACTGCATCTCCTAATGTCTAGAAGGCAGTTTTTAAAAAAATATTTTCTATTCTATGAAAAACTAAACTTTCATCATCCAGTAATGAGAGCACCAAGAAGTATTACACTGTGTATCATCATTACCTTCAAAGCAGTTACTCAGAGTACAAGACACACAGAGAAAAGATTCTTACAAACAAGAAATAAAAATCTAGTAATAACAAGTGCTGGTGAGGATGTGGGGGAAAGGGAACAGTCTTCAGTGCCACCACTCGGAAACCAGTACGGTTTGCTCAGAAACCTAACAAGAGACATTCCGTTCTACCCAGCTACCCGCTTTCTGGCATCTCTTTCCAAGAGTTAAAATCACGTTACAGGGACACATGGCCGTCAGTGTCTAAGCGGCACAACTGATAGTAGCTAAATCTCAGGAACAGCATCTTACACCAGCTTTGCTACATTTAATATAACCAATGAACCAAAATGGGTACATTATTATTAAATCCTCTGCCCCTCCACTGGAAACTGACCCAGACCCTTCATACTGAGCCACATCCCAAGCCTTTTTCACTTTTTGATTTGGAGACAGGGTCTTGCTGAGTCATTAGACTGCCCAGGCTGGGCTCAAACTTTTGCTTTTCCTGTCTCAGCCTCCAAGACAGCGGAGATAACAGGTGTGTGCCACCACTGTCCCTGCCTACAATCTTCACTTGCTTAATATTCCACGCCGCCCTGCCCTGGTGGCAGGTTTCTGGGAGGCGTCAGCATGGTGTTCTGGCTGGTTCACGTCTTCCCTGCCCACACTTTCTTGCAGTCTTGAGTTTCTCTTCTTCTTTGTGTTTCTTTCTCCTGACTTTTCCTGTCCTTCCACGCTGTTCCATGACATGTGGGTTTCTTTAGACTTGATCTTATATTCATTTGTTTATCTTTTGGTTTTGAGTGCTAAGGATTTCCCCCGGGGGATCCACCACTGAGCTCCATCCCAACCCCTTTGTACTTTTTATTGTGAGTCAGGGACTGTCTGTAATAATATATTATTCGTAACGCCAGCCGTGGGTTGCACGGCTGTAATCCAAGCTCTCTGGGAGGCTGATTCAGGGGGATTTTAAATTCAAGGACAACTCGGCAGTGTAGCGATTTAGCAAGGCTCTGCCTCAAAATGTAAACTACACAGGGCTGGAGACACAGTTCAGTGTGAGGGCCTGGCCTCGAGCCCGTGTATTATACTCAACCCTCGTGGCTTACAGGAGGGTGTGCTTGTTTGGACTCTGGGTTTTGTAGGGTTCTGTCCATGGTTAGCTGGATCGAGGCAGACACATTATCGTGGGAAGTCCCGATAGGACAAAGGTGGTCTCCTCAGAGCAACCAGGAAGGAGACGGGGGATGATCCGGGGACAGGAGCACCCTCCCGGGTCACCTCGTGGCCCGCAGGCTCCCCCGGCCCAGTGACCTCCAGAATTCCCGCGTGAGACATTTGGGGGATATTTTTACATCTAAAACTTGACACCTTGGTACCACACACACACACAAAGATAATCATCATTGCAAACTCTACATTATCACTTTATTCTTGCAAAAATACTTTCCTGAAACTTTGAATCACAGCCATTTTTCAGGTGCCAAGTTTGCCAGCAAGCTGAGAGAGACCCAGGGCCCCATTTTATTTATCTTCAACAATATCAGCAACTGTGTTGAGTCAGATAATGGGCTGGAAACTCCTGACAAAGGCTTCGTCAAGTTTTCTATGTTATCTGCGTTGTAATTGTGACCCGAAAGGCCCATCCCGAAGCTAACTACAGATTGAACCCGGCCACCTCCTCTGTGGTTGTGTAAGGCGAACGGTAACTAGGGCTTCACTCATAGTGATTTTTATTTCATTTCTGTAAAATCACATCCTGATTGATATAACCAGCCACAAGCTGTTTGTTACACAGTGTTTTCAACCCAGAAGCGCCAAAGAGGTAAATAGCCTTAAGCACGCGCCTAGGAAGCAGTGCCATGGAAATTTCATGATTTCCGTAGATGGAAATGTAGGTGCCAAGAGAAACAGCTGGCAGAGGGTCACAGCAAGCCTCGGAGAGCATTTGCGGGAGAAGGTCTTGCTGCACGCTGGGCGGGTGCACCATCGAGCTGCAGCCCTGCATCTTTTAAATATTTGAGACAGAGTCTCGCTCCATTGCCAGCCTCCGGGATTTACGATCAACCCCTTGCCTGGGGTGATGGGACGCTTCAGGCCTGCTGCCCCCACCATCTGTAGGCAGGTGGACTCCCAGCGCCGGCCGGGGGTCCCTACAGCACGCAGCACAGGGGAGCACAGAGACCGAGCAGCGTGGCCAGCCTGGGGGTTGGCACCCCCAGTGCCCTTTACTCCCACGGCCCCTGCCTGTGATCACCACAGCGCAGCTCGGAGGCCTGGAGACAGGGCTCACCTGCCATCCTGGGCTTCTGGTCCAGCTGGGGGCTGCATTTTTCCATAGTCAGAGAGAGAGAGAGAGAGAGAGAGAGAGACAGAGAGAGACAGAGAGAGACAGAGAGAGACAGAGAGAGACAGAGAGAGACAGAGAGAGACAGAGAGAGACAGAGAGAGACAGAGAGAGACAGAGAGAGACAGAGAGAGACAGAGAGAGGAAGAAGAAGAAGAAGAAGAAGAAGAAGAAGAAGAAGAAGAAGAAGAAGAAAAGGAGGAGGAGAAGGAAGAGGAGGAGGAGAGGTATCTTAGCAGCCTTTCCAAAACCTGGGATCACTGTAAAAATTGTACAGGTGGGAAAGAAGGATGGAGAGAGGGACACACACAGAGGAGGGCACAATCAGAAAAGAAAAAAAGGGCAGGAAATCATTGTGGGTAGGAGACAGAAGGGCACCGAGAAGAGGGAGAGAAAATGCTACGGTGGGAGGATACTCTGGGGGCTGAGGCAAGAGGATCTACGATTAGAGCTCAGCCTGGGAAACTTAGCAAGACCCTGTCTCAGCACAAACAAGGAAAACGTGCCTGAGGGTGTGGGTCAGTGCAAAGGCCCTGGGGTCAGTCCCAGTGGGAAAGAGACACGCCTGCTTTGAGAGGTGCAGGTGGGGAGTGTGGATACAGGATGATGGAGGTGAGTCCAGAAGGTCACTGGGAGGGAGGAAGAGAGGGCAGGTGAGACGGAAAGGGGGCCCAGGGGTGTGGGAGAGTAAAATACAGAAGGAAGGAACAAGGGGAAAATGGATCAAGGAGGAGGGAACCCAGAAGCAAGGGATTCAAGGAGATCTAAGGAAGGAGGACAAAAGAAGAGGAAAGGATTGAGGGACTTAGAAAAAGAGGAGAAGAAGCCAGGCGCGGTGACACACCTGTAACCCCACGTCTGGAGGCGGGGGCAGAATCACTGCAGAGTGAGCCAAGCCTGGGCGGCTCAGTGACTCAGACCTTGACTCGGGGTCAAAAGAATCTTTTTAAGGACCAGGCGGGGCAAAATCAGACAAAGGCTCAACTAAGAAAGGAAACTACAGGTCAAGCTCCTTCATGGACACACACGCAAAAAGCCTTAACAAAGTCCTGACAAACACAACAAAGCGACCACGGGAAAGGTCCGGTATCGTGATGAAGCTGGCTTCATCTCTGAAATGCGAGAGTCGTCCAACAAACGGAAATCAACAAATATCACACGAAGAGGGGCCAAGGATCGACACCGCATCACCAGGTAGGTGCAGCTGACACGATGCTCTGTGCAGGAGACTCAAAGAACTCCACCAAGAAACCTTTAGAGGTAATAATTAACTTCACAAAGTGGCAGGATGCAGGATCAACCCACAAAAATCATTAGCACCTGCGTACACAACGATGGATTGATTAAAAAGTAAATTATGAGAACAATACCATTCTCAGTAGCTTTAAGAGAAATGGAATATTTAGGAATTAACCTAACCAAGGAAGTAAAAGACACTCACAAAGAAAACTCCAGAACTGTAAGGAAGGAGACTGAAGAGGACCTCAGAAAATGGGACGAGACCCCTGGCTCCCGGGTAGGAAATGTCAAAATGGTCAGACTTCTATACTGATTCCTTGCAGTTCGAATCAAAATACCAGTGAACTTTACAGACTTAGATAAAACAATCCTAAAGTTCATATGGAAACAGAAGAGACCCAGAATAGCGAAAGTAATTTGGGGTAATAAGAACAGAGCAGTACTTTACTTCAAGCTATACTACAAAGCTACTGTGATCAAAACAGCATGGCACAAAACAAAAGCAGACGTATGGATCAGTGGAACCGAATCCAGGGCATGCAGACTTCAGCAGACACAGCCGGCTACCTGATCTTTGAAGAACAGAAAGCCTGCATTGAGGGAAAAAGAGCCTATTCAACAGGTGCTATTGGAAAAACTGTAATAAGTCCATGTAACACTCCCCAAATGGTTGCTGTGTTGGTTGCTTTTCTCTCATTGCTGAGACAAAATACCCAACACCTAAAGTTAGGGCAGGAAAGGTTTATGTAGCTCACAGTTTGTGGAGGTTTCAGTCAGTGATCAGCTGGCTGCAAGGCAGGGTGGCAGACGGCAGGGCGAAACAGCCCAGGCAGGAAGACAAGAGGCCCGGGGCACGGAGGGAAGTCTCTTCTGGGCCTCATATTGTATGTAAGCCGCCCCGCTGGGTGCAGCACTCACACCTCTAACCCCAGCATGGGTCAGGACTCATCCACAAACTCTAGAAGCCGCCTCCATGACTGCATGAGACTTGTGGGGGCGACCAGGCTCAGACCGTAACAACAGTAAACGGCATGAACTGCAAACTTCTACTAATAAATAGTAAATAAATAAAAACCACACCATCAGCCAATCGACACTGAAAAAAATCTTTGACAAAGTGTAATATTTATTCATGATAAAAACCCCGAGGAAAACAGTTATTCAGGGACTTTATGTTGGCCTGAGAAAAGCATGTATGACAAACTTAGCGTCAACGTCACGTTACGTCAGGAGAAACTGAAAACCATTAATCTAAAATAAGCAACCAGATGAGGATGTCAGTGTCACCAGGCGCATTCATAGAGTACGTAAGCTTTTGTCAGGGCAATCGTACGAAAGAAAGACTTGAAAGGAATACACGTGGGAAGAGAAGAAGCAAAACTGTGTTATTCACAGACAACGTGGTCCTGCAAGAGAAGGCCTAGAAAAGTCTACCAGAAACCCCAGAACTAATAATGTCAACAAGGAAGCAGGATATAACAATAAACTGACAATCTCAATAGCGTTCCTGACAGCGTTACTGAAATCCTTTAGAAAGAAATTAATAAGACAACCTCACTCGCAGCATCTTCAGGAAAAACCCAGCACTTCACAACCTAACGGGGAGGTAAGACTCTTCTAACTGCGAGCTACGCTGCTCTGGAAAGGGAGAGTTTTAAAAATCAGACGAGGCTATTTTAGCTGGCCATTGAAAACAACAAATTACATGTAATTCAAGGATGAATGTCTGTAATCAAGAAATCACAGAATAACAACCCATCGTGAGGTTATGGGGAGGGAAGGAATTTGGGGGGCCGGACGTTTCTATGTTGTTGGTGGCAGTCTGAACTAGCAGGATCAGAATGAGATCAGCACGGGGGTTCCTCAAGAACGAGCCTAAACCGGGTGTGGTGGTGCACGTGTCAGTCCCATCACTCGGGAGGCTGAGGCAGGGAACTCGCCCTGCTTCAAGGCCAGGCTGAGCTGCACAGTGTGTGGAAGGCCGGCTGAGCTTCACAGCAAAACCCTGCCTCAAAAAAGACTCCCCCCAAAAACTCCCCCAAAACTAACAATACAGATTATGGTCACCCAGCCGTCTGTCATCCTGACGCATGCATTCTCCTGTTTAGAGCATCTGAACTGAGAGTCTACACTAACAGTGGAATCCACAAAGCGGTCCGGTTACACCGATGGACGGATTGATGGAGGATGTGGGCCTCCGGTCCTCACGCGGTTGTTGCTTGGGACTTTCGGGGGCAGTGCTGGGCCCGCTGTCTCTGTCTGAGACATCTTGGGTCATTCCGTGGAGTGCTGGCCGCGGGCTGAGCTGCCCTCCGTCCCGGAGGCACCTCATTTCTCCACCGAGTTTGCAAGATGTGCTTTGCAGGGTGCTCTCTATTTTAGGGCTTGAAACACTGTCCTCCAGCCCCCCGTGCTGGGAGGTGCCGCGGCTCCGTGCGTTTGCCCTGATGCTCAGCCGTGTCCCCCTTTGTTTGATTTTTCTTGGCTTGTTGTTTTTTTCTTTATTTGAAGGAGAGAAAAAAAAAAAAAAAAAAACAGTATAAGGGTACAAGTAATACAGAATTTCAAAAAAATAAACAGTAAGAAATCACTAGTTAATAGATTACATATTGTCATCTTAGAAATAGTTGTTCAAGTTACAGGATTAAAGCATTCAAAGTGGACATTCAAACAGGGAGACTGCAAACAGTTGTGTTCAGTGATCCAACAAAAACTTAGTAATGTGGCCATCTCTCTCACACACCTAAACACACTTGCAGTTGTGTCCTTTAGAGCACCTTTTTTCCTCTCTTTTTTACAGCAACATTTACACATTTTGGGTTTTATTACTCCCACAGTTCTTTGTGTTTTTAAACTTTTACTGGTGCGTTTCAGATGCACAGGCCACGCCACCCCAGGGTTGGCACCTCTGCGCGGCCTCTGTCCCTCCCCGCAGCTCCTCCTCTTCCCGGCTCTCTTTGGTCTCCTGTGATTCCCTCCCTCCTCCCCCTTCCCATCTGAACGTTTTTTGCCCATTTCTGAGTGCCCAGGTGCGGTGGCAGGGTTGAGGAGAAGGGGCGGCCCTGAGTCCTGAAGCCCGGGTCACGGCACTGGGTGGGGACACGGGTCCCTGGGGTCATGGGGAGCGGGTGGCCCCACGTCTCTCACCCCGTGGAGCTGAGGCTGCCCTGCTTGGCCTTAGGTGCAGGAGGAGCCGGCAGCTGCACCCAAGCTGCAGGCGCTCAACAGGAGAAACAGGCCGCCTGCTGCTGCCGACCGGTGGCCTGGGCCGAGCAGGTGGACCTTCTCCTCCGGCCCTGGTGGGACACTGGCTTTCAGAAGAGGAGGAGACCCAGACCCTGGCCCAGCCCTCGGGCGTCTGCCTGGGCCAAGCGTCTGGGGACCTCGCAGGAAGCACCCCACTCCGGGGGAAGCCTGCATCTCCCAGCGGTGGGAAGGGAACTCTCCCGCTGGGGTCCCTCATCCTCTCGCAGGAGGAGGGGAGGGTGGGGATGATTTGCCCTGCCTTACTCCTCTGGCAAAGGACATTTTCATCGTCAGATGTGACTTCTTGGAAGACATTCATGCACCAAACCCTTCCCTGAGCATCACGAGGACCCCAAACTGCTGGGCGCAGCAGGCATCCGGGACTGGGGAGCTCCCCAAATGTTCCCGTGCTGCTGAAATCTGCCCAATCGGAGAGCCAGGTGGGACGAGGTGACCGCCCTGCCCAGCGCATCCAGAGTGGAAATGTCACTGGCATGGGCAGCTCTGGCAGCCATCTGGGTGCCACATTGGCTCTCTCCTCCCTCCCTGTGTCCGTGGTGACTCAGTGGGCTGAACAGTGGCCTCTCGAAACTCACGTCCTCCTAGAAACTCAGAACGTGACCTCATTTGAAAACAGGGTCTTTGGAGATGTCTTTGGTTAAGACAGACAAGGTGAGCTGACGACGGGTGTCCTTACGGGGAGAGAGGCCGGGGGTTGTGGTGACACAGACCGTCACGCGGGGAGGCTGAGGCAGGAGGATCCCCAGCTGGTATCCGAACTGAGCAACTCAGCAACTTCGAGAAACACTGTCTCAAAATAAAACATCAGAAGTGCTGGGATGTGGTGCAGGGCAGAGGCTGCAAGGGAAAAAGACAGAAACAGGAAGAAAGAAAAAGATGGAGACAGAAGAGAAGGAGGCGGGAAAAGACAGAAAGGCCGTGTGAAGACAGACGGAGCTTGGGCAGGGGAGCCGAGACAGAAATTACTTCACAACTGACTGCAGGTCTCTGATCCCATGTGAATTTTAGGACTGTTTTCTGTAGGTCTGTAAACTACGCCCTTGGTGTTTTGATCGGGACCGCGTTGATTCTGTAGAACAGTTTTGGGGTGCCACCGTTGTGACAACATTGCTTCTGTCCATCCAGGAACAGGGGCCAGTTTTCCATTCTCTGACGTCTTTAGATGCAGGGCTACCACAACCTGGGCAGACTAAAACCAGAAAGAAGAAGGAAACTCCTCTGTTTGAAGAAGACCCGGCCTTCAGCACTGCCTTTGGATATCGGTGTTCAGATCCTTTAAGTACAGACTTTTCAGGCTCCCAAAGTAGACTTTGCACACAAATCCGCACACCTGACTCCAGTGAGCTGCCAGCACTAGGCTGAGCCAAGTGAGTCGGGCGTTTCTTCCTCACGCTGACGCATCAGCTAACTCTCACAATCAGCTTGACAGCCAGGTACACTTGTTTAAAGCATGGCCTCCCGGTGGACGGCTCGTTTGTTGAACCTAACATGTCATCACTGCCGTGCATATGAACAGAAATGCCCCGGTTTCTTCTCCGGAAGACTAGGCAAGATTTCTCTGGGCAATGCTCACCAACATTTCATAACTTGGACAATAAAACAGGTTTAACAACAAGCACCTGCATGTCTTGGTTTTTTCGTAGGGGGGGTGACCTACACCTCAGGTTCTCAAGACTCAAAACCATTTGATAATTCTGCCTGAACTGGGTTGGTGTAGTTTTTCATTGGCTTCAAAAGTAGGGATTGGGGAGTCCTGGGAGGCTACCTGCGGGGTTTCCTGCCCTTCACTGTGGGGTGAAGTCCAGCTACCCCTTGGCAGTCTGGGTCAGGTCACCTGTGCCAACACTCGACTCCCAGCGAGGAGACACCAGAATGCTCAAAGGAAGCCTCAGTGTTTCATTCCCTGGCATCACGAAGCTTCCTGATGCAAACTCAGCCCTCCGACTATAAGCCTTCTAGGCCAGCAGGGCAGAGTGGCACCGTCCGCTCGCACCCTCTGGGTCCTGGACCCGCGAGCCTCAGCTGCGGGAGACAGCGCGCTGATTCAAAGCACGCACACCCTTTTGAGGACCTTGACCCAGCTCTGCAAGCTACCGCCACATGTCTAGTGCTGTCACTGTCTTTTTTGTTTTTTTAATGTAGTAAAATATGACAGAACAAAGCCAGTCGAGACAATGCAGTGAAATCGGTCCAGAACCTCCCAGCAGGTTACCGGGATGACAGTAACAGGTACCACAGTGTATCTTGCTATCTTTGCAATAGTTGTCCATTCCATCAGGTATAGCAAAATCAAATCAAATACAGAACATTATAAAACCAATTGAAAGACGTACTGAACAGAGCCAAACAATCAGAGCAAAAGAGAAGACACAAGCAAATCCCCATGTTTGCTGTACCGCATAAGGGCATCCTCCCGAGATGCTCAGACCCTGGCCCCGGCTGCTAACACTGGGGTGGGATGTTCGAGTCTCAGCCTGCATGGGCTCGCGGCAGCCGCTGGCCGTTCTCCTCCTGGCTGGCCCAGCTCGCTGGAGCACGGCTGCTTACCAGGAAGGCGGGCTGTCGCTCTCTTGTTCAGGCCCTGAGTTCCAGCATCTCACCGAGTCTTCAAAGCACTGTTCCATCCTTCTGTCAGTCCAGCCCCTTCTGGATGGTGAGGAACATGGTTAGACCAGGGGGCTCCCTAGTCAGAGCCCGGAGGCCCACTTCTTCGGCTGTAAAGTGTGCTCCTGGGTCAGGGCAGCGCTGTGTGGAATCCCACAATGGTGACAAGGCGTCCTGTGCACCCATGAATGCTAGTTTCTGCACAAGCATTACGTGCAGGTGAGGAAATCCACATCTAGAATAGATGTCTACGTAAGTAGGGCAAAGTGCAGACTCTCCCATGAGGGGACCAGTCCAACATAACCCCTGCCACGGCTGCTTACCCCGGGAATGGCGCCGTACGGAGGACTCAGTTTTAGTGAGCAGTTACGTGGGACATAAATATTTTCACATGCTTTGCCCGTATGCAGAAGTCTAGCCTGTACCCTTCCCCAGATATCGTTGTCCTCAATTTTCCAGTGAGATTCTCCCCACGTTTCTGACCATCCTGCCAGACTGTTGGTGACAGCCCACGGTTCGAGATCTGGTCATTTTTCTGTCCAGGCAAAATGTCTTACCACATGCACTGCTTAAAGCTCTGCCCATTGTAGATTTCCCTTCACCACTATCCTTCAAGGATGTCCCGGGAAGGCCCAGTAATGCTACGGCTGTCCACTCGTGGGTGGTGTCTGTGGAACATGAGGGCCCATCTAGAAATCAGATCCTAGTTGCTTTCAGGTAACGGGAGAGCCTGCTCCAAAATCGCACAGGTCTGCTCTGCAGCTTGCTTACAGGGTGCCTGAGATTCTAAGCAGCAGCCTACCGGGCACGGACACCCCAAGTACCGGGGGATCTGCTGGGCACAGAGCGGCCTGGACCTGCTGCAGGGTCCCACACCGAACGAGCAGTTTTCCAGGTCGCTCAGGAATGAATGGGCTTCCGTAAGTCACCCAGGTGAAGAACGTGTCACCTCCAACATCCAGCCATGCTCACCGGGCACTGAGCCACGTTCTGGTTGTCGGGGGAGCAATCATTTGTCTTTATGAGTAAAGTTTTTATGGGGAAAACATCCTCCATAATTTGACAATGAAATATAGGGAGAATAGCAACGGTTAAAACTTGCTGAGGAGTTGTTTAAAGTACATGATATGGGATGAAAAGCTGTCCAAACAATATTAGCACAAACCCTTCTTTTCAATGAACTAACAGAAACTAACACTATAACTGTCTTAACCATCCTGTGTGTTTTTGTCTTCCCTGTCTCCTTTTCCCCTCCAGTTCCTCTTCCATTTTGAACAGTTTCTTCCCATTTCACCAGGGAGACAATATTCTGTCTATGCATGCGGCTCTGATTTATTTCACTTATGAGGATGGTCTCAAGTTGCATCATTTACCTATGAAAGTCTCCAGTATCTCCTTCTTTATGGCTGAGTAGTACTCCACTGTCTAAAAAGACCAGGTCTTTTTTTTAAAATTAGTTCTCAATTGATGGGCTTGTGTTGTTTCCAATAATTAATTATTACAAATTGTGCTGCTATAAACTTAGTGCATATATCTTTGTGGAATGATGCTTTTAATTCTTCTGGGAACATACCCAGAAGGGGAATAGCTAGTTCGAATGAGACCTCTAATCCTAGAATTTTGAGGTGTCTCCATGCAGATTTCCGAAGTAGTTGCACCAGTCTGTCTTCTACCAAAAGTGGAAGAGAGCTTCTTTTTCTCCGCAGCCCCTCCAGCACTTGTCAGTGGTTGATATTTTGATGATAACCGTTCTTTCTGGGGTGAGTAGAAACTCAGTGTTGTTTTAATTTGCATCTCTTGAATGATCAGTGATAGTGAACATTTTTTCATGTATTTATTATCATATATATTTATTTCTACTTCTTCATCTAAGCCGTGTACCTTCATCTCAGATGCCCATGTTTGTACTGGGTCTTTGAATTTGGGGGAGTCTGATTTTTTTCTCAAATCATCATGTGTTCTAGACGGAAGTCCTCTGTCTGAGAGACAATTGGCTAAAGGTTTTTTTTCCACTCAATGGGTTGTCTTTTCATTCTGTTGGTGATTTTTCTTAATGTGCAAAGTTTTTTTTTTAACAAGCTAAGATTCCAATTGATTCTTTGAAGCATTTCCTAAATAGTTTGCGTTTTGTTCATTAACCTTCTGCTTACACTTGTCTTTAAAATTTCTACCTATTTCTCCTCCAGTAGAGTTAGTATTTCTGTTTTAATATTTAGATCTTTGATCCCTTTTGACTTTAGTGTGTGGTGATAGGCATGGGTCTAGTTTTAGTCTTCAGCCTGTGGAGAGCCAGTTTTTCCAGCACCGTTTATTAAAGAGGCTGTTTATCTTCCAGTGAACATGTTTGGTCCTTTTGTCAATGATGGTGTTCTGTGTGTGTCTGCATCTTCTAGTCTGTTCCGCTGGTCCTCGGGTCTATTTTTTTCCAATGCCATGCTGGTTTTATCACAGTAGCTTTGTGGTATAATTTTGTCAGGGACTGTGATGTCCTCCTACCCACCTTTGCTGCCCAGAACTGCTTTTGCTATTCTTGGTCTCTTCTGATTCCACAGGAATTTAGGAACGTTTTCTCTGGTTCTATGAGGTATGATAATGGTATCATGATGCATTAAATCTGTATAACCATTTTGGGAATAGGGCCATTTTCACTACAGTGGTCTTTCCTATCCCTGAGCAGGGAATGCCATTCCATTTTCTGATACCCCCTTTGAGTTCCTCGTTCAGAGTACCATGGTTTTCATTAGGCCAACCTTTACTTCCTCTATTAGATTGGTACCTGGGTATTTCATTTTTTGCGTGCTGTTGTGAAGGGTGTGATTTCCCGAGGTTCTCTCTCAGTAGGCTGGTTGTGTACAGGAATGCTGTTGAGTTGTGAGTGCTGACTTTGAGTGCTATTGAATTTGATTATTAATTTCATAAGTCTTTTGATAGAGGTTTTGGGGTCTTCTGTGTAGAGTGTCATGCCATCTGCAAATAGTGATACTTTAACTTCTTCCTTTCCTGTCTTTAGTCTTGTCTGATTGTCTGGCTGATGTTTCCAGAACTGTATTGAATAGGAGTGGTGATGGTGGACATCCTGGGCTTGTTCCTGATTTTAGAGAGAAAGCTTCCCGTTTTTGTCCATTTAGTATGATGTCAGCTGTTGGTCTGTCATTGATGCTGTTTATCAGATGGAGATAAAGACCAACTATTCCAATTTTTTGAATGTTTTATTTTGAATGGATGGCGGACTTTGTGAAAAGCTTTTTCTGTGCCCATTGTAATGACTGTGTGATTTCTGTCTTTGGCTCTATTGATGTGGTACATTTATAGATTTGCATATGCCGCACCATCCACACATTCCTGGGATGGGTCCCACGTGGTCATGATGCTTGGCTGTGTTCTGTTTGCTAGTGTCTTGTTGTGAATTTTTGCAGCTGTGTTTATTAGGGGATTTGTTTATAGTCCTCTGGTTTTGGTATCAGGGTAACATTTGCCTTTGGGAATTTGTGGGACTATTGCTTTTATTTCAATTTCATTAAAGAGTTTGAGGCGTAGTGGTATTAAATTTTCTCTAAATTTCTTGTAGAATTCAGTTGTGAATCCATCAAGACCTGAGCTTTTCTTTGTTGGTAAGCATTTATATTTTCAATTTCATTGACTGATTCTAGGTTACTCAGGATTTTTATACCTTTTTGATTCAGCTCAGTAAGTCTTGTGTGCTTGGGACTCTGTCCATTTCTTCTGTGTTTTCCGACCTGTAAGAGCCAAGTTTTTCGGAGTAAGTACAGAGTAAGTACTGGTGATCGTCTGAATTTCAACAGGACCTGCAGTGATTTAACCTTTTCACCTTACATTGCATGAATTTGAGTCTTTTCTTTTTTGGTAATGTTGGCCAGGATTTATCAATTTTAATTTAACCTTTCAAAGAACTAACTCTTTGATTTTCTTTTTTTTTTAGTCTCCAAATGTGTTAATTTCTCTCTGATCTTTATAATTTCCTCCCGTCTACGGGCTTTCTTTTTCTAGAAGCTTGAGATGCAACATTAGGCTGTTTATCTGTGCTCATTTTGTTTTTCTGATGTGAGAATTGACTGCTATAAATTCCCTTAGGATTGCTTTCACTGGATCCCACAGGTTCCTGGATGTTGTCTCTGCAATTTTGTTTAATTGTAGAAATTATTTAATTTCTTATTTGATTTCATCTGTGACCCACTGGTTGTTCAGGAGGGTGCTATTTAATTTCCACGTGTTTGCGAACTTTTTTGCAGTTGCTTTTATCATTAATTTCCAGTTTCCCAGCACTGTGGTCAGACAATAAGCATGGCATAATTTCAGCTCCTTTAATTTGCTGAAGCATGTTTTATATGCCAGCATGTGGTCAGTGTCAGAGACCCTCCCGAGTGCAGCCGGGAAGCATCTGTATTCTGATGCTGCTGGGTGGAACACTCTGTACACATCTACATAAGTCCATTTGTTCACAGTTTTGGTTCAGCTTTGATATTTGTTTGCTGATTTTTTGGTCTGGTTGATCTATTTGTGACAATAGGAACTCAAGTTTCCCCATTAAAATTATGTAATTGCTTATTTGGCTTTTCATGGCTATTAATATTTGTCTTATATAGTTGGGTGCTCCTGTATTTAGTGCACACATATTTATGATTGTTACCTCTTCCTCTTGAATTTTTCTCCTAATAAGTGTGTAGTGACCTTCTTTATCTCTTCTGATCAATCTTGGTTTGAAGTCCACATTGTCTGCAAGCAGAAGCCCCCCCTGATTTTTACGAGGGGGAGTCGTGTTGCATAGGGAATTGCTTTCCATCCTTTTGCTCTGAGTTTATGAATTTCTTTTTGAGTTAATTGTGTTTTTTTCAGACGGCATGTTGTTGGATCTTGTTTCTTGACCCATCTACCAGTCTCTTTCTTTTGACTAGTGAACTGAGGCTGTATACGTTGATGACTATCACTGATATGTATTTGTTTTCCTTGACATGATATTTTCCTGTTGTTGGCTCCCTGATTTCCCCCTCTGTTTACCTGCTTGTCCTGCCTGGTGGTTTCTTTCTGTTGCTGTTTGGAAACTGTGATCATTTTTGTCTCTGTCTAGAATATCTTTCAGTACTCTTTGTAGGGTTGATCTGGAGAACATGAATCTCTTAAGCTGTCCTTTTTCATGTCTTATTTATCATATTTCTCCATTAATTTTGAAAGACAGTTTTGCAGTGTACATTAATCTGGGTTGGAAGATGTTTGCTTTCAGGACTTGAAATACTTCATTCCAAGGTGTTTGTGACATGAGCGTTTGTATTGAGAATTTTTGCCATGATTTTAATGGGTTTTCCTTTTCAGGTCACCTGTTTCTTTTCTCTAAGAGCTTTTAATATTCTATTTTTGTGCTGAATTTCTGGGATCTTGACTATGACATGCTTGAATGCTGATTTATTTTGGTCATGGCTAATTGGAGTTCTATATGCCTCCTTTCTCTGTGAGTCAGATCCTTTCCCCATGTTTGGGGAGTTCTCTGCTATTCTGTAAATAGTCTAAGTCATTTATGTTTAATACTGATTTTTCACTGACACCTATAAGACATATTTTTTTGCATTGTATTGCAGCTGTTGAATTGTTATTTCATGATCCCTTGTTATTTTTAGATCTTTCTTTTTCTGATCGCTAGCTGTGATCCTGTCTTCAAGGTCTGAAAGTCTATCTTCAGTCTCATTCAAGTGGTTTTTCCAGCTTTCAATAGAATTTTTAATTTCCTGGGTATCTGTCTGCATCCATTTCCTGAATTCTATTTCTTTCCTATATTGATCACTTGTGGTTTCCATCATTTTCCTATTGTCTTCTATTTTTAAATCTATACCTGAAAGGATTTTAGCCCAGATGGGACACTGTAGCCGGTAAAGCCTTGGAGACGGAACCAGGGCTCTATCTTGAGCTCTGTCTCCCCCCCGCCCCAGGAATTCACCTGTGGCCCGAAGTGAATACCACTGGGCTACCTGCGCATCCCCGATGCCCCTCAGGCACCCCCCCAAACCTAAGCTACATGTGTGCCCCCACTCCACGTGTCCGAAGGGGAGAATGCCAGACCCCGGAGGGTCAGGGGTCTCTCCCCACATTGTTAAAATAAAGGTCCATTTATATTTCACACTTCTTATCTTTTCAGCCGTGCCAAAATCCTATCAATATCTAGATTTGCTGAGCAATGTCCTTGTTATTGCTGACATTTCCTGTTTTCACCTGAGCGATTATTTCTGGCCTGCAGTTTCCTCCATCTCACTGTCTCCTGGATTTGCTCTGGGTGCTCTGGAAGTCTGAGGTTGCATTTTGTCATTTTCGGTTCAATAAATTTTTATTTTCTGCAATGCTCCTTGGGGGTTTTTGTCATAGACATCTTTATCGCTAGTACCAAGGCCTTGCTAGAAAAGGCCTGTGTTTCAGGGCTGTCTTCTGTGAGTAGGGGTGTTCAGTTTGTCTGTCCCAAGGTCCTGTCTTTCTGGTTAATTAACTGTGAGGTGCGGGAGTCTGTTGGTTCAGTCCTCAGTGCTTTGGTGCTGGGATGTGATAAGCTTCCCACTGATATTACAGGGGTGGAAACAACTAGTTACAGCAGGTGTGGCTTCCTAGCTAAGATAGTATAATTAGGAATAAAAATAGCACCAAGTACCGTTTACAAATGACCAACTGTGGAAATAATTAATTTTGTGCCTTAGGCCACGGGAGCTGAATCTACAGGTATGCAAGAGGGTTAACTGTGAACTGGGAGTTGTATGCAAAGCGTTTCCTCTTGGTACAGCGTGAGGATGTTTAAGAAACACCCAGATAACCGAAAGGGGGTAAAGGAGAAGCCAGGCTGGAGGGCCGAGGACGAGCCCTGAGTTTTGGGAAACTACCCAAGAGGACAGAAGAGACAGAATGAAAGAGTCATTAAGGGCTTCCCAAAGCTGACCAGAGAAATCAGAGAGACCGTCCACTCCTGAGAAAACATCATAAAGTCTACAGGGGTAAACTGAGGAAAGCATGAAGAAGATAAATAGATTGGAACAAACTTGTAAAAGAGGAAAACTCAAGTGAACCAAGGAGAAGGACAAAAACAGCAGCGAAGAACATAAAATAAACAAAATTCCTCTGGTGTCCACTGACAGCTCAAAACTACCGGGTAACACAGCCAAGTCTGCAGCTGAGTTTGCGCTAGAACTGAGGGCTGTGGACGTGGACGTGGATGTGGACGTGGACGTGGACGAGGACGTGGATGTGGACGAGGACATGGATGTGGACGAGGACGTGGACGTGGACGAGGACGTGGATGTGGATGTGGACGTGGATGTGGATGAGGACGTGGATGAGGACGTGGACGAGGACGTGGATGTGGATGAGGATGTGGATGTGGACGTGGACGAGGACGTGGACGAGGATGTGGATGTGGACAAGGATGTGGATGAGGATGAGGACGAGGACGTGGATGAGGATGAGGATGAGGACGTGGACGTGGACGTGGATGAGGACGTGGACAAGGATGTGGATGAGGACGTGGACAAGGATGTGGATGAGGATGAGGACGAGGACGTGGACGTGGACGTGGATGAGGACGTGGACAAGGATGTGGATGAGGATGTGGACAAGGATGTGGATGAGGATGAGGACGAGGACGTGGACATGGACGTGGATGAGGACGTGGACAAGGATGTGGACGAGGACGTGGACAAGGATGTGGACAAGGATGTGGATGAGGACGTGGACGAGGATGTGGATGAGGATGAGGACGAGGACGTGGACGTGGACGTGGATGAGGACGTGGACAAGGATGTGGATGAGGACGAGGACGAGGACGAGGACGTGGACGTGGACGTGGATGAGGACGTGGACGTGGACGTGGATGAGGATGTGGACAAGGATGTGGATGAGGATGTGGACGTGGACATGGATGTGGACGTGGATGAGGACGTGGACGTGGATGAGGACGTGGACGTGGATGTGGATGTGGACGTGGATGAGGACGTGGACGTGGATGTGGACATGGATGTGGATGTGGATATGGACGTGGATGAGGACATGGACGTGGACATGGATGTGGACGTGGACGTGGACGTGGATGAGGGTGTGGATGTGGATGAGGACGAGGACGTGGACGTGGACGAGGACGAGGACGTGGACGTGGACGTGGATGTGGATGTGGATGTGGATGAGGATGAGGACGTGGACGTGGACGTGGACGTGGATGTGGATGTGGACGTGGATGTGGATGAGGATGTGCATGTGGATGAGGATGTGCATGTGGATGAAGATGTGGATGTGGACGTGGATGAGGACATGGATGTGGACATGGATGTGGACGTGGACGTGGACGTGGATGAGGGTGTGGATGTGGATGAGGATGAGGACGTGGACATGGACGTGGATGTGGACGTGGACGTGGATGTGGATGAGGATGTGGATGTGGACGTGGACATGGATGTGGATGTGGATGTGCATGTGGATGAGGATGTGGATGTGGACGTGGACGAGGATGAGGATGAGGATGTGAGGTCTGGACCCAGCGTCTTCAGCCAGTGCTTCCTGCCCGACCCTTAGCGGCCCTCGCTCCTTACCCTGTCCTGTCGGTGTCTCCTTCCCCGTGGCTGTGCTGCTTTCTGAGATGGAGGAGCTGCTCCCAGCCCTGCACCGTGGGCTCCTGCTGGTCCCGCTCAGCCGTCTGCGTTCCTGTTTCCCTGGGAGGTCTCTGCCCTCTCGGGTCATTTGTGGCTGGAGGAAGGATGCTGTGGTGCCATCTGCTCCCCGGCTGTGCTGCTGTGTCCGTGGCTGCAGGGTGCTCACCTCCCGTCCCTTCCTTTACGGTTCTGCTGACACTGAGTCTGTGACGTCCTCAGGTGACACAGGCAGGGCCAGGGCTGCACCCCTGGGGTCTCTCAGCGCATCCTAAGCGGTTCCAGTTAGCGCTGTGGTGCATAAAAGGAAAGAAAAGAGAAACGAAAGGAAAACAGGGCCCTGGCTGACCTCAGGGGCGGCACTCGGCTTCCTGTCATTCTGGAGAGTTCATCGCTGTGGCGTCCTCCGTGGGAAGGCGGGAGGGACAGGGACCTCGCAGCCCAGGTCCGTCCCGGGTGGCGTGGTTCAGCTACACACTGATACGACATCCTGTTTTTCTGCTGCTGCTTCTTTTAAGATTCCAAGCTGGCCTGACCTGGCAGCCCATCCGCAGCCAGGCTGCCCCTTCACTGAGTCCTTCATGTTTTCTTTGAGCCATGAGTTGCTTATTTCAGAGAGATTTTGGTTTCAGAGTGTACAGCCTCCATCCTCCTCCAGTTACGTGTGTGTGTGTGTGTGTGTGTGTGTGTGTGTGTGTGTGTTTCTCTCCCGGGATGGGAGCTTTCCTTGTGCTTTTGTTGAATTTTTCTGAAGAAATCAGGAAGAGGTTTCTGCTCCGTTCAGCATATTGTTTCTCATTTCCCTACTTTTTAAGTGGAGGACCTCGTGTTTTGTTACAGTCACGAAAAGTTAACAGAGGTTTTGTGCGTTGATTTTCCGTATTAAGGGTTGAGGCCAGCGGGTTCTGCACTGAGCTACCTCCCCGGCCCCTTTAGTATTTTAATTTTAATACGGGCTCTGCTAATCTGCTAAGTTAAATCCTCCTGCTTCAGTCTCTCAGAGTAACTGGAATAATTGGTGGGTACCATGCACACCTGCCCCACAGACAATATTTTAACTATGTGAACGTAGAAGGCAAAGGCAGATAGTTATACAAATATATGTACGTATCTAGAGCTCTAGATATATTTAGAGATATAGAGATACAAGGTTGATTTCCGGGGTGGAGGAGGAGGGGAGTGTACTTGGGGAAAGGGAGAGAAATGGGGTAACCACTGATTGTTATTATTCTGCAGTGCTATGTGTTGATCCAGGAACTCTTGAATGAGCTGCGTCCCCACCCCAGTCTTGTATTTTATTGTGAGGCTCAGTCTCATTGCATCATAAAGTTGCCTAGAGAGGGCTCCAGTCTGAGATCAGCTACCGAGGCTGCCCCGCGCTGCAGTGACAGCTGTGTCCCCGGCCCTTGGCCAGCTAACACCTTTGAAATGGGCTCCATTTCTCCTGAACGTGACCCTGTGATTTCTGCTCTTGGAAACTAGGCTTTGCCGCTGCCCAGGCCGAGCTGCCTCCAGCACCCCAACAGCTCCTCTGTCCGGCTCCGGCCCGCTGCTTCCCTCCTCGGTGTGGCCGCCTGGGACCCCAGTGTTCCAAGAAGGGCCCTGCAGGGCTCTCCGCGAGTTCTCGTAACCACACGGCCGAGCACGTTTCCTTTACCGAAAGCTGAGAACGGGCTCTTTCGGTAAATTCCCATCTATACAGATTATGAAATTTTTGGTGGAGGTGGGGGATTGTGAGACTCAGTGGATTGAAACCGGTGCCTTTGCCCTGCCCTGCACCCCACACCCTTTTGGTTTTTATTTTGAGGCAGGCTCACTGTAACCCATGAGCTGCTCGGGCTGGCTGAGCCGAGATCCTCCTTCCTCAGCCTCCTGGCTGGGGACCCGCAGGGGCTTCTCAGGTGACAGTGTGCATTTGCTCACACCATCCCGTCCTGCTGGGTGAGTTCTCAGCAGCCCGCAGTCCCTCTCTGCTCTGACCTTTAGTGACACCTTTAGTGACTGAATTGATCCAGGGCTCTCTAGGGAGAGCAGTTCACACCTTCTTGAAGGCTTCCTGCCTTTGCTATGAGCTGGCAAGGCTGACTTGAAGAAATTCCCACACTCTGCTCTGGAGATGAGGTGCTGCTGAGAGCCCCCCTCCCTCTCTTGACTAACACCCCACACCCCCTGGGGGGACCCTGGACCTGGGTCTGAGCCAGACCCTCCTCATCCTGTGCTAATCAGGGAGCTGAACTGGCCGTCCGCGGATTAATCAGAGCCCAGTGCGTGTGGACACACTGTGGTCCAGCTTCCCGCCTGCCAGGCTCCTAAACTGGGCCAAGCTCACCCGGCGAGCACTCGGGGCCTTTGGAAGCAGGCTGGCCCAGCCAGACGGAACCTTGAGGAGCCCCCCTGCCCTCCACCTGCTCCCCTGGGCCTCCTTCTCCCCAGCCTCATCTAGTTCCGTCTAGGAAAGAAAAGCTTTGTGTGTGATTTCTCAGATGCTTGCAGCTCTCAGAGTCAGAGTTTTATTGCTCTGTCCCCTTTGCAATCCCACTGCGGTCTCCCCTTTGAATCCACTTTCTCCTCTTAAGTCTCTCGCTATGTTTTTTGTGGTTGTTATAGGACCTAGGGTCTTCGCACTGGGTACGCCCTGGTCTCTTTTTCTGTTTGTATCGAGAGAGGGTCTTCCCAAGTCCCTGAGTTATCCAGGTGAGGCTGCACCCTGAGCCCCAGTGCCTCAGCCCCCTAGAGGGCTGGGATGACAGACACACAGCGCCCTACCTGGCTTAAACATGCTTTGATTAACATAATAATTGTCCACCTTGGTGGCTTACAATGCCCTGTTTGCATCCATGTATATGGTCTTTCAGATGTACTCATCATAAAGAAATTGTTAACATCCACAGTGATGGATCACTGATTTGATGACTTCTCGAAGCATACGTGAACTGTTACCTGCTGTGTGTGTGTCCAGCGTGACATTTGTGAGGGATACGTGTTGCTCAGGGTGCCTGAACCTTCTGTGTGTGCGTGCTACAGGCAGCTAAGTGATTCGGAAATATTGGGGGTGGTCAGACAGGCCTGGCCTCAGGAGGTCGCTTCAGGAGGCGACCAGGCTGGAGTGAATTCACTGATTGCAGCCCAGGCTTCAGGAAAAGAGGGTCCAGTCACTGGGTACTTCCCCTAGGGGTGAAGAGCAGGGATCCATATTCTAAACAGAGGTCAGATGCCTGGAGGTGGGGGACCAGAGACAGTCCTTGTTTATGTCATGTGTGCTTGAGACATGACTTGCTTGCCAGTCTGATCCCCACTAAACAAGGAATGACATGTGTTGGCACCCTATTGGTTGATCATTCATCCTGTGATATTCCATAGGATCAGCACTAACTGAATGGCTACCCTTGTCATCTGATTGGTTATCTTTCTTTCTCACCTTAATGGCTTTGCTCATTAGAACACCCTTGAGGAGTGGGGTTTGAGAGCAACCCGTCTTCCGGGCCCCCTTCTGTCCCTCTTAGATAGAAACTTTCTTTCTTTCAAATTCTTTTTGGTCTTAACCTCTGCGTTGTTCCTAGATGTCACTGCTTGATTTTAGAAAACACAATCTCAGCATTTTGGATACGTGGCAAATTAGGAGTTTCTTTCCCCTCTATCATAAGGAGCAGGCTGTGTTCAGAGTTCCACCTGCAGCTCAAAGTCAAGTCTAGAGGGCTGGTCATGGCCGTAACCCCAGCACCAAAGCAGGCTAGGCAGGAGGACGGCCACTTGGGGTCTGGCCCAGGAAATTTCACGAGACCCCATCTCAAAATGAAAGACTAAACGGCTGAGGATGTAGCTCAGTCATGGGGTGCTCACGGGGTCAGTCCCCAGAGCCACACACACACACACACACACACACACACACACACACACACACTAAGCGCCCGTGACTCTGGGGACGTCTTGAGCAAGCCTGGGCTTGTCGGCCAAGCAGATGAGGCGCAGCCCAGCAGGTGCATTTGCCTAACCACAAGTGTGAGCCTCTCTGGGCAGGCCTCACCGGAAGAGAGCAGGCTGGAGCCTGTCACAAGACCTGGGCTAAGGGAGAGGGAGAGCTGGCCTGGGGGCATCGGGGTTTTCTGCCTCATTTGAACCTTCAGTCCTTCCTGTGTGAGGCACTAGGGGAACTCCCAGGATACAGGGGACAGGCAGCAGGGACCCACCCGGTGAGTGGGCCTCCAGTGCCCTGGCACTGAGCAGTCGCCGAGAGTGTGGCACTGGATGTCCTCTTTCATCTCAATCTCCCCCTTTTTTAAAAAGAAATTAATTTTTTTAATTAAGGAAAAAAATAAATTAAAAAATAGCGGGATATATTATAGTAACTATTTTGTTTTCCTATTAACCTGATTTGAACCCCTGTATTGCTCTCACCATCTTGTTTTGACTGATTTGACTCTGTTCTGTTTTGTTTGATATTATCAAGTTTGGGGGTACAGGCAACCACTTTGAAGGCAATAAGATTCATTATGATGCCCATTCTGGCTTGACTGTTATCTCCTTTTGAAGTCCTGTAATATATCCAGTGTTTACCCTTTACTGGTTTTATTCTGTACTGTTTTGTTCAATTTTATTATACCTGATGATATAGGCAACTCTTTTTAAGCTAGCAAGAGGCATAATGGCAACCATTGTTGATCACCTGGTATTCTGTTTTTATATCATGTACTATGTCCGTCCTTCTGTTCTAACTGACTCTGTTTTGTTATGTCACATTTGGTTTTATTCTCTTAAACAAAAAAGTAATAAGAACTGTGGGAGTAATAAAACCCAAAATGTGTAATTGTTATTGTAAAAAAGAGAGGGAAAGAAAGTGCTCTAAAGGATACAACTGATGTATACTTACGTGTGTAAGATAGAAAGCCACATTACTAAGTTTTTGTTGGATCACTGAACACAACTGTTTGCAGTCTCCCTGTTTGAATGTCCATTTTGTATACTTTAATTTTGTTTTATTTTTTAACTTGAACAACTATTTCTAAGATGACAATACGTAACTAGTGATTTCTTACCGTTTATTTTTTTGAAATTCTGTATTACTTGTACCCTTTTACTGTTTTGTTTTGTTTTGTTTCTCTTTAAATAAAAAAAATGCAATGGCACCAATCTGTGTTCACTCTCATTGGACAGTGAGAAATGCAGGTTGACGTACAAGACAAACTGAACGGTGCATTGTCTTCTCAGGGTCACACTGAATCTTAAGAGGGCCAGAAGAGGAAGTAGCCGAGGCAGGCAGCTGTGTGTGACTCCCAAGGGGCAGAACCCGACAGGACCGAAGCGCTCCCCGCACAAGGTATAAGGTCTGTTTCCGTGTCACCGTGGCTTGAACTAAACTTCTTGGAGCTGAGCTGCATCCCAGCCTCCATTAGAACTTTCCCCCAGTGCTGGGAATTAAATCCAGGGGCTTGTGTGCACCACCAGATGCACACACCTGTCTACCCTGCTCTGTATGTTTTCTGTTTTGGGGCAGGCTTTGTACGGTCTGTGTCTGGGTGTCCCCCCAAAGCTTCACGCAGTCGCGCAGGTGACAGAATCCAGCACTTGTGGGGTTGGCAGTGAGGGTGCTGCACCGTCCGGGGTCAGGTAGCAGCATTCAGTAAAGGCCCCGAAGAAGGTGTGATTTTTCCTTTTGTTTGCAGCCACCATGAATGGCTGCCCCTGTGCCAGGCCACCCTGCTCGGGAGCCAGCTGAGTACAGACTGAAGCCTCCAAAAACTATAAGAAAGATAAACCTTTCCTTCCTTCATTTTGGGAGTCAGGTATTTTGTCTCCACAACGAGAGAAAAGTAACCAGGACAGGGTCTAAGTGAGTCACCAGAGTTGGGCTCACACTCGGCCTCCTCCTGCCTCAGCTTCCCACGGTGCTGAGATGTCAGGCGTCAGATGCCTTGATTGGTTCATAAAGCTTAAACCTTTAAGGGGTGACAAGGCGGGTTAGACCACCACTATAGCCCAGTTTTGTGGTTTTGGAGAAACACTGACAACTTGCAGGGCAATCTGGTTTCCACATTCCTGCTCTGGAGGAGCAGTCTTGGTTTGGGAGAGTCTGCTGTGATCCAAAGTGCACAAGGTTCTGGAGGCCCATTTCAGGATGCGACACAAGGTGCCTGAATGTCCCTGGACAGCGCCTGCCGTGGTCCCCTCAGGTCTGAGGGGGTGAGAGGGGTCAGGGAAGGGCAGAAGGGAAACCCACTGCGTCACCAGTTTTAACAACTTCTTAAATAATCATACCCTTTCACTAATTGGGCTGGATATGAATCTGGCCCAAAGCCTCACGATGGCAGAGTATCACAGACGCTAAGTTAGGTAGAAATCCCGGAGCGGGTCGGTCAGCCGGGCTGTCGGTGCCGGAGCTGAGAATCCAGAGGAGCGTGGTGCAGACACACCGGGCACGGTGCCCAGCTGTCACAACGGCTCGTTTTATATATTTGCCTAAGAAACAAACGGAGGCTTGTGATTCCTGAGGTACCAGCCTTTTGCGATGTCCCACGACCTCAGGCGGTGGGCCATCCTCTCCCACGTGCTAAAGCTGAGCCTGAGAGCACGCTTGCCACTGTGAGATCAGCGTTACCTAAATGACTCTACTCACCCTCTTGTTGGTTGGTTGTAATTCTGACCCACGTCGTGCCGCCTCCTGAGTTTGCTCCCGAAAGCTTCTTTTGAGGGGGGTTCATCCGCAGCCCGCCCCGGACCCCTCCTGTCTCTCAGGAGCCGTTTCTCTTCCCCTCCCCCCCATTTCTATTTTCTTTTCTCCAATAAATTTGCCTGCTTTTAACCTTAGGATTCCTTCTTCTACTTTGGGGGACACAGACTTGGTGCAGTGACAGCCAGCATTTCCCTGAGATCCTCCTGCAGCCCCCTGAGATACTTGGAAGGGGCGAAGGCTTTGCTCTTCTTTCGTGGCACCCCCAAAATATGTCCACCCGATTCTGGATGGGAACTAGCTTAGATTATCAAAATCGTCCGCCTTGAATGTTATGCCTGGTCTTTGTCGATCGTTTAGACCTTGTCTGTTTTATTGATTGTCTGGTTAAAATTATGGTTTTAACCAGCTGAGGACACAGGACGGTTATGATGTTTCTTTAATGAGGAATTTTACTGCTTTTCTGTGTATATGCTGTGTTTTGGATTTTGTGGTCGAACTTACTGGGGTTCCTCGTTGGACCTGTTTGACTTGACTGATGCGGTTTGTTGTCTTAGACAGCGAGCTAGGAAAATATATCAGCCCGCCTCCCATCAGGCTTTGATAGGAAACACTACGCGATGGTCTTTTATGAAATCTTAGAAATACTTAGAAAATAGGGGTGCCTGTTAGTTGACCAGGGGACCCCCTTTACCAGTCAAAAGGGTGACAGGCCCGCGGCTGTTTTCACTTGGACAGTCTGGCCTTGATCCCTGGGGTCCTCTAGGATAAACGTTGAGCCTGTTCAGCCTCAGTTTCCTTTCTGGAATGATCTTCCCTGCTGAAGGGGCAGTTTGAGCTCCTGAGATTCCCCATCTGGCCCTTGCAGACCGAGCGATGAATTCAGTAACTGAGTTATTTCAATAACTCACTGCGAGTGTGAGAGGTAAAGGCTTCCTCTTCCCTGATCTTATTTCTGATTTTTTCTGACACTTTGTGCTTCCCTTTTCTTTTCGGAGGTGTGTGAGATTAGAGAGAGAAGAATTCTAAACTGCCCCAACATTTTCCTCCCACTCGACAAGGAAGTGAAGCCCCTAGAAAATGAGCATTTATGAATGTTGGAGACAAGGGGTGGCCTTAATGGTTGATGACTGAATATCCAATCTCTCCCTCTGTCAAGGCTGTTCCCCAAGGTTCAGTCACTGTTCCCCTCTCCCAAGAAGTAGAAAGTCTTCTGACTCCCCGGGTTTCCTTTTTAAAAATTCCTGTTTCCCATTTGTGATTTTTGTGAGTTCTCAGTTTCCTGTGTCGTTCTCCAAAGGGAGGAGGAGGCGCATGCTAATTCAACTCCTTGGCAGGAATGGGAGGCCAAGGCAAGATGGTTTTGCTTTATTGATAGCAAAATTGTGTTTCTTAAAAAAAAAAAAATACTAGACTCCAAACAGCCTTCACTGCTTCCCTTGGAGAGCCCCAAGCCAAATAAAAAGGTCACCATGAAAGCAGCATAAGGTTACTTGTAAAAAGATACACAGCATTCTCTGAATATTGCAAGGTGACCACGGAGAGAAGTGGAGGAGGACGGAGAGGAAGAGGGCCGGTGTTCCCAGGAAGGACTCTGTCACAAAGAGGACACGGAGAGGAACATTTCCTACTGTAGTAAGTAACACTGAGGACAGAAACTCAGCAGGCTTTTTCTGAAATTTTCTTTTAAATTTAAATTTTCTTTTTCTGAAATTTTCAGAAATTTTCTTCCTGCGAGCAATGTGTTTATGAACGTGTTTATTAACTTACACAGTGATCTCACATGAACCAGTACAAGTTAAAAGCGGGCACCCCTCGTAGGTGTGTTTGCAGTGTTTTAAGGGAAATGCACGTACCCATTATCATGGTGCTCTAAACAGTCAGCAAAACATCAACAATGGGATTAAAAATGGCAAAGAAAAAAATCACCAGAAAAGATTAATCGTAGTTTAAGTATGAAATGAAACCCCTGGTTAATTTACCAAACTACACATGTCCAATAAAAAACAAAACCACAATATATTTACCATTGTTAATCTTCTATTTTGCTTTGAAATTCTGGGTCATGATTTTTATTGTTTTCATTTTTAATTAAAAAAATCAAAAACAGCCTAAAAGACCCCATGTTTTTAAAATGCTAAAAAATAAGGCATAAATCGGCATAATATTCACTTACAGCTCTATCTCTCTTTTCTGGTTTTGATTTGCTTTTCCTGATTTTCCTCTGCAGCGGTGACAAACCGTTTACAGCTTTCAGGGATGCAAACAGCCGTCTGAGCCGTGCGGGTCGTAACTCGCCCCCGCTGTCCTGGAGGCTCACGAGAAAATTATTTCCACATTCGATTTGACCGCAGATGTTCAGAGCAGAGTATTTGCCATTTTGCAAGGGTTCTTGGTTGGAAAGCTTTAGACAGTCTTGGTTTTTAAAGCTACAATGATGTTGACCAGGGTGCCACCTTTAAATTCTTCTGGTCCTTCTTAAAGAATCTGAGTCCCACAGTGCTTCCCTTGCCCAGCATTTAAAAATAGGAAAGACGGGCCGGGCTTTAGCTCAGCCACAAGTGCAAACACGTCCAAGTTCCCTTACATCTGCCGTTTGGTTCTGTACAAATGTTCTGAGCCCAAACAGCCCAGAAGCTCACACTGAGATACAAAGACACACAGCAAAAGCTAAACACCAGAATGTCAGCCAACAGTCGCAAGTCTCCCAGGCAAACACACTCCGAAGCTTTTCTTCCCAGTTCGTTAAAGTATTTTAGAGGAAGTTTTTCAAAATGGGTTAATGCTAGGTTTCTTCGCCAGTGCAGAGCTGCATAAAATTTATGTTTCCATCTGACTGAGAAGAATAAAAAGTAATTTTTACTTTCGTCTTTTTTTTTTTTTTTTTTTTTTTTTTTGGTAGTGGAAAAAAGTAAAACGATCAGATTCCTGTAATATTTGAGGAAAAAAAATACATTTGGGCTGCGTTGCTGGTTTCTTCTCATCTCTCTAAGGGTACGACTTCAGAAGAGTGAAATCTTTAAAGCACGCTTACGCCACCACAGTGATTAGTACTAATTTTTAGGAGACTAAAGAAAGAAAATACCCAATCGTCATAAAAAATGGTGGAAAGGTTTTTTTTTTTTTTTTTTTTTTTTTAAATCACAGGCCTATTTCTGCCCCTCACCAAAAACGATACAAAATGAGCCTGTAATTGGGATGGCAGCTCCCTGGAGACCCCGCGGGCTCGCTGCTTGTCCCAGTACAGTTGGAGGGAACAGACATTAACTGGGTTTCTTCGTGATGCTGCGAAGTGCCCAGCTGTGGTTCAGCCTGTGTGCCGGCGGGATCCTCTGAACACACGCAGGGAAGCAATCCAACCGCTGGAGCCCGAACACACTCAGCTGCAACGCGTGGGAACCACGAGGCGGGAAGCTCTGTTGATTCAGGTTTCCTGTGCTGGGATGTAAAGTGCTCTTCTTCCCGAGTGGTGATAACGTGCTGGGCGGCTGTGGCTTCCCGTGAGCTCCCCTCCGCTGAGGACCCCAGAGGGACAGTGACTGGGTCCTGGGCCCTCAGGAGAGGAGGGGTGGGGTCCCCCTGGATGGAGCCTGCCTGGCCCAAAGCCTGGGCTGGGGGCGGGGCAGTGGTCACTGCTGCTGGGGGACAGCTGGGGGCGGGTTGAAGTGGCTTCTGAGGTCCGTCTCAGTGATGGCATCACCCAGACATACAGCGTGGCGATGGTCCTATCCTCGTGGGCCCAGGTGAGGTGCTGTGGAAGCTTCTTTCATCCAGAAGGAGCAAACGTGGGGGCTGGTCTTGGCCAGTTTAAGCAGGACGTCGCTGCTGGACAGGGCTTTCTCCAGCATGCCAACTGGCCGTGTCCCATCAGAGTTAGAAATTCCTCCATTTCTGCATGTAGTAATCTGCATTGACATCGGACTTGGGAGGCATCTTTAAAAGGCAATCCTGCCTCTGACCCTGGCTGGGCCGGCCGTGCTGCAGGGCTCAGCGGCTGGTCTGACAGGCTTTCTTTAACTGACCGCAGGTCTGACACCCTTCAGTCTTTTGGGGGCACATGAGGACCCCAGGACACCACAGTGGCCGGGCACAGATGTTGTACCCTTTCTTGAACTTTTCTTTGGCCATTTAAAAATATGGGCTTCTGCCAAGACACATCCAGGATAGAATCGGGCGGGTGCATCCTCCCAGTTCGACCTGTTGTGGGTGCTGGAAACCAGAGAGGGCTGCATTTGAAAGCACCAGGGGGCAGCAGTTGAGCGTAAAACCAGACACATTGAAACAGAATAAAGCCAACCGAACCAAAACAGTGAAAGCAATACAGGCATCAAATAAGATCCTGGAAATCAACAGTGGCTACCGTGCTAAACCTTGTTGTCTTTGAAATAGTTGCCTGTGCCATGAGATAGAATAAAAATCCAACCAAACAACACAGAATAAAACCAATCAAAACAAAACAGTGAAAATGACACAAGACTTCAAAACGACGTAACAGGGAGTCAACAGGGGCTACCACCTTCTCTTTGTAGACGTTTCCTCCCCTTTCGTTCTCATCGTATCTGTTGTACATTTTGGACCTCACTGACTCCTTCAGGTTTCGATGCTGGGGAGACAACCTGGGGTTCCCCTGTGTGAGTCTGAACCATTTCACCCGTGAGCACCATCTCGAGGCGCACCCATTTACCTAAAGGAGCCTCCTGATTATCCTTCTTCATGGCTGAGTAACTTTCCCTTGTATAAACATGCCTTAGATTTCTTGTCTATTCTGTGGTTAATGGGCAAGCTATTCTTGCTCCTTCCCGTTTCCCTGTCACATGGAGCATCGTTTTCTCTCTGACTTTTCAGTCTATGGATTTCCTTTTGAGTTAAAGTGTTCTTTCTGTACTGCATAGTGATGGATCTTGTTTCTTGATCCCCTCCCCCTGAGTTTCTCCACTGGTTTTGAAAGATAGCTTTGCAGGGTGCGTCAATCTGGGTTGGAGGTTGTTTGCTATCAGGACTTGAGATACTTCACTCCAAGCTCTTCTTGACTTGATGGTTTGTATTGAGAAGTCTGTCGTGATTCTGATGAGTTTTCCTCTACAGGTGATCTGTTTCTTTTCTCTAACAGCTTTTAGTATTCTGTTGTTGTGCTGAATTCTGGGATCTTGATTACTATATATCTGGGTGTAAGTTCATTTTGTTTGTGGCTATTTAGAGATCTGCACTCCTCCCTCATCTGTCCGTCAGGCCCTCTCCCCAGCTCGGGCAGTTCTCAGCTATTACTTCTGTAAACGGTCTGTGTGCTTTGTGTTGAGCCTGCTCTCTTGCTGACACCCGTCTCTTTTAAATGATGCTTCTCTGAGTCATCTTGCAGCACTGAGTTGTTAGTTCCTGGTTCCTTGTTATTTTTAGGAGATCTTTCCTTTTGCAAGCACTAGCTGCCATCCTGTCTTCAAGGTCTGAGAGTCGTCCGCTTCTTTCAGGCGGTTTTGCCAGCTTTCAGGAGAGTTTGTAATTTCCTGGGTGTCTCTGAGTCTGTCTCACGCATTACAATTCTTCCCTGTATTGCTCCCTCAAGGTTCCCCTCATTCTCCTGTGCTCCTCTTTTCAAAAAAAGTCTGTCTAGATGTGCTCAGCAAGGCTTTAGTTACGCTTGTCATTCTTCTTGTGCCTGAGACATTATTTCTGACCTGGTTTGTTTTACAGCCTCATGAAATAGTTTCTGTCCTTCAGCTGCCATCATCCCGGATATTTCTGGGGTGCAGCCCCCACTTTCTTCCATGTCAGCGTTTCCTAGACTCGCTCTGCTTGGGCTGGAGGCGGAGGTGGCCTTTCGCTCTCTGTCTTGACGTTTTCCTGGGTTCCTCGGGATGAGCAGGTTGCGGGGTCGCAGGCGCTTCGCACGCTGGCCGGCCATCCGAGGTGTAAGGGATGGGTTAGGCACCCCGGGTTCTCCTAAGCCAGGTTCCCAGGGAGAGGTAGGGTGTGGGGGAAGCTTCCCCACGCTCACAGCTTTTCCAAGGTGTGGCTGGCTGCTTATCCTGGAAACAGGGCCCTAAAGGTAATGGCAGCCAGCTGCTTAATAAGATTTAAAAAACAAAAAATAAATGGAATAACCGTCTGCACTGCCATGGTCTGCATGGCTCTTGAAGTTCTTGAGATGAAGGACCACGGGAGGATGATAAAGAGACAAATCTGAGGCCAGGTGGAGCCCTTCCTCTAGGAAAGGAAAGGAACTTCCCCCCAATGCAGGGGCATTTATTTTTTTTTTATGTATTTTTTATTTTAAAGATAGTAAAATACAACAAAACAAGACAGAAAAAAGCCAATCAAGACAATGCAACAAAACTGGTACAGAACTTCGAGCAGGACACCAGGAAAACAATCATAGCCACCATCGCATATCTTGTTATCTTCACAATAGTTGTCCATTCCATCGGGTATAGCAAAATCAAACCAAAAACAAGACATAATAGAAGCAATCAAAACAGAATATTGACTAAAGCAAAAACAATTAATCGGAACAAAGCAAAACAATGAAACAGTGTTGGACTTCAAAGATGACACAGAAGGAAGCCCCCACATTTGCTATATTGCATACCGTCATCCTCCCAAGAGACGCTCAGACCGCTGGCCCCAGGCCTGCAAAATCAGCCAAACAACGCGAGCATCTCGTTGCTTTTTGTGCCTTAGTTGCTACCAGCTCAGCCCGTCCTGGGCAGCAGCTGGTTGCCAACGGGGTGGGATCACTCTCAGCCTGTGCACCGGAGGCTTGCGCTGCTTACCAGGAAGGCTCCTGGCCTGGTCAGTCCTCCGAGTCCTGGAATGGTGGGTTCTTGCGAGATGCTGGCTTTTCTCTCTCCAAGGGCGTTTATTTATACCTTTAACCACACAGTGTCTAGTGATAACCCTTTTTCTAGCTTGGATTGTCTAGGGGCTTGGTGTTTTTCTAGCAGCTTTTTTTTTTAACCACACAGTGCAAGTGACACAGGATTTCAAAACAAGATAATAAGAAACCAACAATGGTTCCCATAATGCTTCTTGTCTTCCAAACAGCTGCCCATACCTTCAGAGGCAGTAAAATCAAACAAAACAGAGCACAATAGAGCCAATCAAAACAAAACAATAAATGCATAAAAGACTTCAAACAGGATAATCATAAATCCAAAATGGCTAGCATAATAGATCTCGCTGTCTTTGAAACCGCTGCCCATGCCACTGGATACAAAATCAGCAGGATAAAAGGAACAAAACCCAACCAAACAGAACAGTGAAGATGACACAGGACTTCAAAACAACACAATGGGGAATCAACCATGGCCCCCCCTTCCGAGGGGGAACCTCATGGTACCCACACGGTGCCCTGCTGTCCTCCAAACAGACGGTCGGACGCCTGGCTCCAGGCTGTGGAGTCAGTGGAACCCTGAACACTACCAGCGTGAAGATGTATTTTATCTCAGCAGCTACCACTGCGGCCTGAGCTTCTCCAGGTCAGCGGTCACCCGCAGCGGGAGGCTGTAACCTGGCCGCCAGCCCACACGCTGGAAGGGGCTGGCGTCTGCTTCTCTCCCCAGGGCCGTGCAGGGCGCCCACTCACAGGGAGGGCTTGGCTTCCGGCTGGCTTCTGGTCCTCCTCCCCTAACGTCCCCAGGGGTGCCAGCTCTCAGGAAGGGCTGGCATCTCTGGAGCAGCTTTTTTGTGTGGTTCACTCCGGACCCTCTCTGTCTTCCCAACTGCCCCTTGAACACGCGATCAGTTCCCATCTTCAGGGGCCCCCCTCTTTCTGTCCTGTTGTAGCACAGGGTGAGTGGCCAGCTGAAGCTGGAGGACTCTGGAGGAGGCCTTGTATTTCCTCAAGGAGCACCTTGCAGCCCTTGCTTGACCAAGGGGCTTTCTGTGAACGTCTGGGAGATTTTTCTCTCTTGGTGACTCTCCTTGGGCACACCACGTGTTGTTGGTCCCACAATCTGCCTGGTCAGAAGACCAGGCACTCACCAAGTAATGAGCTGTCACAGCAGAGGTTCCCTTCTGTCCCGGGTCATCGTTGACCTCAAAGGGCTGGGACCAAAATAATAACTGTCTATCTCTCTAGTGTTTTGGTTTCTAACCCTGAGTTGTTGAACATTCACAAGAAAAGATTGATAATAGTATCATGTAGTCGTGGCAATAAGCTTCACACGACTGTTTTATCTGAGTATTAAAGATCTTGGAGCATAAAAGAGAACCATTATTTTTTAACAACTGTGGGTGTTTTAACATTTGAATTCTGGTGGTTCACAAAGAGTCACAGACTTTATACAGAAAATGAGAGATCAAAACCGTGTACAGCATGACAGCACGGCAATCATGGTGACCCTCTGTAACACACCTGAATTTCCATCCTGATGCAAGATACCCCCTTTTAGGCCAATCACCCCCTTCTAATACATAAAAGCCTTTATCCAACTTGTTTCCCGGCAGTGGGGTGTGTATCTCATAGGTTTCTGTGAAAGGCAGAGGTCTGAATTTGAAGAAAATTCCATCACCGTAAGCCATCTGCATCCTGTGCTCCGGAAAGCCCGCACACCTGGAAGCTTGGACAATACACTGCGAGCTCAGTGACAATTGTGTGTCACAGCCATATGGAAACCTTGCCACAGAGCATCTTTAATCAAAAACTTTATTGTGGTTTTTGATAGTGACCACTGTGAACATATTACAGTGATATATACTTTTTTATTTAATTTTTTCTCCTTTTTTTTCAGATGGACTATGCAAATCCCAATCACAACATTTAACCCATTAATTTTTAAGCAAGGAGAGACCCTCAAGTCAATAATAAACAACAACATATTGGCACAACCAATTTTTTTTTGTCTTTTTCATTTTTATCGGTACCAGGGATCGAACTCACGACCGCACACTTGCAAGGCAGGCGCTTATGCCGCTGAGCTAAATCTCCAGCCCCGGCACAACCAATTTTAGCAACACTTTGACTAGCTGGGAACCCAGGTGGAAGCATGCTTGTGAATCTACGACCCAAATTAAACTTTGATTCAATGATCCAAAAATGCAAAAGAAAGAACAGAGAAAAAATTGTTGAGCTCAAATAAAAAGGACAGCTTTTCATGGAATGGATGAAGGGGCAAATCCAGACAGGTGATCTATACAGGTTGGAATGGATGCAGAAATAAGCACACAGGGGCTGGGGTTTAGCTCAGCGGCATGAGCACCTGCCTTGCAAGCAGGCAGTCGTGAGTTCGATCCCTGGTACCGATAAAAAAAAAAAAAAAAAAGCAATAAGCAGACAGTTTTTCGGTGTCCACAAGAGCTCTCTGGGTTCCAGCGGGCCTGTCTGTACACCTGTACCGTGCCCCTTTGCTGAACTGGCTCACTTCTTACACCTGATATTCTTAGGGTCGGAACACCTGTTCACCTCCAGCACCCCAGGCCCTCAGGGCGTTTCTGGGGTGCTCCATGCCCGGGGGCACCCCTGTTCAGGCATTTGTGCTTTTGACGTCACTGTCACAGGACTGAGCATCTGCTTCCTGAGAGGTGGACTCAGCTCCCTCTCTGGGTCTGACTCCACGCACAGCCGGACAGCACGCTCAGGCGCCCAGACGGGCCAGAAAGACAGAAGGATGCCTCCACCGCAGGTTACCCCCGGGCTGGGCCCGTTCCACTGTCTGGCATTGTCAAGGCACGAGGATCTTTCCGAAGGACCCTTCCTAGCTTCTTTCTTTTACCTGGCTGAATTACCTTTCTGCTTAGTAGAATTTTAAAAGTGAAGTCTTTTCGTAAGAAAAGTTTCACCTTTTTGTTTTTGTAACTGCATCGTGAGCGTACGGTGAGCACATTCAATACTTTTTTGACCTTGAGGGTTATAAGGAAATCCAGCGGTCAGGGATGCCCAAAGCATTTGGAAGGCAGCCCTTGTCTAAGCCGGGCCATGGTCAGTCTTAAGTGCCCACAGGCAGCCCAGGGCACTAAAGGCATTCAAGCACGTTAGCTGCTTCACCGGTGTGAGCAGAAGCAAAGATAAAAACCAAGACTGCGTCCCTGAAACGCGGGCCCAGCGCAGACAGCCAGCCCCAGGCTCGCTGGAGCCGCGTGCAAGGCGGAGGCGTTCTGAGGGGATGTGACGGGCTGGGGGGGCCGCAGGGACGCGGCCAGCGCTGTGGGCCCCTCGGTGGGAGGCCGCCGTAATGGGATGCGCACACAGGTGGCCGATCAAACGGGGCCTGGCGAGACCAAACGACACGGTGCAGCGTGTGACATGCGTGAAAGAGACCTTCTGGCCGGTGTGTCCAGTGGCGGCTTCCAGGTGGCGCATCGCACCGCAAACGCAAGCGTGGTCTGGAAAGGGTTAACTGCAGACGGATAATCTTGCAAGGCCCACACGACAGCGTGCAACTCAGTCTTTTGCGCAGAAGAGAAACTCGGATCTCGTATTCAGTGAAAGCAGGCCACTGCACGACCTCCCCTGCCTGAAGATGACCCATCTGTGAAAACGCAGGGAACCCTGTCATGGGCACAGAACTTGCTTTTGGAGGAAAGGTGACGGGTGTCAGGAGGGCACATGGAATTGATTTGGGTGTTGATGATCAATAACAGCGCAGCTTGTCGGGAGGAAGGAAACTGCCATAGTACTGCTGTTAGCTTGGCCACGGTAGGCGGCCACGGTAGGCGGCCACGGTAGGCGGCCATGGTAGGCGGCCACAGTAGGCCCGAGTGGCAAAGACGGGTTAACTCTAGAAAGCTGGACGTTAGAGAGATTACAGACTAACTTTGTCCACGGTGACCTTAGCCTCTGGTGTAAGTGTCTTTGGAGGTGTGGGGGCTGGTCCCCCTGCAGAGTGTCAGAGGGGCCCTAAATCATGAGCTATCAGCTTAAGAGCTGGGCAGAGCCATGAACACTACCAAAGAAGGTCAAAAGTCAGACAAGGTTGCAGGGTGATTAGCTTGAACCTGACAGTTTGGGGCACGATATGTCTTTGCTGGATGACGTACCCCAACGTGAAAAAGGGGTCATGGTTTGCACATTTTCAGGGGCCATAACTAGACCTGCACCTCCAAGGGCATGGTCTAATTGGAAAAATACTTGGTGCAAAGTGGTTACGGATTCGTGTGCCAACAGTATATCATCCACAGAACGAGCAAGATAAATAGCTGGATAGGCCAGACAGGCTGATGTAAAAGCTGAACCACAAATTCTGAACACAGAGTCGGACTGTTGGCCATTCCTTGAGGCAGACAGCATCACTGGAAGCAACGCACGGGGCCTGATGATCAACAGAAGGTGAGACGTTTTCTATCTTGAGGATGAGGGGGGATAGTAACAAGCTGTCTTTTAAATCAATCACCATAAGTGAAAATTGTAAAGGACCAGCCACGAGCAATCCTGGTTGCAGTGTTCCCAGAGTGTCATGGTTTGATTAACAGCCTGAAAATCTTGTAACAGACTCCATTTTTCTGATTTCTTTCCTATTATAAAAATTGGGGTGTGCCCAGGGCTATTGGAGGGTTCTGGATGTCCGACCATCGTTCGTTCCTTCACCGGTGAATGAGCTGCTTGCTATGAGCTTCCCCTGAGTGAGGGCCACTGATCAATCCAAACAGGTCATCAGAATCCACGTTGTCTTGGACAGCGTCCATCAGGGCAGAGAAGGGACAGGAAGATGAGAGTCCTATGTCAAAATGGTCCTTTTGGGGGGTCTGTGGAAGGAGCTGTCCCCGTCCCTGATTATTTTTACCGAGCCCCTGCAAGGAGGGGAACTTGTGTAACATCTGAGTCGCCAGGGAGTTAGGCTGACCAAAACCGCCCCCATGTCCTGTACCACATCAGGACCCCATGAGCTGACCACTGTATGGGGAGGACAGAGGTGAGACGTGTCCAGAACGCTCTTCTGAATTCCTCCCACTTAGCAATCTAACGCTTCTGCTGGGTAAGGAATGCTGCCCACGCCCAGTAGGTCTGTACTCACCAGGTCCAGAGGCCATGCCACGGGCCAGTGGCATTGGGCACTAACAGAGACGTCTGCTCCTGGGTCTAAAGCCTTCATATGCTTTTCCTTCAATGACCCATCCCATCTAGGGTGATCCTGTTTAATCTGGCAAACCCCATAAGTATCAGAGCACCCCAAACTCTCAGATCCTCTTTCCGTATTTATAGATTTTCCCATTTTTGCCAAAGCAAAAATAATCATCTGAGCAATATGGGAATCCGGTGATTTGAACTGTGTTTTAAGGAGACTGAACCACAACCTTGATCTTCCCTGTATAACCAGCATCACATTCGGAAAAACCTGGAGAGCTGTCAAAGTGAGATTGCTGCGTCCTACCAGGAGACACACTGTTCCTTGTGGCAAATTCCCACAGACTCCAGTGGGAATAACTTGGGGTCCCATTTCGGGGGTTATCACGGATCTGGAGGAGGCACCGAGGTCCAAGCCTCTGCTGGCTTCTGTTGGCTACCAGAGCTCAGAAAAGTGCTTGGTGGCCGAGGCCAGGGCTGGGGAGGATTCAGGAAAGCGCCCCACTGTTCGGTGAGGCCGAGGCAGACCCCACGGAAAGTGTCCTGGACCAGCCCGACCGTCCACCACGTCAGTTCCGAATCGCACCGAGTGGCCCAGGGATGTCCTCGCCCACACTTTGGACAGACGGCAGAAGATATTGAAGGGTCAGATGGTGGCCGTGCTGCCCCCACAGGCACAGCAGCAGAACAGTTTCGAGCAAAATGTCCCTGCAAACAAGGCTCAGTTAAAACCATCGGGTGTTAGAAAATAGAATTTGCAGCCAAGTTCTCCTTTGTGGGAAAGAATTATCTCCGTCTCTGTTTTTTTACTTAAGTGAACAAAACCAGAGGCCTTAAACTGTCCCGGGGTTTCTGGTTTTGCACCATCCTTTTAGTGCTAGGAACTTGATTATTTTAATTATTTGATTGCCGCAAACCAATTCCCTTGCGGTCTCTCAACAAGTTATAATCATTCAGATACTTCCTAATCAAAATCTACAGAAGGGAACCAACTACTGGGATGAAGCAGCCCCATGTACACGGGGGGTTCTTTAGAGTTTGTTTGTCCCATAATTAAACAGCTGGTAAAAATCCACACACCTCTTTTCTTTTTGTTTCTTTAAATTTTTTTTTATTTTAAAGAGAATAAAGCAAATCAGAACAGAACAACGCAAGCAGCACAGGATTTCACACCAAGGCGACAGGACACCAGCAGCGTGACTGTAATCCTGTTTGTTTCTTTAAGTCTACTTCCCTTTGAATTCTCTGAAACCTGTTTGTCTCTTTGGTTCTCTCAAGCCTTTTTGTCTTCTTTTGGTTTTTTCTTTCTTTTTTTCTCTAGCCCTGGTGGACTGCTTTTCTTTTCTTTTTTAAAATTTCATTTAAAGAGGAAAAAAGCAAGTCAGAAAAAAGGGTAGAAATCATACAGAATTTCAAAAAAATAAGCAGTAAGAAATCACTAGTTGATAAATCATATATTGTCATCTTAGAAGTCGCTGTTCAAGTTACAAAATTAAAGCATACAAAGTGGACATTCAAACAGCGAGACTGCAGACAGTTCTGTTCAACGATCCAACAAAAACTTAGTAATATAGTTATCTATCTTACACACTTAAACATACATGTAGTTACATCCTTTAGAGCACTTTCTTTTTCTCTCTTTTTTACAATAGCAATTACACATTTTGAGTTTTATTACTCCTACAGTTCTTACTTTTTACACTAGAGACACAGTGTGATATTTATGTATACGATTATTTATCTCACTAATGAGGATAGCCTCAAGTTGCCTCCATTTACCTATGAAAGCCTCAAGATCATCCTTTTTTATAACTGAGTAATATTTCGTTATGTAATTCCCACTGTATACCACATCTTTTTCACCCACTCTGCAGTTGATGGGCAATTTTGGTTGTTTCCAGGATTTCGCTCTTACAAATTGTGCTGCTATGAACACGGTGCACAGACATCACTGTGACATGACCTTTTCAGTTTTTCTGGGAAAATACCCAGGAGGGGAATATCTGGGTTGAATGGAACTTCCAATCCTAGTCTTCTGAGAAGTCTCCACATTGATTTCCACAGTGGTTGCACCAGTCCGCACCCCCACCAGCAGTGCAGAAGGGTTCCTTTTTCCCCGCAGCCTCACCAACATCTGTTATCAGTTGATTTCTTGATGGCAGCCATTCTTTCCGAAGTGAGATGACCTCAAGGCTGTTTTAATTTGCATTTCTCGAATGACCAGTGATGGTGAACATTTCTCCACGTTTGCCATTTGTATATCCTCATCTGAGAACTGTGTGTTCCTCTCAGGTGCCCGTTTTTGGAGGGGGGCTTTGAATTGGGGGAGCTTGATGCTTTTCAGTTCATTATATGTCCTGGTATAAGTTCTTTGTCTGAGGGGTTGCTGGCTAAAATTCTGTCCCATTCTGTGGGTTTTCTTTTCACTCTGTTGGTGATTTCTTTTGCAGTGCAGAAACTTTTCCATAAGATAAGATCCCAGTTGTGGATTCTCTGAAGTGTTTCCCATGCAGTTGGCATTTTGCCCGTGAATTCTCTGCCTGCCCCTGTTGGACTGATTTTCTATTCCCAAGTTTTACACCGGATGATGTCAGTATCAGCGCAGTCCAGTGGTGAGCGCTGACACCACCTACCCGCCTCTCCCCCAGCTGTGTGCACCTGGGAAGTGTCCCCTCGCCTGCCCTCTCTTACCCTGTCACTGATCGGGGCCACTTGCTGCGACCCACACGGCTCTTGAGGTTCTTGGGGTGAAGGACCATGAGAGGAGGAGAAGACACAAAGCTAAGGTGAGGTGGAGCCCTTCCCCTCCGGGTGGGAGCACAGGAGCTGCCCCTCCGGGCAGGGCGTTTACTTACACACTTAGCAACTCAACGTGGTGCCTACCAACCCATTGCTTGGATTGTCTAGGGGACTGATGTTTTCCTGAGCTCCAGCAGCTTGTTTATGTGGGTCACCCAATGCTTTGTGTTTCTCCAGTTGGCCCCCACACATGAGATCAATTTCCAGCGTCAGGGGCTCCCTACACTGCACAGTCTTAACGTTCTGGGGGAAATAGTTTATTAGAATTTTATGACTACCACGAAGAACTAACTGGTCCCTTTTGTCTCCTCGAGTCTAACAGAGAACACGTGTAAAGATAATTTTTTTAGGTATAAATACACTTTATGTCCCACGTGAGTCCTCAGAGCGTTCATTAGGGCTCGTTTTGAAGAAATAGCAGAACCCTCTCCTGATCAAGCACCGCCCACCATGAGAGCTAAATTTCGGCTCCCAGAAGTCTAAGTAATTTATACCTGAGTGCTCAAGAATACGTTTGGACATCGTACCCACTGCTGCCGCAGGCGGTGCATGTACAATTGCCACCTTGTTTGTTTGGTGGTAGGGCGGGAATGGAGACGGGGGACAGGAGGAGGGAGAGGGCAGACCGTCTCTCCAGCTGGACGGGTGCGCCTGGGGACTTCACTCTTACGTGAAATAAACCGGACTCACGCGTGAAAATGCCACGTCGTGTCTCTCCGTGAGAAGCCAAAAGTGTACATAAGGACCAAAATTACACCAGGTATTTAAAACAGGAAAAATGTTCACATGGGGAGGAGAAGGAGGAAAAAAGTAAAAAACAAAATGAGAAAGGAAGAAAAAACGGAACGGAGCTTTGTAAATGGGCTGGGGAGGAAGAGTTCAAGGGAAGGCCGAGAAGTGAGAAAAAACCGAATTGGACTGGGGACACTCAGGTGTTTGCCTGCAAGTGTGAGGTCGTGAGTTTGATCCCCAGTACAAAAAAAAAAAAAAAAGAAAAGAAAAGAAAAGAAAAAGAAAGAAACCAAGTTACGTCATGTACAGGTACAAATTCTCCATGATGACTGTGATATTACGTATATCTAAAGTATACCAATTAAATATAATTGAGAAAAGAAAAAGGCCCCCAAGCTGAACCTGAATTTGTCTGTGCCCCAAACTGCAGTCTTCCTGCCTCAGCTTCCCAAGAATGCATAGATCACAGGCAGGAACCGCCCTGCTGTGTGGGAGCTGGGATTTAACTCAGGCTGTCTGGCTCAGTGGACCACGTCCTACTCTTGACAGTAATCCAATGGCTCGGCCACCATTCTGTTTCCATTTTACAGATAGGGAAACTGAGGCTCAGAGAGGCTTTAACATTTTTCTCCTGTTACACTAGAGGTTGACGCTGCCAGGCTTCAGAGCCAGGTCTTTTGAGCTCATGAAGTTGTTCTATTCTCATGGTCTTTTCATTGATTGACTGACTATCGGGTGTTGAGGATGAACCTACAACCTCACATATTAGGGAGGCTGAGGCCGGAAAGCTGCAAATTCACACCCAGCCTGAACAACTTAGCAACACCGTGTCTAAAAATACAAAGTAATGTTTGGAGGTGTAGCTCAGTGTGAGGTCTTATGTTCACCCCTGATGCTGCCCAGATAGAAAGTGTGCATTACCCCGACCAGGGAACATTCCAGCTCTGTAAAATGTGCAAACGCTGCTCCGAGCTCTTGCCCGCATCCACGTGGGCACCTGAATTTCCAGTGGGTCCCAGTGAAACTGTGCAAACAGAGAGCTCGAATTCCCCAAGGTGGGGCAAATTCACTTCTTGCTATGACACCAAGCCCAGAAAGCCCCTGAGTTCTTTCTGCATTTCTCAGAACTCAGGTTACCCTGTGCTCTCCGCCTGGGTGTGATAATGGGAATCATCTCTGCTTGTCAGACGGAGAATTCTTTTTTTTTGAGACAGAAGACAGGAAAACAGAAGAAAGATTCTTAGAGAAGAGGATTGGGAGGGTTGGAAGGGGGCCTCGGGGAGTGGGCAAAGTAAGCTCTAGGCTTGGATTCTCTGCTATTTTAACATGCACTTAAAAAACTACGAGTGCCTTTTTTGGGGCAGGGCGTGGTGACTACCTGTAATCCCAGAGGCTCTGCAGTCTGGGGAGTCCGAAGCCAGCCTGGGTGAGCCAGCGAGACCTTGTTTAAAAACAACAAAAGAAAGAGGCTGGGGAACAGTTTACCAGGGAGCCCCCCAGGGTTGGATCCCAACTCCCACAGAACGACGGGAAAAGAAGCCCGGCTGGAGGAGCTTCCCAATAATTTTAGCATTCTGGGATTCGGAGGCAGGAAGAGCATAAATTTGAACTCAAGCTGGGCAATTTACCAAATTAGTGAAAATGTACGTTTTAAAAAATTTTTTTGAAGGACTGGGGTATCACTGTCAGGACTCTGGGTTCAATCTTCAGTCCCCAGCACCCCAATAATAAAACATAAGAAAGTAAAATACAGTAGATTGGGGGGGTTTGAGTGATAGCGCAGGGGTAGGGCTTGTTCATAGCAAGGGGTGCTGTTGCCTGTTTTCATCTGCAGAGTCGCTAAAGGTCAGAGTAACCCTAGCCAGGGACCCCCGAGTGCCAAGGCTGCATTCTGGGGAAAGGCACCCCGTCTCAGCTTCTGAGGCTGCTCCCTCTGTCTGTCTGGCTTCCTGGGAGTCCCCCGACAGATCCCCAGCCCTGCTAAGTTTCCTCTGGCCTGGCTCCAGGTCTTGTGACAGGGCCGTTTCCTCTCTTCTAGTTAGTTCTATCCCTGGAGGACCACAGTGCTGTTATGCAAATGTACCTGCAGGGACACAAGCCGGACAGGTTCAGCTTTCCACAGATTCACAGGCGTTTTGTGCACCGTGGGTGGTGCCGGGGGTTGAACTCACGGACAGTCCAGCCCTGAGCCACATCCCCAGCCTCCTCTCTTTATTTTATTTTGACACAGGGTCTTGCTAAGTTTCCCATGAAGGACACAACTTTGCAGGAAAATGGGGTACTGCTCTTTCTTGGCCTCTTACTGCTGAGAGGTGTGATGAAGTGGTTTGTTGTTTTTTAACGTTTTGGAGAAAAGAAGGCCATTTGGAGACACTCTCCAGTAGACGGTCACCATTTGCTCAAAAACAAGAAAAAGAGCATGAAGGAGACGCATCACTGCGGGAGCCTTCACGGTCGCTGGCGGAGGGTTGGTGCTTTGGGGTACTGAGCGCTCGTGATGATAATCTGTCCTGAGGTCCTAACAGGAGGGGTGAGATGCGTGTGAGGCTGCGGGATGCCCTGGCGTGGAACAGGCCATGCAGAGGTGAAGGAGTTTGTTTTGCAAGCTTTCGGGGGATCGATTTCTCACAGACACCACCACTGCCCTCCTGTCGTGCCCCGGGTTCCTTGAGGACAGTTATTTCTAGTGCTGAGTATGAAGGTGAAAGGATTTTGCCCCAAAGGGGACGCTGCAGCGCTGGGAGGCAAAAGGCCACCTTCTCTGTCTCTAAGCAATTTACCTGTGGCCCGAAATAAATTCCAGTGAGCTACCTACCTGTGCATCACTAATGCCCCCTAGGCTGCACCCCAAACCTAAGCTACCTGTATGCCCCACACCACGTGTCCGGCAGAGAGAATGCTAGACCTCAGTGGTGGTTGGGGGGTTCTCTCCCTGCATTCTTAAAATAAAGGCCACTTTTATCTCATATTTCTATCTTTTTAGCCACACCAAAAATTCTATCAGATGGTTCGGCAGACGAGAGACTCCTGGGATGCTCGCAGTCTGAGTCCCCTGCCGACTCATGCACCGGACTGCATCCTGGATTAATCCCTCACTTCTCAACTCTTGGGAGCTCCTCAACTTGTTGCTGCTGGTTTGCAAGCAACACCAGTCTAATTCATTTACTGCAGGTGAGCCAAGTCCCGAGATTACTCCGTGGCAGGGGGCTGGGCCCCACACAGGATTTCCTTCCCGTCCCTTGGGCAGCCCCAAGGCACAGCTGCTACTGTAATCCACGGGAATCCACTCGTGCTTTTGGTGACGATTTAAAAGCATCAGTTTTGGAACCGATTACCGTCAGTCTAAGAGGCCAGGTGACGGCCGGGCCTGCCTTAGGCCACGGTCTGTTGGCTCACTTTACTGTGATTCTGTCATGGGGACCACTTCCTGTCCCCCAAAAAACATACCTCTGGGGTGCCTGGTTCAAAAGGTTACCTAAAACCAAAAAGCTGATCTTTTATTTATGGCTTATCACACCAGCAACAAGTTTGCAAAAACTCTCCATCTTTAGGCCTTTGTTTTGAGAATGTGTCCCTCTCTCGCTCTGCTCCCCAGGACCCTCCCCCGCCCCACACTTAGGAGACAGCTCCTTTCCCTACAGCTTCTCCCCTATATCGCACACACCAAACCCTGCAGCTTTCTCAGCCTCCTCCTTTCCTCCCCACTTCAGCTATTTCTCAATCCCTCTCTGCACCCTGCGCCAGCCCGCCTTTCCCAGTGTGTGCCCGGATGGGGGCTGCAGCGCTGGCAACGCCTACACTGTGTGCACCAACTGACCTGGCCTGTGCGGGTGCTCTGGGCTTTCATGCCACGCCCCCTGCGCGCTCCGCCCCCTGCGCGCTCCGCCCCCTGCGCGCTCCGCCCCCTGCGCGCTCCGCCCCCTGCGCGCTCCGCCCCCTGCGCGCTCCGCCCCCTGCGCGCTCCGCCCCCTGCGCGCTCGCCCCCTGCGCGCTCCGCCCCCTGCGCGCTCCGCCCCCTGCGCGCTCCGCCCCCACAGCAGTCCCAGCCCCGCCCCCTGCCCCCAAATGCCTCCGGCTCAGGCGTGGGCCGGGAGGAGGAGACAACTGGATATGGTGGGAGGAAAAGGGGCCAGTTCTTATTTCAAGAGATCTCTATTAATTAATCTACAAAAGGGTTCATGCCAGTCTTACTTAATATAGTTCAAATTGGCCAAATATGTTAAGTGCACTCTGATGTTATGATGTATCTGTCGTTTATAATGCCCGCTCTGTAAACAGCTGCTCCTTTTTATTTGAGCTCAACAATTTTTTCCTTTTTTACATTCTCAAACCATTTAATCAAGGTTTATTTGGTTATAGATTAAAAAAACATGCTTCCACCTAGTTTACCAGGTGGCCAAAATGGTGCTAAAATGGGTTAAATAAGACCTTTTGGGGTGAGGAGACACTGAACAGGACTTCAACTGATAGACGGGAAAGTGGCCACCTGGCAATTTCACCAGCCTCCTTTATCGATTGAGGCCTCCACTAATCTCCACAGCCTTAGGGGAGGCACCTCAACTACAGTTCAGATGACTAAGACAGTTCACTGTTGCTGATCTGATGGTGTATTCATGCCTTCAAATATTAAATTGGGATTGTGTCTGCTGCCTTTATCTTGTGTTCCAGCCAAAAGATACAAATCAGACCAACATGAGGAAACCAGTCAAATAATAATTTTTAGACAAATATTTATATAATGTATGATGACAAGTTATTTCTTGCAGATCCAGACATATGCTTAGAGATGCTTCACGGATTTCTTCAGCACTCAATGTTAAAACACTCACGGTGAATAGCCATTTAATGTTCTATGTTAAGCTTACTGCCTGTACTGCACTGTACTGTTATCAACCTTCTGGATGTTCAATGACTGAAATTAAGAGACAATTATAAATTCCTTTTGGATTCCTTTTGCTGGGACCCACCAGATCTTTTCCAGAAAGAAAGGTTATATGATGCATGCAGAACAACAAGACCAGCCTGGGGCAGAGGCCAGGCTTGAGCCTTTCCCAGCCTGTCTGCCTGCCCTGGCTCAGCCCTCTGCCGAGCCATAATTAACTATACTCAACTGGCATTAAATAACACCGTAGCTGATCTCTCTCCTAAATAAAAAGGTAAAATTAATAAAACAGGCCATCCTCAAAAAATCAGATGGCATTAGACATTCGAACAACATAAAGAGGTACTTATACATGACAAATAAATGACATGTCAGTTCCTAAAATCCCCTAGACCTTACCTCTTATGGGAGGCCATTACTAAAGGTATAATCACAAATTCCCTGTTGATTGTATTATTTGACTCCTGTGTCCATAATTGATTCTACAGATACCTTCCACTATGGGCCAGATCCCAAGACAAAAGGCTAAACTTGGCCCTCAAACCCCACAGGGAGACCTTCTTAATATGGCTTTTCGTGTTTTCAACAACAGAGATAAAAATAACAATCCGATATTTTAGCAGTGACCCTTGGAGCTCTGAGACAGGTAAACCAACACAAGATAGAGCTGCCTGAGCCCCTCCTGGACCATGCTTTCAATGCAGCAGAAGGACATTGGGCAGGAGAGTGCCCCATGCTGGCGTTCCTTTGGGGACTTGCCCCAGGCTACTGGACTCTCCTGGCCACCAGAGAATGGGTAAGCCATCCTCTTAAGTTCCAGCCCTCACAGGAAACGCCAACACCACCAGATTCATCGCTGACAGATCTGCTTGGACTTGCTGCTGAAGACTGACGGGGCTCGGGGCCCACAGCCCCATTAAGGTGTCCTCAGAGCCCCAAGTCCCACTGGAGGTCTCAGATAAGACAGTCTCTACACTTGTGGACACAGAGGCCACGTATAGGGTTCTTCCTGAGCTTTCAGGCCACTGTATTAAGTCCTCAGTCTCTGTAGGGGGTGTTGACGGCCAGCCTGTGCAGCCTTTACAGACAGGGCCCATTTCATGCAGGTTACAGACTTGCTCCTTCTCTGTTTGATCCATAGTTTGAGACACCTCCAATCCCACCTGTGCTGCCCACGCCATGCCTATTTTAATTGGTCTTAGGGATCCTTCAATTCTTCCTTGTCTTCCCCAATATCCCATAGCTCCCAAACATTCACAGGAACTTAAACCTATAATTAAACACCTTTTAGACAATGGTTTTCTCAAACTTACCCATTCACCCTATAACACCCCCATTCTCCTGGTGCTCAAGCCTGATGGGTCTAACCCTCTAGTACAAGCACTTAGGGTACTCAATAGTGCCGTTACCCCAGTGCACCCAGTGGTGCCAAACCCTTATACCATGCTCTCTCACATCCCTCTCTCCACCACTCACTTTATAGTCCTAGGTCTTAAAAATGCCTTTCTATTCCTTTGTGTTTATGCAGACTGACCCAGACACTCTGAGGTCTCAACATCTTACACCTGTTATCTCTAGTAAAACCTCTCCTCAGGGACACACAGCACCCCCTTCCTTTCCAATTCACCAATTTCAAAGACGCCAAGACTGGTCAAGACTGACAGATAAATTTTACACACATGCCCTGCCACAAAACTCCCAAATATCTTCTCACCTATGTTTGTACTTTTTCAGGATAAATAAAAGCCTTTCCCACCACCAGGGAGACTGCTGATGTACTTACTAAAGTCCTGTTACAGCAAATCATCCCAAGGACTACAACCAAGGTGGAGTGGTCCATACCTGGTCTTCTTGGTAACCTCAATGCAGTCGAAGTTGCCAGACACCATCCTGGTCTCACATCACTCAGGCTAAGCGATGCCCTCCAGCCCTAGATCTAACCATCCTTTGCCCACTCATCTCCGCCTCACCAGGGCCTCACAGCCACAACTCTCAGGATAAGTCATGTTTTGTTGTCCAATTTGATTCCTAATTTCTTGCATTCTATTAATTATCCTTTTTACAGCAAGACTCTCAACAGTCTTTCTAAAGACTCGCACATCATGCATGCCAGAGACAAGCCCTACCTACCTACCCTCTTAACTTTACCCTTTCAGATGGGGAATCATCACCTCTCATAACTTCACTCCTAACCCCACACTTATTTTTCAGAATTCTACCTCACTGTGGCAATGATTCTACCTCAACATGGTCCTGATAAAATGACATGTCTAAGTCAAATGCACCTTTCTTTCTACCCACCTGGGTCCTTAAATATGACAGGCCACGCCTCCTCATGATGCCTTGTCTCTTTGTTTTTCCAGTCTAACATACGTGCATTCACCAGTGAAGTTGTCCTGGTTAAAACACCTGGCACCAGCTTCTGCATGGGCATCAACCATCATCCCGTCGACCCTCCTAAACCCAGCACAGTGCCCCCTTCCAGCAGGAAGCAGTAAAAGAAAGAAAAACTTTGCCCTTTTTCCTAATAATAAAAAGATGGGAATGCAAGGATTTTGCCCTAAAGGGGACGCTGCAGCGCTGGGAGGTGGAAGGTCACCTTCCCTGCCCCTAAATGAATTCCAGTGAGCTACCTGTGCGTCAGTAATGCCCTTTAGGCTGCACCCCAAACCTAAGCTATTTATATGCCCCCACACCATGTGTGCAGCAGAGAGAGAGCCAGACCCCGGAGTCATGGATTCTCTCTCCACATTCTTAAAATAAAGGCCGCTTTTATCTCATATTTCTATCTTTTTAGCCATGCCAAAAATCCTATCAGAAGGAACCAGGATTTCCATAGTGTGCTGTTCCTTCCTCCAGGCTTGCGAGGGGGTGGGATGGAGAAGACAGGCGTGTGGCTTGCTCCTGGGTCCTCTGTGGCTTCCGTCCCTGCCCGGGGGGGACGGCTCATAACATTTCTGTACTGGGGTGTCCCTGACCAGGCTTTAGCAGTTCAGTCCGCCAAACTTGAAAAAAAAAAGGACTCAAGGACAGCTGCAGTAGAACACAGAGATCGGAATGTGTCTCAGGTGTTTCGTTTCTTAGACATAAACAGGAGGCCCAGGGGAGCAGGTGGAGGGCAGGGGGGCTCCTCGATGGACAGGCTCCGGCCGGCCGGGCCAGCCTGCTTCCAAAGGCCCTGAGTGCTGGCCGGGTGAGCTTGGCCCAGTTTAGGAGCCTGGCAGGCGGGAAGCTGGACCACAGTGTGTCCACACGCATTGGGATCTGATTAATCCGCGGACGGCCAGTTCAGCTCCCTGATTAGGACAGGAGGAGGAGGGTCTGGCTCAGACCCAGGTCCAGGGTCCCCCCAGGAGGTGTGGGGTGTTGTCAAGAGAGGAGGGGTGCTCTCAGCAGCACCTCATCTCCAGAGCAGAGTGTGGGAATTTCTTCAAGTCAGCCTTGCCAGCTCATAGCAAAGGCAGGAAGCCTTCAAGAAGGTGTGAACTGCTCTCCCTAGAGAGCCCTGGATCGATTCAGTCACTAAAGGTGTCACTAAAGGTCAGAGCAGAGAGGGACTGCGGGCTGCTGAGAACTCACCCAGCGGGACAGGACGGGTGTGAGCAAATGCACACTGTCAGCCTGAGAAGCCCCTGCGGGTCCCCAGCCAGGAGGCTGAGGAAGGAGGATCTCGGCTCAGCCAGCCCGAGCAGCTCATGGGTTACAGTGAGCCTGCCTCAAAATAAAAACAAAAAGGGTGTGGGGTGCAGGGCAGGGCAAAGGCACCGGTTTCAATCTGCTGAGTCTCACAGTCCCCCACCTCCACCAAAAATTTCATAATCTATATAAACGAGAATTTACCGAAAGAGCCCGTTCTCAGCTTTCGGTAAAGGAAACGTGCTCGGCCGTGTGGTTACGAGAACTCGCGGAGAGCCCTGCAGGGCCCTTCTTGGAACACTTGCGTCCCAGGCGGCCACACCGAGGAGGGAAGCAGCGGGCCGGAGCCGCACAGAGGAGCTGTCGGGGTGCTGGAGACAGCTCGGCCTGGGCACAGTTTCCAAGAGCAGAAATCACAGGGTCACGTTCTCGGAGAAATGGAGCCCGTTTCAAAGATGTTAGCTGGCCAAGGGCCGGGGACACAGCTGTCACTGCAGCGCGGGGCAGCCTCGGTAGCTGATCTCAGACTGGAGCCCTCTCTAGGCAACTTTATGATGCAATGAGACTGAGCCTCAAGATAAAATACAAGCCTGGGGTGGGGACGTAGCTCATTCAAGAGTTCCTGGGGTCAACACACAGCACTGCAGAATAATAATAATAATCAGTGGTTACCCCATTTCTCTCCCTTTCCCCAAGTACACTCCCCTCCTCCTCCACTCTTTCCACCCCAGGAATCAACCTCATTTCTCTATGTATCTCAATAGGGCAGGGACTTAGCTCAGTGGCATAAGCACCTGCCTGGCAAGTGGGAGGTCACGAGTTCGATCCCCGGTACCAAAAAAAAAATCTGTATATCTAAATATATGTCAATGTCTAGATATCTATATTTGTATCTATATATTTATTTCCTGTGTTCATGCCTTTAAATTTTTTTTTTTTGTTTGGGGATCGAACTCACGACCTCGTGCTTGGCAGGCAGGTGCTTATGCCGCTGAGCTAAATCCCCAGCCACAATATCTTTAAAATTTTGTCTGTGGGACGAGTATTTTGTCTGGCACTCTGAGAGGCTGCACAGGAGGATTGTAATTTAGCAAATGAGCAGAGCTTGGATTAAAACAAAATCCCAAAGGGTCGGGGATGTATCTCAGTGCAAAAGCCCCTGGGCCTCAATTCTTAAGACTGAACAACACAACAACAAAAAACACAAACAAAAACCTGTGTTAGCTTTCCGTTACTATAGGGAATACTTGACGTCATCCATTTAAAAAGAGGAAAGGTTCGCTGTGGCTCATGCACGCAGAAGTTCTAGTCTGTGGCTGTTTGGTCCGTTGTCTTGGGCCTGTAGAGAGAGGAAACAGCACGGTGGGCAGAGACGGTGGAGGAGGACGCCCAAGTCATGGAAGGAAGGAGGCCACAGAGAAGGCCAGAGGACAGAGGACAGCCGGGGTTCTCCAAGCTGAAGGGGACTGCGTGAAGCGACCCTCTAAATCGGCCAGAGTGGTCTGGAGGTGCCCCCTGGGGAGGACTGCTGAGCGCACTCAAGGCGAAGCCTGCTTTGGCTCTCCGGAGGAGCTCAGCCTCGCCCTGCCTTGGGGCCATCCTCAGCGTGCTGTGCAGGCTCCTCGGCCTCCAGCCCTGCACTGCAGCCCTCTGGCTTCCCGACACAGACAGACGTCACAGGGGTGAGGGGTCCTGATGGAGGGCCCAGACGAATCCCCGGATCTGGAACCCTAAGACTTCGGTGGAGCCAGTTCCTCCAGCAGGTGGGGATTCCAAGGAATAGGTGGGTCCCCAGGATCCCCAGGATTTGGGACTTGCCGGACTCTCATCTTGCTTTTGGGGAGAGGCGGGTGGGAGTCCTGGAGATGGACCTTGGGCCTTTACGCTGAGCTATGTCCTCCACCCTTCTTATATTTTAAGTTTTTATTTTGAGGCAGGGTCTCAAAACTGCCTCAATTTAGTTTAACTAAATTGTTAAAGTGTCCCACTTGTGCTGTCATTGTGATCCTCCTGCCTCAGCCTCTCCGAGTGCTGAGATTACCAGCCTGCACCCCCAGGCCCACCTGGCTGACCCCTCTTTCTCCGCCCTCTCCCCACATCAGCAAGCACTGGCGTCCACCTCTTTCTCATTTGCATCCTGTTCTCCTTCTGCTCTAGCTTGGCCACCATCGTCTCTCCCTTTCCAAATAAATTTTCCAGTTTCAATGTCTGAAAACAAAGCTCTTAGATCACGATCATTCAGAGGAGCTCTGTAGGGTCCGCAGGGCGATTTCAGGGTCAGCGGTGAGGGCCTGAGGGCTGACTGGCTCAGGGATGGTTTCTTGCATCCCATGTGAGGCCCTGATCACAGCAACACATATGCACACACACATGTACACACGCATGCACACACGCACGCACGCAGTTGCATGGCTCTCCAGCTCAAATCCTGCAAGATCCTCCAGGTCCTTCTCCATGCGTAGCTCTCCACGGCATGCATTTTTTGATGCTGCCATCACAAAGAAACAACAGTGTATTCTCTGCTGGACTGAGCACTGCAGTCTGCGGCAGGCTGGCAGTCGGTGGGTCAGCATCTCAGGGAAGTGCAGAGCTCAGGCCAAGCCCGCTCCACCCAGAGCAGGGAGCCGGCTGCAGCGGTGGGCAGACACCTGCGGCTCCTTCTGCGTCATGTCTTCAGTGACAACACTAGAAAATAATTTGGATCTTATGAGGTCTTGGGAATATTAGTAAGTGGCTAGAGGACACGGTCCCTGGTACTGGATTAAATGCATGAAAGCTATTGTTTTATTATTAAAGCTATCAGATCACAGAGATGTGGTATCTAGATTTTCAGTGAACTATATCAGGAGCAAAGAGGACCTGGGAGCCAGGGCTGGTGGTGTACACGAATAATCCTAACACTCTGGGAGGCCGAGGCAGGAAGGTCTCATATTTGAACCCTGCCTGGAGAACTTAGTGCGTCCTTTTCTCAAAATAAAACATTAAAAGAGCTGTGGCTGTAGTCGGTGAGAAGGTCGTGAGTTCAGTCACCAGGAAGGAAAATAAGAAGCTGGACAGGAACGTGGTGGAAGAGAAAGCGGCTACATACCATCCTCTCCAAGAGCTGGAGTCAAAATACTGGGAAATAATACTTTGTGGGAGAAAAGGAGGCAGGTGGGTTCGCAGGACACGGGGAGCATCTGAAGCTACAACGGGCCCCGCAAAGTGAAGAACCAGAAACAACACAGAAAACAAGCAGCAGCAGCCGCAGCCTTCCCTGGTCCCGGCGTGCGGCGTGGGCGAGGAGCACAGAGGCGGAGTGGCACGTGGCGGGTGACCACGGAGGCCTCCGGGAGAGATGCACCGTGGGGTGGGGCGGCGGGCGCTGTGCCCCACTCACAGCAGCTGGCCAGTGAGTCCAGGCCAGGCCACTGCGGTGTGCCCTGGAGACGGCGCCCGGCCGGCTGGGCTGCTTTGGAGGGACCATCTGCACCTGCACCTGCACCTGCACCTGCACCTGCACCTGCACCTGCACCGGGGTCACCTCAGGCTCTCAGGGCGGGAACCCCACAGTGCCTGGATAAGGTAATCACCAGCGAGGTCCAGGGTCCAGAGGCTGCGGCCAGGCTGGCAGGATGCACCCAGGATGCCGCCTGAGTGATTCAGGCCCACCGCACAAGCAGGATGCACCCAGAGATGACTCAGGCCCACCGCACAAGCAGGATGCACACTCGCCATGAACCTCTGGGGGTTTAAGTGGCAGCCTGCACTGCTCCCACTGCAGGCTTTTGGGGATCGCCCACCACACATCTGGGCTCTGCCTCCTCCATGACAGCGGAAATGCGCCCCGAATCGGACGCTGTCACAAACGGGACACCCTGGAAGACAACCACACACTTGAAATCACGGAAGATCTCCTCTTCCTGGGTGCTCCCCTCTTTTTCTTGATTTTTTTTTTTGTTTGGTTTATCATGAGCATTGCTTTTAGTTTTTTGGGTGTTGTTTTGTTGTAGTTTATGTTTTTTTTCTTCTTTTTTCCCTTTCTGTCTGATCTCTCTGTCTCTGTCTCTGTCTTTCTTTCTCTCTCTGTCTCTTTTTCCTCCTAAATATTCCCTCCTGAGGGTAAACTCACTGTTGAGTGGATACTTACTGTATCTAATTTTCAGATTTGTTTTACATTTTGTTATATAACCATAAAATTTTGTACCTCTGGCTAAAAGTGGAAAGTTATCATTGATCACGGTTTGTCATTTTCTAGGCTGTGCTGGATGCTATTTTTATTAGTACTGACTGTGCTACTTAACCAAGCTGACGTAGTTGTGACGGGTGATTCTTGCTTGTACGCCAGTGCCAAGAGATTGTCTGGGGGTCATAAACAGCGCCACTGTCAGGTACTAAAGGACTGGGCTCTGGGCCAGACAGGCAACCTGCATCAGTCCTGCATGGCTGATCAGCTGTGCAGGCCTGATCGTGGGACGCGACGCTCAAAAGCCAAATCCAGCGACACCTAGAGGGCATCTCTAAAAACGCAGTTGTTTCATAAAAGGTCCAGACACTAACAAATCTGCCTACTACAGACAATTTGCAAGCCTCAGTGCGGAAAACAAACAACAACAACAAAACAAAGAAAATGAAAAAACACAGCAGCTGATGCGAACCATAATTCCCAGCTCACTGGAGGCAAATTAAAGAGACGTTGAGGTAAAAGAAAGAAATAAATAGAAAGCGTCCCAGCTGAATGTAACAAAACAGATCGATAAGTCTCTTGACCAAAACAACAGAAAAAAACCAACAAAACCAAACAAAGCAAAAACCAGAGATAATCAAAGAGAGGATGATCGCAAAGAAGGTAATAATTAGTGAGTAGAGATACACATAAAAAATAGAGACCTAGAAACCATAAATGCCCAACATAGAAAAGAAGTGGGCTCCATAAACAGACTCAAATAGAAATCCTGGAGATTAAAAATTCTACTGAAGGTACACTGAGCAGAATCAACCAGTGTTGTGGTTGGTGATCTCCAAATGAAAGACCTCTTTAAAATACCACAGACCACAACAACATAATCTGATATCTGCTAGATACTGGGAAGAAAACTACTATAAGATTAATTAGAATCAGTGAAGAATCACAAGAGACCACAAAAGGCATAAGATGACCTGTTCACAGAAGTAATATCAGGAAACTTCCAAAGGATGAAAAATTTGTCAGTTGAGCATGTTGATACATGTCGGTCATCCCAGCACTTGGGAGGCTGAGGCAGGAGGGTCACTGCAAGTATGGGACCAGCCTGGGCTGCAAAGTGAGCTCAAGGCCAGCCTGAACTGCACAGCAAGACCCTGTCTCAAAAAGATAAAAAACCAAACCAAAACAACAAAATGAGATACAGAGAAAAAAAGGCATATAGAACACCAAATATGCTTTAAAAAACTACACCAAGGCATATAATAATATTTCAGAAATTCAATGCAAAAATAGAATATTAAAAAGCTATTAGAGAAAAGAAAAAAATCATCTACAACGAAAATCATCCACATCAGAGCAGATAAACCCTTAAGTCAAGCAGAGCTTGGCGTGAAGTATTTCAAGCCCTAGAAGAAGACAATTTCCAACCCAGACTTGTGTGCCCTGCAAAAACATCATTCCAAACTGATGGGGAAATAAGATATTTCCATGATAAAGACCACCTGAAGATATTCATGACCACTTGGCCAGCACTCCAAAAAGTTCTGAAGCCTATTTTAGAAAAAGAAAACAAAACAAAAAAAAAAGAAAAGAAAAGAAAAAGAAAACAACCCTAAACATCCCAATACCATGAATCCGCCAGGCAAACCAAGCAATTAAAATGACAGTAAAGAAAGAGAACCAACAGCAGAAAATAGTTTGGCAAAGATAAATCAATATGTATCAGCTATCGTCATCAATACAAATGGCCCCAATTTACCCAACCTTTGAAAAAATGGACTTTGTTGTTTTCTAGAATGTCCTGCCCTACAGCAACAGAGTGCCGATTCTTCTCGGGATCACACGGGAATTCTTCAACACGGATTGCACACCAGATCACAGAACACGCTTCAGTAAATGCAAGGAAGTGACGTTATCCCAGGCATATTGTCAGGGAACAGGGCAGTGAAATGGGAAATAAACGGCCAAAGGAACCACAAAAATTACAGCAACACATCAAAATTAAGTAACACCTTCCAGAATAACCGATGAGTCACAGCTGAGATTCAAGAAGAAATTAGACCATTTCTACAATTAAATGCCAATGCTAACATGACCTAGGAGTGTTGTAACAAAATCATGAGAGACTCAGATCAAGAAACAAGCAAGGCTTGTTGGAAGCCGGCGGAGGACAGACGGCACGGCGCGGAAGCTGGACCCGAGTCTTTGTTCTTCTGGGTTTGTATTCAGTCTTACAGGACCATAAGGTCCTCGGTTGCCATAGCAACCGCATGGCACCGCATCCTTTCCTGGGCATGACACAAGACCCTGACCGAGCCTCTTCCAAACGTCGAGTTTATTTGTCATACAGGATGCAGGCACTGATCACTGCAACCACCGTGTGCTAAAAGTGTTGCTCCTTCTTTGGGGGTCTGATGGTGAGCTAGAAGGGAGGAGGGCTTTGGGAGTGAGGGTTCTCAGCGTTAGCTACAAGCTAACGTGGAGCCGAAAAAAGCAAAATGGAGTCACAACTGCTCGTATCCCGGAGATACGGGGTGCAGTGACAGCGGTCCTGGAGCAGGGACATTTATAGGGTGAAGTCCCGCATCAGAAAAACAGAGCAGGACCTACGAGAGAAACTAATGTTGAATTTCAGCTTTCTGGGTGAAGAAGAGCTAGTTTAACCCAAAGCATGGATGAGGGGGAAAGAAACTATAAAGAACAGAGCAGAAATTAAAGCAATTCAGGCTCAGGAAACGAGTAAGTGCAACAGTTGGTTCTTTCAAAGATTAAATAAGATAGACAGACCCTCAGTCAATCTTATCAACAAAAAAATGAAAGGAAAGAACGAAGAAAAAGCAACAATAAAAAGACTCGAGTCCACGCAAGGACCGAAAAGTGACAGTGAACACTGCAGGAATCCGGATCGTCGGCACCCACCTCGTGCAGCTGATAGAAGCCTCAGAGGTGGCCAGAGTCCCGGATACACATGGGTTACCCCAGCTTAACCAAGGAGGTACACACATCTAAATAATCCAACAGGAGTCAGTGAAATGGAGGAAGTCATTAAAAAATAGCAACACATAGTTGCAAGGCCCTGATGGACTCAGTGACGGATTCTACCAGATCTTTAGAGAAGCTCTAACGTCATTCTGACGTAAGCTCTTTTAATGGATTTGCAAAGGAAGCAAGCACTGCCCTCACAGCAAAACCAGAGAAGGATCCAGCCGAAAAGGAGCGTTCTCCCTAATGAGCACAGATATAGAAAATCCTCAATAACATGGTGGCAAACAGAATGCAACAAATCATCAAGAAGATGGCAGGGTTCATGCCAGGGATGTGGGTTGGTTTGACACACCCAAATCTATAAGTGCAATACACCACATGCACAAAGCCAGTGACAAAACCACACGATCGTCTCAGGAGAGGCACAAAAGGCAGTTGACAAGATCCAACACCATTTATTGTATTAAAAATCCTACAGCAAAATGGGATAGAAAGTCTTTATCTCAATCTGATAAAAAGCTCTGTGTTACCAAAAAAAGACCCAACACTATATAAAATGGTCAAAACCCAAAAGCCTTCACTCTAAAATCATGAGCATGATAAGGATGCCCACTATCACTGCTCCCGATGAATACGGTTCTGGAAACATTAGCCAGAGCAATTGTACCATCAAGGGATCCGTAGATTTAATAACCAAATTCAGTAGTGTGATGTCTACAAAGTCACATTCCAAAATCAGTGGCATTCCTGTGCACAAGCAACAAGGTCATAGAGATAAATTACGGAAACCACATCCCCTACAACAGCAAAAAACTGAAACACTTAGGAATCAGTCTAACAAAAGAAGTTAAAGATCTCCCTCTTAAAAAGGAGATTAAAGAAGAGATTAGAAAGTGGGAAGATATTCCTTGCTCAAGGATGCAAAGAATAAAAAGTAAAAATGGAAATACTTCCAAAGTTCTCACAGAGATTTAATGCAAACCTGATCAAAATACCATTAGTATATCTCACAGAACTAGAGAAACAACCCTAAAATTCATCTGGAACCAGAAGAGACCTAGAAGAGCAAAGAAAATTCTAAGCAACAAAGGCAAGGCAGGAGGCACCACAATCCCTGACTTGAAGTTATACCACAAAGCTACTGTGATACAATCAGCACGGTATTGGCAGAAAAACAGACCTGAGGATCAGAGGACCAGAATGGAAGATGCAGACACCACTCCAAACACACTAAACTACCTTCAACAAATGAGCAAATAGGTGCACTGGAAGAAAGATACTCTATTTAATAAGTAGTGCTGGAAAGATTGGCTTCCCATATCTCGAAGACTAGAACTAGACCTCTGTCCATCACTGTGCACTAAAGTCAAAATGGATCAAAGATCTCAATTTTAAAACAGAAACACTAAGTATACTGGAGAAGATAGACAGGAATCTCGAAGCCACAGGTGTAGGCAGAGAGTTTATGAACAAAACCCAGACCAGATGGGAAATACTACAGAGAATCAACAAAGAGATCTCTAAAATGGATTTGGAAAAAAAGGGATCTCATCTTGTACAAGAAAAGAAATCAACAACAGAGTGGAAAGACAACCCACAGTGTTGGGAAAATTCTAGCCAGTTTTCCCTCGGATACAGAATTTATATCTAGAACATATAAAGAATTGAAATAAATCAGGTCTCCAAAATTCAAAGACCCAATCCAAAAACAGGCATCTGAGATGAATAAACACAAATAAATATATGACAAAATTTTAAACACCACTCAAATTAAAACAACACTGATATTTCATCTCACTGCAGAAAGACTGGTCATCTTCAAAAATCAACCACTTGCAAATGCTGGCGGGCTGCGGGGGAAGGAGCCTTCTCCACTGCTGGTGGGAGCACAGGCTGGTGCAGTCACTGTGGAAATCAGTGTGGAGATGCCTCAGAAAACTCGGATTGGAGTCCCACGCAATCCAGCTACTCCCCTTCTGGGTGTTTTCCCAGAAGAATTGAAAACAGCACAATTTGTAATGACTAAATCTTGGAAACAACTCGAATGCCCATTAATCTCAGAATAGATTTGAACATGGCATTTTATATAATGGAATATTACTCAGCTATAAAAAATAATAAATGAGGCTTTTATAGGTAAATGGGTGCAACTAGGGACCGTACTTGTAAGTAAAATAAATCAGATGAGTACGTGTAAGTATTGTATCATCTTCCTCATGTAAATAAACATAAAAAAGTCAACAAGGTCCAACATGTACAAGAGATATTGTGAAAATGAAAGCCAAAATGCTCAAAGGAAAGAAAATCTCAAACAGGGGTCAGGAGAGAAGGGAAAAGATTATGTATCTATATATGCATGTGTGAGTGTAAATGCAGACACGATGACTACCCTGCCACGCTCTGTTAGTTTATTAAAAACAACAGTACGTGCTTTCGTTGTGTGACCAATCTGATCATTTTTTTCATGCCTAAATCTTGTAATCCAAATAACTGCTTTCAGGATAACTATGAAATATATAAACTACTAGAGTTGATTTCCTGGTTTCTTTTTTTTTTTTTTTTTTGAAATTCTGTCTCATTTTTACCCTTTCTTTGTTTTGTTTTTAAAGCTGAAAAAAAGAATTGACGTATTATGCCACAGCGATAGGCGCCCAGCCGTGTTTACAGTGGCACAGTTTGTGATAATTAAATCCATGCGCCCATCAGCCACGAATAAAGCAGACGTGGCATTTATACGCGGTGGAGTACTACGCTGCCTTGAAGCATAAACCTTGTGTGAGGCGCTGGAAGGGTACATAAGGGCCCGGGGCACAGCTGTTGGGAAGCAGAAAGAACTTGTTCAGGTTAGAAGGGGGACGAGGAAGGGAGGAATAAAGAAAGAGAACAGAGGGGGGAGAAGGACGGCAAAGCCCGTCAGTGGGGGAGGAGGGCTGAGGGACAGGAGGGTGGGCGAGGAGGGACTGGGATTAGCACGTACAGGTACGAGTTCCCTACGATGAATGGGATCCATTTTCAGGTTACACACGTACAAATAAAAACTGAGGTTCAAAAACGTCACGGTCGGGCTTAGTGACTTCACCTGCAACCCCAGCTCTCTGGTGGGTGACCCCAGAAAATCACAAGTGCAAACCCAGCCTGGGGAACTCAGTGAGACCCTGAGTTCATCAAAATTAAATCAGATTGAGCCGTGGTGGCTCAGCCTGTCATCCCAGCACTCGGGAGGCTGAGGCAGGAGGATGGTTGAGAGTTGGAGACCAGCCTGGGCTACAGAGTGAGCTCAAGGCCAGCCTGAGCTGCACAGAGAGACCGTGTCTCAAAAAAAGAAAAATTAAATCAGATTAAAGAGCCTGGAGATACCGGTCGGAGCTGAGGTCGGAGCCAGCTGAGGATGGACGGAAACCTCCACAAACAGTGAGCTGAAGACACCTGTCCTTCCTTCTCGCTGGGCGTCGGGTGTTTTGTGCCAGCCAGAGAAAAGCAACCAAGTCACCCCGTTTAGTAACGCGCCTGGTCTCCCTCCGATGTGGCAGCTAACAGTGCTGAACTCACAGAGGGAGGAAGTGGACGGTGAACACCGCGGGCTGGGACGGTGGCCGGTCAGCCGGGAAGAGGCAGGTGCGCACAGGCGATGCCCACTGAGTGGACGTAAGTGTCCCCCAAAGGCCCACGTGTTAATGGTTTTACCTCTAAATCCGTGATGCCAAATGTACCGCTGATCTTTTAAAAGGACCTGGCTCAGGCATTTTATTAGAATAACGGAATGCCGAACAGCACAGTTGTGTTATTGATTGTTCATTGTTTGTACTGAGGATTTAAAGCACGGGCTTTGCAGCGAGCTACATGTCCAGCTCTTTCCCGTTTCCTTTCTTTTTTCTCTCTCTGTTTTTGAAGGCAGAATCTCACCGCGCAGTAACGGATTATGCAACCCAGGCTGGCGATCCTCCTGCCTCAGCCTCCCAAGAGCTGGGATTGCAGGCGTGTGCCACCACATGCAGGCACTTTTTCACTTTGAGGAAGGGTCTGACACATTGTAAAATTTCACAGGCTGGGCTCAAATGTGCGACTCTGTCGCCTCAGCCTCCTGGATTACTGGCACGGCAAGTTTGTAGCAACTTGCCCAGAACACAGACTGTATGATCAAAAGGTGCCCACAGTGCACAAATGCATAGAGATTGGAAGTGGATGATGACCTGTGGATTGGCAGTGGGTTGGGAAAGCAGGAGAGGACAGGTCAGGGGCTGAGGGAGATGGGGCGACCGCTGATTGTTGTGGAGTTAACTTTTATTTTTTATGGTCACACCCTGATTTTGCATATGGTTTTAATGGTTCAAGTCCATAATCACACTCCGAACTCTAGGATCATACATGTCACATCTGTGGATTGATCAGACGGCCTGCGAATTTTATCTGTTTTCAAAAATATTTCTAAAAATTGGAACCGAGGCACAGGTATGGCTACAGGCCCTGTATTTTTTTTTTTTAATTTATCTACAAAGTGCTGCTGGTCCACAGGTTTAGTTTTAATGAAAGGGCCCTCTTTTTCTTAAAATCACAAGAAATGTGCTTTGTTTATTTGTCTTTTCAAACACAAAGGTCAGCCAGCCGTGGCGGCTCAGCCTGTCATCCCAGCACTCGGGAGGCTGAGGCAGGAGGATCCTTGGGGGTTCAAGACCAGCCAGAGGTACAAAGCGAGCTCACGTGTGGGAGAGAACCCCAGTGACTCCCCTGGAATGCAGACCGCTTGCTGCCACTTGGATTATATGGAGACGGATTTCCTCATGCTGATCCACACCGAGCTGGCTGTGGTACTGGCGTGTAACCTCTAAAGCCATCAGACAGTGTCCTGTCTCCTGGCAAAGTGCTTTCTCCAGAATCTGTAAACACAGGGATGCGGAGCCGGTCAGCTCCAGGAAGGGCATCTGGGTGTGAGCCTCAAGGTAAAGAGGCCACGGCTCTCTCTGTCTCCACTGGTTTTATCATGTTGTATCTTACTGGAGTTTATTATATGCGATAGTATAAACAGAAATTTTTATAGGCAAAGAGATAATATAGAAACCGTTGTTCATTTTCTGATAGCTGGTTCTAAATACCCTGTAATATTTTCATTCTCTTGAATGGTTTCATACTGTCTTGATATGTGTGATGCTATAGTATACGGAGTTATATTCAAATATTTCAAGGAAAGAGACACTGTGCTAACTACTATTAAGTCGGGTTATTTGGTGGTGAAGCACTAGGTTGCTGAAACTGTCATGCTTTGACCTGTATTATTATGTTGTTATGTCCTCTTTTATCTCAATCTCCCCCTTATTCATTAAAAAGTTATTTATTTTTAATTTTTTTAATTAAGGAAAAAGTCAAAGAATTAGCAGGATATATTATAGTAACTTTTTTGATTTCCTGTTAACTTGATTTGAAGTCCTGTATTACTCCCACTATCTTGTTTTGACTGATTAGACTCTGTTCCGTTCTGTATGATAGCATCAAGTCTGAGCTATAGGCAACTACTTTGAAGGCAATAAGATTCACTATGATGCCCATTCTGGTTTGACTATTATCTTCTTTTGAAGTCCTGTAATGTCTCCAATGTTTAGGTTTTATTGGTTTTGTTCTGTACTGTTTTGTTCAATTTTATTATACCTAATGATATAGGCAATTCTTTTTAAGGAAGCAAGAGGCATTACGGTAACATTGTTGATCACCTTGTATTCTGTTTTTACATCATGTGCTATTAGACACATGTTTGTTTTGACTGACTGCTTTGTTTTGTCATATTTGGTTTTATTCTCTTCCAAAAAAAGTAATAAGAACTATGGGAGTAATAAAACCCAAAATGTGTAAATTTTGTTGTAAAAAAGAGAGGGAAAAAAAAGTGCTCTAAAGGATACAACTGCAAGTGTGTTTAGGTGTGTAAGACAGCTGACCATATTACTGACTTTTGTTGGATCACTGAACACAACTGTCTGCAGTCTCACTGTTTGAATGTCCGCTTAGTATGCTTTAATCCTGTAACTTGAACAACTATTTCTAAGATGACAATATGTAATCTATTAACTAGTTATAAGAATCTCTTTTTTTGTAATTCTGTATTACTTGTACCCTTATACTATTTTGTTTTTTTTTTTCTTTTTTCCTTTAAATAAAAATTTTTAAAAAAATTTTTTAAAAAAGAGGCCACGACTCCCCAGGGCACAAAAGTTTGCATATCAGAAAGCAGGCCACAGCCTCCTAAAACAACTCAGTTGCTGCCTTAATTGGATTATGCAGATCGATCCTTGAGCATTTCCTCATCTCTGCATTTTGCAGAGAGGCTTTTCTCCCACTGGCCAGCCAGCTCAGGTTACTCAGGTAATTCCCGCCACCCTGGCTGTCACAGCCCTGAGCCGTCCCCTCTTCACCAGGTAATGAATGCTGGGAGGCCTGGGATCAGGGCCCCTGTCCCACATCCTCACGGGGAACAGGCCGAGGACCCCTCGGCTGCCCTTAGCTTGGAACATGTCTTGGTGTCCTGACTCTGGCCGTGGAGGTGGTAGATTGGAATTAGCTTGCCGGGATTCCAGTATCGTCTCAGTGGGACTGTAAATATAACCTCTTGGGCTGTGAGGGAGACTTAACAGGGGATTACAATACTTGGATGAGTGTACACGAAATTTGGGATCCCAGTACTCAAGCCTGAACCGCATAGGGAGACCCTGTCTCAAAACGGAACAGACAGACACCCCAAATGCCGTGAGGCAGGCCTGGTTGGTTGCACAGCTCTGCAATCTTAGCTCTTGGTGGTTACAGCAGACGTTCCTGGTCCTTGTGGCTGCATATTGATACCTAGCCCCAAAAGAAATAAAGCTTCTTTAACAAAAGAAAGTCTGGGGATAAAGCTCAGCTGTAGAATAATCACCTGCCTTGGGAGGCCTCAGATGCAACCAGGGACAGACAGACAGACGCCAGGAAAGACCAGAGAGCCTGATGCTTTGGTCAGTTGACTCACAGGTTTTGGCTCGGCTCCAGGCCAAGGACTAACTCAAGGCGGCTTTTAATTTGGGAGACAAAGAAAAAGCAGTCGGTGCAAAGGTAGCTCCCCGGCCACAGAGAGGGGTGTCTCGGGGTCTTCCCAGCAGGACGCCCCGCAGAGGGGACAGCCAGACAGAGCGCGAGGGCGGCCTGGCTCCCCCCGCCCGGGACCCCATCTCTCTCCCTGCCGTGTGGACATGAAGCTGGACTTTCACTTTCTGCCCGACCTTCTGCACAGGCTGTGTTCCCTCCGGGCCGAGGAAGTCTGGAAGAAACCACTTCTCTCTAGCAGCGAAGGCTTACTCTGAGCATCGGCTTTGGCTGGCGGTTGCATGACTCAGCTCACGGATTCTGTGGGAGCAGCCGGCCGAAGGGAGCTCGAAGCTCTGGGCTTGCAGCACACTCCGGCAGGGGGTACCCCGCCCCGAAGTACACGGCAGCTTGGGCGCCGGCTACTCACACGGTCCGCTATCTCTGCTGAGCAGGCCTGGGGCAGAGACGAAGGTGCTTGCTAGAAACGGTTGGCAAATTTGTTTCCTTGCAGTTACACAGCCAGCTCTTTCTTTAGGAAATAAAAGCAACGTGCACCACAGGCTTACTCAAGATTAATAGACGGAATAAAGTGCATTTTTTAAAGCGACGTCATTACCCGGTATGCTGGCACGTATCTGCAGTTTCTGCACTCTGGGAGGCTGAGGCAGGAGAGTCACAGCTTCATGCACAGCCTCAGCAACTCTGCAAGACCTAATTTTGAAATGAAAACCCAAATGGCTGGGGAGACATGGCTCAGTGCTGAGGCACCAGATTCCAATTCAAGTTTTAGAGAAATGAAGATGCCATGATGTCTTCGGAATTTGACTTTATATTTACCTTTCCAGTGAATTTATATTTTCAGTTCTTTTCGTGTTTTTCCTGGGACTGGAACGTAACTCCTTATGCTTTTAAGTCTGAAGCTCACCACTGAGCCGCACCTGCAGCCTGAGGTTTGCTTTTTTGTCTTGTGAGACAGTTGTAGCGGGCTCAGGCTGGACTCCACCCCATCATCCTCCTGCCTCAGCCTCCCACAGCACCGCAGTGACGGGCTTGTCCCACCCCAGGTGGCTCACAAGGGTGAAGCTTTTGAGGGATGCAGAGGGGGGTGGAAACAAAGTGAAAATTGAAGAAAAAAAAGCAAAGCAGAACATGCAAAGATTCAAATTGGCAATAGAAAAATAAATGCTTAAGAAAAATCTCAGTCCAAGCGGTGGAAGGTTTGTGCACTCTAAAGTATGGTAAGACAGCACTACAGTAACAGACAATAAAGCAGGGAAATGGAAAGGCGGCCTAGGTGCTGGACTGGAAGAATCAGTACCATGAAAATACCCACGTTTAGCCGGGCGTGGTGGCTCACGCCTGTCATCCCAGCACTCGGGAGGCTGAGGCAGGAGGATCGCTGTGAGTTCGAGACCAGCCTGAGCTACAAAGTGAGCTCAAGGCCAGCCTGAGCTGCACAGCGAGACCCTGTCTCAAGAAGACAAAAACAAAATCTTAAAATACCCACGTTCCTCAGAGTTGTCTATGGAATCGATGTGATCCTCTTCCAAATCTCAGTGACATTATTTATAGAAACGGGGGAGGGGTGACAATAAAAACTGTGACCCCACAAAAGATCCCAAGTCCCCAAGCAATCTTGAGCAGAAGAGGCAGGAATCAACCTTTTGATTTAAAAATATTTTGCAAGTCAAGCCTGGTGACACGGGCTTTCAGCCCCAGCGCTGGGAGAGGACGGCGGCAACTGCAGGCCCAGCAGCACCGCGCAGACACTCAGCAGATCCGTCGCGGTGTTAAACATCAAGGACCGGCCCGAGCTCAGTGCGGAGACCGGGGTTCAGTCCACATCCCGCCAGGAGAAAGCTGGCCGTAATTAAAGCAATGCCAAGTATGAGGGTAGACGAAAACCCAGCGGGACAGGAAGTCAGAGGTAAACACACCCGAGTTTGCCAACTACTTAGCTTTTTTTCTTTCCTGCCACTTACAAAATCTATTTTTACCTAAACCCTGCGTAGGGAACAATTGAAACACTTCCCAAAATCTGTATGTTTTCTTCTCCCTGACGCGCCTCTGCTTTTTAGCTTCGTGTGAAGCTGGCTTACTTCATTTGCTTGGGCCGGGAGTTACAGGGCGGTGCGTTGACCGATGAGGCCGTCTCCAGCTCGCCTGCAGCAGCGGGGAATGTTCTAGAGCACGGTGAAGCCGGTGTGTGTCTGTCTTTTGAGCCGTTGCCTGCTTTTGCTCTGGGACCAGGTTTAATGCTGTTCCGCACACGCTTCCATCTTCGTAGTTTATATCTGTGACGTCACTTTGCAAACACCCTAGAGGTTTCCTGGAAAGTTCTGTTTCACAAGCCTGCTGCTGGGACATCTGGCACCCGGAAACCCCTTTTCTGCCGCGGCATCCTTCCCCATTTTTATTTCACTCATTTGAAAAACAAACGCACCTTATATCCTTTGGAACAGTTTTAGATGTCTAAGCAAACTGAGCCGAGAGTGTGGAGAGCTCCTATAAACCCACAGGAACCCGTCCCTGTTCGCCACATCTGCTGTGACTGAGATGATACTGTGCCCCAGAATTCACGTTTGGGACCCCGATACCTTTAGAGCCTTTGGGGGAGTGATCAAATCAAGAGGGCTGCACCCTGATGCACGAGGTGAGAATCCCCGTAAAACACGCTGGGGCCCTGCATCATGCTCCCTGGGAACTGAACGCCAGGTGACAATATTTAAAGTCTTTGAAATGGGACCAGCGGAGTGGACTCCACCGGACACTGCATCTGCCAGCCCACTGATCTTGCACTAGTCTGATGTGTTAGTTGTAACTAAGAAAGCAAAATAAATTCGTTATTAATTCTCTCTCTCTCTCTCTCTCTCTCTCTCTCTCTCTCTGTTTTCTGTTTTTGTTTTCTTTCTTGGGGGGTATCAGGGATTGGACCCACAGCCGCCACACAGAGCTACATCCCCAGCTCTTTTTATCTTGTATTTTGAGGCCGGGCTCACTAGCTAGCACCATCCCCAGGCAGGCGACGGAACAGGCTCCTCCTGCCTCGGGCTCCCGGAGTGCGGGGCTGAGAGGACTTCGTCACGATTTCTAAGTATTTCTACTTTGGTACTTGTTATCCAACGCTGTCCCTTTCCCTTTCCATGACTCTACTTATCGCTTCCCTGAGGTCCTTCCGTAAAACCTGGATTTTAATTTGGTTGGTGCACGGTATCACTGACCTCTCCTCTGGCCCTTTTGTTTTGGACGCAGGGTTTCTCCAGTCCACGAAGCTGCCCAGGCTGATCTGGAATGTGTCACCCCCTCCTTTGAGGGTGGGCTTTCCTCACTCATCAAACACGCATACCGAGGAGAAATTGCAAAATACATTTTTATTTTTTTGCCACTGGGATAGAAATCGTGACCTCACACATGCCCGGGCAGGTGCTTATGCTGCTGAGCTAAATCCTCAGCCCCCAAACACATTTATTTACAGAAAACAGAAACAGCCCAAGCAAGCAGGCGCTGGTCAGGAGCGGACCCACTGGATGCCGAAGAAGGTCTGGTCGGCGTTTGGGGAGGGCAGCAGCGGCAGGGTGAGGTTGGTGCACAGGACGTCCCCGCGGGCCAGCGGCGTCAGGCGCTGGGAGGCCACCGTGCAGCCCCGGCCGAAGCCCAGGCGCAGCAGGCTGATGCTGCGGGTGGCCGAGCAGATGCCCACCGCCAGGGTGGCGTTGTGGTGCCTGACGTCCCTCGCGGAGGAGCACCTGGCCAGGGTCACCTGGATGTGCAGCTGGTAGATGCCGTCGCGGTGGACACGCAGCTGCCCGTCGTCCAGCGCCGGTCCGTGCAGGAAAGAGCGGCCCAAGGATGGGTCCCCCTGCCAGCGCAGCCTGGGGTCCTGCCTGGGACCTGGGGCGGAGGGGCAGAGGATGGGGGGCAGGTCAGGACGCTGGGTGTTCCTGGAGGTGGCCTGACAGGGACAGGGAGGGAGAGGGGCGGGGAGGGATCTAAAGGGAGAGGAACCCTAGCAGCCCTGGGCCAGGCTTGGGATCCCAGGTGCTGGAAGCTGAGGCAGGAGGGTCACACGCTAGAAACCAGCCCAAGCAATTTAGGGACTTGGTAAAGTCTGTCTCCAAATAAGGAGGGCCGGAGAGGTAGCCGAGGGTGCAGGAGACCCGGGGTTCAGTCACTCGGCCAGTAGCAAGGTGGGGCAGGGGACAGGGACACCTGGCCAGAGAAGCACGTGGTGTCCCGGGCGGGCCGTGGAGCTCACTCTGAATGCCCCGTGGACTTTCTGGGTCCCTCTCCCCGTCCGTCCAGGCCCTGGAGGGGAGTCCCTCCAATCCGTGGGTGGAGGCTGCAAGTTGGAGGCCTGGGGGTGCACAGCGCTACCCTACATCTCAAGGACGGTCTCATTTCTCATCAGGAACGGACTAGCGAAAAGAAATAGACCACGTGGCGGGAAGGAAGGAAGCCACCCTCGGGCTACAGTCCTGGATATTTACGTTGCTCTTTCTAAAAAAAAGAATTCAGGTTGCACCCTGCTAATTTGCCTGAGCTGTGCTTGAATTTCAGGTTCTCCCTCTGCAGCCTCTCTGGGCGCTGGGCTTGCACACCCGAGCCACTCTGCCCAGCTCAAGGCCCCGCGCACACACCAGACCCTAACGCTCCCGCACGGTCGCCATCCGGTATCAAAAAAGTAGACGGAGCTCAGCTGAGGGCCGTCTGTCCCCGTGGACCCATTTCCCGGGAGGGGCCGGGCCCAGCTGAGGATGGAGCCCGGCAGACACCGAGCGAGCTGTGGGCCCAGATGTGCTAGCTTCTGCAGACCTTTTGCAGACGGAAAGGGAGAGCGACAGCGACAGGGAGGAAAGAAGCCTCCCTCAGGTGCTGGGACGGGAAGACGGGGGAGCGGAGGAGGGAGCAGGGTCCCCCCAGCGCAGGAGCTGCGGGGCTGAGGCCTTTCTGGAGAGGACGCTGCGAGGGCTGGCCAGCAGGAGGCCCCACCTGGGCTCCTCCACCTGGTGCCGCTCTGGCCAGAGCCCCCCAGTGTTAAGCAGCAGCCCCTCCCTGGTGCCCCGCCTGCCCCAGGCTTAACCTCCTCCCCAGGCTCCCCCTCCGCCTCTTGGGCTTCCTCTGTGAGCAGAGCTGGGGATGGAGCAGAGGCCTGGGGAGCCCCAGCCAAGGCCCGACACCCAGCTCACGCCTCACCCCGGCCGCCTCGGATTAGCTGATCGTCTCCTGGGGGGTTGGGGGTGCAAAGGCCCAGAGGCCTGCTGCTGTACCCATGATGCCTCAGGGCTGACTTGGTGGGTTTTGGTTTTTTGGTTTTTCCAAGGGGGCGAGAAAGTGCAGAAGTGAGAGGGTGGAGGGAGGAGTCCTAGAACAATGGGAAACACACGCAACTGTCCCCGCCAGGCCGTCTTCTGCCCGGACTTTCACCTGAGCTCCCCAGCTCGGGACTGCAGGAGGCTCACACAGAGACCAAAAGCTAAGAGGTTTTTTTTTCTTTTTAAGCAGCTGGGATTGAACCTGGGACCTTTGCACCAAACTTGATCCACGCACGGCCCTTTCTGAGTCCAGGCCTTTCCAGGTTGCCCTGGCTGGGCTGCAAGAGTTGGTGGTTTTGATTCAGCTTCCGGCGGTGCTAGAAATACAGGCTTCTCTCTCTGTCTCTGTCTGTCTGTCTGTCTGTCTCTCTCTCTCACACACACACACATACACACAGGGCACCGCGGAGCCCCTCACCTGTGAGATTCACCTGCAGCTCGGCCACATCTCTCTGCAACAAAACAAAACCAGAACAGGAGAAGGACGTGAGCGGGGTGTGTGCGGGCAGTGTCCCGTAAGCTCCTCTGTCCACCTCTCACCCCGCTGGGGGGAGAACAGAGACCATTTCTGCTCTTTTTCTCCCCCTTGGAGTCCGTGTTGAGGCCCCTAACGAATGCACCCCCCCGGGGTGGGCACCTGCGCACCCCGCGTCTTAACCCGTTTGGTTTTCGCCCTGTGCTCCCCCCTCCTCCCTGCGCTCCCCCCTCCTCCCTGCAGCTCCCCCCTCCTCCCTGTGCTCCCCCCTCCTCCCTGCGCTCCCCCCTCCTCCCTGCAGCTCCCCCCTCCTCCCTGCGCTCCCCCCTCCTCCCTGCAGCTCCCCCCTCCTCCCTGCAGCTCCCCCCTCCTCCCTGCAGCTCCCCCCTCCTCCCTGCGCTCCCCCCTCCTCCCTGCAGCTCCCCCCTCCTCCCTGCAGCTCCCCCCTCCTCCCTGTGCTCCCCCCTCCTCCCTGTGCTCCCCCCTCCTCCCTGCGCTCCCCCCTCCTCCCTGCAGCTCCCCCCTCCTCCCTGCAGCTCCCCCCTCCTCCCTGCAGCTCCCCCCTCCTCCCTGCGCTCCCCCCTCCTCCCTGCAGCTCCCCCCTCCTCCCTGTGCTCCCCCCTCCTCCCTGCAGCTCCCCCCTCCTCCCTGCGCTCCCCCCTCCTCCCTGCAGCTCCCCCCTCCTCCCTGCGCTCCCCCCTCCTCCCTGCAGCTCCCCCCTCCTCCCTGTGCTCCCCCCTCCTCCCTGCAGCTCCCCCCTCCTCCCTGCGCTCCCCCCTCCTCCCTGCAGCTCCCCCCTCCTCCCTGCGCTCCCCCCTCCTCCCTGCAGCTCCCCCCTCCTCCCTGCAGCTCCCCCCTCCTCCCTGTGCTCCCCCCTCCTCCCTGTGCTCCCCCCTCCTCCCTGCGCTCCCCCCTCCTCCCTGCAGCTCCCCCCTCCTCCCTGCAGCTCCCCCCTCCTCCCTGCAGCTCCCCCCTCCTCCCTGCGCTCCCCCCTCCTCCCTGCAGCTCCCCCCTCCTCCCTGTGCTCCCCCCTCCTCCCTGCGCTCCCCCCTCCTCCCTGCGCTCCCCCCTCCTCCCTGCAGCTCCCCCCTCCTCCCGGCCGTCTGTCCTTTTCCGTTTTGTCCCAGATGACTTGTAGTTTGTGTTCCTCGCGCAAGACAAACCCTGTTGGAGTCATGTTCCTAGCTTTCCGGGCTCCGCGTGCGTTTTGTTTTATTATTTACTATGTACTTATGTACTTATTTCTTTATGTGTGAGACCGGGTCTGGCGATGTGCAGCCCAGGCTGGCCTGGAATCCGCGATCTGCCTGCCTCAGCCTCCCGAGTGCCGGGATAACAGGCCTGTGCCACCATATATATATATTTTAAAGAAGTTGCAAACAGAAAGTGGCTCTGACCTGCAGGAGCACCCAGAGGAGACCCCCCACCCCGTCCTGCGACCCGGAGCCCCAGCATCGGGACGGGGCGCCCGCCCGCCCGGACCTTTCCTCCCTGCACCCTGTCGCCCCATCTCCTCCCATCCCTTGGCTCCAGCTGCACCCGCCCGCCCGGTGCGCCCCGTCCGCCCAGGTCCCGGCCCCCCACTCACCCCGGGGTCCAGCGGGCCCGGCTGGCCCGCGCAGCGACGGTCGCAGTGGAAGTAGGAGACCAAGCAGGACACGGAGGTGGCCAGGCAGAGCGCGAGCAGCACCCAGAGCCCGCGCCTGGGCACGGCCCGGGCCAGGCTGGGCACCGCGCAGCGCGAGCCCTCCTCCTCCATGGCCGCGCCGGAGCTGCTGGAGGCTCGCAGAGGCCGGCCGGCCGGGTGGAGCGGGCGGGAGCGGGCAACGCCCCCCGCTCTGCAGCCTGGTGACCGGGGACCTCGCTGGGGATATCCGACCTCTGTCCTCAGAGACCAGCGGGGAAGTCCCCTGCTGGGTTCTCTCATCCACCCTGGCCCAGCAGGCTGGGTGGCTGGGTGGGGTGGACGGGGATTACCTGCCCTGCCCCGTGCCCTCTCCCCCTGCGCAGGGCATTCCCGTCTCCCGTGGCCTCTTGGCGCACGTTCATTCATTCATTCATCAAACCTTGGCTGGGTGTCTACCAGAGACCGGGCACCGCGCTGGGCACCCGGGTGCTGCAAGGGCGTATGCTCGGTCCATCTGCCCGGCCTGGGTCAGGTGGGGCGAGCTGAGCTGGCTGCCAGGCCCGGGGCGCTGGAGGTGGAAGCGTCCCTCCCTGCACGGTGGCTCTCAAGGCGAACAGGACACCACCGTGTGCGGGCTGGAACCTCACGCTGCAGACGCTATTCTGTTAGGATGGATAAAGCTGGACCCTGCGACCAGTGACTGGTGTCCTTCTAAGAGCAGAGAAGCCAGCTGCGGTGGCACAGGCCCGGCCTCCCAGCACTCTGGAGGCTGAGGCAGGGAGATTGCAAGTTCCAGCCTGGCTGGGGAAAGTTAGCAACTTAAAAATCGTGTCAAATAGCCAAGCAGAAGAGCTGGGGATGGAGCTCAGAGCAGAGGCCCTGGATTCGGTTCCAGAGCCACAGAAGGGGGGGGGATTTAATAGGCCCCCAAACGACTCACCCTGACTCTGAAATCCCTCCGTAGACTCCACCGAGGCATCTGACTCTAACGTGAAGGACACTGAAACGGAAAAATGTCCTTTGAAAGTGAAAGAGGCTGATTAGGGAACCAGGAGGGAGGAGAGAGGATGCAAATGGCAAAGTTGGAGCCCACAGGATTGGGCGTGAAAGAAAAAGGGAAATCAACCAGAAGGCCTGGAGTGCAGCCCTATATAATGTTAGTGCTCCTGGAGGCTGAGGCAGGAGGGTCAGCAGCACAAGCCCAGCGTGCATCATTTACCAGCTTAGTGAAAACTCGTCTCAAAATTGAAAACCAAGAAAATGAGCTGGAGATGGAACTCAGTGCAAAGATCCTGGGGTCCGTGCCCAGTACTCCCATCCCCCCTCACAAAAAGAAAAGAAAGTAAATGAAATTCTGCGGACCCAGGTCATCACCATATGGTCCTTGTGACCCTTAGAAGGTACTGGCTTCACCAGAGTCGTAGGATTCCCGCTCTGGGTGTGCAGCTGGCAGCATCCTCCAGAATGACCCTTCGCCCCGAGATATCCCAAGCCTGGAGGGGCGACCTCAGGAACTCTTCCCAGCCTTGTTGATTACTGATGTCCCCGCCACGTCCTGAGGTCTGGCTCCGTCGCTAACCCAAATGTAAAACCTCCCCCCTGTCACTTCCCAAGTCTCTGCAGCCTTCCTGGGATTCGTGCCATCCCTGCCTCCTGGGGAAAATAATTCTGGGACAGTGTTGGCTCTGCAGGACCCACGTGGAGGCCATCTGCAGAGCACCAGGACCTCCTCTCCAGGTTGCCTGGTGACTCGAGCTGGCTGTAAACAGTCAACTTCAGTGTGGTCTGCCCGAGGCTGTGCGGGGTTTTCGTCTGAATGTCAGATGCCCTCAGAAGCCCACTGGTGACCGGGAATGAGGCCAGGCAGAGGGAGACCCCTGGGCACGAGCTCCAAAGGTCCTGGGCTGCCCGGTCTCCCTGCTTCCGGCAATGAAGGAATTCTTTGCATCACCAAAACCGCCACCCTTGATATCTGGCCTGCACCCCAGGCTCGAGGGGATGGATGTGTCCCCGCCTAAAACTATGAGTCTAAACAAAACTATCTCAGGTTTGTGCTACAGCACACACGCATCTGCTGCTGCGGTGGAGGGGAGGGCAGCACCGCAGAGCACTATGCACCCACCGACCAGAGCACGCTCTGTGTGCTGCCTGCCTTCAGGGGGTGCAGAGAAGGGGCCCCTTCTGGTGCGAGGAATGCAGCTAAAATATTAGCTAGAGAACACTCATCAGCATCCATCTCGTCACCCAGGACGGTATCCTCCGTGGTTTCCCAGGGTGAGACCATTCCGGAAGGCTGCCGGATCACTTGGACCTCTGAATCACCTTCAGATTCATCTCGTGACTTTTAGGCACTAGCTAGCTTTCTGTGCAAATTAGTTGATGTCTGGCTCCCTGATTCAGATATATGGAAAGATTTAATAAATGATAACAGCAAGACGTAGGTTTAAGGAAGATAAGCACCTTCTTACCCATCAATAGCAAAGACACTGAAAATCAAAAGTCTCCTTTGATGTCAAAGGTCTTTTTTTTTGGCATACTACGGGTTGGACCGAGGGCTATGGAAGGGCCTTTCTATAAGAAGTGTGTGTAACTCCCCCCAGCAATTCCATAGAAGAAAAGAGTCGTAGAGCTGTCTCTTTCCCTCCCCAACATCTGTTGATGATCCAGGGACTCACACACCGAATCCCCTTTGGACGGGAGCAGATCAGGCAAAGAGCAGAAAATCCATTCTCGTGCAGTTCTGAAATTCCGCTCCACAGATCTTCTAAACACCCCTAAGCACCTCTCCTGGTCCTCGCTTCATTACTGTGTGTGACCATTAGTATTATCACGTGCCAATGATTTTAAATATTTTTTAAAATGTTTTTGATCCCCTTGTGTCTGTCCTGTTCAGACTGACCACAACTCTCTGGTTGCAACTAGGTTCACGACCAGAGAAAGGACTACATTTCCCAGGTTCCCATGCGCGGGTCATGTGACCAAACACGGTCACGTGACTAAGTGCTGGCCAATGGGTTGTGAGTGTGATTGGTTGTGTAACTACTTTCCTCCAAGGGAAGGCAGGTACCTTCCCTTCCCTTTTGACTCTTCTTGGTTCCTGGTGGCACCGTGGTGGACTTTGCACAGAGAAACTCCACACTGGCATATGACAACTTGGAAAAAATTTGGACTCTTGGAGACTTTAAAGGCTAGAAATGATGTGGCAGCCCAGATAGTGTTGTGTCCTGCTTTGATTAACCTTTTGTGAGGGACAGTCCTGGGGACTGAACCCAGGGATTCTGCACTGAGCTGCATTCTCAGCCCTCCTGCCCTGTCATCATTTTGAGGCAGGATCTCTCGGAAGCCTGTTTCCCAGCCCGGCTCACTGCTTCAGCACAGAGGAATTCCCAAGATGGACACGGTAACGTTTTAAAACATGGTGAATGCTTACGTTAAAACCATGACAATAAGTAACATTTAAGGCCTCTCAAAGTGCTCAGACTTGGAGAGAAGGCCAGAATTCCCACGGAGCCCGAGGCGTGGAGTGAGGACACCCAGTCACCACACTGCTGTCCCCGGTCACAGCTCACGGAGGGACACCCAGAGCCTCCTCAGAAGCAGCCAGAAGGGAGCGGTCAGTGTGGTCAGTCTAAACAAGGGCGAGAGTCCCCGAGGAGTCACGCCAACGTGTCATCTACTGTAACACGTTTTTAAAATTTAAACCTTCAGCCAGGAGCGGTGTCATCACCCGCCTGTCCTCCCAGCGCTCGGGAGGCTGAGGCAGGAGGATCGCCATGAATTCCAGAGCAGCCCGGGCTACAAAAGTGAGGGCCGCATAGTCAAACCCTGTCTCAAAAAGACAAATAAGTAACTAAATAAAACAACGTGAACCTTCGCTGAATGTTTCTGTCCCACTTCTCATCCGTGTGTGTCGTGTGAGGAAGCTGAGGTGTTCTGCGGTCGGCAGGCCCCTGTCCCCAAGCCTTCTCGGAATGGCTGCCCTGGGAGCTTCGCGTTAGGCGGAAGGGAAAGCTTTCGGGAGCAAACGCCTACATGGGTCCACACACACGCACACACACTTCGTTAATGCTCTGTCCTGCGTCTTCTAGAGGACCTACTGGGGGATAGAAGACAGCTTACTGTAGCCATTCCACAGAAAAGTATAATCTGCTCGTGGTTTTTATTTATTGTTTTATTTTATCTTATATTTGTTAGGGATTTAATCAGGGCATTTGCACGACCGGCTCGTTTTCTTTTTCTGTTGAAACATGAGCCCTCCCACTCGCCCGGGCTGTGCTCAGACTTGCAATCCTCTTGCCTCAGGCTTCGAGAATGCTAGGACTGTGAGTCTGTGTCACCGCGCCCAGTTCCCGGGGCCGTGTTTTTCTTTGGTAATAGCCGTCCAGCCAGCTTTGAGGTGCTAACGCATGGTGGTTTTGATTTTCATTTCCCTAAAAGCTAATAATTTCACACATTTTTATGTAAACCATCTGCATGTCTGCTTTTGAAAAAGGTCTGCTAAGATCATTTGCCCATTTTGTTTTTAAGTTGGATCCTTTCTTTCGATATTGGCTAATGTGAATTCCGTACATAGTTTGGCTATGAATCCCATATGGATGTGGATTTCTTTCTCCTGTCTCATAGGATGCCGATTTGTCTCTCTGCCAAACAGAAGTTTTTAGTTTATTACAACCCCACTTGATAGCTTTGTTTCTGTTGTCTATGCTTTTGTTGTTAAATCCAAAAAAACAGAGACAAGTGTCAAGGTTTCCCCTGTCTTTTATCCTATGAGTGTTGCTGACTTTGAGTTTGCTTTGTTTTGTCTGGTTTTAGACAGTCTCCCTGTGTGGCCCAGCCCAGCTTGAATCCCTCCTGCCTTCTCCAGCCGTGGTCTCTCCCAGAGCAGGGAACACAGGCGTCCGTCACCGCGCCTGATTGAGTTTATTCTTGTATACAGTCTGAGATGCGGATTCGTCAGGACTGTGAGTTTTCTCAGCACCTTTTAACGAAGACAGCTTCCTTTCTCCAGTGTATGTTCGGACTGCCTTTGTCAAAAATCAGATGACCAAAAATACGTGGATTTCTTTGTGGGTTCCGTCTTCTGTCCCATTGATTCACATGTCTGTTTTTATGCAGGTAGCACAGTGTTTTGATTATAGTAGCTCTGTAATATGTTTTGAAACAGGAATGTGGTGCCTTCTGCTTTGTGGTAGTTGCTCAGGGTCTTTGTGATTCCCCATGAATCTTAGGATTGTTTTTTCTGTTTCTGAAAATGCCCCTGGAATTTTCGCAGGGGAGAGTTGAGCCTACAGATTGAATTTGTGGGCTGAATCTGTAGATTACTCTGTGTGCAATTAGCATTCTGATAACATTCATTCCTCCATGATGTAACCAAGGAAAGGCCTGTACAATGAAAATGACAGTGCTCAAAAAGAGCACCAGAAAATGAAACGGTGTCCCTCGTACCTGGATCGGCAGGTATGACATATTCAAAATGACATACTTCCAAAACCGAGACACAGATTTAATGGAATCCCAATCCAAATATCAAGAGCATTCCACACAAACTAGAAAAAAAATCAATTCTAAGATTCATGTAAAATAGAGGAGACTCAGAATAACAAAAGCAATCTGAGTAACCAAAACAAAGCAGGACACATCACAGTCTCAGGTTTCAAGTTATATTACAAAGCTTCTGTGATACAAACTGCATGGCACCAGCAGAAAAAAATTGCCAGTGATTCCTTAGGGAGGATAATACCTAGAATATACGAGGAACCCCAAAATATTAGACCCTCCACCAAATAAGATCCAAAACGGGCAAGTGAAATGAAGGCCTCACCGAAGAAGTACAAACCGTTAGGGAAATGCACATTAAAACAGCTCTAATTTCCATCTTACTCCATACGAAATTAACTACCATCGAGGGGTCAGTTAACAAACGCCGGGGAGGCGTCTGAGTAAAAAGAACCCTCTACATTACGGTGAGGGCATAAGCTAGGCGACAGCTATGTGAACCAGTGTGGAGAGTCCTCAAAACCCCGAAAAACCAGAGCTAGAAAACTCTGTTAACCCAGCTCTTTCCCGTCCAGGTGCCTTTCTGGAAGACTCGCTGTCATCCTGTCCTGAGGACGTGCACGTGTCTGTGTTGGGAGCAACGCGGATCCTAGTAGTTAAATCGTGGCCGAGACCTCTACATCCATCAGCAGAAGAATGAATTTAACCTGAGGCTTTTACACGTTATGTATCTAGATTTTATTCCCTGCTTAAATGCCAGAATAAAGCCTAGATAGCAACAGGCTGGGCGACAGATGTTTCTCATACGTTTGTTTTTAGTTTTTTTGAGACGGGGTCTCTCTCTGCAGTCCGGGCTGGCCTTGAGCTCACTTTGTAGCCCTGGCTGGTCTCGAACTCACGACGATCCTCCTGCCTCAGCCTCCCGAGGGCTGGGATGACAGGCGTGCACCACCAGGCCCGGCAGTGGCGGTGATATTACAGTGCATACATGTATAAATCCTCACACCGACACCTAAAACATGTACAATTTCTGAGATATTTCCTCTTTTCTCGGTCTCTATTTGTGACACACTGTGCACTGGCCTTGGGGAATCGCTACACACACATTTCTCATCTTTCTTATTTTTCCTCTGCCAGCTTCTCACATCTCAGCACCCCTAGCATCCCTTTCCACCTCCACAAAGTTCACCTTACCCTTTCCCGTTATTAGCAATTTTGCTTTTTTGGTTATTTATATGTTGGGTTTCTCAAACAAGAAAAACCTTGTGATATTTAAGCTGTGTGTCTGATTCATTGCATTTAACATTATGGCCTCTAATAAAAACTTTTTTAAAATTAGGGCCTCAAGTGCACCCACGTCACTGCAAATAGCTCAGGTGTATCCTTCTTCGTGGGTGAGTAGTACTCCACTGTGTGGATACACCACATCGATGGGCACGTGGGCCACTTCCCAAAGTTTACCCTTATGAGTTGTGGTGCTCTAAACACGGCAATGAATAGGGCATCATAACACGACATCTGTAACTCTTTCGAGAAGATCCCCAGAAGATGGAGAGCTGGGTCAAAATGCAACTTCTATTTTTAGTGTTTTAAGAATCTGAGCCAGGCGTGGTGGCTCACGTCTGTCATCCCAGCACTCGGGAGGCTAAGGCAGGAGGATCATTGCGAGTTCGAGACCAGCCTGGGCTACAGAGTGAGCTCAAGGCCAGCCTGAACTGCACAGTGAGACCCTGACTCAAAAAGACAAAAAAAAAAATCTGCACAAGGTGTGCATAATTTCCGTGAGCCAGCTGTAGCTTTATAAAACTTGGAAGGGGGAGACTTGACACTAATAATGCGGCAGGTGGAATAAGATGAACTGAACCCTCAGTTCAGGTTTTGAAGGGAATAAAATAGCTCGTATTTTAGGAAGCCCTCCCTCACTGAGTCAGTGGGACACAGACTGTACCCCGAGGCCTCTCAGCGGGAGGTCTGTGTGCGTCCCCCCGAGACACGCAGGCGTGCATTGTGCTCACGGTGCTGGTGAACACTTTGAGGCGCACCCAGCCACACATAAAGAGGGGACGTGCCTCCTTCATGATGGAACTGGCTTATTCTAGAACAGAAAAGCTGGCTTAGCCTTTTTTAAAAAATCAATTAATAGCAAGGGGCAGAGGCCACATGCGCACCGCAGCGGTGTGCAGAGCCGTGAGGCGTCCAGCGTGGCAGGAGGCTGCACCCTCGCCGGGCTGGCTGCAGGCCGCCAAGGCTCACATTCAGATGCAGTGTGCAGAACGAAATAATCAGGGGTGCTGGGCTCACAGCAGAATTTCCCCAGCAGGAAAGGGGGGCGATGGCGTCGGGGGGGCGGAAGGTGGGGCTGCTGGGGCTGCGTGTGGCTGGCGGGGAAGAGGGCTGACCTTCCTTCCCTCTCCTCTCCTCTGCCTCTCCCTCTGCCTGTCCCTGTGGCTCCTTCTCTTCCCCTTTCCGTTCCCAGCTCTGCGGGAAGCACCAACAGGCCCCCGGAGCCTCTCACGGTGGCTGTGGTCTGGGGAACGGCCGGCAGGGGGCGACAGTGCATGGGTGCAAACCGGGCAGGAGCTCCGGGAAGCCAAAGCCAGGGAAGGCCGAGGCTGAGGCAGGAGAGTTTCCAGGAGGTCGAGGGAGAGAGAGAGACCGCGTCCCCAAAACAAAAACAAACAGAAAAACTAGAGCACAGTTAGGCCTTGACAGGTGACACATGTAGGTTGGAATTTCTACAGGAATTTCTAAAAGCCTAGGAACAGAAAGGGCACCGTCTAAGTAGAAAAAAATGGGTGGAATGTGGAAAAAATATGAAACCAGACTAAGGAAAGAAAAGAAGGCCAGATCAGCAATGACGGGTCCAGGGTTATCAGGGCGGGCACCGCGGAGCCAGGTAACAGGTGCCAACCTGGGCCCGCCGTGGGTCGGGCGGCCTGGCGGTAGCCTCTGAGTTTGTGTGTGGTGCTGCAGGGAAGCTCAGCACCGAAGCTGCTTCCCTGTTTCTGGGCCGACTCTGGGCTCTCGCAGGCTGTGACGAGCGCCCTGCCACTGAGCTGCGTCCCTGCCATGCACGACGTCGTTTCTATTTTGCAACAAGTCCTTGCTAAGTCACTGGATTGCCCAGCCTGAATCGAAGATCTTGAATGTAAAATATCATCTTAATAGCTTTATACTGATTACATTTGAAATGTTCATTTGTTTTTGTCTTTCTGAGGCAGGGTCTCGCTATGCAGTTCAGCCCGGCCTTGAGCTCACTGTGTAGCCCAGGCTGGTCTCGAACTCGCAGCGATCCTCCTGCCTCAGCCTCCCGAGTGCTGGGACTACAGGCATGAGCCACCACGCCCGGCTGAAATGTTCATATTTTCAATATGTCCTGTGGTTTGTTAAATAAGACGTATTTTTAAAATTCATTTCAGCATTTCAAAGACATTCGAAATTGTAGCTGCTGGAAAAATTTAAATGATTCACATTTTCTTTCTGCTGAAATTGCTGGCCTACGTCTTCCAGTACCAAAGTAGCTATTGTCAGAAAAACAAGATAAACTAAAATCCAGCAATATATCGCTGACATTCAAGCACCAAAAATGTAACAAGTAGCAGAAAGAAACAGAAAGGATGCTGTTTTTTTAAAGAAAAATAAAATAGGAGAGAAAAGCTTTTAACCGTGTTCCGAAGGCCAGATGTGGTAGCACACAGCTGTGGCCCGGCACTGGGAGGCTGAGGCAGGACGATCCCGGTGAGTCCCGGCCAGCCCGGCTGCAAAGACTTCAAGCCCGGTATGAACAGCATAGTGAGACCCGGTCTCAAGAAACCAAATATGTTACAAGGAGACATGGAGGTTAGCATAAAAAGCGTACCTAGAGTTGCCTAAGTCTGTGCCATGAGTGTGGAGCGACTCTAACTGTGCCTTTGTTCCCAGAGTCCGACCCCTTAGAGGGAGGTCCGGAGGGTTACAAACCCAGGCCAGCCTCAGCTGCAGCGAGGCCCTACTCAGTGTGAAGCATGCGGTATGGGACACAGTAACAGGGCTACTCACCCCATGTGGGTGGTCTGCGCCTAAATGTGCTGTCAGAGCCGGGCACGCTGGGGCTTGCCTATAACCCTGGCATTCTGGGAGGCTGAGGAGGAGCATCGTGGTTCAAACCCACCCTGGGCTACTTCATGATTTAGCGAGGTCCTGTCTCGAAATAATGGGGCTGTAGTGCAGGGTGAACGCCCTGGGTTCTGTCCTCAGTCACACACACACGTGCACACACACGGTGCCTTTAGCATACCATGCTCTGAGGAATTCACAGTATCTTACGACCAAGCCACCACCGTGGGAGGTTTCCAACTCCTCTGAGCGGTCGATAGCTCAGGGAGACCAACAGTGATAGAGTCCATGAACAAGCCTGACCTTGTGGTCATACGGGTAGACTGTGCGTTGGACCCCCACAAAGACAGGTTTTAAAAGGCCCGGGAAGCTGGCAGAGGTGTGACACTGCAGGGTGTGTCCTCGGTGAGGTAGGATTACCATCTGACCAGAGGTTCTAGGTTTATCTACCCCGAGGAGGAGAGCAGGCATTTGTATACACACAGGCATAGCTCTGCCTATTAGTCCATCAACAAATAAGCAAGAGCTGCCATATATACACCATGGAATATTACTCAGCCTTCAAAAATGAGGGCCATTCTAGGTGGGCCCTGGTGGCACACACCTGTGGTCCCAGCTACTTAGGAGGATGAGGCAGGAGGATCACAAATGTAAACACGGTCTGGACAACTTAGTAGCACTTGTCTCAAAAAAGAAGGAGGAAGAGGACGAAGGGGAGGAGAAGAGAGAGATCTGGGGAGGTGGCTGATTGCAAAGACCCCGGGCTCCATCCCCAGGCCCCCGCTGTGAAAACGTTACACTGAATAAATCTAAAAATAGAAAAAGGAAAGTTCCGATACTCATCATCAGCTTCAGTGGTTTTCACCTGGGGTGATTTTGTTCCCCCAGGAGACGCAGGACTGCTTAGAGACGTCTGTGGTTGTCACCCCAGGGAGCTGCTGGTGACACAGGAGGTGGGGACCGGGCTGCTGCTCACCTCGCTGTGACACGCAGGCTCGCTGGCCACAGAGAGGAGAGAGAGAGAGAGAGAGAGGTCCCCAAGTGTCCACAGACCTCGGCTGGGAAACCTCAAACTCACCAGCACCCGTCTTTTTTAAATCCTGGACCTGCATGTTGGTTTAGGGGAGTGAAAGTCATCACAGAACCCTGAAGCCTCCGTTCCGTGCTTACGGCTACATCTGGAAGATGGCTGTGTGTCCTTCCACAGAGGGACAGAGGCAGGAGATACAGGACTGGTACACAGTGGAGTACTACTGAGCCATAAGAAAGGCAGATTTGAGTCATTTTAGGAACGCAAATACGCCTGGAGACCGTGTGCTGAGTGAAGGAAGTCAGACACGGGCTTCAGTATCGATCGCGTGGTTGCTCTTGTATGAGTGACCACGGGATAAATAATTTAATAAGCACAACACACGATGCATTGTCAGAAACAGGGAGGCTGATCCTGTGCAGACAGGAAGCAAAACAGAATTAACATGTCTTGGCCATTTGGGGACCAGGGGGAGAGGCCACAGCAGCAAGAGAGGGCAGTCTGGGACCCAGCGCCACGCAGGGGCCGGCGCCAGGCTGGGAACAGCCGGAGGCCAGCGCCTTGCGGGGCACCGCCGGGCACGCGAGCGGCTGATCCCGAGACACACGGCTGTGGTGGCGGCTATGGAGGTGCCAGGGGGCGCCTGGGGGGCTCCAGTGAGCCTGCAGGCCCGGGCCAGCGGTCCAGCAGGGCCCAGAGCACAGCGGCACGCAGCGTGGCATGTGGGCACCTCCCGAGGGTGCAGCCGCCCCCGTCCCGAGGGCTTCTCCTGAGGTCCTGTATCGTGTCCACTGTTTTGCTGGGTTTTATTCTCTTTTCTTTTGTCTGATTGTGTCAAATCCGAGGGCAGGAGCAGCTGCTTTAAAGACAGCAAGACATGACGGGAGCCACTTAGGGTTCTGGGTGGCTCGTTTTGAGGTCTTTCTTTCTTGCATGCACTGTTTGGTTTTATGGTTTCTGTCCTGTTCTGTTTGATTCTTACTGTGTCTGAAGTCATCTGCAGCTATTTTGCAGACATCAAAAGCTATTATGGTAACTGTTGTTGATTCTGTAATATTCTGAAGTCCTGCATCGCTTACACCGGTTTGTTTGGATTGGTTTTATTATGTTTTATCCTCCTTAAAATAAAACAAAGAATTAAGGTGTGTTACGTACAGGTACCGGCTTCCCACAGCGAATGTGATCTTTAGGTACAGCAAACACGACAAATAAAATTTTCAGATGTTCTTCAAGGGAAACAAATTAAGCAATCCAGCCGCGGTCCACCGTGTTCAGGGACTGAAGGGTAACACGGCCGTGACCTGCGGGGACGCAGGCGCACAGAAGCTCGCTTTTGTATAAAAGCATGTGGGTAAGCCGGGCGCGGTGCTGCACACCCGTAATCTCAACGACACCGGGGAGGCTGAGGCAGGAGGGTCACCGCGAGTTAACTGCCAAGAGTTAACAAACCCGCAGGGAAAGCTCAACGTGGAGAAGAGCTTTGACACGCAGAAGCCAGTGAGCAGAGTCTAGAGAACTGCACAGCGCTGGGCCACGGATTGCACAGAAACATCAGCACCGTCCGGTTGGAGCTGTGCACCCCTGCCTGGGGCCCGATAAAGCAACACAGATGGTCCCGGAACTTGGTAGGCAGAGCTGAGGTCCATAAATGACTAAATAACCCTGAAGACGACGAGTAAGGGGGACTTTGTGTTTCCAGGACGTGGACCTGCGTTCCAGCTGCAAAGGCTCAGAGGCCGGGCTGGCTCGGCCGCGTGAGCGCCTGGAGTTCCGTCCCCGGCACCAAACAATGAATAAAGGCACAGACAGAGAAACAGGACCCGGGGAAAGGAGGGGACCTGAGGGGCCCCTTGTCAGCAGGGTGTGGTGACGTGGGACACTTCTGCTTTCCGTGGGCTGAATGCGAATCTGAAATGCATATGGCCTCCTCCTCCTCCTCCTCCTCCTCCATCTCCTCCTCCATCTCCTCCTCCTCCTCCATCTCCTCCTCCTCCATCTCCTCCTCCTCCATCTCCTCCTCCTCGATCTCCTCCTCCTCCATCTCCTCCTCCTCCTCCTCCTCCTCCTCCTCCATCTCCTCCTCCATCTCCTCCTCCTCCATCTCCTCCTCCTCCATCTCCTCCTCCTCCATCTCCTCCTCCTCCTCCTCCTCCTCCTCCATCTCCTCCTCCATCTCCTCCTCCTCCATCTCCTCCTCCTCCATCTCCTCCTCCTCCTCCATCTCCTCCTCCTCCATCTCCTCCTCCTCCATCTCCTCCTCCATCTCCTCCTCCTCCATCTCCTCCTCCATCTCCTCCTCCTCCATCTCCTCCTCCTCCATCTCCTCCTCCTCCTCCATCTCCTCCTCCTCCATCTCCTCCTCCTCCATCTCCTCCTCCTCCTCCACCTCCTCCACCTCCTCCTCCTCCATCTCCTCCTCCATCTCCTCCTCCTCCATCTCCTCCTCCTCCATCTCCTCCTCCTCCATCTCCTCCTCCTCCATCTCCTCCTCCTCCTCCTCCTCCTCCTCCTCCTCCATCTCCTCCTCCATCTCCTCCTCCTCCATCTCCTCCTCCTCCATCTCCTCCTCCTCCATCTCCTCCTCCTCCTCCATCTCCTCCTCCTCCATCTCCTCCTCCTCCATCTCCTCCTCCATCTCCTCCTCCTCCATCTCCTCCTCCATCTCCTCCTTCTCCATCTCCTCCTCCTCCTCCACCTCCTCCACCTCCTCCTCCTCCATCTCCTCCTCCTCCATCTCCTCCTCCTCCTCCATCTCCTCCTCCTCCATCTCCTCCTCCTCCATCTCCTCCTCCTCCATCTCCTCCTCCTCCATCTCCTCCTCCTCGATCTCCTCCTCCTCCATCTCCTCCTCCTCCTCCTCCTCCTCCTCCATCTCCTCCTCCATCTCCTCCTCCTCCATCTCCTCCTCCTCCATCTCCTCCTCCTCCTCCATCTCCTCCTCCTCCATCTCCTCCTCCTCCATCTCCTCCTCCATCTCCTCCTCCTCCATCTCCTCCTCCTCCATCTCCTCCTCCTCCATCTCCTCCTCCTCAATCTCCTCCTCCTCCATCTCCTCCTCCTCCTCCTCCTCCTCCTCCATCTCCTCCTCCATCTCCTCCTCCTCCATCTCCTCCTCCTCCATCTCCTCCTCCTCCTCCATCTCCTCCTCCTCCATCTCCTCCTCCTCCATCTCCTCCTCCATCTCCTCCTCCTCCATCTCCTCCTCCTCCATCTCCTCCTCCTCCTCCATCTCCTCCTCCTCCATCTCCTCCTCCTCCATCTCCTCCTCCATCTCCTCCTCCTCGATCTCCTCCTCCTCCATCTCCTCCTCCTCCTCCTCCTCCTCCTCCATCTCCTCCTCCATCTCCTCCTCCTCCATCTCCTCCTCCTCCATCTCCTCCTCCTCCTCCATCTCCTCCTCCTCCATCTCCTCCTCCTCCATCTCCTCCTCCATCTCCTCCTCCTCCACCTCCTCCTCCTCCATCTCCTCCTCCTCCATCTCCTCCTCCTCCTCCATCTCCTCCTCCATCTCCTCCTCCATCTCCTCCTCCTCCATCTCCTCCTCCTCCATCTCCTCCTCCTCCTCCATCTCCTCCTCCTCCTCCATCTCCTCCTCCTCCATCTCCTCCTCCTCCTCCATCTCCTCCTCCTCCTCCATCTCCTCCTCCTCCTCCTCCTCCTTCCTTTGTGGTGCTGGAGATGGAACCCAGGGCCTTGGCACTGACCGACACCCCCAGCCTCCTTGCTAATTTATTTGTTCATGCATTTTTATTTTGAGACAATTCCCACTAAACCCCTCAGCAGCAGGGCCCCCAGCGTGCTGGGACTCTAGGTCTGTGCCACCATCCCCGCCTGGCTCCTCTATTTTAGAACTTCTTAGTGGTGCGGATGTTTACCTCACTCTGGGATGGATTGCCGCAGCTTGTGGGTCAGTGCCCCTTTATGTTTAGTCCAGAACAGGATGTTACTGTTTTAGGGTTCAGATTTTTATTTTATTTTAAAATGAAAAAGCAATAAAAATGATGCTACAGGACTTCAAAACAAAGTCATAGGAGATGAACAACGGATCGTATATGGTGTGCCTTTAAAGTAGCTGCTCAGATTACAAGGTTCAGATATAGGAAAAATGGATCAAATAGGCCGGGAATTTAGCTCCGTGGCAAGTAGCAAAAAAAGCAAGCAAGCACCACGATTCATTTTGCTGAGCTAGCAGAGATCGTAGCGTAATTGTCATGTATGTAAACAGCCTTTTCCCTTCTGTCTTCTTCCTTTCCCCAGCTGTTCTTTCCTTTTGAGCAGTGTCTCCCCCTCTCACATTCACAGTATCTATTGTACGTTCTGGATCTATTTACTCTCAGTTTTTACACGAGGGAGCCAAGGCGATGCTTGCACGCGTGGGTCTGATGTATTCCACTAGTGCGCGTGTTCCCCAGGTGCACCCACTTACCTACGAAAGTGTCCTGTTCATCTTCTTTATGGCTGAGTAGTACTCCACTGCATAAAAATACCACATCTTCTTCATCCGTCTCTCAGTCAATGGGCATTTAGGTTTCTTCCAAGATCTGGTTATTATAACTATGCTGCTATAAACATGGGTGCACATATATCACTGTGGTGTGATGTTTCCAGTTCTTCTGGGGAAACGCCCAGAAGGGAATAGCTGGGTTGGATGGGACTCCCATCCTAGTTTTTTGAGGCATCTGCACACTGATCCCCACAGTGGCCGCGCCAGCCTGCGCTGCCCCCAGCAGTGCAGAAGGCTCCTTTTCCCCGCAGCCCACCAGCGTTTGTTATTGGTTGATTTCTTCATGACAGCCTTTCTTTCCGGAGCGAGATGGAATCTCAGTGTTTTAATTTGCATCTCTCGATGTAAATGACCATGACGCTGAACACTTTTTACATATTTACCTGCCACTTGTATTTCTTTGTCTGAGAAGTCTGTATTCATCTCAGATGTCCAATTTTGAATTGTGTCTCTGAATTTGGGGGGCCCGGTTTTTGTTCCAATTCTCTATATGTTGTAGATAGAAGTCCTTTGCCTGAGCGGCAGTTAGCTAGAACTCTCCCATCCTGCAGGCCGTCTTTTCATGGTGTTGGTGATTTGTTTTGCTGTGCAGGACATTTTGCTAAGGTGAGATCCCAGTTATTGATACTTTGAGTACTTCCCTGCAGTTTGGGTTTTGTTCATAAACTCTCATGCACCCCTGTATCTTTGAGATTCTTACCAACTTTCTCTTCCAGAAGATTTAGTGTTTCTGTTTTAATATTTAGATCTTTGATCGTTTTGACCTTAGTTTAGTGCACAGTGATAGGCAAGGGTCTAATTTAAATTTTCAACACGTGGAAAGCCAGTTTTTCCAGCACCATTTATTAAAGAGATTTTCTTCCGGTGAACATGTCTGGCCCCTTTGTCAAAGATCAGGTGGCTGAGTGTGTTTGGAGCTGTGTTTCATTGATCCTCACCTCTGGTTTTTTTTTTTTTTTTTTTTTTTTTTTGCTGGTACCATGCTTATTTTATTACAGTAGCTTTGTAGTATAATCTCACATCAGGGTAGGTTTAAGATTTAATCTAGAATAATACATGTGTTCATCATGCAGCATCTAACCACCCTGTCTTTCATCTGTCCATCCACGCTCCAGCCATCCACCCATCCGCTCATCAGTCATCCATCTATCCACCTGCCATCCATCAGTCACTCACATATCTACATGAGTTCCTTGCTTTTGGATCTATAACAAGGCAACATATCGTGCCTGGTGCATGAGGTAGAGGCAGCTACTCCCCTCATGGTCCTCGGGCACCAATAAAGAGAAAGGAAGGGGCCAGGGGTCCACCTGGAGGGCACCCCCTTGTGACCTAACATCCTGCCCCTCTTAAAGCTCCATCACCTCCTAAAAGCCCCATAGACTGAGGACCAAGCTTTTGTGACATAGGCCTTTGAGGGACGCTTGCATAAACTCTCCCCCCATCATAAATATGGTGGTTTTTTGATCCTCTTCAACATTATGGACTTGCCCTTGTGTACGGATGGTTTCAGTCTTCCCCCCTAAAGTGCGTGTCCTGGAAGCTTGATACCCAGCTCCTGTGGCTGGCATCTAGGTATCCCCCCAAAGCTTCATGCAGTGCTAAGTGGGGATCTTCACAGGTGGCTGGGTTAGGTGTGTGACGCTGGGATTAGGGGTATGGAAATTGTGACACCGATCAAAAAGCTTGCAACCTGGATAGACTAGAACAGGACAGAAGAAGGCAGATTTTCTGCTGCTGCTGTGGTCTGCTGTCCGCCCGCCACGGGCTGCCTCTCCCCTGTGACGCCCCTCTGCCCTGGCACCCCGCCTTGCCGCCAGCCAACTATGGGCTGGAACCTTTTAAACTACGAGCCAAAATAAACCTTTCCTCCTTTAACTTATGGGTGTTGAGTATTTTGTCCCAGAAAATAGAAAAAGTAACTGAGGTAGATGTTAGTGCCAGAGAAATGGAATCATTTTGTGACACCTCCTGGTCGTGTAGTTCAGAAGCCTCTGTAACTGGTTGCAGGGTGAATTTGGGGAGGTTTGGAGATGCCAGCTGAAGAAGCAGCCCGGGAATATTATAAACCAAACCTGGTGGGGGATTCTGGTCAGAACTCCTAAGACCAGAATGTTGACAGCAATGTATCTCATAAACACCAGGGTCAGGAAATTTCTGTCCGAATAAGAGCTGCGCTGGCCGCTGGGCTGCAGGCCGTGTGTCACGATTTGGCAGAAAACTCGCCTGCATTTTGCTCGTGTCCAGAGACCTTGCCTGAGACTGAGATTAGGTGACGTGGACTAATTAATCTGGCAGAAGAAATTTCAAGGCAGCCTAATGTTGAGGTGGTGCCGTGGCTACTGTTGGGGGCCTTTAGCTGGATCTATGTTGAGGCACAAAAGCAAAAGTCCCAGCAGAATAACTGTAAAGGTTTTTAGTTTAGCCAGAAAGAAAGCTCCACCAAAATGTGCTCTGCAGAGGTGGAACAGAGGAGAAATCTTTGCTGGAAAGAAGGGCAATACATAGTCAGATATTACAGAGAACAACAGGAAAGATGGCCTGAAGGGATCACAAGAGCCAGCAGGACTTGGGGTTCATAGTGCTCAGCCATCCAGGCGTGCAACCCCGACAGCCAGGAGAGAAGAAGCGAGCCCATCTCCTGCTCCAGGTAACAGACCTGGGCATCATTTATGGGGTACATGGGAAGTGCAAAAGCTGGGGATCAGGAAGGCTTCCACGCAGATTTCAGAAGGAGGCCTGGGAGTCCAGGCCATGTGCTCCCGCGAGGGCAGGCAGCAAGCTGTGCAGGGTGTGAAGCAAAGGTCCTGGGGAGACCCCAGAAACCTGCAGGAGCCAGGAACTGGCATCATCTGAGAGAAGCTGCAAGGAATGAGCAAAACCAGGAAGAAGCCGCGGGAACCACAACTCCCGGCCGTGCCGCAGAGGCAGAAGCGCCCAGGCCCTTTGGAGTTCGTATCTTGCACAGATTGCACGGTTGCTATACGTGGAGCTGCAGAATTTAATGTTTGCTCTGCTGGATTTTTCACTTGCTTTGGTCTTATGCCTTTCTACCCGCTATTTGTACCTTTTGGAAATGTTTATCTCACGCCCTCAGAAGCGTGTAACTTTCTATTCATTTGTGCAGGAACTCACAGCGAAGCGTTTGCCTTAAATCTCAGAGGAGGTTTTGGACTTTGCAGAAATGCTAAAACTTAGCACTTGGCACCTCTTAGAGCTGGACTAACTGCCTTTTGCATAAAAGGGCGTCCATGAGGTTTTTAGGGGCCAGGATCAGAATGTTATGGCTTTTGTCTAGATTCCCCCCAAAGCCTCCTGGATCATAGGAGGGGAGCTTCACAGGGGGTGAGGTTATGCATTTGAATACGAATTCAGTGCGTGGTGGGGGACTAAGGCTGTGGACAAGGGAGCCTTTAAAGGGTGAGGCCTCACGGGCAGGTGATGGGTCACTGTGGGTGCTGCCCTCCAGAGGGGTAATTTCTGGTTTGCTGGGGAGGTTGATCCTTGCCGGCCCAGGTTGTTGCTATGATTTAGCTCCAAGCTACCCTCCAACAGACTCGGGTATTCAGAGATGAGGTTTTCAGGCCGCTCTTGGATCCTGGGACTGCTACACTCCCCATTTGATTAATCCAGCATGAGTTCGTGGCTGAATGCACAGGTGGAGACGGCCCAGCCCGAGGTGGCTCTCTAGGCGCGACCTGGGATGGACGGTGTGTTTTTCTCCCTGGCTCCTCCCTTCTCGCCATGGGTCGGCTATCTTTCCTCATCATGTCCTTCGCCATGATGGTTTTGCTGTAGAGTCAGCTGACCATGGACAAACTCTCCTTAAAGATTAGACCTCTCCTCCTCCAAGTTCTGGAGGTCAGAATCCAGAATCAGTTACACTGAGCTAAAATGGAGACGGTAGCCACGTTCACCACTTGTGTGGATTTGAGGAAACCAGGCTGGGCCGGAGGGAGAGGCTGGTGGGGCGCAGTGGGATGTCTGTCTCCTAGGAAGGGCTGGGCACTGAGATGCCCGTTACCAGAGGCGACCAACCACACCAAACACGCTGCTTCTGCATCTCCGGCTTGCTTACCCCATATAAGCCCCAAACTACCAAGCGTCAGGAGTGATCCCCAGCAGCCCGTCAGCATGAAACAAATCTGCCTCCAAATCCTGGGTGCTGTTCCGGGGTTTCTGCTGCTGCTGCAGGAGCAGAGGCCTCGTGGGTCTCGTGGGGAGCTCTGAAGCGCCTGCGGCTGATGAGGACTGTCTCTGTTTCTCTCCAATATACCGACCAGATCCAAAGCTCTCCATCATGGTTAGGGTGACCCAAGACATCAAGAGACTCCAAGGTCGTTCCGGACTTCTGTCTCCTCTGTCCTGAAAAGATGAGCATCTGACACCAGCAGCTGCTTTACCTCTAAATTAGGAGCAGCAGGAGAAAATAAATACACTTTTGGTTCCTTTGTGTTTTTAATTCTGAGGCGGGGTCTCCCTAAACTGCCAGGTTGCCCTTTGCTGGGCTTGAACTTGTGGCCCCTGGGACTCCAGGGGTGCACCCGTGCCTGTGTACTTTACATTACTTTTTCCAAGATCGTTGTCCCGCCAGACGTCTCTGAATATTCGCAATAGTTTAGCGATGGATGAGGGTGTTTTTTGCAGAGGAACCGAGCCTTGGAGAGGGGAAAGCCCGGGGTCACAGCGGTACAGGAGCTCTGCAGGACTGTAGCAGGCCAGAGCCCAGGCCGAGTCTTGCAGAGGGCCGGAGGCGGGCGGTCAGAGCAGGCGGTCTACAGCAGAAGGTTGAAAGCAGATATTTGAGGTCTAGAATAGAAACCAATCCACAAGTGCTCTAAACCCTTTTCCTTACGTTTTCTTTTGTTATCTTTCTGAGACGAGGTCTCACTGTGCAGCTCAGGCTGGCCGTGAGCTCACTTTGTAGCCCAGGCTGGTCTGGAACCTGCAGCGATCCTCCTGCCTCAGCCTCCCGAGTGCTGGGATTACGGGGTGCACCACCAAGCCCGGCCCTTCTCCTTATTTTTATTGGCCGGTCCTTAGAGCCCAGGCAGGAGACCCTGGACATAAAGTGACCCCCATGAGGATGTTTATCACAGCTCTGTGTATCGCACAGTGATGCGGCCTGGGTGTCCATCAACAGGGGCACTGCTAAGAAAGCACGGTGTGTGCCCTTCACAGCGGGCATGGGCCAGTGGTTTGGGTTCAAGGCTCTGACGTCAGAGAGCTCTGCCACTTCCTAGGTGGGGCACCTTGGGTTTCTTCCTCAGTCTCCACATCTGCAGTTGCAGGATAACAGAGGCTTTGACACCGCACAGTGATCGTGAAGATCTGAAAAGGTGGCACGGGTTCAACACCGGGCACCTAGGAAATCACCACGTAGGTCAGCTGTCATCGGGTTGATGGAAGCCTCTAAAATTCACCCCCTTTTCAGGGTTCACAGAACCAGGTCCTAAATAAGGTGTAACAGAGTCATAGCGGGAAAATAGAGATTAGTGTGTCCCCCGGGGAGCCCTCGGCGCAGTACCAAGGTCTCAGACCCCTCAGGGTGCAAATCTGCAGTCCTACCCAAGGCAGCCACCTGGACCAACAGAAGGGCCAGCCACAGCGGAGCAGGGAGGAAGCCGGGCACAGCGGGGCACGCCTGTAACCCAGCACTCGGGAGGCCGAGGCGGGAGGATTGCTATGAGTTCGAGGCCAGCCTGGGCTGCAAAAGTTCAACCACATAATGAGACCTCGCCTCCAAACAAACACACACACGCACGCACAGACACCGATGAGGGGACTTTAGAGGGGATGTCAGAGAGGACGAGGCTGCAGATTCAGCTCAGCGGTGACACTAGCTAATCTCACCTGGCTTCGTTTGTCTGCCCGGAAGATAGAACGGTAATGCTGCGTGACATAAACCAGACACAGGATAAACATCCTACGGGCTCCCTTCTATGAGAAACCCAAAGAACAAAAAGCAAAATATAAATACATGATGACAGGAACCAGGCAGATGGGAGGGAAAGGTGGGTACGGGGGAGGAGAGCCGTTCAGGGGTGATGTGTACAGGTACCAGCCTCCCAGGGTGGATGTATTTATTGTGTATCACACTTGCACTGATTTTTTAGAAATTTTTAAAAACAATCCTGAAGAAGCTGTCCTCAAATGCTTCTTTATAAAGCAAGTAGGTCCGAATGGTGTATTGTTTTAACATTTCTATGTGACTCTTCGGCTTAAAATGCTACGACTACCATCTTAAAGTTCTGGGGCTCAGAGTTCAGCATTCTCTCACGGGGCTCACACTGCGGTGTGAGCAAGGTTGTATTATTCATCCTGCAAGTTCCAGGGAAGACTCTGTGTCCTCATCTCCCTCGGCTTCCAGAGACCACCGCACTCCTTGGCTTGTGGGTGCCTCCCGCAGTAGCTCACACCGAGCCTTTTCCGCCTCCTTCTCCTCCTCCTCCTTCCGTGCCCCTTTGTCCCGCAGCCCAAGTCAAAAACAGGATTCTCCAGGCCGGCAGAAAGCTTAGAGGTGCATAAGTAGTTTTCTACGGTCATCCCGACAAAGTAACATGGTTTGGGTGGCTGAAGAACCAGAAATATATTTTCTGAATATTCTAGAGCCGGAACCCTGAGCTCAAGGTGTGGGCACGGTTGGTTTGCCGCGGTCTGTCTCCTTGCATTACGGATGGCCACGTTCTCTCTGTGTCACCACGTGGTCACCCCTCCTGATCCCCGAGTCTTCCAAAGACTCCATTGTTAGGTTCAGGCTGGTCCTACTGACCCATCGAAGCTCCTCACTGCTTTGAAGACCTTATCTTCAAATGCACTCACATTGTGGCATTCTGGTGTCAGGACTTCAGTCTATGCGTTCTGGGCAGGGAATGTAATTCAGCCCCAAGCCCCGGGGAATGCTCCTGTGTTTGCTTTTTAAGCACAATCCCAGAACCACGGAAAGTCCCCCCCCCCCAGGGGAGCTGCACCGGAGCTCAGAACTGTCCCCGAGCGAGCGGCTTGGAGCTGAATCTCCGTGACAGAGATCAGAGAGGCTGCAGGTCCTCAAGGAGGAAATGACTCAGGGGCCTCTCAGGGCAGCTAAAGCCACAGACAGCCTCATAAAGTTTCCTGTGCCTCTGCTCGGTCAGAACTCAGCTCAGGAGCATCAGAGGAGGCAGGGCAGCCAGGGCAGGAACGGGCAGGGCCAGACCCGAAGCAGGCAGGCAGACCAAGAGTGCTGGGGCGGGGTTGCAGACTGACAATACGACAGCCCCTGCCCTTACCCTAAGCCCCCGGGGAATTTTGGCACTTATTGGAAAGAAACTCATCGGCTTCAGATAGTGACCAACCGGATGATATTGAGTCCCCTGCATCCTGTGCAGAGGAATCTTAACAGATACATAAAATTGCATTACTAGTTGAAAAAGAGAATTATTATTACTATTATTTGATACTGGGGATTGAACCCAGGGCCTTTGCACTGAGCTGCTTTCCCAGCCCTGGTGTTTGGTTTCGGTTTTTGCTTTGAGACAGAGCCTTGCTAAGTTGCTCAGGCTGAGTTTGAGCGTGAGCTCCCCCTGCTAAGTCAGCCTCCCGAGGGTTGGGGTTATAAACGTGTGCCACCATCACTGGCCAAAGTTAAACGTTTTTTATTTCTCACATCCTGAGATTTATGTACACTACACTGACACGTCTCTTTGGGTCCCACCAGTAGCAGACCCTGAGGAAGACTTATTTTTTTTAAGACAGGGTCTCACTGTGTACTTCAGGCCGGTCTTAAACTCACTATGGAGTCCAGGCTGGCCTCAAACTCACAGCAATCCTCCTGCCTCAGCCTCCTGAGGGCTGAGATTACAGGTGTGTGCCTCCATGCCCCATACCAAGGAAAGGATTTGGAGGAACAGGTTTACGTGGAAAGTTGTGTTAGTCAGTTACTGCCATGTAACAAATCCGGCAGCTTCAAAATAACACACATTTGCTATTAACTCAGTTTCCCAAGGTCAGGAGTCCAGTGTAGTTTAGCTGGGTTCTCTGCCTCGGGTCACACAAGAGAGCAATCCACGTGTCAGCTGAGGGACTTTACCCTGTGTAATGTGCAGCGCTCCGCCAAACTCACCTGGTAGCTGGCAGAGGTCAGTTCCTTGTGGCACTGCTGGCATCCTCTGGCCACACAGACCTCATGGTGACAGTGTGCTTCTTGAAGAAGGTCAGGATGGCCTCTCACTCCAGTCTGCTTAAACAGAGTCTTTTACGGGGGGCTTTTCCCCCGCCCCAGTACTGGGAATGGAACCCAGGGCCTTTGCACTGGTTGAAATCCAGATCTTCTATTTTTTATTGTGAAAGAGAATCTAAGCGGCTAAGCTGCCTTCCCTGGGCTGAGACTTCTCGTCCCCCCACCTCAGCTCTTCCCAGGGTGCTGGGGTGACAGGCGTGTACCACCACACTTTTAAGAACATTGTTCAGAAATACAGAACCTAGATCAAGAATGTAGAATGTATTGGGTGCCACCACATCCGGCCGAAGACAGAGCCTTGCGTGATGTCACCTAATCAGGGATATAAAATCTTATTTGCTTTATAATCTCTTTTTTGAACCCCTCTCTGGCATAGAAGAGCCAGAAAGAACCAGTCTCCTTGGGGATCTCAGACACACTTGACCTTCTTAGGTCTCCTCGGACAGGTCTGGGACCCAGGAAGGCAAAATGGCACATGGGTGGGTTTGAGAAGTTTCTTGGAGAAAGTCTGAACCTTGTTGCTCCGGGAGCAGCTGGGGCATCTTTCCAGGTTACAGATCCAATCGTCTCAGCCCTCCGCTGGAAAATCTCCAGTGGCCAATTTCCACAACCGCCTGAAAGGCTTCTCTTTACAATCAGCGTGATGGTGAGTTTTACATCAGCTGGACGGGACATCCGTGGTGTCCAGGCATTCACTCAAACACTGTTTCTGACTGTGATCAGGGTGTTTCTGGGTGGGACGGACGTTTGCACTGATGGACTAGGGCAGCAGGCGACCTTCCCCAAGACACGCTCAGCCTGAACAGAATCAAACACGGAGCAGGAGGAGTAGCTAGTCCTCTCTGTGCCTGACGATTGTCTTCAAGCTGGGCCGTGTTTCCACTTGGACTTGGACTAGGACTTAGCCCGAGTGACTGTCTTGATTCTCACACAGATGAAAACAGTGTCCTTGGAGTTCTTGGATCTAGATGATCCACCTTTTCCCTCCCGCCCCGTGTCCCTCTCCCCCTGATTTTGGACCTGAAGTTCTAGGAGATCAGAATTTTAGGGTGAATTTTCTAAGCTGGTTCTGAGATTTACAGGACTGTAATTTGATTAGAATGAGAGATGTTTGTGATTCTGTTTCCCCACGAGAACCAGCAGTCCATGGAGCGGTCTGGAAAAATGTTACACGAGACACCGCTGGTCCCCCGTCTTCAGGAAGGATATCTGGGTGTATCTGTGTTAGGTAATTCCAAGCCTTTTTGGCAAGCTAAGGAGCATAATGGACTGGCTGGCTTAATCCTAATGCTGGACAAAGAAAAAGATGAACTCAGGGATTGCAGCTCCGAGATCGAGTCCGGAGGAAACATCCTGATGGCTTCTAAGTGGACCCTGAAGGAACCCGTATCTCCTGCAGCATTCGGGCTGAGTGACGAAAATCCAGCTCAGAATCTCACCCTGGGACTGGCTGGGTTGCATACAATGCTTTTTTTGCAGAGAAATAGAAGGCTTACCTCTCAACATGCGTTAAGCTAAAATCAAAATGGATCAAAGATCTTGGAGCCAAACATACAAACAGAAAGATTTAACCTAACAGAAGACAAAGTACATAAAATGCTTAAAGTCATAGGTATAGGAAAGGATTTTTTAATAACAGAATCCCAATTGGACAAGAAAGAATAACAAAAATTAACAAATGGGATTAGATAAAGTTTAAACGCTTCTGCAAAAGGAACTTAAACCTTAAAAATTTTAAATCAGAAGAATCACCTAGTAAAGTGGGTGTCGATGTCGCTCCCGGCCGGCAGGAAGGACACACGACAAAGTCTGGCAGTGGACAACCTTTTCTTTTATTTTCCTTCTCCGTACAGCCTGCCCTGGGATCGCTCCCAGCCGAAGCCTCCTTTGGTCCGCTCCCCGCGGCTCCTTTTGGGCTTCTACTTCCGGGCTTCTTCTTCCCCCCCAGGGGTGGCACCAGTATATATACGGATACAGTGTCCAATCATGTTAAAGTAAGCAAGGCAAGCTGATTGGCTAACATCATCAGTTGCCAGGCAGACTATATTGTTGAGCGGGTTGCTTACGCGGTAAGCAGGAAACTAACGTGCTCGATGGGAGGGGTAATCTACCTCAGGCTTTGCTCTTTCCTACAGGCCTCACGTCCGCCAAGTGAGGCGACCGGGCTCGGGGCTGCGGCTCCCAACAGAAGGAGAGGACAGAGCAGGAAGGACTTAAACGTGCTGGGTGAGCTGATGAGTCCTCTGCCAGCAGAGGGGGACTCCGGGCTCTTCTACTCAGAGATTCTGTTCCCTGGAGAGCCCTGACTCATACAGTTGGTTTGTTTCAAACATGGTCCACAGATTTCATCTTTTTATTTTATCTTCTTGAGACAGTGTCTTGCTATGGTTTTCAGGCTGGCCTTGAGCTCACTTTGCAGCTCAGGCTGGTCTCCAAGTTGCAATGATCCTCCTGCCTCAGCCTCCCGAGTGCGGGATTGCAGGTGTGAGTCACCACGCCTGGTTCTGGCTGGCATCTCTTACTTTTAAAATATTTTAATTTTTGTCTCTTCCCCCCTTTCCCAGGCCATTGAAGACACCAGGCCATTTGCCCTGCAGAATTTCTCAGTGAGCTGGCTCATGCCGATTTGACCTTTGAGACAGCACAGCATGCATTGTGTTACCCTCCCTGATAGCCCGTAAACCAGAGTCCATTTTCTGTAATAATTTAGAGTTTGATAGTCACCAGACCCCGCTCTGCCAACAAAACACGAAAGCTGCCATTGATAACACGGACTGACAAGAGAGACCCAGGGCTTCTTTCAGAGAAGTTGGTGTTTAGCCCAGCCATCGAGCACTTGCCCAGCATACGCGAGGCTCTGGGTTCCACCCCAGCACCATTTAGCAGCACCAGGAAAGCCCAACCCTCCTAAAGCCTTTTGTGGACCCTATGATTTGAACTGCATGAAACTGTCATGTGTCCTAGAACATTGCACTTTTTTAATTTTAAAGATAATAAAACCCAACAACAAAAACAGAATAAAGCCAAACAAAACAAAGCAGCAAAATCAGTGCAGAACTTGGAAGCAGGAGACCAGGAAGACAAAGACGGCTACCACAGGACAGCTTGCTATCGTCATGATAGTTGTCCATTCCATCAGGTAGAGAAAAATCAGTCCAAACGGTCCAAAACAGAATAAAACCCATCAACACAGAACACTGAATAAAGCAAAAACAATTCATTGGAACAAAACAAAACAGTGGGAACAATTGTGGACTTCAAAAACAAGACAGAAAGAAACTCCCCACATTTGCTATGCTGCACAGCGTCATCCTCCCAAGAGATGCTCAGCCCGCCGGCTCCAGGCCTGCAAAATCAGCCCAACAGTGCCAGCATTCCGCTGGGTTTTGTACCTCAGCTGCTGTCAGGTCAGCTGTCCTCCAGTTTTAAGCAAGCCCAGCAGGTTGCTTGGGGGTGGGGTGCCGCTGTGATTTCACTCCTCTGTCCCGGAGGCTCACGGAGGCCTCTCTGACTTTCTCTTCCTGGACCCCGCGAGGCCTGCAAGGTTTACAGAAGGGCCGGCTGTTTGGCTGCTTGTGGGCTCCTCCCTGCCCCAGCCTGAGTGATTCTTGGGAGGATCTGGCTTCTGTCTTCCTCATGGGTTGCTACATTTTTGATTTCTTGAGCCATTTAAAAATGCAAACAGCAGCCTAAGCTTGCAAGGGTCAGGGGCGGACAGGATTTGATGATAATTTAAGGACGCCTGCTATGAATGAGTCATTGGATCACTGTCAGGCAGGGCAGAAAAGCTCCTGGAGCAGAGCTGCTGGCCACAGCTGCAGGGTCACAGAGGTAACAGGGCCCGAGCTCACAAAAGGAGGGGAACAAGCAAGTGCCCCATGGAGCCGCACCTGCAAGGCGTGCATGTCCCCGAGACTCCCAACTCCCCAGACCCAGACTAAAGATTTCCCACTCCTGCCTGCCACACTCCTACCCTACCCTCTAGAACCTTCCCCCGCCTGTCCCTTCCCTCAGGACCAATGGTCTGATTGCCCTTGGCCCACCTGTACCCAGGCTGGAATAAACCACTTACTGCTTCAACTTTGCCTGGCATGGTTGGTTGTGCCTCAGTTTACCCTAACAATCATGAGATCTGATTAGAGACAACTTGCATTTGGGGTATGACCAGAGGACGAAAGTGGTCAGTAGGTGGGGCTTGTCTCTGGAAAACTGACGTTATTAAGAAAATTTTGCAAGGGGCTGGGTACTTAGCTCAGCGGCATAAGAAACTGCCTTGCAAGCAGGCGGTGGTGAGTTCCATCCCCGTACCAGTTTAAAAAAAAAAAAGAAGACAAGACAAAAAGAAAATTTTGCTACTTTTTTTTGGTGTGACCATGGTTGTTCTTTTTCTACAGCACTGAGGATTGAACCCAGAGCTTTCACACTGAGCTCCATCCCCAGCACTTGTTATATTTTTTGTTTATTTAAGGCAAAGTCTTGCTAAGTCATTAAGCTACCCAGGCTGGACTCGATCTTGTGATCCTCCTGCCTCAGCCTCCCAGAGTGCTGGGATGACAGGTGTGCGCCAGCACACTAGGCTGCATGGCTTCCAAACTATACATGGTCATCTGGCTCTACCTAACCACCTGTCAGCTTTCTGTTACTATGATGAAATACCTGACGCAGTCAACTTCAAATATGGAAAGGTTTATTTTGGCTTACGGTTTCAGTACGTGAGGAGGGCTGAGCTCAGAAGGCGCCACGCTGGTGAGCCAGCATACTATGGTGGGTGTTTTGGTTACTTCCCTCATGGCTGGGGAAAATACCTGACACTCACAAGTTAAAGGAAGAAAGGCTTCTTTGGGGCTGCAGTTTGTCGACGTTTGGGTGGTAACCAGCTGGCTCCACGACGGAGCGGGATGAGAGAGGCACGCGGTGGAAGACAGAGGAGCAGAGGTTGGAGGGAGGAGGGGGAGGGAGACGGGGCTTCCAGGCCACGCCCACCTAGGCCCCGCCCACCGCCTCCAGTCAGGCCCCGCCCACTCTCCAGCCAGGCTCCGCCTACTTCCTCCAGTCAGGCCCCACCCACCTCCCCAGCCAGGCTCCGCCCACCTCCCCCAGCCGGGCTCCAGCTCCCAATGTCACACTGAGCTATAAACTCATCGGGAGACTGATCCACCCGTGAGAATCACAGCTCAGTGATCCAGTCACCTCCCCAAAGCACAGGAGTCTCTGGGGAGACATCTAGACATAAACCATGCTGGTGGGGAACGTGCTGTAGAAAAAGCGACTCATCTCAGCACAGCCAGGAAACAGAAAGTGGGAGAGACGGAAGCCCACACGACTGGTGACCTTCATGACGCCCCGCTCCCATTTGGCACTGGACAGCGCTTCCCTGTGTGCGTTTCCACACCCAAATGTCAAGCCTCCCACGTTTTGCGCATGCGCAAAGTCTCTTCCAATCAGCTGTTAATACGTCATTCCGCCCCACCTCCTTTAACTCCGCCTCCTGCCAAATTCCAAATAAAGCCCAAGGTCCCCGCCCAAGCTTCAGAGAGTGTCTGCTCTGGTCGGCAGACCTCTTGTTCCCTCAATAAAGCTTTCTCCCCTCCTCCTCGTCCACCTTCTACTAGGTCCACCTCTTAAACGGTTCCCACCTTTCATTCGGGCTGACCCTCCAGGGCCAGGGCCTTTGGGGGAATTAAAATACTGGGGGGCATGTGAAATGAGCTGATTCTGAAATGATATTAAGATAAAAACGGGCTGGCTGATCAAGTCGGCATGGCAAGACATCGAAACTACTGAATGGGAGTGATAGCTCCACCAGGTCTCTTTGCTTGGCTTTTTGGGCACAGGATCTCTGCGTTCTAGGCTGCTTTTATACTCACCATCCTCCCGCCCCAGAAACCTTCCAATCTTCCATAAAGCCCAGATTTTGGGGTACTCTTTTGACTATTTTTCTGTCCGTTTGGGGGCATGTTCATAACTTTCCCCATGAAGATTTTAAAAAGTTTTTGGGAGTTGGCGTGGTGCACATGTCTGTCATCCCAGCACTCTGTGAGGCTGACGCAGGAGGACTGTGAGTCTGAACCAAACCTGGGCTATGAAATGATTTAGTGAAACCCTGTCTCAAAACAAAATTCCAGAAAGGACTGGGATGTGGCCTGGGTCAAAGATCCTGGGTTCAACATCAAGAACCACCAAAAAAAAAAAAAAAAAAAAAAAAACCAAAAAAACCCTCTGGATATTAACAGTTTTAAGTGGTTTCCATCACGGCTGAATAAAATTCTCAGCCCTCTTGGCCACTACCTCTCTGCCCTTTTTTGTTTGTTTGAGTACTGGGATTAAAGTCACAACCTTGTGCTTGCCGGGCAGGAACTTACAACACTGAGCTAAACCCCCGCCTTGCCTCTCTGCCCTTCTCACTGCTATGTGACCTCAGATGCCCCAGTTGCCTTCCATTCTTAGATGGCCCTGCTCTCCTTCCTGCCCCAGGGCCTTGGCACAGGCTTCTCCCATTGTTCAAACTCTCCCCACCCCTCCCCGCCCCACTCTTCCTCTTGTCAGCTCACAGTCAAAGCCCTGGTGCCCGTCACACCCCGGGGGGTTCCTGTTATCCTCCCACGGCCTGGCTATAACCCCAGACACCAGCCGCTTATCACAAACCTGTGAAGCAAGCTGGATCTCATTTCTGGTTCAGACACATGCGCGCGCATGCGCACACCCAGAGACACGCGCACGGGTTACACATACAGAATAACAAAAGGCAGAATAATACCACGCTCTCTCTCCTACTGCAAGATCTGCATGAACCAAGGCTCGAGGCCTGTGGATACGACTCTTTTTAGAGCAAACGGGGCTTTTGTAGACTAGATCAAGGGGCTGGAGACGGACAGATGAGTCCTGATCCACAGGGGTCTTTAGAAGACAGGCAGGAGATTCTCCTGCCTCAGCCTCCCGCAGTGCTGAGATTGCATCTGGGTGCCAAAATCCAAATGAATAAATGAAGATCAAAAGTACCCCCTTTTGTAGAGCGCTGGCCCTCAAGAGGAACAGAGGCCCACTGTGGCCTGGAGCTCGGCATATCTTCGTGGTCTTGGGTGTTTTTGGTGTTTGGCAGATATTCAGTCGTGAGCAGGACTGGAGGCCCTTGGAAAACCAAAGAAGATGTGATTTTTTTCTCCAGCTCTCTCTCTCACCTCATTAGTCATAGATAAAATCCACGGGAGCTTGTGGTTTCAAACTTTAGCTTGAGAGAAGGCACCACCCCGTGGGGTTACTGATAAGGCCCAGGGCTCTGATATAGTCAGAGCATGGTGAGAACTGGGGAAACCTCAAGGTCTCAAAACAAACTGAGCAGATGTGTTGGTGCACACCTGTCATCCCAGCACTCGGGAGGCTGAGGCAGGAGGATCCCGGCAAGTTCAAGACCAGCCTGGGCTTCAAAGTGAGCTCAAGGCCAGCCTGAGGTGCACAGTGAGACCCTGCATCAAGAAGACAAAAACAAAAGCAAAACAAAACAAAATGAGATGCCTGTGGCCCCTTGCTAGCACTCTGCTGTGTTGTGTTAGCTCCCGGCTTCCGGGACACACTCAGGGTTCTAGAAACTTCACTCTCCCGCCTGCAGGGCACCTGTCCATCCCGCTCTCTTAGAGAGAACCTTTCTCCTGTTCCTGCAGTTGCTGAGATTCCCATCTGCTTCACCGAGGGGGAGCTTTCTTGGGGCCGCTGGAACAGAGCACAACCTACAGGCGAAAGGCAGGGCCAGAGATCAGGGTAGCCGAGCTGACCCGATGGGTCCAGCAGTCACAAGCAAACCACTGAGTCTCTGCAGTCACCGTCGGGGCAGAGCCCTTTGGACACAAGCACTTAATTGCATGAGATATTTGATACTTTATTATGAAATGGGCTTGGTGTCAGATGACCCTGCTAAGGTGATTGTCCCGAGGATGGCCGAGGAGGGGCAGCCCGAGTGAGGCTGTCCAGTGGATTATGTGTACTCAGGGCAATCATTTTATTTTGCAGCACTGAGGATGGAGCCCCCATGGCAGGCAATTACCTTGGAACCACACCCCCAGGCCTTCTTATATATTTTTTTTATTTTGAGACAGTCTCACTAAGTTGCCCAGGCTGACCTAGAACTTGTGATCCTCCTGCCTCAGCCTCCTGAGTAGCCGGACTGGCAGGTGGGCATCACTGTGCCCTGATGCTTCCATGTATTTTTTTAATTTATTTTCAAGTTATGCGAGGATTAGCAGGACCTTACCCCATTGCTAGATAAGAAGCATCTGCATGTTCCTACATTGGATAGGGAAATGATTCAATGGTTCTGTGCCTGGATTTCCTTCTACATAAACTAGTACCAAAATAGTACTGTCAGGGGTAGTTAAACAGCAAGAGGCCAGAGGGACAGAGCATGCCGCCACCCGGCCACCTAGTGCCAGAGCATGGCCCGGGGCCTACAGTCCAGTGACAACAGGACAGGAAAATTTCTTTGAACACCTCCCTGCCTTAGGTCGGGGCCTAGTTTAAATTAAGAATTTATCTTTTGCAAATTTCTTATACGATTAAAGCCCCTCAGCAAACACTGACTGTCTTCAAGGGACAGAAAGACATTTTGCAAGTCTCATATGACATCTGAGTCACGTGTCGGTCAGTACCCTAAGGACTCTTGTTCCCTGAACCCAGGAATAACTCTTGTGTGCACAAACAGATACTCGGATTCACAGCTGGTGAATGTGGCGGCTCCCTAGCATTTCCTATTGCACAAAGGTGTAACTCCATCTCTATGTCACGATAAATTCTCCTATTCGGTTGCATGGTTGCCTATGTGTCTTAACAAAATTCTCTCATCAAAGGAAGACCTGAGGACCAAGGTCACTGCATCAGGACCTGGCTTCCTGGTCACAAAGAGAGAAGCATGTATTCAGCAAGGCTGTTGCCCCAGCTAACACCTTCCCAAAAGAATCCCGAACTCTGGGGTCATCTCTGTGCTTAATTGTCTCATATTTAGGCTACTAATTCCTATTTTAGATATGCATTCAAGTGACTAGATGTGGCTTGTATGTGCGAGACAGCCTTTGATATAACTGAGAAAAATAAAACATTTAAATGTGCATTGTAATTATAATTGCATCAGTCAGCTTTCCATTACTATAACAAACACTGGGGGCAATCGATGTAAAAGGAGAAAAGGTCTTTCTTGGCTCATGGATGTAGAGGGCCCACTCTACGACCAGTTGGCTCTGTGGTTTTGGACCTGTGGAGGCCTGCCACGGTGCTAGCTTATGGTGGGACAAAAGTTCTTGTCTCAAGGCAAGGACCTTTGAGAGACACTCGCATAAACCATGAGAACAAATTACGCTTACAAAAAGAACAGCTACCAAGGATTAAAGAGCTCATTGCAAGCCGAGTTCTTGAGCAAGAGTACTTAAAGATTCAAGTCACTTAATCTCACAGTAATGAACATCTGATCAAGGCCACTGTTTGCCTTCCTTACAGATGAGGAAACGGAGGCCCAGAGGAGCCGAGGATGGAGCCCAAGGTTACCTGTCTCGGAAGCCCCAGAGCAGAACTTGAACTCAGGTGGTCTGGCTCCGGGTGGGAAGCCCTGAGGGTGGACGTCAGTGTTTGCACACGGTGATGAGTGATAGGAGGAGCCCGGCACGGTCATATGAAGTTGGGAATTACCAGCTAACTTTGGCTACTACCTCTGAGTCTTGGCAGGAGCTGACGGGCAGGGGAGGCGTTTCCTGCACAGCGAGCGTGTAGGGGGAGGACGGTGGACGACTGCAGGCCCTCAGGAAGATGGATGGTGGGGCCCGAGAGGTGAAAGAGGAAACAGAGCAGATAAACTTCTCAGAAACTGCAAAGTAGGTCAGTGTCGCGGGCTAGGGGCTTCCTGGCCCTGCACCTCAGCTGAACCACACCGTGTCCGGGTCTCGGCTCCTGCCTAGCTGGGGTTTTTAATTCCTTCTCATCTTTTGTTCTCCTCCATCTCTCCTGTCTTCGTCCTCCTCTTCGTCCTCCTCCTCAAGGTGCCGAAGCCCTGCCACAATGCCATTTGGAGACTAAACTTAGCAAGAGGTTCCGTCCCCAGGCGGAAGCCGGTGGCTGCCTGTGGCTTTTATAAATACACTGTCCCTGCACCTCGGTCTCCTAATCAAAGCCACGGAAACAGAAACACTGTGATAGAGTAAAGGAAACTCCAGTGGGTGCTGGGGCTGGGCACTCGGGGGCCCTTCTGCCTCCTACCAGCCCGGTGGGGCCAAGGTGATGGGAAACTTTCCTGAATTCTGCAGCCCCGGGTGGGGGAGATGGAAGGGCCTCTTGCAAGCTACGATTTCAGCACTTAAAAGCTGGGTCATAGTACCTCCTGCCCAGGGCTGAGAAATAACGCTTACCCCAGGGAGGGCGGGAAACATAGCTCAGAGGGACAGCACTTGCCTAGCAAACTCAAGGTCCTGAGTTTGATTCCTGGTTCCAAAAAAAGGGAGACACTTGCTCTTAGAACTCTGCACACTTACTGAGTTCTGTGTACCAAGTGCCAGAGCAAACAGGCTTTCCCATGCCTGATCATCACAATGATCCTAAGGAGCGAACTGGTTTTCTCTCTGTCCATTTTACAGATGAGGAAACCCGAGGCACTGAGAAGTTATATGACTCGCTTAAGGTCACACAGGGACTAACAGGAGAAAGGTGGAAGCCAGGACTATCCCATCGCAAAGCCTGTCCCCTTCCACACTCTACCGTGTAAAACACGATACCAACAAAAACCAGTAACAACAAATAATTCCTCTCGCATCCTCAGATTCTAGGAACTTCCAGCCGCACTGTGGTAATGCTCATTTGCATAAACCAGCGGATTTGAGTGCATATCATTATCTGCCACTTCCCACGCTTTCTGTGCTCCAAGATTCCAATGGCTCCGCAGGCTGTCACTCTGTTCTGAAGGAGGCCAATCAGGTGCCTGCATGGCGGAAGTGGCCAATCAGATCCCTTGAAGGGCGGAGCCTCCACTTCCCTGGAGTCCCGGATGGGCGGGGGAAGGCAAACCTAGAGCTGAGGGCTACTGGTCTACCCGTTGCTGCCCGCACGCTCCTGGCTCCTGGTCTGCAAGATGACCTCAGCGGGGCCATCCCTCTGCCCTGTGAGTCACCGCCTTTGCTCTTGGCTCTTTCCTCATCTTCGTCATGGGGCTTTTTGGGCCTGCAAACCACATCCCACCTTCCTTCACCAATGTCTTTCCCCAAGAACCAGACAGACCCAAGTGCAAGTGTTCGCTGTTTATTGCAAAGAGCAGCACAGGCCAGGTCCATGCCTGACCCCAGGATGTGTCAGTCCTGGCCAAGGGGACCCTCAGGCTCGGCGTGTGACATATGTTTGTCCCCGGGACACCATGGGGTCACCAGGTCTGCCCGTGAAGGTCCCAGGGGCCAGCGTGACTCTGACACCCCACCCGGGAAGGTGGCTGGGGTGTGGGGTGCAGAGCTGCTGCGAGCCGTTTCCTGTGACTGTCACGGAGTCTCCATGACCAGGCAGGTGTGATTGTCGAGTCATCCTTTGCTCCTTTCGTGCACGCAGCGAGCACTTCCTGTGTGGTGGTGAGGACCTGACAGCAGCATCCTCGTGGGCTGTGTGTGCCCAGCAGTGACGGGACACGGCCAGCGAGCGGAGGCCACCTCGGTAGCTGGACATCCACCCCGGGACCGACTCCACCACGGTCCACGACTGTGTGTGGCACTGGGCCGGGCTTTCCGCGTGGGCCAGTCCTGGTGGTCAGTGTCCTCCTGGCTCTGCTGGTGATGCAGGGAGAGCCACACAGTTGCCAGGCTCCAGCCCCGATCCCTGGAATCCCACCTTCTTTGGGAAGAAAAGTATAAATACCCGCCCCTTGTCCCTTGTTCCTGAATATCAGGCAAATCAGCTGGATGTTCTACTCAGGGGCCACCAGCAGACCCCCAAGTCTTCACGTCCTTGTCTGTAATCTGGAGGGCGGGGAGATGTCTGGGGATGGAACCCCGGTCCCCAGCAGCCTCAGCCAGCGTCCCAGCCCCAGGTCTTTGTCATGAGAATTGTCCTTGGCAGGGTCTGAAGTTGGGGCTGGGGGTGGGGGTCCCTCAAAAGGGCCTGCTGGGTCTTCAGCCGCTCTAGGTGGTGAGGATGCGATCCCTGGAGGTGTCCGCCCAGCTGTCCACCTGCTGGTTTTGGGTTCCCAGGGAGGCCCCCCAGACCTCTGCTGCCAGGCTGCGACAGCCCGAGGGGCCTCGGAGGTCTCTCCGTCCAGTCCACGTCCCTCCTTCCTCACACCATGAAAGCTCCAAAGTAGGACCGCGTGCCGTCACGCAGGCGGATCAGTCGCTCGTCGGGCACCCGGACGATCACCTCCTCGCCCACCTCCAAGTGCACCACACCGCCCAGGAAGCTGCTGTCCCACCAGATGCGGGAGCCGTTTGCCCGTCCACAGGGTGACCGCCGGCTGACCAGCAGCTCCAGCTCCTCTGGGTAGCGGGGTGTGCGCTTGTAGAGCCCGTGGGTGATGGGGAGGCCACTGGCCAGCCCCTGGGGACAGCCCACGCCTCCCAGCTGCACTTTGGAGTAGATGTAATAGTAGCCGGCCTTGGTGGTCACTAGGGCGCCGTTGCGGTAGCTGAGGCCTCTCAGGAAGGCCAGGCCCAGCTGGGACTCCCACAGCAGGGGGCCGCCACTGCCCGTCAAGCTGGAGTTGGCTCCTGGGGGACAGAGAAAGTGATCAGCTCGTCTCCTTCCTGCTGTGTGACAACACTTCCTGGTCCTCTGCTTCTGTGCTAGGCTGTATATATGGATTAACTCGCTATGTTTCTGCTTTGCACATGGGGGAAACTGAGGCACAGAGCAGCAAGATGGCTTCTGTATTATGTCTCTTAACTCATCTGCCCCACCGTGTCTTCAGGGAGAGGCCTGAAGAGACGAAGTAAGTTGACTTTCAAGGGAGCAACCAAGTTGTCTCATGACTAAGCAATTCGGAAAAAATGTCAAATCTTGAAAGCTGCAGAATCAAGGGACCGAGGCAGAACACAGCCAGGGGCCGGTGGCCATGGGACCCCTGTGTGCCTCAGTTTCTCTCTCTGCAACATGGAGACAGTGATAGACCTGCTTAGGGCTTCCTGAGACTCACAGGGACAAATCGTATCAGGGTGAGACACGGAAAGCCCTGGAGGACAGTTTATTAAATAAAATTTGAAACGCACGAGTGCCTCCTATTTGTGGTCTCAGTGGACGTGGTTTCCAATGCCACAGGCTCACCGTGCTACAGAAATACTAAGTGGAAAATTCCAAATCAAACCATTCATGTTTTAAATAACTTATATGGGCGGGGGATATAGCTTAGCAGCATAAATGCTTGGCAAGTGCAAGGTGCTCAGTCTGATTCCTGGTACCAAACCAACAAAAACAAAATAAAAAAAATTAAATGACTCATGGCAATACAGTGCCATGATTCTTCTGTCTGACTATTAATCACTGTTAATGTCTTCTTGTGCCTAATTATGTAAGTTATATAAATTAAACTTCATCTCAGGTATGTACGGGTGGGGGAAAATATGAAATACATAGTGGTTCTGGGATTCTGGGATGTATCCCTTATGGATAACAAGGACTAGTTTTGTTCTGTTTTGTTTTTGTTTTTGTTTTTTGTCGCTTTGAGACGGGGTCTCGCTGTGCAGCTCAGGCTGGCCTTGAGCTCACTTTGTAGCCTAGGCTGGTCTTGAACTCGGAAAGATCCTCCTGCCTCAGCCTCCCGAGTGCTGGGATGACAGGCGTGAGCCACCATGCCTGGCTAGGACTAGTTTTTATAGCTACTGGAGTCTCTGTGTGCCAGGAAAATCTATGGATCAAAATATACAGTGTCTGTTTAGGTTTTAAAAGTTAGTACAGTGAAAGACCCCTCATCGTTAATCCTCTTCAGGCTCCTCCCCCTCGCTTCACGGACACATGTCCCTGTGCTCTGGTCACCTTCTGAAGCAGTTCTGGGGTCCTCCCTCACGAGTGTCTTTCCCAGGTGAGGCCAGAAGCAGGGAAATCCTGCTGCCCAGGCCCATCCAGCGGGAAGGCTCATAGACACGTGACGATCTCTGGTCCCCTTATTCACTGGGTCTGCAAACCCGGTGATTTCTAGCTCTTCTGCACAGTCACAGTGACCGTGAAAGACGAACATTTTCAGTCTGAAGTCATTTGTTTATTTTTTGGCATCAGGGATGGAACCCATGACCTTGCGCCTGTCAGGCAGGGGCTTGTGCCGCTGAGCTAAATCCTCAGCCCCAAGATGAACATTTTGAACTGATTTGAGGACATCAAGCCAGTCCTGATGACGCTCACAAGAGAAGACTCCCAGCACTGCCTGAGACAGTGTCAGGAGAAAGGGGGTCGCCCCCCGCTGCCGTGCCGGGACCCGGGGTCCCTCTCACCTGTAAGGTGTGCTGCGGGGTTGGTCTGGTGGGATCTCCGCTCTGGGGAGAGAGAGTCAGAGGTCAGACACAAGGACAGTGACAGACAAGGGTCAGCCACCCGGGGGTCATCGTGTCCACCTCCCGCTGTCATCCCCGCCCCTTCCGGAGGGACCCAAACTTCTGCTTCTGGGTCAGGAGGGGTGCGGGTGGCACCTGTGGACTTGGGGTGTTGCACAACCAACTTGAGCAACGGGCAGAGGGATGAGGGTGACGTGGGCCCCGCGCTCCTCCTCCCCGAGGACCTGGATGGTGACTCACCTTGTATCAGCTTCTCCCAGGACTCCGCATCCTTCTCCTAAAATGCAGAAGGAAGCCACGGTGAGGACCTGCCACACCCCAGCTCCAGACACGTGGCCATGAGACAGCCAGACCACGGCCGCAGACACCACCCTCCGACACACACGCAGAGCCACATGCCTGTGCGCGGGCACACACACCACACACACACCAAAGACACACACACACACACACGGATACACGCTCAGATGCTCACTCAGCAGCACTCAGTGGCCAATCAAGCACTGTGATTCTCCACCACTGCCTGCCATGGAGTCAATCAATTATTATTATTATTATTATTTGTCTTTCTGAGACAGGGTCTCGCTATGCAGCTCAGGCTGGGCTCGAGCTCACTTTGTAGCCCAGGCTTGTCTCGAACTCACAACGATCTTCCTGCCTCAGCCTCCCGAGTGCTGGGATTACAGGTGTGAGCCACCATGCCGGGCAAGTCAATCAATTATTGTGCCCAAAGCGTGTGACAGCCCCAGGCCCATAGAAGTGTTTCTTAAATAAGTTATACAGGCCGATGACTTTTATCCAAAATGCTTGGGGCTGAAATAGTTCAGATTGGGGCGGGGATATTTGCATACATTTTATCACAGAGCATCCCTCATCTGAAAATCCCAAAGCCAAAAACTAAATGGCTTTTTATTTTGTTTTGTTTTAGTTTTAGTTTTTTGGCTTCTTTTTTTCTTTTGCAGTACCAGGACCTGAACCCAGGCCATTCACGCTGAGCTATATCTAAATTTTTAAATTGCAACGCAGGGTTTAGCTAAGTCAGAAGTTGCTCCCACGAGGCTGGAACCTACCATCCTCCTGCCTCAGCCTCTCAGGGTGCTGAGATCACAGGCGGGCACCCCTGCGCCCAGCTCAAACCTGTCTGGCATGTCTGGCCTCAAAATGCTTCAGAGTTTGCAGCACTTAAGATTTCAGATTTAGGAGTTTCGGGCTGGGAAATACCCGGGGACCCTGATGGCTGCTTAGTGGGACTTCAGTTTGGATGTGTGACTCAGGGCACAGACCTACTGTTCAGTGGCAGGCTGAAGAGGCATGCATGGATGCAGACACCTCGGCCCACCTGGACCCCACAGGTCCACAGACACGTATCCAGAGCCAGAGACGCCCAGCATCGGCCCACGGGGTGCGGCAGGTGAGTACCGGGCAGGCAGGACCCGTGCACAGTTCACGTGTCCGCCAGAACTGGATACAAGGAGACAGAATATGGCGACGGGGCACTGGAGGGCAAGGCCACATGTGCACGGCGTAGGCAGGCAGCCCAGGAGGGTGGAGCACGGCCGAGCTGTCTCCGGACAGAGCCAGCAGCCCAGCAAGAATCCCAGGAATGGGACCAGCAAGATTAGGACTGCGCTTGGGATAGTTAAGTGCTGGCCTCGGGCGGCCACTGCCCAGCACCCTGAGCGTCCAGGCATACTTCATTCTCTGGAAGAGGCCACTCCTTTCTCCTCTCTCTTCCTTCTCTCTCTCTCCTTCCCACTCTCTCCCTTTTCTCAGTAGTGCAGATTGAACCCAGGGCCTTCACACCCAGCTGTGTGCTCAGCCCTTTTTATTTGTGAGACAGGCTTTCACTAATTCAGGCTAGAATGGGACTTAGGATCCTCCTGCCTCAGCCTCCCAGAGTGCTGGGATCGGGCTGCAGCCGCTCTTACTGTCATCCCCATTTTATAGATAGGGAGACTGAGGTCTGGAGAGGCTAGGGGGCTGGCAGCAGCAACTCAGGGGTCAGGCCGGACATTATCTGTCTGTCCTACAAACACACAGACACACGGACACAATGGGACACAGAACGTGGCAGGAGACAGCCCCACGCCCCACTCACCGGCAGGCGGGCGACCACCTCCTCTACACGCCAGTACAGCTGCAGCAGGAACCAGCTCTGGGCGGCCAGCACGGCCCCCAGGAGCAGCAGCAGGAGGCCCAAGCCCACCCGGGCAGGAGTGCAGCACCTCTGCTTGCGCCTGGGCCCCAGCCTCCTGAAAGGGACGTCCGTCTGTCCGTCCACCACAAACACCGAAGGCCGCACGACCGTGTCCTCCATGCCCTGCAGAGGCCCCAGCGCCTGAGCTCAGAGGAAACCACAGTTGCCCAACTCGCTGGGCGCTGCACGCTGCAGAGGGCGTCGTGCGCCCCACAGCCGCTTTTAGAGCTGGGGTTCGGCCCCTCCCCTTCCCCACGCGCCTCCCTCCCCTTCCTGTCCCCCACTGGGGCCCGGCCCGCGTCTCACTCTCACTCATAAGCCGCTCACACTTTCCAAAGCCACCTGAAAATGTGACTCAGGTAGCGACGGGAGAGGGGAAGCCCCGGCGTTCACCCCCAGGCTGCTGGGTTCCCTGGAGCACTGGAGAGCTCCTGAGGAGCCCTGGGCCCCGGCCACAGCAGGCGAGAGGACAGACCGGTCCCTGGTCCGGGCAGCCCAGTACCCGGATGGATGGGACGGAGCGGGTGCTGTTTCCACGGTGCCCAGGGCGGTGGAGAGTGGGGGGGCTTTGTGGGTGTGCACGTGGGTCTGTGTGTGTGCAGATGCTCAGGTGGTATGTCAGTGTGCACTGTGCAAGTGAGAGCACGTATACATGAGTGTCTGTGTATACATGCATGGAAAGCACATGGTGTGGTGTGCATCGATGTGCACACGCCTGGGTAAGTGTGTGTGTGCGCATAAGCAGCTGTACTCCTGGATGTGCACTATGTACACGCACGTGCCCCACGTGTCTGTGTGCACATGTATATGTGCAGATGTGCCTGGATTTTCAAGAATTGATCTGGGTACTCAGGCGGAACCCAGGGCCTTTGCACTGAGCGCTCTCCCAGCCCTGGTTTGAATTTTAAACTTTGAGACGGCATCTGCCTAAGTCATTGGGCTCAAGAGGAGGCCCTCCTGTCTCAGCCTCCCAGAATGCCGGGGTGATAGTTGTGCAAACCTCTGAGACAGCCAGCCTCGCCTGTGGCTTCAGAGCGCCCGGTGACCCTCACTGAAGGGACGGGCTGGCAGATCACAGGCACGTGGGGCACCCCAGCTGCTGCTCCTTCTGTGCAGTCACCGAAGCAGCTCCAGGAGACGCCACTTAGATTTGAGGGCACCCTGTCCCCCGCCCCATTCCATCCCCAGCACCTGCTGGCTGGCAGTCAAGCCTCACTGCTGCCCATGGAGCCCGTGCTGCGCATGGAGAAAGGCCTGCTGGGATTCGGGTGTCCTTGTAGCAAAAGAGGAAGTGGACACTGGGGTCCCCTCGGCCCCTCCAACCTGCCTGACCCCCTGGGAAAATCACTCTTCACCAGCAGCCAGTTGCCCTCCCGCCAGGGCACGGCCACCTCGGCGTCCTCCCTGGCTCCAAAAGGACTTTCCTCAGATCCCTCAAAGCTAGAAACAGCTGCCCTCCGCCCTGGACAGGAGTGGACATTTGCTCCACAGGAGGCCGTCCAGCGGGCCGCCCCTGGGTCTCCACTGGGCTCAGTGCCTTCCGTCGTGTTGCTCTGTGCCCAACAGGTCAAAGCCAAGGAACGTCTCCCGAGGAGGTTCTTTCAGGTCACTTAGGCTGGACACAAGAGAGAGAGACAGACACAGGGACACAGAGACAGAGAGAGGTGCAGAGATAGAGAGCCTGGCTTGGGAGTTTATTTTAAGGTGCTGACTCACACATCACGGGCACAGAGAGTGTGACAACCATGGCCCAAGCCACAGCGCAGCCCGAGACGCGGTCCACTAAGAGCTGGTGTTGTGGTCTCATCCAAAGCCTGGAAACTGAGGCAGGGCCCCTCACTCAGGAATGTCAGCCTTGGGGGCTCGCACTTTTGTCCGACGTGCCGAAGCCTCTCGCAGAGCCCAGGGCTGTCTCCTCCCCAAGACCCGCTCGAGGGACCCTGCCAGCCACAGAGGCTGGTGTTCAGCCACACCATGGGCACCACGGGATACAAGGCAGGGACCCGAGCTGCTTGGCACGTGGAGGATTTGCTCCGACCGCCTAGGAAAGCTCTCCTCGGCCCCCACCTGCCCTCCTTTTCCTGAATGTCCCATGGGAAGTGAATTATACGCTGCCCCTTAAAATATTCATTTTATTTTGTGTCCTGAAGATGAACCTCAGAGCCTTTGAACAGTAGGCCTGTGCTCCCCCACTGAACTACATCTCCAGCCCTTTGGCTTTTGATTTGGGACAGGCTGTTGGCTAAGTGACTCCGTCTGACTTGAACTTGTGATCCTCCTGCCTCAGCCTCCCAGAGAGCACGATTCTAGGCACCCCGAGCCCAGCCTCCGCACTGTCTTGTGTGTGTGGTCTTGGGTTCCCCTTTTACAATTTCAGGTGAAGCTCCTGTCTGCACTGAGCAGAGCCGGAGCTCCCGAAGAGTAAATCAGAGTAAATCACAACCGAAAGCCCCAGAGGTCCCTGCCCGTGAAAGAGCGGGGGTCAGGAACCCGAATCAGAGGAAAGGGACAGAGAGCCAGACAGGAAGAATCAGAAGGACTGAAAGTGGGGTGTGGCGGGGAGCTCGGGCAGGTGGGGGATACCGCGGGAGCTGTGCAGAGTGAAGTCCTCGGGGGCTTCCCCGGACACCAGTCCGTGGCATTTGAGGGCTGCAGAGGCAGGGTGGGCTGTGGCCTGACAGCCCCTACATTCCCAGAGTCCGGAGGTGGGGCTTTCCGGGCCTGGAGGTCTTAGGGGAAGGCGCTGCGCCCCCTGACTTTCCGGGAAAGGGGGTGGGGCTTCCCTATGACCTCATCCCCAGCCGGCAGAGCCCGGGTGCCACCCCAGCACGGGCCTGAGTCCTCGGCACCATCGCGGCCTTCGGCACACGCGCTCCCGTGCCAAGCGCGGTGACGCACACCTGTCACCCAGCTCTGCGAGGCTGAGTCAGGGAGATGGCAAATTCCAGGCCAACCTGGGCGAATAGTAGAGCCTTGCCTCAAATAATAACGATGATGATGATAAACTCCTGCTGGACGACCCCTCCCCACCAGCAGCAGCGGCTCCCGCCCCGCGCAGTGGCGGCTCCTGGGCGCAGGCCGGGGCAGCGCGACCCCAGAGACCTGCCCTCCGGCCCTGCTCCGCCGACTGGGGTCCCCGCCAGGCGGCAGCCGGAAGCACCGCTGCCTGCAGCCCTGGCGCCCCCTCCCGGCCGCAGCCCGAGGCAGCGCCTCCAGCGTGGCCCAGAGCGGGAGCAGCACGCGGGCCGGGGTCAGAGCTCGGGCAGGAGGGGGGCGGCCTCGGGCGCCCAGGAGACACGGGAACGTGCACGTAACAGGAGAGGTACGGAGCCGGCCAGGTGGGGGACACCTGACACCCCACACGCTGGGAGGACGCGGCGGGAGGACGGCAGCTCCAGCCCAGCCCGGGCAGGGTGGTGACTCAGCCAGACCCAGTGTCAACATAAAAAGTAAGGAGAGCTGGGGATGCCGCGGTCCCCGCACAGGAGAGAAAACAGAGGTACAATAAGCTGACGGGGGAGATGCACACGGTAGGCGGGGCGACACAGCCGGGGTGCAGACAGAGGAGCTATGAGCCGACCCCTAAGACACAGGTGGGCCAGCACGCAGGCGTGGGTGATGGGCAGCGAACTGCTGGTGCGTGGAGGGGTGAGGATGGAGAGGGGGGATGGGGGATGGGGGTGGGGGATGGGGGTGGGGGATGGAGGATGAAGGTGGGGGATGGGGATGGAGGTGGGGGATGGACGTGGGGGATGGGGGTGGAGGTGGGGGATGGAAGTGGGGGATGGCCGTGGGGGATGGGGGATGCAGGTGGAGGAGGTAAGTGCAGGGTGATGGTGGAGGATACCCATGAGACTCCGGTTGGGTAGGAGTGCGGTGCGGGAGGAGGTGTCACAGTGCCTTTTTCCCTCTCAAAGAACCTTAGACCTCGGGAGCCAGGTGCCATAGACCCGAAGCTTTATTGGAGGGAGGATGACTGACGGGCGTGGTCAGTTGGGGCAGCCAAAAACCACCATGTTCTCTGTGAAAGTGCCCAGGTCCTGGCATTGCTGCTGGTTCTCCTCGTCTTGGCATTCTTCCGCCTCGGGCCACGCTTCCACCCAGGTGTCCTTCCCGATGATGTAACTCATGCTGGGAGCAGGGAGACAGGTCAGGAGAGGGACAGAGGGAGGGCGGGGGAGGGGCATTTCCGGGTCTGCGAGGGTTGGCCGGGAGGAGGCCAATGGGTGTGGAAGGGCGTGGCATGGCTAGAAAGTGGGTGTGGCTATGTGGAGGGGACGGGTGGGCTATGTGGGCGGGGACTACGTGTGGGAGGAGCTATGTGGGTGAGGCGGGGCTATGTGGGCGGGGCGGGGCGCGAGCTGGCAGGCACTCACTTGGGTCTCTCCCCCCACAGGTCCGAGGAGAGGCCCCACATGAGGTAGTGCTTCCCCTCCTTCAGGTGCAGGGCGTCTCTGCACTTGATGTGGCTGATGAATCTGCGCTCCTTCCCGGCCTGCACCTCATCGGAGCCTGCGATGGGGGATGGAGACGGAGGGGCCTTGAGCTACAGCTCCGGGGGAGTTTGGGGCGGGGGACCGATGGGGGGCGCCCTGCTGACCTGACTTGATGACCTGCTCGATCGTCATGATGTACTCATCGAAGTCATCCGACAGCTCCATCTTGAGCAGCTTGGTCTTGTACACTGTGGGGTGGAGAGGGAGATAGGGGTCCTGGGCGGGGTGGATGGTGGGGTCCCCTCTATCCCGGGCAGAGACGCATGCAGTCCACCCCCAGGGACACGCAGCGCCACACAGGGTCACATAGTCACAGCCTCACAGCCAAGGCCACGCACGATTGCCTTTTACCACACACACAACCGCAACCACACCTCAGGCCACGCACCGGCGCACACCCATAGCCCGGCACTGTGACACACACAACTGCACCTGCACGCACCCGTCACCACTCACCGTAGTCCACCCCGGGCTCGCAGGCCTTCTCCAGCCGCTCATCCAGGGTGATCTTCTCCGGCAGCTGTATGAAGCAGTTTTCTGCGGGACGGTGAGAGACGCAGCCTGAATCCCGCTTCCCACCGGGGCTCGGTGTCCCAGGGCGCAGCTGGCCGGTCCCCCGTCCTCCCCCCGCCACTCCCGCCCCAGCACCCACCCTCTGCGCAACGGCACAAGTCCTTGTGGCAGAGTTTGTTCAGCATCCCGTCCTCCTTCTCCGGGTGGTAGAACTGGGTACATGTTTCATCTGAGGGCAGAGAAGGCACAGGGAGTCAGGGAACTAGCCTGCCCCCCGGGGAGCTCACCTCAGGCCTGGAGACACGGGTCCCCAGTGCTCAGATCCCTCAGACCTGCGGGACCCAACTGTGTGATGTTCGGGACCTTCCAACCCTGGTTTTTTTTTTTTTTTTTTTTTGTATCAGGAATCCCATGACCTCACGCTGCTTGCCAGGCAGGCGGGGTACCACTGACGCTAGCCCCAGTACCCCAACCCTGGGATCTTCAAACCTGCAATTTGAAAATCTGAGCGCCCAGTTCTCAGATCCCTCGGACCCTCAGACTCCAACCCTTGGATGCCCAGTACCTCTGTCCCCAGCCCTTAGTCCCCTGGTACCTCAGAACCCCAACCCATACAACTCTAGGGTCCTCAGGTCCCTCAAGCATTCAGACCCCCGAGTCCTGGATCTGGAACCTTAAGACTCAGGGTTACAGATTCCCCACACCTTCCACCTCCGGCTCACAGATCCTCCAACATACAGGACCTGGGAACCCTCAGAACCACCACATTTCTGGTCTTGGGGGCCTTCAGATCTTTGAGATTCTTCGACCCCCACTCAGCTCATCCAGCACACTCGGGCTCCCGGAGCAGGAGCGGCCCGGCCCGGCTTGCCGGATCACCTAGGTTATAGTAGGAGTAGACCTTGACGGAGCCAGGCTGGATGAGCCCCACATTGAAGAACTGGTGGATTTTGAAGGACAGACATTCTTCCTCGGAGTGTGAGACCTAAGGGAGAAGAAGCCGGTCAGCGGAGACAGGCTGGGTGTCCAGGATGGGGTCCTGGCAGCGGGAGCTGAGGTGGAGAAATCAGAGGATGGAGGGCGGTTACAGGTAGAGGGGGGCAGAGGAAGTGGCCAGGGTGCCCGGACAGCTTAGCCAGTCTGTCGAAGCCTTGTGGGCCTTGCTACCCTGGTGCGTGGATGGAGATGATCACCCCACGCAGACTTTGCCCTTGGAAGCAACTGATGCCTGTCTTGGAGGAGTGGGCCAGATCTCAAGAGTCTAGACTGGCTACCGTGACGGCAGGTGGTCAAAGCAAATGAGGCTTTCGGGGCTCTCTCTTTAGCTCTTAGTGCAGGATTCTCTAATTTTTCTTTAACAAATGCATTCTGCAGAGGCCTCCCAAGACAGACCCACAAAACGGGACGTGCATGGATCCCAGAGTGACCGCATGGATCGGAAGGCGGTTCCTCAGCCCCCTATGATGGAGTTTATTTTTTTGAAGTGGGGTCTTGCTATATTGCACTGGTTGGCATTAAAGCCTGAGGCTCAAGACAGTTTCCTGCCTCAGCCTCTTGGGTACCTGGGTACCGTGGCACATGCCACGGCCCCTGGCTCTGACTGGACTCCTCATGAGTGAGAAATACAGGGCTCTGGAGCAGGGAAGTTGATCAGAGGGTTAGATGTTTACAGAAAGTGACCCTGGGTCAGTACCTTGTGATCTCTCAGCACAGATCCTGACCCCAAAACAGCCTGACCTAGAGGCAGCGAGGGCTGGCCAGCTGCCCAGGAAGGGCTCCCGGGGGAGGGCGCCACCTCACCTTGTCCAGGTAGATGATGAGGGTGTTCTTGCTGAAGTCTTTGTTCATCTCGTACTTAGAGATGTATCTGTCCACGCCGGTGGCCAGCTAGGGAAGGACAGGTAAACAATCTCTTGCAGATCTCGGCCAGCCCCCAGACTCCAGGCTCCTTCCCTCCCGTCCCAGGCCCCGAGCGCCTCATACCAGCTTGAGGTCATCTGTGTCAGGAATGAAACCGGTCATCATGGATATGTCCAGGATGGACATAGTGGCATCCTGGTCTCCCAGGTACCTAGACAGGGGCAGAGAGAATAGGGTCAGTCTCCAGGGTCTGTCCCTGGATGAGCAGTTCCGACCAGAGATCCAAACTTCTGAAGCCTCCCCAGAACATAAATGGACGTTCAAGTTTAGGGAACACTTCCCCAAGATGGAAATGTAGCTTAATGGTCAAGTATAGGGACTTCAGGCTTTGGGTGCAGGGTACGGCTTTAAGTGCCAGCTCGCTGTAACATCTGACGAGCTATTTAATCCCCTACAGTTCTTCCATAAAATAAAAACAAAATATGAGCTTTCCTTATGAGAGTCAGCTTCTATGACTTCGTAAAGTAACTCCATCAGTGGGCCCCTGGGCTCATGCAGGGCTGTGCTATATTGTTTACTGGTCTCTGCCATCTCTGTATTTCTGGGCCACCATGAAGTGGGCACCTTCCTTCCACGATGCCCTTCCGCCAGGGTGGAATACCCCGCTCCAAGCCCCCAGAGTCCCATCCCCAGCACCACCAAAAGGGGGGGAGTTTTATTCAAGGCAGAGGGTGGCCGAGATGGATCCCAGAGACCCAGCTTCGCACCTGGTACAGATGCCAAGGATCATGGTGCTCTTGGCCTCCTGAGGCTTCTTGACTAGAAACCCAGAAGACAGAACAGGGTGAGAGAGGGCGGCCCTGGGTCCTGATCGAGGAGGACATCAGGACAGAGATGAGGAAAGGGGGGCGGAAGGGCCTGTATTCCGCTCACCTGTATCGGGGGCCGGCTTCAGAGTGACCCTGAGGTCGAAGTTCTTGCAGACAACTTTACGTTTCGTCTTGGCATAGTACACAGCCACCACCTAGAGAGGCGGCAGACGATGCGGAACACGGATGGCTGAGGACAGGGAGGACAGGGTCCCGCGGGCCGAGGGGCCAACAGAGGTGCCCCATTTCTTACCGACAACGTGCCCTGGCCCTTCCCTTTAGCTGTCAGTTTGAAGCCCTCGTTTTGCTTGGTCTGTGGAGGACAGGGGAGGAGAAAAGCTGAGCGCCAAGCCTTTCCCGCCGCCATGGGTGTGATGGCCGGCAGCGCCGAGGACTTGGTGGGGAGGCCGTACCGCTTCTGACCGCAGGAGGCTACCGGCTTCCCAGACGAGGCGAAATTTGGACGGGGAGCTGCGGCTGGGCAGCTGGAGGGCCACCTCCATGTTCAGGTCCTTGTGATCGGGGACATCTGTCTGGTACTGGGCCAAGGCTTGGAACACCATGAAGGTGGCCTGGAAGTGGAGGGAGGGCGAGGGTTGGCAGCCCGAGCGGCTGGTGAGGCCCACCGGGGTGAAGATGCAGGCCAGAGGCAGGGGGAGGGTTAGACCCGTCTTGGGGTGCAGGGGTGAGGCCGGAGGAGCTGGCTGCTCAGCACAGGGCCTGGAACTCTCTCACTTGAGAGGCTCAGGCTTGCTGGCCATAAACCTGTGGCCTCGGACCCACTGGGGAGTATAAACATGAGACGGGAGGTCGCAAGACACCAAGGACGTGTTCTAGAACTCTCCAAGGTACACAGGCTTAGAGGAGCACTTGGAGATGCTCAGCACGTATCGAGCACCCACCAGAAAATCCTGGTACAAGACTGCAGGCCTAGAAACACCGACAAAGTGGTCTAAACCACCCAGAGGAGAGAGGTGTAGGCCAGAGTGTCGGCCCGAAAAGTGTGTAGCGTATCCTCATGAGGAAACAACAATCAGAGGCCAGGGACCCTGGATCCAAAAGTGACCCCGAGACTCTGTGTGCGAGCCGTCCGGAAAGAAAGGAGGTCGGGTGAAGGCTTAGGTTACTGCACACAGTGCAGCAGGCGCAGGCCGCGGGGCCTGGACCGCCCGAGAACGCAGCCTGGAGCAGGAGCCCGCGGCAAGCCCCGGACACCTACAATGCTGGGTGCAATCTAGAGCCGTCCTCTGGCCCGCTGGCTTGCAGGGCAGAGGAAGCTGCCTGTCCGAGCCTCAGGGTCTCTCTGCGATGCCCGTGGCAGGCTAGGAGGGGGCCTGAGATCCTGGGGCCCGGGCCTTGCCTGGGTGGAGCCATAGCCCCCGCCGTAGTATCTCTGTTCGTTGAGCCAGCGCACGACGGGAGGCACCGCGTCGAAGTCCTTCAGCAGGAGCAGGGCCAGGAGGGCGTAGGACGTGGCTTCCACGCTGTACAGCTTCTGACGGGCCTCCTCCCAGCGGTTCTTCTCTGCAGAGAGAGCACCCCGACAACTCACTGCCCGTCCGGCTCGGGTGTGGCTCGGGGACACCCCCGGGGCCATCTCCTGCCCCCTCCTCCTGCCTCTCTCAGGCCCGCCTTGCCCGAGCGCTCAGGGCACAGCTGGTGACCAAGCGCTGGCAGGGACCTGCTGGCTCCTGCAGCTTGGCGCATCTTACAGCCTTGCGCCCCGCTCTGCCTAGGCTCACCCGCCCCATCCACCCATCCATCCCTGCCCAGCTCAGAGCCAAGCACCCCAGTCCAGGATGTCCTCCCTCGGGCCCCCGGCACACATTCCCCCTTGAGGCTGCTCCCACCTGTAGCTGCGTTTAGAAATTTTTGGAGGGTTGCGCCGTTCAGCCTCTCCAGCAGGGCCAAGGCGTAGCCAGCGATGGCCAGCGTGTACGGTCTCCTCACGTCTGCGTATCTTGACTCGATGTAATCGCCAGCTTTGTTGATGTTCGCTTCCAGGTTCTGCAGGGGAAGGGAGCCGGGTAAGTGTGTTAGGATGGGCCTCATGGCACCGTGTCGTCACCATGGTGATAGCGGGCGTCAGCAAGGGACTAAAACCCTTCCCTTCTCTGGCTGGGTGGCTGAGGCCGGGTGATGGGGCCTGGCGTTTGGATCTCTGGTTTTCTGGTTTCTGGTCAGTTTCTGGTTAGGTCTCTCTCTTTTATTCTTTCAGGAAAGCACAGCTCTGCCACCACCGACAGCTGGCACCACATTTGGTCTGTCCTTGAAACTCTCCAGGATCTATTCTGAGGCTTTCTCATCCTTGGCCCCTGGAGCTGTCTGTCTTGGGGCTGAGTCCCTCTCAGGTACCCAAGGCGCTCTGATAAATATGAAGGAGTGACCTCTCCTGAGGGGCCCAGGGCAGCCTGGCTTAGTGATGGTCACTTCCGGTGGGGTAAACGGTCCCACTGGCATCACTGGGTGTTGGCGGGAGAAGCTCCAGCGGGCAGGGGACATTGGTAAGGGTCCGGATTGGGGGTTGCTGGGAACACAGCTTAGCCCCCAACCCTCTCCGCCCTCCTCCTCCTCCTCCGCACCCTTCTCCCTCACCGGTCCCAGCAAGTTCCCATCACGCTCATTTCCGATGACAGTGCCCGTGCCCCAGAGTGCCCTTTCCGGGGTGGCGTGGCTGGGGCGGGCTGGAGACGCGGAGGACACTTACGTTGACCTGTGCTCTGCAGATATCTTTAGCCTCTTGCAATGCAATGAGCACGAAGGCCGTGAGGGACACATCAGCCTCCTGGGCGGTCCGGACACCACCCTGGGGGGGGGCAGAAAGCAAGGACCGGTCACTTTCTGTCCTCCTCTGGGCTGGGCAAGGCTCTTCTGGGGTTCTCCTTCCACTGGGAAGGTCAACCTCTTATCTTTTATTTTTCCATGTACGAGGGTCCTTACACTGAGCTCCATCCCCAACCCCCGCTTTTTTTGAGAGAGGCTCTCACTAAGCTACTAAGTTGCCCCAGCTGGAATCAAATCTATAATCCTCCTGCCTCAGCTTCCCAGAGTGCTGGGATGACAGGTTCCTGATGGCCAAACTCTTTAGTGTGAAGTTATTTGATCACTTTTTTCATTCTGCAAATATCAGTGGAGGCCATAGTGTGGGATCTGTGGATACAAAGAGCCCCAGCCTTCGAGAGGCTTCTAGTCTGCTAGGGATGACGGATGTGAACCAGCCAGCAGCTTCACAGATACAAGATGCCCCTTGACTTATGGCAGGTTGACATCCCAATAACCCAGGATAAATGTAAAATATCATAAACCAAAGCCTTAGGTCTGATCTCAAAAGTAGCAGTCAACTGTCAAAAAAGGCAAGCATGTGCAAAGGCCCTGTGGCAGGGCAGAGCTTCTTTTAGTGTGGATATGGAAAAAAGAAAGCCTACATGGCTGGATTCCTAAGGATCAGACTAGAGCATCAATGACCATCCTAAGCACATGTCAGCATCACTTGGGAAGCAATTTCAGTTCAATAATGAACTGGGGTCCAATCTCAGAATGCAGTTTTGATAACTCTGTGGTTGATGTCCTGCTGATCAGAGGACCGTATTTTGAGAACTGCTAGTCTAAGGGGTTCCCTTTTCATTTACTCTCTAAGGCGGGACCCTATTAAACTTGAATAAGGCTTCCCATTGGCTCCAGCAGGTGCCTGAAACCCGATAACCAGGAGACAGAAACCAGGAAGCGGTGCTGAGCGCTGGAGAGGTGCTCCCATCAGGGCTGGCCTCAGGAGGGGGAGAAGGGGCAGTCTGAAGCCACCTCCAGACAGTGGAGTCAGGCAGGAGTTGGAGACGGACTGGATTGGACAGGATTAGGTCAGATTGGATCAGATATGAGAGGAGCGCTGTGCTTGGTTTAATGAAATTCTTACTTATTTCTGAACAAGATGCCATGTATTTTCATTTGGCAGTGAGCTCTGGAAATCTATTTTCCTTTTTCTCCTTCTTTCTAGACATAAAGGGATTTATTAGGTAGAATTTATAAAAGCACACTCAAAGAAATAGGGCACAGCGCCTCAAGAGAGGAATGCACTAGAGTTTAGAGCTGGAGATATTTATGCGTTTTTGATAAGGAAATTTGTGGAATTTGTGAGCCTATGAAGACTGGTTTACAGGAATAAGTGATGATCACCATACAGGTAGAAAGATAACTGCTCATTTTACAGGGAAAAGGCAGAGTCCAGCGCACTGCATTCTTTTCTGTTCTTTCTTTTTTTTTTTTTTCCTTTTTTAAGATGTGCAGGCTAGGGCCTAAGGTTTAGCTCAGCAGACACAAGTGCCTGCCTGGCAAGTGCCAGGTCACGAGTTGATTCCCGATACCAAAAATATATATATATAGTTTAAGCTATTTTGCCTAAAAACATTCTTTGAAATCGTTAACTCAATCTTTCTTCCTTGTCCCGGGAATGCGACCCAGGACCTTTGCACTGAGCTACCTCTCCAATCTCTTTTTTACTTTTTACTGAGACAAATTCTCAGTAAGTTTTCCAGCCCGGGTTGGAACGTGCAGTCCTCCTGCCTCAGCTTCCCATAGTGCTGGGATGACAGGCGAGCGCCACCACGCCCGGCTGGGTCTCGAGTTTTGCAAGGTCAGTGTGACCTTTATTTCCCTGTCCCCCACTGGGCCCCGGGGCCCAGCTTCTTACAATCATCTCTTGGTGTATCACGGGCCCGTCCTCCTGGAAGACTCCGTCGGGCTTCTGCTTCTCCAGGATCAGCCATTTCACCGCCCCGCAGAGGACCTCCGAGTCGATGCCAATGAGATTGGCCGCCAGCGAGAAGACCTTCACCACGTAGGCGGTCAGCCTGAGGGCGCGCAACAGAGCGTGGGCCAATCAGCGCTGGGATCCAGAACCCTGCCAGCCAATGGGCAGAGAGGGGCGGGGCCTATCTCCATTGGCGCTTTGCGGAGCTGCAGACTCACCAAGTGCTGGACGCCCGGTTCTTGAAAGCCGCGTAGGCCCAGTTGGGCTGTTTGAAAGCCAGCTGTTGTGTGTACCCTGCAGGGAATGACAGTCACTGAAGGGGAGTGGCCGGAGAGGCAGGGCGAGCTGAGGCGTGAGAGGGCCGGAGGTGAGAGGAGGCCTCGGGAGGGCGCTGGTGCCTCCCGGGAGGGGCGTGGTCGGGGAGGGCGTGGCCTCGATCGGGGGCGTGGCTCTCCGCGGGGCGGGGCCTGGGGAGGAGGAGCCCCGCTCACCCCTGTTGATGAGGTTCAGCGCCTCCTGCCGCTTCTCCAGGCCGAACTTCTCCCACTGCTCCGTCTGGTCCAGGTAGTGCACCGCGATCACGGTGGGCGTCATGCCGATCATGTTCTGCTCTCCGCAGCCCGAGGGCGTGATGATCAGGTGCTTCAGCCGCTCCGCGTCCACAGCGTCCTCGGCCATCTGGGCCACCGGGGTCCCTGCAGCCGGCCGTGCTCCAGTCAGGTGCCCACGGCGTCCCCGGCCTCCCACCGCCCAGGGTCAGGGAAGAGCTGGGGCGGGAACTGCACGCAGGTCTAACCGGACACCGCATAGTATCTCATTTAAGACCATAGCCTCGCTGGGGGGGGTCACTGTTATTCACTTCCGGTCACCCTTACAGGTCCAGGGGCTCCAGGCATCCTTCTCGTCCCCTTCCTGCTCCAATCGTCTTCCGTCATGGGCAATAATTTGAACCATTTCTGCTTTTGATCCATGTCACTTATAAAATTTGTATGGTGTTTTCATTTTCGTTTTTGGTTTTTGTTTGTTTAGGCGGCACTAGGGATTGAATCCAGGGTCTTTGCACTGAGCGGCATCTTCAGCCCTTTTTATTAATATATTTTTGAGGCAGGGTTTCACTAAGTTGCCTAGACTGGGCTCCAATTTGCGATCCTCCTGCCTCAGCCTCCCAAAGAGAGGATGACAGGCGTGCACCAGCACAGCCAGCCTCTCATATAAATGTGTTTATCAGCAGAAATTCTTTGCAGAACTCCATCCTGCCAGGAAGCTCCCATCAAAGACACCCTCAAGGCTCTACTCTGTCCTACGGGGAGGAGGGAGGCGCAGTGGTTAATCACTCCCAAAACTTGACAGAACTCAGCGCCCCACTTTAGGCTGACGGCTGCCGTGGACGCCTTCCTAGGCCCCACGACATCGGGGCTCAGGGAACCTCACCTTGGAGGAGAATCTTGGTCTCAGAATCGGTGTCTGGGACTTGGTCGCTTAAGTCTGCAGCTGGGATTTCCTCCCTCTGAACGCCGCCTGTGGAAAGAGGCACAAGGTGGCACGGGCACCCTCCCAGCCCCGCACCCACGGCCAGGCCCAGGCTGGGCTCCTCTTCCGGGCTCACCTTGGCCCAGCTGCTCTGGGTTCAGAGTGCGAATGGCCACCGTTTTGTTGACTCTCATCCCTTCGGGCTGGGGTGCGGGCACCAGGTCAGGTGAACAGAAAGATAAACAGACACCCACAGATGAGCAAGTCACGGTACCCAGGGTTCCTTAGCCTGGGTCGGAACCTGGCCCCCTCCCCTTCTCGCTGTGTGACCGGGAACCAGTTACCCAGCCTCTCTGTGCATTTAGCTGCCTGCTATACAAAGAAGAGAGAATAAAAACCAACCATCCACCGTCATACAAACTCATCACAAAGCATAAGTCAATAATGAAATAATGATACTATTTGAAATCTTCAGGTGCTTCAAGAAACTGCTCAGATTAACTCATTCAGTGGTCACAATGTGACAACTGCTATATCTGGATTTCTTTCTTTCTTTTTTTTTTTTTTGGTGGTGCTGATTATTGAACCCCAGAGCCATCACACTGAGCTACATCTCCAGATTATTTTATTTTGTTTTGTTTTGGTTCCACGAATTGAACTCAGGGAGGGCCTCACACTTGCCAGGCAGGCGCTGTGCCACTGAGCTGTGTCCCTGGCTCAAATTTTCTCTTTTGAGACAGGGTCTTGTTAAGTACCTAAGTGGTCCAGGCTGGGCTGGACCTTGCAGCCCTCCTGCCTCAGCCTCCCGAGTGCTGGGATAACAGGTGTGTGCCACCACATCCAGTTTTTTTTTTTCATTTCTTTCTATCGTTTTGCTATTGTTTGTTTCTGATACTGAGGATGGAACCCCGGGATAGTGCATGATAAACAGTGCTCCATCACCTGGCCACATCCCCAGGCCTCCTTTGGATTGCTTAAAATACACATGGCAGCTTTCTAAATTTACAAAGGTGAAAACAGAAGCTGGCATGTAGCACATAGCTGTAATCCCAGCACTCGGGAGGCTGAGGCAGGAGGATCCTTGCGAGGTTGAGACCAACTTGGGCTACAAAGTGAGCTCAAGGCCAGCCTGAACTGCATAGTGAGGCCTCCTCTCAAAAAGACAAAAAAATAAAAACTAAAAATAATAGAAAACATTATTCATCATAGCAATGATCGTGATCTAGGGTTCATCGAGATGGATGATCTTTTGGGCAGGCCCTGAAATTCTGCATCCAAGCTCACCCGCCGTTTCTGGTTCCACTCCCAAACATTTGGACCTTCTAAGGCGTCTGCTTCCTGTCTGAGCCGGGTCCTCCCACTCCGGCCTGCAGCCTGCTGCCCTCCCCGGGTCACGGGGCGACTCACCACGACCTTGAGGGTCTTCTTCACGCCGTCGCTGATGAAGTAGTTGTAGACGGCAGCTTTGACCTCTACCTCCTGCAGGCCGATCTTCAGGGGCACCAGGACGTAGGGCACCGCCACAGAGGACTTGGGTCCGATGGTCACCGTCTGGGTGTGGCGCTTCTTGGCGGTGGCCAGGCTGCAGAAGGCGGGGTTGTGCAGCAGCTCCACCCTCACCTGCAGGGGAGAGGGCGTCAGGGCAGGGATGCATTGCGCGCACTGCCGAGCTGAGCCCCCTTCCCGGGCTCGGCCACCAGAGACCCACCTTGAGACTCTGGGCCTCGCGGTAGTTGTAGAGGACCGCGCGGATCTCCACCTGCTCGTTGCGTACCACGGAGTAGGGTAGCCGCAGGTCGATGAAGAAATCCTGCATCACCGTGACCTCGAAGGGGTCCGCCACGCAGATGCCTGCACGCGCAGACGTTGCACTGAGCTGTAGGGCAGGCTTCCTGGCTCAATCCTGCGCCTGCCCGAATGCCTGCTGTGGCTTGCTCATCACAGGAGCTCTGCGTGGCTCTGCCTTTGTCCAAGCGAGTAGACTACAGGCCGCTAGAGCGGGTAACTCCCAGGGAGAGCGGTGGTGTAGTGGCCGTTGTGTAACCATTGCCTTTGCAATCATTGGAAGTAGTTGTATGTGCCGGTGCACGCCTGCAATCCCAGCACTCTGGGAAGCTGAGGCAGGAGGATCACAGATTTGAGCCCAGCCTAGGCAATCTGGCAACTTAGTGAGACAGTGTCTCCAAAAATAATTTTTTTTTGTTTTCTGTGTAAGGGTTGGGGATGCCAGTGTGTTGGCGCCTGCCTGTCATCCCAGCACTCGGGAGGCTGAGGCAGGAGGATCCTTGCAAGTTCGAGACCAGCCTGGGCTACAAAGTGAGCTCAAGGCCGGCCTGAACTGCACAGAGAGACCCTGTCTCAAAGCAAAAAGAACCAAAGAGCCCCCCACAAGTCTTCAGTCTAACTAGGATTTAAAACTCCAACACTAGTGGGCATTATGAATATACATAACAGCACCAGTTATGTATGTAATAGCAAGTACATTTTTAAGAAGTTGGCGTCTATTGGCTTTGTGAATTTAATCTAAATTTACGAAGTAATGGCTCTGTGTCTTTAAACCTAAAATACAGACCAAAGTATCCCCAGCCTAACTGAGCCGTGCTCAAGTGTGAAAATCAGTATGTATGGGAATAAGGTATCATCACGAATTCTAACACACTAGTAAACTACTAGATATTAAAAGATTTGTTACTATAACATTATTAGTGTACTAGCGATTTAGAAACATTTAGAGCATATTATAATGATACTATTTTGGATATTTTGGGACAGATAATGTGCTAGAATAAATTATACCTGTATAATTAATAATGATTACATTATCCAATATTACATACTATGTTATATATTAATCTGTTATGTCACTTATAGCCTTGTCTAATGTTACAATTTATATTATATATTTCTCATATGTTAATATAATTAACAATACATTATAATTGTATATTTGATATTTATACATTAAAATTATAACAATATATTCATATTTGTATATTAAAATTATAATAAAATTATAATAAGCTCTGATTTGGGTACATATAAAATACTTTAACTTAATGTAAGTTTAATACACTTATTTTAAATTGTTTCTTACTGATTAAATATTCTGGGAAAAAGTATAGAAAACATGCATGTTTTTCATCTTGCTATACACTCGAAAAATATGGCTTAGCAGGGCCTGGGATTTAGCTCAACAGCATAATCAGCTGCTTGGCAATGCATTGGTCCAAACCCATAGAATACTTTGCAAGAGGAAACCACAGGTTAGCAGGGCATGGTGGTGCACACCTGTCACCTCACCACCCAGGGAGGCCGAGGCAGGAGGATGCAAAGGTTAAACTCAACTTGGACAAACTTAGTGACTTGGTATAACCCTGTCTCCAAATAAAAAATAAAAACAGGGTTGGGGATGTAGTTCAGTGTGAAGACCCTGAGTTCAAGACTCAGTTCTTAAAAAAAAAAGTACTTAAAAAAAAAAAACAGAACCCTACCTAGTACTATAAGCTCTGGGTAGTAATGTATCAGTGTAGGTTTGCAAATGTAAAAAATGGGCCACTCTATAGGGAACTGATCTTGGAGATCTTGGAAGGGGATTTATATTTATATTATTTCATATTATATTTATATAATATCACCAATTTTGGAGTCTTTCCTCATGGCCCAGTGTGTGATGCCTCTGTAGTAACCACCGTCCAAGCACAAGGTACCCTGCAACAGCTGACCTGCTGAGCTGGATGGGTGAGGAAACGCCAGGGGACTCGGGGTGGCTTTCTCACCTTTCTTATCTGACAAGCTCACGGCCAGAATCTCCCAAGTAGTGATGCTGTCTTTGAGGAAGATGTTCATGGTCTTGGTGGAGATGCTGGGTGGGGCAGAGCATGCAGTATTAGGTGTTTGTCGGGGTGAGGTGTGCACTGGGCACATGCGGGTAACCCAGCTCCTGACTCCTAGGCTGGGCTGTGGTCCCACCGTGATTGCTGAAATCAGGAAGGGACAGGGACGTGCAGCGACGGGTGCCAGCCTGGGTTAGGATACGGATTGGGGGTACCCCAGCTCTACCCGTTTCTCTCTGGCTCCTTCAGTTCCTCTATGGTCCACAGCCAGCTCTCTGGAAACTGGCTTCTGGAAATGATGTCCTCTTCTGGTATAATGTCTTCATCCATGTCACCTGAAAGAAGTCAGATCCGAGGTCAGAAAAGACTGGGTTCTCCAGCCGTCCAGGAGGAAAACATCCGTGGCTGTGAGGTAGCTTCTCATGATTCCCAGGCAGGGCTGCCTTTCCAGGACACCTTCCTCCATAAAAACATGAAGTATTCCATTTTGCAGTCATATTAGTGTAAAGATGAATAGAATCCAAGCCGGGATTTTTTTTTTTTTAAATGAAAGCATTCACATGGGCCTCTGCAAAGATCAAAGACCCCAGGCCTGCTTTCTCTGATGGTCCTGCATGTCACCAGGGTGCTTAAAGGTTCCCAAACTTGGTGGTGGCCACTGATGATGTGGTGGTCTTTAAAAAAGACCTGGACAACGTAGAGACAGCCTATCTAAAGAACAAAAAAAGTTTTAAAAAAATAGCTGAAAACCAGAAGGGTGTGATGGTGCACACCTGTAATCTCAGCTACTTTGAAGACTGAGGTAGGTGGATCACAACTTCAAGCCCAGCCTGGGCAATTTACCGAAGCCCCTACCTCAAAGGAAAAAAAAAAAACAATTGGATAGGGGCTATAGCTCATCACCACAAAAGCCAGTAAACAGGTTCGGGATATCGCTCAGCAGCATAGGGCCTGCCTGGCAAGCACAAGGTCATGAGTTCGATTCCCAGTACAAAAAAAGTCAGCAAACAAATAAACTCAGCCACGCTGGGTACGATGGCACATGGATATCATTTCAGCACTCCAGAGGCTGAGGCAGGAGGATCACCACAAATTCAAGTTCGAACGACATAGTTTCAAAAAAAAACAACCCAAAATAATAATAATAAATAAATACACTTTGCGATCAGAGACTAAATAAACTCGGACCAGGCTCAAGTTCAGCCCTTGCTAGCTTTCCTCAAACACAATGGGCCAATTTTAGTTTGGCTCTGAATCTCCATTGCCAACAAGTAGGTGGAATTCCATAGATGCCTAAACACACGTTGTGGGGTAATCTGTGCAGGTGTCTTTGCAGTAGTAATACAGAAACCATTGTGGGAACCCCAGGGAGCTAAGGAAACTACCCAGGCCTGCCGCCCCTCCGCCGGCCCCGCCCCTCGCAGGCCCCGCCCCCTCGCAGGCCCCGCCCCTCACCGGGCCCGCCTTGTTCCTAAATGGTCCTGCTCGAGGTAGCTCCGCCCCCACAGATAACCACGCCCCGCAGACAGCCCGCCCCGCCCAGTCCCAGGCTCTGCTCCCTCATGCAGCCCCGCTCCGCACTCGGCCACGCCCTGAACGCGGCCCCGCCCCGCATGCGGCCCCGCCCCTCGCCGGCCCACCTTGTTCCTGAATGGTCCTGCTAGAGATAGTTCCGCCCCCATAGACGACCACGCCCCACAGACAGCCCCGCCCCGCCCCGTCCAAGGGCCAGCCTTGTTCCTGATTGGTCCTGTTCCGGGCAGCTCCGCCCCCACATGCAGCCCCGCCCCGCACGGCCCCGCCTCTCACCGGGCCCGCCTTGTTCCCGAATGGTCCTGCTCGAGGTAGCTCCGCCCCCATAGATAACCACGCCCCACAGACAGCCCGCCCCGCCCAGTCCCAGGGCCAGCCTTGTTCCTGATTGGTCCTATTCCAGGTATCTCCGCTCCCTCATGCAGCCCCGCCCCGCACTCGGCCACGCCTCGCACTCGGCCCCGCCCCGCGTACGGCCCCGCCCCTCGCCGGCCTTGCCCCTCGCCGGCCCCGCCCCTCGCCGGCCCTCCTTGTTCCTGAATGGTCCTGCTAGATAGCTCCGCCCCCATAGACGACCACGCCCCGCAGACAGCCTCGCCCCGCCCCGTCCCAGGGCCAGCCTTGTTCCTGATTGGTCCTGTTCCAGGCAGCTCCGCCCCCGCATGCAGCTCCGCCCCCCCATGCAGCCCCGCCCCGCCGTCCCGCGGACTCACTCCGGGCCAGGCCCAGGTTCTGCTCGCGCCGGTGCTGCTGGCGCAGCTGGGCCATGTAGGTGCAGCAGTCCAGGAAGGCCTTGACGCACGCCTCGCCCAGGCTCACGTAGCGCGCGCGGCGCTGGCAGGAAAACTGCATGGGGTTTTCGCGCATGCCGTCCTCGCAGCACCTGCGCAGCTCCTTGCTCTTGTACTTCCCGGCTGCGGGACCGACCGGCCCGCGTCAGAGCCCGGCCGGGCCGCAGCAGCAGGAGGCGGGACCCAGCCCGCCCCGGCCGGCCCCGGCGCCCACCTTTGTCCATCCTCCTCTCCATGAGCTGCACCGAGCGGCGGCGGCGCGCGGCGGGCTTGGGGCAGTCCAGACCTGCGGCAGGCGCGGACTCGTGGGTGGGGCGCCCCCGCGCGGGCGACGGTGCCGGCGGCCAGCGGGCACGGGACGCACCGGCCGGCAGGGGGACCCGCCCCGTCCCGCCTCGCCTGTCCCTTCGGGCCCCACCTTCCCGCTGGGCCGTCTGCAGCCCCGCCTTGCTGGACTTGAAGGACAGCCCCGCGTCCGTGAAGACGCCCGCGTAGTCCTTCCCGCTGCCCGGGGTGCAGCCGATGTCCGCTTTCTCCACCACGTCCCAGATCTGCGGGCGGGCGGGGAGAGGGCTGGGGAGAGGCGGGGGGCAGGGCCTGCACCCCATCGGTCCCGCCCCTGGCCGCCAGCCACCCTATTCCTGAGCCCCCTGTGGCGGCCACCGTCACATCCCGTCTGCCCCACCCCTAGTCCCAGTGGTCACCATCCGCATCGTGCTCCTCAGGTCCATCCCCAGCCGCGTGCGCGTGTCCAGCTGCCTGCTGACCGCGGGACCTGAATGCGCCCCAGTCCCGGCGCTGCTCCTCTGAGCCCCCACCTCGCTCCTAACCCGGGCCTCACGCGGCTGCCTACCTTACTCTGAGTCAGTTTGTGTTTCTTGTTCAGCACAAACACACCCTTGTCCACGGCCACCAGGCCCACGCGGGCCCCCTGGTTGCCCTCTATCCTGAGGGTCATCTGCTGCCGGGGTAGATGCTGCTGCCGCTTGTCCTGGCCATCTTTCCCGGAGCCGCCTTTGACGACCAGCTGCGGGGAAGGGGACAAACGGGAAATCAGCCCCTGGGGGTCACCGGGGACCGGAGAGCTCCGAGGAGAGAAGGGGAGGCGCGGAGGTGCGGGGTGCTCACCGTGCCCACACAGGAGTCTCTGACGTCTGCCCACACAGAGTCGGCCACCACCTCCCTCTGGCCGCTGGCACCGATGAGCGTGTAGTAGGCCACCAGGCGGAAGGAGGGAATCAGCTCCTTGGTGATGGGCATGGGCAGCACCACCAGGGCCTGGCCCGGCTCTCGAGGCTGCCGACCCACCTTCAGCAGCTTCCCCTTGTTCATGATCTGCGGGACGGTTGGCGGAGGGTGAGGACGAGGCGGGAAGGGGGAGCCGGGGCGGGCAGGGATCCGGGGTGCGGGGGGCCGGCGGCCACCGACCAGGTAGGTGTAATAGCGGATCTTAGCTTCCTGGTTCGGGTCGCTTCGCAGGTGGAAGTTGACGTTGATGGTCTCGCCAGGCTTGAGCTCGGTGCGCGGCATGGAGAGGTGTAAATAGTTGTTGGAGTTGTACATGGTGGTGTAGGGCAAGGCCTGCATGGTGTTGATGGCCTGCCGGGCGTCCGGGATGCCCCCTTTCTTTGTTTGAACCTGAGCAGGGGGGAAGAAATGCATGCTGGTCCTCCAGAGGTGTAGTGCCGAGGCCTGAGTCCTGGGAGTGCTCGGAAAGGGACTCTGCCTGTGGGGTTCCAGTCATCTGGTGAGTCTCATGTCATCGTGAGGGTATAAAAGGTGAGACAAGAGACAGGGAAAGGGAAAGGAAGGGGGAGGACAGGAGGAGGAGGAGAAGGAGGAGATGGAGGAGGAGGGGGAGGAGGGGGAGGAGGGGGATGGGGAGGAGGAGGGGGAGGGGGAGGGGGGAGGGGGAGGGGGAGGGGATGGGGAGGAGGAGGGGGAGGGGGAGGGGGGGAGGAGGAGGAGGGGATGGAGGAGGAGGGGGAGGGGGAGGGGGAGGGGGGATGGAGGAGGGGGGAGGAGGAGGAGGGGGAGGGGGAGGAGGGGGAGGAGGGGGATGGGGAGGAGGAGGGGGGAGGGGATGGGGAGGAGTAGGGGGGAGGAGGAGGGGGGAGGAGGAGGAGGGGATGGAGGAGGAGGAGGAGGGGGAGGGGGAGGGGGAGGAGGGGATGGAGGAGGAGGGGGAGGGGGAGGGGATGGGGAGGAGGAGGGGGGAGGAGGAGGGGGGAGGAGGAGGAGGGGATGGAGGAGGAGGGGGAGGGGGAGGGGGAGGGGGGATGGAGGAGGAGGAAGAGGAGGAGATGGAGGAGGAGGAAGAGGAGGAGATGGAGGAGGAGGAAGAGGAGGAGATGGAGGAGGAGGAGGAGGAGGAGGAGGAGGAGGAGGAGGAGGAGGAGGGAGAGGGAGATCAGCTTGCAGATGCTGCACTGCCAGCTGTGAAGGTGGACCAAGAAACCAAGGCCCAAGGGATGGCAGGCGGCTCTGGAAGCCCAAACAAGTGGGAATAGATTCTCCCCGGAGCCTCCAGGAAGAACCCAGCCCCACCTGGACTGTGGAACTTCTGACCTCCAGAACCGTAAGCGGCTCCCGTCGGCTGCGGCCCTAAGCTGGGAGTTTTGTCCCAGCAGTCAAGGGACACTCGGCCGCACGCTGAGTACCGTGCAAGGCGTGCACGGAGGTGTGAGTGCAAAGGCCCAGGTGTGCCAGGGGAAGAGCCAGGGGAAGAGCGTGTCTGCGTGTGGGCCCTCGGTGCAGAAGGCGGGACCCCGTGCAGGGCAGCCCTCGCCATAAATGAGTTCCTCTCCATGCCTGCGACAGGAGCCCGCATGGGGGTGGGGGGCCCTTCCCTAAATGTCAGCACCCACAGGTGGCAGGCAGGCTGCAGGGGGACAGGGGGAGCCCAGTGCACACACCGTGACGCTCAGAGGCTGCCGGGTGTTGGGGGTGTTGATGCTCAGCCTGGCCACGCCGTCAGCTTGGGTGAGAGACTGCACGTTGGAGCCCTGGGTCACCACGGGGACGTGGGGGGCCGGAGAGCCGTCGGGGTTCGTCACCAGCACCTGTTCAGGTCCGGGGTGGGAGGGTGAGGCCGGCCAGAGACCGGGCTGGGGCTGCGGGGGACCGCGGGACCCCTCGGGGCCTCACCATGATTTCGAAGGGCATAGCCGGCTTGAAGTACTTGGGCGTCTTGGTGAAGTGGATCTGGTAGGGGGAGGTGACGATGGGGATCCCACTGCGCTCTGCCTCCACCATGTCGCTGCCTAAGGGACGAGTGTGAGGGACGGGGCCTGCACCCCCAGACTGCGCTTCCCGCCCCCATCTGCGGCCGGGCGGGCCTCACCTGAGTGCAGGATGACCGTGACAGACACGTACAGGGACTTCCCCACCAGGGCCTCGGGCCTGGAGGGCTGCACCCCGTCCAGCAGCACCTGCCTGCTCAGCACGACCTCTCCGCTGCCGTCCTCGATCTGGGGAGGGGGCTGTGGCTCAGCCAGGGCGGGGTGGAGGAAGTGGGGGGCCGGGGGGCAGGGGAGGGGCGCAGTCAGATACCACGACTCGGGTGAGGGACTGGGCCAGGGAGATCCTCTGGTCACCGTCCTGGACCCCGAAGATGACAAAGGCCGTTCCGTCCACGTTCTTCCCGTAGAGGAACCTGCGGGACACAGGGGCTTCAGGGCCCGCTCCCGGAGGAAAGCCTCTCCCGTCTGCCCCTGCCGTGACGGGGACCCAGAGGGCCTGGCCACCCCCGCTTGGCACCAGGCCTCACGGGGCCCTCACCTGGCTATGATGTTGACCTCCAGGCCTTTCGGATCGTCGATGTAGTAGAACTTCTCCGTGGGCTCCACCAGGACCTCGAAGCTGGGCAGCACTGGGGGAGGAGCCAGGTCAGCGGGCAGGTCTGGGGGGCTGGCAGCAGGGCCCCCCACCCGCACCCACCCTGGCCCTGCCCTCACCGTATTCTTTCACCTCGAACTCAGCCGAGAAGACTTGCTTGGGCGAGTTCTCGTAGAAGGCCTGGATTTTCCACTGCCCCATGCTGGGGGAGAGGGCGACTGTGTGGCCGGGCCTTCGGGGCCTCGCCTGGGACAGGAGAGCCCAGACCCTCCCGGACAGCCTGACCTACTTGACCAACTCGGGGATGTTCCAGGACAAGGGCAAGATGCCATGCTGGTTGTTGGAAGACAGGGTGTCCCGCTTGATGGGGATGCCGTCGGGTGTCTGTAAGGAGACACAGAGGGACGTGGGTGAGGTGGCCCCCCCTCTCCTCGCTGTCCTCACTGACCCCCCCTTTGCTGCCATCGTGTCTACAGAGGCCGCCATTAAGTATGTAGACTTGAGTCACATCCTTGGGCTGGGGATTTAGCTCAGCGGCACACGTGCCTGCCTGGTCAGAGTGAGCTCCTGATCTCGATCCCCAGTACCAAAAATAAATAGAAAAATCAAAATAGATTACCTAGGTTCACATCCACAGTGTGGCACTCAACTAGCTGTGTGACCTTGGTCAAGTTACTTAACCTTTCTGTGCTCTGAGTTTATGCCTAGAAAAAAGGGTATACTAGGGGCCCCTGCCACGCTGGCTTGGAACTTAGTCCATATGAGCAGGACCTCATCAGTGTCTCTGAACGCTGCTGCGGAGTAGCATTTACTGTCCACCTTTTTTGCTGGGCCCTGAGCCTTTGATTAAACCAAAGCCCACGTCCTGGCCAACATTCGACTTCTGAGTGCATGAAACATGGTTTCCTGTTGGAACTGAGTGAGTTCTGTGGATAATGGGATCCTCCTGCTTCAGCTTCCCGGAGTGCGTGCAAATCGGGAGTCAACGAGGAGGAGAAAGAAAGGAGGGAGGCAGAGGAATCCTGGAAGCAGGTTTTGGGGAGCTTTCTGGGGAGAGGGAGGCGGCGTTTACCCTCATGTGCTCACCGGCGCCCTCTAGCGAGTACAGGAGACGCTGCACCACATAGAACTTTTTTTATCTAACAGAATCCCAAACTCCAGAGGGGAAACTGAGGCTCAGGGAGGTGAAACGACCCGGGGTTTATCTGAAACCAGGATCCGTGGTCTCCTCTGCTCTCTGTCCGCCGCCCCCCACCTCGGGTCTGTGTGCATTTGTGTCTGGATCCTCTTCCCGGGACCCCGCCGGGGCCTCTCTCTCCCCCACACTCGCCCGCCCTGGTACCTCGATGGTGACAATGATGGTCCGGCCCACGGGCAGCAGGTCGCTGTCCACGGTGAAGATCCGGTAGAGCACTGCCAGGGCGCAGGGCGAGAGTGAGCCGGTCCCGGCTGCCCGCCCTCAGCCAGCCCAGCCCAGCCCGGCCCAGCCCAGCCGGCCCCTACCGGTGGAGCCCGGCGTGTAGATGGTCTTGTCCGTCTGGATGAAGAGGTACCCGCTCTGCAGGCTCACCAGCACCACCTTCTCCAGCTGCGTGCCCCCAAAGGCGGCCTGCACGACCACCAACTTGCGCCCCTTATCGGACTTGAACTCCTTGCTGGCGGGGATCTAGGCGGGAGCCAGGGGGTGAGGTCAGAGGTCCCCACGCCGCCCAGCGCCCCGCTTTCCTGCTTAGCCCAGTTAGGGGGAGGGCAGGGCCCCCCTGGACGAGGAGCCGGCAGAGGGCCTGGGCTCTGAAAGGGGGAAGGGATGGGGGAGGGGGGGACACTCAAAAGGGGCGGGGCCTCTGAGACTGAGAGCAGGGCTCGCAAAGGGGGGACCCTCAGGGAGAGAAGGGGCTCCGAGGGCGTGGAGACTGGCAGGGAAGGGCCTAAAAGGGTAGAGGCAGAGGGGCGGGGCTTAAAGGGTGGAGACTCAGAGGAGCCGGGCTTAAGGGGGTGGAGCCAGAGAGGTGAGGTCTAAAGGGGTGGGGCTTCTGGGGAGGGGCTTAAAGGGGTGGAGCCTGGGTGGGTGGGGCTTTAAGGGGCTGGAGGGTGAGAGGGGTGGGACTTAAACTGTTAGCGATTCGGAGAGAGGTGGGGCTTAGAGGGGCGGGGCCTCAGAGGGGAGGAGCTTAAAGGGTTGGAGACTCAGAGGGGAGGGGCTTGAAGGGATGGGACCAAATAGGTGGAATTTAAAGGAGTGGGGATGCTATAAGGAGAGGTGATTAAAAGGGGTGGAGTCTGAGAGGGGTGGGATTTAAAGGAGATTCAGAGAGGGGTGGGTTTTTGAAAGGAGACTGGGGGGTGGGGCTTAGGAGAGGTGGAGACTCTGAAAGGGGCGGGGCTTGGAGAGGTGGAGGCTGAGAGGGGTGGGGCTTAAAGTGTTAGGGATTCAGAGGGGTGGGGCTTAGAAGGGGTGGAGACTCTGAAAGTGGAGAGGCTTATAAGGGGTGGAGCTGAGAGAGGAGGGGCTTAGAAGGGGTCAGCTCCAGGAAGGAGGGGCTTAGAGAAGGCGGAGACTGAGATGTGGGTGGCTTTAGCAGGGTCGGGAGCTCAGTGGATTGGCTCGCGAGCTCCTGAGACTGGAGGAAAAGGCTTGATGGGAGGGGTCAGGAGGACACACGGCACAAGGCTTCGAGGTGCAGGTCTGCGCCCACCTTGATGGTGACAGTGCCTAGATATCCCGTGGCACTGGTCAGCACGGTCTTCTCACTGGACAGCACATTCTTCTTGGCCGGAAAGTCGTGGACAGTGACTGTGACAGGGATGTCCCCTTGCACTTCGTGGGCCTCCAGCACCACGGTCTCCTCGTTCTCCAGCCGCAGGATGTTGGGGGTGATGATCGAGTACCTGCCAGGGGCGTGCACGTCAGCCCAGGGACGGACACTCCGGAAGGTCAGCGCCTGGGCCTGGAGGGAGCCAGTGGCAGCCTTGGGCACTTGCCAGGTCCACCCCTGGGTCTCCGATCCTCTCTGGCCACGCACACTGCTCCGTCCGGGAGGAGGGGGGGGCAGCACAACTGCCACCAGCATGGCCCCCCTTGCCGGCGCACCTGGCCTTGGAAGCCTCTGGATCCCACAAACGCCCTGTGCTTGAATCCCAGACCATCATTCTCTAAGTTCACCGTGGCCTGAATCCCAAATGCTAAACCACTACGTTGTTTTGTTTTGTTTAGATTTATTTTCTTGAGGCAGAGTCTCATTACGTAGCCCAGGCTGGACTCGAACTCATGGGGATCCTCCTGCCTCAGCCTCCCCAAGTGCTGGGATTATAGGCGTGCACCACCATGCCCAGCACTATTAAATGTTTAATACTCCCAAATCTGTAAGCACCCCCACCTCAGACTTCCCAAACCAGACATACCCAACCTACAGACACGCAAACTTTGAAACCCCAAAATCTAGGGCAAATGCTAAAACGCCCCAAAGCTAAAGCTCTAACACTCCAGTCCTGTAAATACTACCAAAATTCACACGTCCCTGATATGACATAAGCCCCAAATGCCAATCTCGAACTCCCACAAATACTCCATCAGCCCCCAAACTGAAAACTCCCAAATTTTGCAAATCTAAGCTTTCAAATTACCCCGAACCACACAATTACACCTTAAATCTACCCTCTGACCCTTAATTCTATAAACAGGCAAACCCCAAACCCACAATACCTGGGTTCCATTAACTCAGCTCATAAACACCTCGGCCACGGGCTTTTCGGATTCATTAACGCCCCAGCCGCTGGCCCTGCGTGCCTAGAGGCCCCAAGGACCTGCACCCACAAATCCCTTTCCCCCACAGAAGCTGGCTACTCACATGGGGTCCCCCAGGGCCAGGGAGACGCTGGCCAGCAGCAGCAGCAGCAGGCTGGGACCTGCGGCGGGTCCCATGGTGCAGGGAGAGCCGAGCGACCCAGGGAGAGGACGGAGGAGTGAGGGGGGCGGCCCAAAGGCTGCTCTTATCTGGAGCCCGAAGCTGTATTCCCCGCCCCCAGCCCCCCTGCTCCCCGTCGGGGTTGCCCCAGATTTCTCAATACGGTTTCCTAAGTTTTCAAGCCCTGCAGCCAACAATTTATGGGGCGAGGAAGCTGAGGGCCTGACCTCTGCCCGGGCTTCGCAGGGTCAGGGCTGGCTGGTGACGGGACTGTTCCTCAGCGTGCCCAGTTTGTCGTGGAGGAACCCTGGGGTGCAGAGAGCCTTCTTTGCCAGAGACTTGGGGGCCTCCTCTTCACCGTGTATCTAACTTTTATTGATTGATGTTGGCAGCCCCTGGGATTGAAGCCAGGGCCTTAGCACTGAGCTGTATCACCAGCCCCCTCTCCCATACCATTTAAAAACATTTTTATTTTTGAGTCAGGGTTTTACTAAGTCACAAATTTGCCCAGTCTGGGATGGAACTCATGAACCTTCTGCCTCAGCCTCCCAGGATTGAATTACAGGTGTTTGACTTATTTTTTTTAAGAGAAGGGGATCTTGCTCTGTTGACCGGGTTGGCCCCAAACTCCTAGGCTCAATCGATCCTCCTGACTCAGCCTCCTGAGTAGCTGGGACCATAAATATGTATGCCCCTGTGCCTCTCATGCATTTTTTAAACACACTTTCTCTGTGAGTCTACCTTATGCTGGGTGGTAGAACCCTACTTCCAGAGGCCTCCATGCTGGAGGGAAAGGTGGGAGGGGACAAATCTAGCACAGACATTCCCAACCCCATTGAATATTTACCCCAGTGGAAAAGACAGAGTCTGCATCTAGAGGAATCAGAGAAATATTTGTGGAGGTGGGGGCATTTCAGCGAGGCTTTCGAGTATGTATAGGAGTTCACTATCCAGGTATATTTACTTTCTAGGGAAAGGGGGACTCACCCTCGTCAGAGTGCTGGGTGGTTAACACAGTCATCAATGAGGAGAGTCTTGTCTCTAGCTTTTGTAAGATACAGATAGAGGTATATCTTACATCTACATCCTCACGGGCTATGATTGCTTTAAGTTGTATCATTTAAATTGTGCACGTGCATTTAGGTAGAATAGATGCATAAGACCCAAAATGTGCACATGGTTACAGAGGAAGAGGTCGCCTTTCCTGAACCCCTTCTGGCAGTGCACACATACCCCCCGTATTTGTCTTTCTGGGTCCCTGCCCTGGGCCTTGCTTTGTCACGGGCTCCAATTCCCTCAGAGATTGCTCCTCCCAGTGCACGGCCGCTTCCTCATTCCCGCCTGCACCCACCTCCCGCTGCACGGTGTGGAAGGAACAAGCCCTTCCGGTGCGCAGACTTCTGGAACCTTCCGCAGCCTGCAGGCTTTTCTGGCTCTGACACCGAAGAGCCGTGAACTTGGCGTGAGCGGTTGATTACCACTCCGCCTCGGTTTCCCCCGCAACATGGGTTGCGATTGTAACCAAAGGCCTCTGGATGAATGTAGGATGGCTTTTTTAATGCCAACCTCGGAAGTGAACCCCCCGGGGCCTTTTTTTTTCCTGCTTTTTGCCGCTTAGCCAGCTACCTTGTGCTGTGGGGTGCAGGGTGGGGGCGCAGGGTCTCCATTCCTGGAGCTGCGATTTCCAGCCCCTCGCTGAAGGGGTTAAAGAGAATTTGCACCGATTCCTGTAAACCACGCCTTTGTCCTGGCCCTGGCAGGGTAGGGGGAGGCTTGGCGAACTGAACAAACCTGGCCGCCCTCTGCAGGATTGCAACACCCTGGAAGGGGAGGAGGAGCAGGAGGAGGAGGAGGGAGGAAGAAAACATTTTGCTTGTTTGCAAAACTGAGGTTCAGCTTTTGAAACTGAGTCTCCCAGCTGCCCCCCATGACTTCCCCACCTCACTTTCACCCCCAAGAAACCAATTTCCTGTTTCATTAACGCCAGAGCCACAGGCTTTGTTTTTGACAGTGATTTTGGTGTTGGCTTCTGTCTGGCTGCGAGGCTTCCTTTCTGGAGCCTTCCGTAAACCACCTGCACCTTCTGTACAAACCCGAGCGACGGGATCATGGTAAGGCTGACAGCGTGTATCCTTGTTCATGGCAGAGTAGTACTCCATCGTGCATAAACACCACATTGTATTTTTGTGATTTTTGTTTAGTTTTATTTTGTTTCTTGAGACAGGCTCCGGTTGTGTAGTCTGGGCGGCCCTTGAACTACACTGCCCAGGATGGCCTCCAACTTGGGATATTGGAATGGACCCCAGTGCCCGCAAGGCTCATGGGGTAGGAGTTTGACATCCTTCGATCCGTTTGACTGACGGTGATACCAGGCATGTCCACAGTGCTGGCATCTAGCTGGACAGGGTCCAGGTCCCGTCACGAGCTTCAGGAAGACATCAGCGGAGAGGAAACTGGCGACACCAAGGCCTGGGGTTGGGGGGGAAGGAAGGGGGAATTCTTCAGCCCCGTGATTTTCCTCTAAGGATGTGTGTGTTCCAAATCGTGGACAAGATAAGCCAGCAGAGGGGCAGCTGGGACGCGTGCGTGAGGGGGATTTCCACGCGGCACACCCACCAGGCCAGCATTCCAGCTCCAGGCCAGACAGACGGGCGAGGCCGCCCGATGCATCATGGGGTACGAAGCCGACGTAGGTACAGTGCGGTGGACCTGCACGGGTATCATCCGGGCACTCTGGGAGGCTGGCACGTCGCAAGTTCAAGCTCAGCCTGTGCCAAAATAAACCATAAAACAGCGCTCAGTGCAAAGGCCCTGGGTTCAGGCTCCTGCAGTAAGCGAACAGCAACCTCAGAAAGTACAATCAGCCGCGCATTTGCGCTCTGTGGATTCAACCTCCACAGACGGAAGCATGCAGAGGCCTTTTGTTCTGGTGATTGTTCCCTACAGGATACACTGTGTGCACTGCACTTACACTGTAGCAAGAATATAAAGTCTAAGGGGAAAAGGCGGGCAGGTTCTATGCAAATATCTATGCCATTTTATTTCTTTCAGCTCTTTTTATTAGTACACGCTTGCAGCCCATAATGCTCACGCTGCTGGTGTGGAGTTGGTCCACGCACACCACACATCTTAATTCATTTCCATCCCTCTTCCCTCCCCTCTCCCCATCCCTCCATCTCTTGATCACCTTCCCATTTGAGAAGGATCTCTCCTCTCATTTCCTATTATCTTTTGTTCTGCTCTTTATTTGTAATTTTGTTTCTCATTTAAGAGTGATATTTAAACTTGTGTGTCTGCGATGGTTTCGCTTAACTGACCCAAATTTATCCTTTTTTATGGCAGAGTAGTACTCCCCCACGTACGAATACCACACTTTATCCATTTATCAGCTTGATGGACGTTGAGGTTGACTTGATTTTTGTTTCATTTCTTGAGACAGGGTCCGGTGGGAATCCTGTGGGCATCCTGGAGCCAGTTTCCCAAGGTACTGAAGTCCAGCGTACTTGCAATTTACCTGAAATTCAGATTTACCCAGAAATCCCGTGTTCTGTCTGGCATGCTAACTGGGAACCGTGAGGAGGAGGTGGGGGTGATTTAAGGGCAGGTTCCCGGGCACCCTGGTTGTGCACTTTCTGGGTTTGGTCACCTCCTGAACCCCTCCATTCTTTCCCTGATACAGGTGCAGCCCGGCCTGCGTACCACAGAGACACCCCCCCAGCCATGTTACTTTCCTGTAATTTTCCTCCTGGAAACTCACCTTCTGCAACGCTGTTACTCATTAACTCGCAGGCAGCCTTGACCTGGCTGCCCGGTGGCAGTGGTCCCCCTGACCCCTGCTCCGAGGGTGCTGGGGACTCCTGCTCTCAGAGCACCAGGCAGGATCCTGGATTCCGGATCTGCAGGGTCCCCCGGGCACTCGGGCCACTGGTCCCTGTCTCTATTCCTCCTCCAAACTGCAGGCCCATGGCCACGGAAGCACCTTTCTGGTCTGGGGTGAGAATCCAGCCACACCAGGCAAATGGAAAACATGGCCACTTGACCACAGTCAGAGCAGCTGTTTGTTCACGGCCACTCTGCTCGGTTCTGACAATGGCCCTGACCCCTCCCCTGCTAAATCCCCATCTTATTCTTGAACCCAGATGCTGACCGAGCTTCTGCCTGGAATCTTTCTCCCAGCGCCTCCTTCCTTCTGTCCCCTCTCCCACCGACTCAGGAGCCCGAGGTTGGAGGATCACCTGAGTTACTCTGGACAATACAGGGAGGCCTTATTTTTTTAATTCCAGAAATAAACCATTTTAAAGTTTTGCATTGTGTACTGGTCTGAGTGGTGTGGTAAAATCTCCCCTGGACTTGAATCATTCCTTTGACCAGTGTCTCCACCTTGTAGATGCTACCCTCCCGTTACTCATTAGTAACTGTCTTGTCAGGTTGATTACTGAGGAATCAGAATCCTTGTGTTCAACTAACACTCATTTTACTTAATAATGGCCCCCAACCAACTGAAATAGTGACTGTGGGACTTGGATGTGTAAAAATGAAAAGGAGAAACCACAATATGACACTTTGAGAGCACTATAACATAGTATTACATTTTTTTTTTTTTTGAGATGGGGTCTCACTGTGTAGGTCAGGCTGGCCTTGAACTCACTTTGTAGCCTGGGCTGCTCTGGAGCTCACAAGGATCCTCCTGCCTCAGCCTCCCGAGTGCTGCGATTACAGGCCTGTACTGCCATGCCCAGCTTGTTCTATTTTTTTTTAAATCAGTACATGTCTGCAATATGTAATGATTGCATTCCTTGTGGGGAAGTTGATCCATGGATACAATGTATCTTATAAATATCCTATTTTGCAATCAGGCATTTTTGTTAACCTTACACCAGGCCTGCTTTACAATCAGCACCATATTGGAGGTAGCAGGGAACCGCACTGGATCTGTTGGCCTGGGTATGTGATCGGCTTCAGCCAGTCATTGGAGCTCCTGGACTGTACCCCCATAAACAAAGGAGACCCCTGAATATGACACGCATATGCTAATGAGAGCAATCACAGGCGGTTTGTTGACTTCTTGTATTCAACTTGTTTACTGCACAGGCTGTAGAAATTAGTCTCCTACGTACAGGTAAAGGATAGTCTTTGGTCCCTTGCCTAGAATCCTGCAGCTGGTTAAGAGTTGGGATTTGCACTCAGGCCCCAGTTTGTGCCAAGCTGTTTTTGAGTCTCTTGTTGCATTGTAAGAAATCCTTTGCAAACTTGGCAGCTCAAAACAACACTGGTCTGTTAATTCTTGCAGTTGGGAGGCTGAGTCAAGACCATCTCCACCTCCAGGTCCTTCATGGATGGTCATTTTCATACTGCCTTTCACCATGGCAGGCCTTTGGGGGTCAGGGAGACCATGATCTGCCTCCTGCAACACACGCCCTGGGGAAACCCGTCTACGCAGTCCTGTCCTTCCTTTTTAACCTGCCATGGCTCCCGGGGCACGAGCAGAAAACCCCGAATGTGTCTGCCAGCTCCTGCTGCCTTCAGGCTGCGTCCGGCCGCCCTCAGCCCACTTCCTTCTCCATCTGGCTGGGCTGTTCATTCACGTGGGCCCCAGCTGTGTCTGCTTCTGTTTACAAAAAGCCTTCACCCCAGCCCTGCTCCCTGCCCCATGCTTGGGCCGCTGCTGCTTTGCAAAGGGGCCTGGAGCCCTGGTGGGGGGGACGGGAGGGATCCTAAATACCTGCCCTTGCTGAGTGGATCCCCGATGCCCCTCACACCTCAGTCACAGGGACAACTCCACCAACTTGAGGTCCTGTTTTACAAGCCAGGAATCAGAGAGGGTGAGCCAGCGGCCCGGGTCACAGTCACAGGTAGCCAGGGGCAGCGGCCTCGCTGCAGAGGAGCCTGTGGGGCTTCAGGGCCTGGCTTGGGGGGCTCCAGCCCCGAGCTTCTCACTAACCCACAAGCTGCGTGACTGAGCACGTTGCTAAGCCTCTCTACACCGCCCAGGCTAACAAGTCCTCAGAAACCTTCTGCAGGGCACGCCATACAGCAGTCACGACGGATTATTATTACTGCTATTACTTATCTCAAGACAGGATCTTGCTAAATAACTAAATTGCCAGAGCTGGGCTCACACTTTCCACCCTCCTGCCTCTGCCTCCCAGAGCGCTGGGACGACAGGCGCACTGTCCCCTGCGGGGCTGAATTATTTCTCCAAGTCTCTTGGCCTTCTCCAAGCTTTGTCCTTCTGGCTGCTCAGGGGCCTGTGCAGACCCGCCACAGGTGCGAGGGCTCAGGGACGGCACCGCCCGGGTCACTGCTCTGTCCCCAGCACCTGGCAGAGTGCCTGGCATGGATTAGTTACTCAATGGGTATTTATTGAACCCAGAACGCATCCACGCTGCACCCCGCTTGTGAATACAGATTTCTAAACCGTAAACAGGACTTCTGCCTTGAACCTCAACCCCAGAAACGCAAGAAACCCAGATAGCAAAAACAGACTGGTCATTATTACAGTAAGTACAGGGCAGCCCTGCAGCCAGGAAAAAGTGGCCGGATTTGGGGCCTCGAAGGGGGCGTCTGTCTCCCCCCCCAGGAAGGGGGACCCCAGGAAGCCGGGTAGGCCCCCGCCACCTCCCCACATTCGCTCTGGGCCCCTGAGGCAGACAGGAGGGTCGGTAGGAAGAGGACGAATGGACGGTGGACTTCGGGTCCCAGAAGTGGCCACATCACAACTGCTCCCGGGCGCTTACTGTTTTTTTGACTTTGGAGAGGCCTTCCCGGAAGCCGGAGTCGGTCATCCTGCGGGCAGACACAGGGCAAAGGTATGCAGCCTGCACAGCAGGCAGCCCGCCCCCACCTCTGGGTCGCTGGCCCGGTGCCCTAAGGCAGGCCCAGAGCTCCTCCAGGCCCCGCCCACCGGCAGGCCCCGCCCAGACCCCACCCACCCTGCTCAGCCCCGCCCACCCACTCGGCCCCGCCCACCGCTCAGCCCCGCCCCTCAGCCAGGCCCTGTCCTGTCCAGCGCAGGCCTTACACTTGCTCCGTCTGTATGTCCTCCTCGGCCTCCTGGGGCAGCTGCAGGTACGGGTTGTCCCCGGCGGGCTGGAACTTGTAGCCCGTGAGCACAAAGAAGGCCAATGTGGAGCCTTCCACCAAGAGCTGTGGGACACAGCGGTGAGGGGTCAGGCGCTCCCGCCTCTGCTGGCTGACCCGGACAGATCCACCCGGCTCACCTGGTACAGCCACTGCCACTGGAAGGGCACGGCCACGCGCAGCAGGATGGCGATGATGCGTGTGAAGTACACGTAGCAGATGACCTGGGGACAGGCGGAGGGGACGGAGGGGATGGAGGGGCTGGGACACCCGGGCTGGGGCGGGGCTGGGGCGGGCTCCTACCAGGACGTAGTAGTGTCGGAACAGCTTCAGCTTGGCCAGGTTCACTGCCGCTGAGGAGGGCAGAGAGGGGCAGGGTCACCTGGGCGGGAGGGGCGGGCGGACGGGGCAGAAGGTGGAGGGGAGACCTGGGGAGGGCAAGGGGGGGGGGAACCAAAGGGAGAAGGGCTGGCTGCGGTGTCCCAAGGGAAGGAGACGGACGGGCCCAGGAACGCGGAGGCCAGCAGGATGGGCACGGTCAGGAGGGACACTCAGGGCCAGCAGGAGGGAGGGGGCAGCAAGGGGGCTGGCTGCAGAACCGCCTCACCCTTCCCATCTGTGCCAGATGCGTCCTGCAGATGCCGAATGGACCTGGACAGGCAGGGGTACAGGGCGTGGTCAGATGCCCCAGTGCCCACAGGAGGAACCTCAGCCCAGAGGGAGCCCAGATGAGGGCGTGGCCTAAGACGGGGCGTGGCCTCGAGTGTGGGCGTGGCCTCCGCCAGGGAGGGAGCCCGGGTGTGGGCGTGGCCTCAGACAGGGGCGGGCCCTCACCAGACAACTGGGAAGAGGATGGCCCCACAGCATGTGAGGTCCACCAGGAACAGAATCTCCTTCCAAAGCCCATAGTCGCTGGCACCTTCTTCTCGGGATTCCAGGACGATGTAGGCCACGTTGGCCAGGACCTGAGCAGTGGGGTGCAGTGCGTGAGTGGTGGGGGACACGACCTATACCCGCCCCTCCCCCACCTTCCTCCCCTCCGGGGCTTCCCCTGGGCACCTGCAGGGGAATCACAATCCCGAATATCTTCTTCTCCTTGTCCGAGAGGACGTACTTGACGAAGGCCCAGCCAGAGCCGATCAGGGCGATGGTGATGAAGAGGAGCGCGCCCTTCAGCCTTGGGCAGGGCGCCGGGAGGGTCTGGTGAGGAGGTGGGAGCCGGGCCCGCCCCACTGGCCCTTCCCACAAGCCGGCGGAGGGCACACTCACAGGTGTGTGATGTAGTGCATGACGGCGAGGCCTTCGATGGGGTGGCCCTGGCTGTTGATGAAGTAGTAGTTGATCTGCAGGTGGACAGACGGAGGGACAGTCAGATGGGTGCGTGGACGGGCAGGGGGTGGATGTTGGGAGTGGGCAGTGTGGAGGGGGCCGGACGCCGGCTGATGGTTATAAGCAGGGTGAAGGGTGGGGCTCAGACACACACATCTCAGTCACAGGGACAGCAGTGCTGGGATGGCACGGTGCTGGGGGTTGGACAGTGAGGCCATCGCTGGACCGGCAGACAGGTAACCCCGACAGTGGCGGAGATGGATGACACTGAAGGCCGGCTGTGCGGGGGACACGTGGTATCCGGGTCCAGGGTGCAGGGAGGGGTGGCCCTGTGCTCCCACCCTACCCCGTCTGCCGCCCAGCCCACACCACTCACGCTGTGGAAGAGGAGAGAGATGCTCTTGGTGAACGCCAGGGCGGCCATGAGCCAGTGGATCTTGAAGACGTTGTACCTGGGAGGGAAAGGAGGGGGACACGGGGTGGGGCAAAGCTCGTCGGCTGGCAGGGAGCGGAAGCCCTGGTCAGGGAAGGTGCCGGCAGAGGGCAGGGGTGTTCATTACGTGTTTCTGCAGAGCATGTTCACCCAGAAGATGCCAGCGGCCAGGAAGCAGGCAGACATGACCAGGTAGAGCTTGAAGAGGGGAATCTCTGCGGCAGACAGGAAGCCCTGGGGGTTCTTCTCTCGGATCATCACCTGGGGACAGGGTGGCCCCAGTCATGTAGCCACAGCTCTGTGCTTGGAGAGCTGTCCCAGCCCCTAGCTTTCCTTAAGCCTCAATGTGTCTCATCTTTCAAATGGGTATATACTGGCTGACCTCAGGATCCTTAGGGCATCGCTGCAGGGCAGACACCAGAATCAGACAGTCTCATATCCTTTATGTCAAATGGCAAAGTATTTACACAGAGGGCTGGGAGTTTAGCTCAGCGGCATAAGCGCTTGCTTGGCAAACATGAGGTCATGAGTTCAATGCCCAGTACCAAAAAACAGAAAAGAAAGTATTTTCACAGAACCTGCACACATCTTTTTATAGATTTTAAATCACCTCTAGACTATTTAGGTTACAGATCATAAATCTCAGCTAACCTGGGCAATTTAGCAAGATCCGGTCTCAAAGTTAAAAAAAAAAAAATGCTGGCGATGTGCAGATGTGCAAAGGGCCTGGGGTCTAGCCCCAATTTTAAAAAAGAGGAGCAAGAATATCTGGTAACAACCTAAAGGCTAAGACAGTTTACAAAACAGTGACAAGAAGCGTTTTGTTTGACACTGACATAATTTTTACAGTGTGATTACTCTGAATCCCGCAGACACAGACCACTGCAGGTCCTGGTTAGCATTTCCCATCAAGGCCGCTGAAGGGTTCAGGGCAGCTAAGCCTGGCCCTGGCCCCCACAGCAGCAAGCACCCCTGACACCTGCACCCCCTTGGTTCGCTCACCGTGAGGTCGAAGGGGCGTTCCTGGCCCGGCATCAGGTTGTAGCAGTTGTGGAAGTTGAGGCTGTACTGGCCTTCCTCAGCCCTGGAGCCAATCACCACGTGGAACTGCGTGGGGGGAGAAGGGTGTCAGGCTGGGCGGTCTCACCAGGCGGGGCGGGCTCCGGGGGCTCTGCACACTCACGCTGAAGTTGTAGGAGTCGTTGAGGTGGCCCAGGTGCAACACCAGGTCCTTGCTCTTCTCAGGGGGACCCTGAGGGGACAGAGCTCTTCCCTCAGCTGGCCCTGGGCTGGGAACCCCAATGCTCTCGGGGTACACCTTCCCCCACCAGTCCCAGCTCCCCGAACCTGAGACCCAGCAGGTTTAGCCGGGGCTTTGCTAGCCGTGGAGTTTCCTGTGGGAGACAGGTGGGAGGCTTTATGAGGTGAAGGGATGTCGGGGAGAAAAGCCGAGCCCACGCAGGGCATCCCCGCCCCGCGTCCCCTCCTGCCCACCGGACGCACCGCCGCCCGCCTTGGCCTCGGGAGTGACCGTGGGGGCTGCCTCTGGGAGCCCGGGGTGGGAAGGCACTCTGGGGAGGAGTCCGGGAGAGATGAAGAGCTTCTCCTGTGCCCCATATTTCCGCACCTGGACCCTGAGGGGATGATGAGGGGGTCAATGTCCGGTCAAGTCAGTGGTCACCAAGTTCCAGATCCAGCAGGGTAGAGGCCCTGCGTGCGCGGATGCTGCCTACGCTAACGGCTATCTGTCATTCCCCGTGACCTCCGCTCCGTGCCCACTGCCGTACTAAGGAAGAAGCAGTGGGTCGGCTGTGGGGTGCCACCGTGTGGCGAGACTGACGCCAGGCTGCCTGCGTCTGAATCCCAGTGTGGGAGACTCAGTTTGGGCAGCTAAAAAATGGGAACGACTGAAGTATAAAGAAACACAAGTTTTCAGGGCGCCACCAGGAACGCAAGAAGCATTCCACAGGTGTGAAGGGTCAGCGTTAATCCCCGTGCCAACCTTCTGCATGGGGCCTCTGCTCTGAGCGCCCCCACCCCGATTCTGTGAGTAGCCTTCCCGTTTCCCTCTTTTTCAGCCTGCAGGTTTGGAGCTCACACTAAATTGTGAGTGGTTTTCTGCCTAGGGGGGTTCTGCTCTGCTGGCTTAATCCATCTGAGAGCTCCGGGACAGGTATATGCCATATTCAGGAAGATGGACATGGATTTTTTTTTTAACTTTTATTTTTTTATAGTGCAATGGCCTTGTCCTGAGCTACACCCTAGTCCTTTTAAAAAAAAAAAAAAAATCTTTTAAGACGAGGTCTTGCTAAGTTACTAAAATGCCCATGCTGGGACTGAACTTGGAATCCTCCTGCTTCAGCCTCTCCAGTGCTGGGATGGCCGGCATGCACCACCGTTTCCCTGCCAGACGTGGCTCTCTAGCCAGCCCCCAGCCCCAACTTACTGCAGATTCTTGGTGTTGATGAGGAACAGGACCAGGAGGTTGCTACTATTTCTGTGGAGCGGGCATTCATGGGAATCCTGGGCCTGGGAGCGGGCAGTGGGTACCTGGGTTATGGTGGTTCCTCCCCTCTCCCCAGGACCTCTTCCCACCCCACCTCTGGGAAAGACACGGGAGACAGGCAGCCCCACCCCACACTGCACCCCCACAGCGCTTCCCCACTCCCCTACTCACTGAGTAGGATCGGACACTGCCAGATCGAGCCCGGCTCAGACTGAACCCCACCTGGTGGGTCCAAAGAAAGCAAGTCGTAAGACACTGTAGCAAGGACCACCGAGTTACCCTTCTCACGGCAAGAGAAAGCTGGTCTTGTATTTACTGAGCAGCTACTATGCACTGCTCAAACCGTCTCTGCATTTTTCTCCAGCCAGCCCCCTCCCTCTTCTTCCTGTATCTCCAGCCACCCAACGGGACTCAATGTGGATGCCACTTCCATGCGGAGACCAATCATATCCCATTCTCCTTTCCCCAACTTAAAATGTTGATGCTTTCCTGCTCTGGGCGCTGGAATTCAGCACATCACATTGGAACTCGGGGCCCTGCCATTTCCAAGGTAGTACAATCAGAAAGCCACTCCCAGCCTGTGATCATTCCTATAAAATGGGATTCGGCGAATTTCCACAGACTCCCAGAAGGGCTGCCGTGGGGGAACAGAGTCACGGAGACTGTTCAACGCCGTACCTGGTCCACTCCAGTCAGTAAATATTGGCGGTTAAGAACACTGTCTCGCGTCTTTCACTTGAGACACTTTTTTCCCTATGTTACAAAGGAGGAAACTGAGGCACAGTGAGGCTGTGACTTGCCCGTGATCACAGGGGCAAGACGCAGGGCTAGGCTGGGAATCTAGAAGCGGGGGAGGTTGTGAAACATATGCAATCAGCCCCAGCCGTCCTCAAAGACCCTCACCAACGGCGACTTGTCGTCTGTCTCCCCGGGGCTTAGTCGCAAGAGGCTCAAGTCCACTTCCAGGGAACCATTGGTGTAGAAGCCAAAATTGTTGAGCTGGATGTCCGCTCGCTTCTCCCCCTACCGGACACAAAGCAGAAGGAGGCGGCTCAGATGGTTTCCCACCAGCCCAGGGTTCTGGCACGAGGCCCCACCACCACCACCGCCCAGCCCCAGCCTCCTGGGGTCCCTTGTTCAGGGGGGAGGGTGACCAGAGAGGGTGGCAAGGCCTTTCCGAGGTTCTGTGGCCAGACAAGTCTCGGGCAGGGACAGGGTGGCCGGGGAGCTTCCAACTATGATTCTGAGTTCAGGAAGTGAAACCAGGGGACCACGAGAAGCCACCCCCGAGGGGAATACCACCCCGAGAGCAGTTACTGTTCAGGATTTGCCATTCCTTCTTCGCCTGGAAAACTTTTAGATTCCGCCGGGCCCCTAGGGCACTAAGATTTCAGCTGAGCTGCCAAGAGCTCGGTGAATGATCAGATCTCATCCGAGAAACCCCTAGGGTGCTTTCTGAACGGCGCCAAGGGGGCTGTGGCATTCCCGAACGGATTCCAAGAATTTAAAAGGCTGAAGGGTTAGGGGGTCCCGAGACACAGAGCCTGGCCTGGATGGGCCAGAAAGGCTGCAGCGCCCCCGGCCAGGCGCCTCCAACGCGAGTACAGAGGGGGATCCTGGGACGGACCACTCGGGCCTGGATGCGGGGGGCGTCCGGCCGCTCCACGCCGCGGAAGGAGCGGGGAGGACGGGCCAGACCACTCCACACCGGGGGCTTCTCCCGCACAAAGTTACGCCCCTTGCCCCAGACCACCGCGCGGCGGAACTCACCGTCAGCGCCAGTCGGTGGATACGCCCCGAGCAGCTGCCCACCAACAGCACCAGAAGAAGTCGCTGCCCCCACTCTGCGGGGCTCCAGCAGCCGAGCCCCCTCCTCTCGCTCTCTGCCATCTCTGGAGCTGCCGCCTCCCTTGACACCGCCTCTGACGCACCTAAGCCCGCCTACCCGTGAGCCAATCGCCACACGGAGATCCCTGCTCTGCGGCGTTTCCACCCACCTCAACCAATCATCGGACACGTTTTCGCAAGCCCGCCCTCATACGACACTAGATGGACAGAAACAGCTCCGAATGGAAGTGCTTAGACTGCTTAGTCCTGCCTCCACACACACCAATCACTAGAAGTATTATCCCGGATATAATTTGATAAACAGTCCAGCTAACCAATGATCATGAATCTGATATCCTGTCTTGAAAGCGGAATTTCTTCTCCCAACTCTTAACGGATCAGAACTACATTACCCAGAATCCAGCGACAGCAGACACGCTCAGCAAGGAGTTAAATGAACTACATTTCCCAGTATCCCCAAAGGACTTCCTCTTCTTACCCTGGGGATTTGGCTTTCAGCCAGACCTTAGGCTTTTTTGGTAAACACTCGCATCTGTCGAGGCTTGTCTCTTTCTCCTAATTTTCCTGGTCCAGAGATCTAACCTTGGCTCCAGGTTAAATCTTGACCTTAGGGTGACTTACCACCCCAAGTTGAATAAACTTTAGGCTAAAGCCACTGTCCCAAAGTGAGGCGATTGGAGGCTTTCCCACACCCCAAATTTAAATCTTTTCTTCAGCTGAGCCCCTACATAAGCCTAAAAACCTGCCCTCCTTCCCTTGCTGATCCCGGACACCCCGAACCACTCATTCATACTGAAACCTAATCTCTGGCTGAGACCCCAACTCTAGATTATGCCTGAGCACTGATCCCTAACTGGATTGTGGCCCCATTCGGTACGCCTCCCACCCCATCCTTAACCATGGTGCTGACCTGGGCTGAACCACAAATGCAATTTAAGTCTGACCAGAGTTGAGCCCAGAATTTTGCTGGCCTGAGCCGCAAACTCACAAGGAGCTACTGAACCCCACTTTGCAACAAGAGACTTCCTAACCTAGATGCCGCCAGCAGGTGGGGCAGTTCTAGTTTGGGCGCCCAGGCTTCCATCTGCAGGGGAGACCGGGTCTCGGGACCCACTCTCTTTCGCACCCCCAACAGGGCGCCTTGTGGGCCTTTGTAACTGCCAAAGGCAGGGGAGGTTAGGGATGGGAGCCACACAAGTCTCTCCTCTTTCCTCCCAGAGCCTCATGGCAAGGGGATTTACGAGGTGCGAACAGATTTTTACAGGAGAGAACAGATTTCCAAGCCCCAGGGCCCAAGCATTAAGGGGAGGGGCCGCCGGCATCCCCAGGCGAGGGCTGATCGTTACACCTGATTGGTCCTTAATGCGTGAGACCTGAAAATGTTCAGGCGCAAACGTGAACTGAACGGGAAGAGACCTGGGACCGGCGCCCCAAGGACAGTTCGCTCTCAGTTTCCCAGGGGAGACTCTAGGGAAAAGAAGGCAGGATGCGGTAGGGGCACTAATGGACCCGGCCTTGGGGGAGGCGCGTCCTCGGCTGGATCGAAGTCTCCCATCCGCTCTGTGGCCGGAGAGACCAGGCCATTAGTGGGACGAACGTAGACGCCTGGAGCCGGTTCGGCCCGCAAGAGCCAGGTGACCTCAGGTTCTCTCCAACGCAGTGGGGGAAGGACTTGACTTTGGGATTTTACAAAAACTCTTGGCTCTTTAAGGAATGGTTGTGAGGGAAGGGAGCAAGGAAGAACGGTGCAGAGACGAGGTGGTGGATGAGAGGACGAGAAAAGCACCAGAGACTTGGAAAATGGGTGGGGGTCGTATCAGTGGTGCATCCAGGGGCGTCGGGTAGCAATATTCCTTTAAGAGGGGGCGGGGCGTCAGTTGAATGCCCGCCTCCCCGGAGCCCCGCCCCCAGGGAAAAAAACCGGCTGGGGGCGTGGTAAAGGCAGAGGGGCGTGGCATAAATGCTGGTGGGCGTGACCAGGGCGGGTCTGGGCGGGGCCGGGAGTGCCGCCCTGGGCCGAGTCTCCCCGGGAGGGCGGCGGGCGGCTGGGACCGGGCGCGGCGGCGGGGGCGGCGGCGGCGGCGGCGGCGGCCTCCTCGGTTGCGGGAGCAGCATGGATTGGGGCACCGAGTTGTGGGTGAGTCCGATCGTCCCGGCTGCCACTTCTGGCTGGCCGGGATCTAGCCCGCCCCGCTTTGTCCCCGCCGTACTCTAGCCGGGCTGAGCGTACTTTAGTGGGTTTTTTCCCGAGGGGACCCCCGGATCCCCGCCCTCTGCCCTCTGCCTTCTCGGGGAGTTTCCCCGAGCGTCCCGGGACGCCCTGGAGCCCAGAGAAACGGTGCCGGACGCGATCGGGGAAACTGAGGCACGGCATGGCCAGGAGGGCGACGGCGAGCTGGACCAGGCCCGGGCAGCGGGCGAGGTCACCTATTTTGAGCACCCGGCCGGCCGGCTCAGCGCTGCTCTGGGTGCCTGCCCGCCCCTGGCCGTCCAGCGCGGGGGGAGGGGATCCCCTGGCCGCCCTCGCCCTCCACGTGGGGCGCCCTGCCGACCGCCCGTCTCCCGGGACTGCACCCCGGGGGCGCCCCGGCGGGGTCTGCAGGCAAGCCCGGCCCCACCTCCGCCTCCCGCGGGGCCCCCGACGCGGGGCGGGCCGCCGGTCGCCTCTCACCCTGGAAACCCCAGAACTTTCCCGGAGCCTGGCGGACCCCGAGCCCCCCCCTCGGGCGCTGCAATCCCCGGTTTCCCGGGTGCCGCGGAGGCCCCAGATCGCCTTCGCCCCTGCAAGCCCGCGGCTGGAGTGGGGTCACCGGGGGAAACTGAGGAACCCGTGGAAAGCCCTGGGGTGTCGGGGAACCTGCAGCCTGCCCCTTGGGCATTCCGGACCCCCCTCCCCGATCCCTGCGCCTCCGGCCTGACTCACTCACGCCAGGCCGGCCGGATTTTCCGGAATCTGGGGGGATTAGGGGAGCCCGGAGGGGAGGGGTGGCCTTGCCCCCCTGCACCGCCCGCCCGCAGCCCCAGGCCCCGCAGCCCCGGCCCGCCGTGTCCGGCCGCCCCATCCCGGGAGGGGAAGGGGTTCCCGCCAGTTTCCTGCCCCCCTCCGCGCGCTGCCGGGCGGCGCCGGGAAGCCACGCCTGCTCCAGCTCCTGGAGTGCGGCTACCTACCGGGCCGAGCGGTGGGGCCGGGGGTTCCCAGCGAGGTCGTGACCCAGCCCCCCACGCACCCCATCAGGATCAGTTCGAGGTGCTCGAGCGCCACACGCAGTGGGGGCTGGACCTGTTGGACAGATACGTGAAGTTCGTGAAAGAACGCACCGAGGTGGAACAGGCCTATGCGAAGCAGCTGCGGTGAGACCCCCGGGTGCACGCGGCCTCGGGGTCCGGGGGTGCAGCTGGAGGGCCGCGGGCTCAGCCTTCTGCCTGTCCCTCCCTTCAGGAGCCTCGTGAAAAAATACCTGCCCAAGAGACCTGCCAAAGATGACCCCGAATCCAAGTAAGAGACGAGGGGGTTGCCAGGGCCCCCCTGCTGTCACCCCACCTCGGGCCTCTCCCGGGCATCCGGGCACTTGCACCGGAGCTCAGAGCAACCTGGGTGCAAGAACCGGGCGACCTGATTTGAGCCCTAAATCCACAGCTTTTGCAGCAAAGTGATTTGGAGCACGTGACTCAGTTTCCCTCCACAATTTTTTTGGGGGGGGGTTTCCAATTCGAAGTTTAAATCCATAGCCTTTGCCCTGACTGAGCTGCATTCCACAGCCCTTTTTATTTATTTATTAAGGTATTTCATTTTGAGACAGGGTCTGGCCAAATGGTTCACTAAATTGTCCAGGCTGGGCTTCGTGATCCTCCTGACTCAGCCTCCCAGAGCGATGGGCTCTCAGGGGAACCCGCCCTTGTTTTCGTCATGTGTTAAACGAGGATGCTCCAGTAGTTGTAAAATGAGTGGTTTGGGGCAAGTGGCTCATTTCCTGCCTCTTTTTGCCTTATCTGTGAATTGGGGCTGGTCTTGCAGGAACACAGATTTAACTCGCTAAAGTGGTGCTTCACAGAACTTGTCAGAGTGTTTCTGTCAGAGCATTTGGATTCATTGCAGAGTCCAAAAGGTCTCTAGAAATGGAAGTTGCTTTCTTGCTCACTGATTTTTCTTGTTAGCAACCTCCCCGCAGCCTGACTTGCTGTTAATTGTAGTCTTTTATCTCGGTCTGGGTGAATACAGTTGTCCCTTCCTATGTAAAGATCAAAAATATCCTCCTAGAAACACTGTGCTGGTGTCAAACCTGTACAAAGTTATTTGTTTTTTCTTTGTCATCCCTTGAGCAATGCTGTGCATAACTATGTAGGTAACATTTAGATTGTATCAGGAGCTGCAAGTCACTTAGAGATGTCCTAAAGTGCGGGAAGCTGCGTACAGGTGCTATGCAAATACTGTGCTTTTTTTATTTTTTAAAAAAATAAAAGTTTTTTTTTTTCTTCTTTTTGAGACAGGGACATGCTAAGTTGCCCAGGCTGGGCTTGGAACCTGTGACCCTTGTGCCTCGGCCTTTCAAAGTGCTGGGGTTATAGGCGTGTGTCACCACACCCAGTTTATATTGTCTCTTTTAAATCAGGAATTTGAGCAATCAAAGATTTCATTATCCTTAGGGGATTCTGTAGATACGAGGGTGACTGAGTGACCAACTCTTGCCATGGAATTTGATTATAGGGTGCTCTCCTAGCCCCACTGGGTTGAAGCATCCATGGTAGGAAGAATGCATCTTATTAAAACCTAAAGCAGTTCCAGTGTCTGAAATGCATCCGAACACAGGGCTTGGGGGTAAAGGACGGAAACCAGAATTTACTTGGCTCGGAGAGTTAATGCTCCCGTACGGGAGCTGGGCGCTCAGGCAGTAACCCACTGGGGCGGCCTGACCCCCTTCTGTAACCCCCTCTGCCCAGGTTCAGCCAGCAGCAATGCTTCGTCCAGCTTCTGCAGGAGGTGAACGATTTTGCCGGCCAGCGGGAGCTGGTGGCCGAGAATCTCAGCGTCCGAGTGTGTCTGGAGCTGGCCAAGTACTCCCAGGAGATGAAGCAGGAGAGGAAGATGGTGAGGGGTCCCCACCAGCTGGGGAGGTTCGGGGGGGCCCTGCCAGGGGAGCCCCCCCTGGTGTGAGCCACGTCCCTCCTGTCCTCCAGCATTTCCAGGAAGGGCGTCGGGCCCAGCAGCAGCTGGAAAACGGCTTCAAGCAGCTGGAGAATGTGAGTTAGCCGAGGTGGCGAGGGCTGGCTGGTCCCTCCCCCAGGGGGTCCCCACCGCACTCTGTTTCCGGTGCCTCCCTCCTGCCAGTCCCTGTTCACCGAGGTGTCCCGGCTCCCCTGTTCTGGGGACAGCGGTTGCTCCCTCTGGCTCCATCTCCCCTGCAGAGCAAGCGTAAGTTTGAGCGGGACTGCCGTGAGGCCGAGAAGGCAGCCCAGACCGCCGAGCGGCTAGACCAGGACATCAATGCCACCAAAGCTGATGTGGAGAAGGTTCGTGTCCGGGGTGGGGCTCAGGCGGGCTCGAGAGACCAGAACTGGGCGCTGCTGACACCCATCCATCACCTGCCCCTTGGGGTCCCCCAGGCCAAGCAACAAGCACACCTTCGGAGCCACATGGCCGAAGAAAGCAAGAATGAATATGCAGCCCAGCTACAACGCTTTAACCGAGACCAGGCCCACTTCTATTTTTCACAGATGCCTCAGATATTTGATGTGAGTGCCCCGGACTCCCAGGCCAACCTCTGTACAAAACCCTAAGAAGTTAACCGATTCCTATGCATACCTCAAAACCCTAGTTGCTATGTCCCAACCCCTAGCTGGAAAGAGCTAGAAAGCTATAGTACCAGCGAGCTGTGCTCAGCGCAGAGTCTCTGTACTCGACTGGGTCTGAGGGGTGACTCCCCCTGAGCTCCCTGTCTGTGTCCCTGCAGAAACTTCAGGACATGGATGAACGCAGGACTGCCCGCTTAGGGGCCGGGTACGGGCTCCTGTCGGAAGCCGAGCTGCAGGTGGTTCCCATCATCGCCAAGTGCTTGGAGGGCATGAAGGTGGCTGCGGACTCCGTGGATGCCAAGAACGTGGGTGCCCGGTGTGGGTCCCGTGGGCCGAGGAGCGGGCTCCCAGAGGACTCCCTGACTGTCCACCCCGCCGCCCTCTGCAGGACTCCCAGACCCTCATCGAGCTGCACAAGTCAGGCTTCGCCCGTCCGGGCGATGTGGAATTTGAAGACTTCAGCCAGCCCATGAACCGAGCTCCCTCAGACAGCAGCCTGGGGACCCCCTCTGACGGGCGCCCCGAGCTCCGGGGTGCAGGCCGCAGCCGTGCCAAGCGCTGGCCCTTCAGTAAGAAGAACAAGGTGGGGCCCGGTGCTGTTGGGGAGGTGGGGACAGCGGAGGCCCCCCCGAGGCAGCCCCGTCACCGGAACACCGAGTCCCGGGCAGGAATTTTCCTCCTGGCTGCTGGCCCAGGCTGGAGGGAAGGGAGTCTCAGGAGGCCGAGGGGGCGGGGCGGGCCGCGGCGGCTGTCTACTGCTTTGGGGGTGCAGACGAGACCAGCTGGAGGAATTCTTGTCCTGGTCTGAGGCTCGATCTGCATCGGTCCCGGGCGCCCCACGCTGTCCGAGGGACGGGCCTCTGTTTTGGGGATTTGGGCTTTTCCTGGGAGGGTTGCATGGTGACACCTGTGGTCCCACCTGCACTGTCCCGGCCTCTGACTTCCTGGGTGAGTCTCACGGTCCCCTTGACCTAGAGACCTGCCGCCCTGACCTGCACCTGTCACCCCGGCCCGGCCCTGCCCTGCCCGGGCTCCCCTCTGTGCCTCTGTTGCTGCCTCTGACCTGGCTGTCTGCTCTCCTCGGCCTCTGTGTCTGAGCTCCCCGCCCTGTAGACTGTGAGTCTGGGGTCCTGACGGTAGAGACGCGGCCCCGTCTTGCCGCTGGGCCTGAGGTTGGAGGACGAGGGCCACGTGGCAGGAGCCGGCTCCCTCCCGGCTCACAGTCTAGGCCTGCGTTCCCCTGCACCGCCCAGGTTCTGTGTCGCTCTGGCATGCGTCTTCCCTGTGTGGTTGGACATCTTGAGTTGTGATTTTCTTACCGTTTTTTTCTTTCTTTCTCCATTTTTGTTTTTCCTTTACCTACGTCCGTCCATCCTCACGTCCACCCATCCATCCATCATCCTGGTTTTCTGCACCTTCTCATCTCCATCCCTGACCCACTCCCCCGACCCGGCCCCCGCTGGTAGCCGCACCCCCCTTCCCTGCCCCCGCTGGGGGGTCCCCTGCCCTCGGTATTGCCTAACGGACCCCCGTCCCCCCGCTCCGGCCGCGACCCCTTGGCCATACTGAGTGAGATCAGTAAGTCGGTCAAACCGCGGCTAGCATCCTTGCGCAGCTTCCGAGCCGGCCGTGGGGTAAGTAAGCAGGAGGTGGCCGTCACAGGCGCCCAGTGGCTGGGCGGTGGGACCCTGGGCTCGCTTCCTGCGGCCGGCTGGGCCACCCATCCTGCTTTGCCTTATGCATGGCCTGTCTCCGAGACCTGCACCAGGGAGAAAGGGGCTTTGACGTCTCGGGAGCACGCAGGACTGGAAGCCCCGTTCCATCCTCTTCTGCCTGGCAGGCCGTGGTGACGGAAGACTTTAGCCACTTGCCCCCGGAGCAGCAGAGGAAGCGGCTGCAGCAGCAGTTGGAAGAGCGGAGTCGTGAGCTGCAGAAGGAGGTGGATCAGAGGTGAGCGGGCGGGAGAGGCGGGCACTTGGGGCAAAGCAGAGTCACAGACGAGGACCAGGGTGCAGCGCAGCGGTGAGCACTGTCGAGGCGTACCCGAGACCCTGGGACCCAGCCCCGGCTCTGCAGAGATCGAGATCAGAACCTGGAAACGCAGTCACCCTTCGGTGGCGCTCAGAGTGCTCCACGGCAGACCCCAGGCCGCGCGGTTTGTGGGTGATTCCAGCCACATCGGAGGAGACCCCCGCTTCCTGTCTTAGACGATTGGTTCCAGCACACTTAAAAAGAGCAGAAGCTCCCGCCTTTTCCGAGGCTGGTAGGATCTCAAATCTTAAATCACTGGACAAGAAATCCAGAAGATGAAACTATGAGCTTGTTTTACCTCATTTATGATCTTAGACACAAAATCCTAGCCAAACACATCTAATGATGTATTTACAAAATAATTCCTCATGTGCTGACGTGGTTGGGTGAAAGTAACTTAGACCAAGTCTTGCACATTTAAAAATGGCAACGATGAATTTTATGTTGTGAGCTGGGTGTGGTGCCTCACGCCTGTAATCCCAGCCCTCAGGAGGCTGAGGCAGGAGGATCGCTCCGAGTTCAAGACCAGCCTGGGCTACGGAGTGAGCTTTAGGCCGGCCTGAACTGCATAGAGACCCTGTCTCAAAACGACAAAAAAACCCCAAGAATTTTATGTTGTGTATATTTTAAAATTAAGTGGGGCCCGTTATCCCAAGACCCTAGGAGGCTGAGGCAGGATCGTTGCAAGTTCAAGGCCAGCTTGAACTGCATAGCGAGACCCTGTCTCAAAAAACCCAACCAACGAACAAAAACAACAAAGCAAAACCCAAATACGAAACAATCATTAAAAAATGCAGGATCTTTTGGATAGTATCCCCATAATGCAAAGATGGTTCAATGTATTTTTAAAAACCCTATCAGTCTAATGTACCACTTTAAAAAAAGTGGACAGCTTTCTGTTTAATAACCAAACCACTCAAAATATTAACAATAATCTGCCAGATTCAAAAAAAGAAAATCTCAGTCTTTCCAGCACCAAAATCCCTTTCCCAGTCCTGTTACATAATAAGGCTGACGTTTGCCACTTGCTAGCTGGAAGCCAAATTCTATTTTGCTGTCCGCGTGGAACTTCGTAGCCAAATGGCTTTTAGGGTGCACAGTTCCACCCAGAACCGTCTGCCTCTGGCGTCTCCAGGGTGCAGGCTCGTGCCCGGAGTTAGCTAAGAGAGGGCTCAGACTCTGGCTGTCACAGAGCCTTGGGCGCTGGTTTTACCTTTTTCTGACTTTATTTCTGTGTGTCACGGGTCAGAAGGAAGTTGAGCCAAGTCTAGCATCCTCTGGTTATTTCCCTCCTTCTCCCCCGCCCCGCCCTTCTCAAGTTTTATTTTGAGACAGTCTTGTTGGGTTAGTTGCCCAGGAGCCCAGGAGCTCCCGCTGCCTCAGCCTCCTGAGTAGCTGGATCACGGGTGGACCAGCGCACCTGGCCAGAAATCTGTTCTTCAGCTCTTATTACCTGTCCGCGAACACACAGAGCCGCCGAGAAGCACAGGAATCAGGTGGCGTTCACTGACCACTTGCTGGATGCCAGGCACCGCTCCAAACCTGGCACGTGGATCCCCTAGCACTCCCAACTCTTCCTAGGAGACGGCAAACGGAGTGAGCAGCCCCGCGTTCTTATTCAGCACTGTTTTCTTTTTAGTTATATTTCTGATGCTTGGAACGGTGCCTGTTACACACCAGATACTCAGTATGTATATGAAGGATTAGGCTGTAGGGTTCAGGCTGGGTGCAGGGCGCACACCTGCAATCCCACCTCCGCAGGAAGCTGAGGCGGGAGGATCACAAGTCCAAGGCCAGCCTGGGCAAGTTGGGGAGACCCTGTCCTAAGACACAGAAAGGACTGGGTGCACCTCAGTGCAGAGCACCCTGAGTTCGATCCCTATACGGAGTGGAGGGAGGCAGGGAAGGTGGGACTTAGTATCTGCAAGTACAGTTCTGTCACCAAACACATATGTAGCCCATCGATAACCTAAGCTCACAGCACGGAGAAATGCTGAACTGCCATCAGACCCAGCCAGTTAGGCCCTAGTACTGGTTAGGGCTCGGGTTTCAAGATAGAGGTTTCATTATGTTGCCCCAGCCTGGCTTTGTGCACCACAGCACCTGGCTGCCATTTTTTGTAGGGGAGGGGAAATAAGGTTTTTCTTTCTTCCTTTTTTTTTTTTTTTTTTGTATTTGGAATCAAACTCAGGGGTTGTGCTGCTGAGCTATATACCCGGCCTGCGATCAGGTTTTTGTTTTTTTTTTTAATTCACTATGTAACACAGGCTAACTGTGAACTGGAGATCTTCCTGCCTCAGCCTCCCAAGTGCTAGCATTACAGGTGTGCACCACCACACCTGCTCTGGCTCTCACATTTAAGTTCTCTTTTTTTTCCTTTGCAGTACTGAGGAGGTATGGAACCCAGGACCTTTGTACAACCGCAGCCCTTACTAACAGTGTTTTTAAAAAAGTGTTGAAAAAGGATCTCTCTGAATTGCCCGGGCTGGACTCCTGCTTACGATTCTCCTGCCTCAGCCTCCCAAGGGTGCTAGGACTATAAGCATGCATCAGCTCCCCGGCCTCCCCGGGTCTGATTTCATTCATCACCTAGGACGGAGCTTGCTTATCTGTGTCTGTCTTGTTGCAGGGAAGCTTTAAAGAAGATGAAGGATGTCTATGAGAAGACCCCCCAGATGGGGGACCCGGCCAGCCTGGAGCCCCAGATCACGGAAACCCTGCGCAACATTGAGCGGCTGAAGTTAGAGGTCCAGAAGTATGAGGTCAGGGGCAGGCCCTGGAGAGGCCGGCCGGCTGAGTCACCCCGGGAGGCGGGTGGGCGGGGACCTGGTGGACGGCGGCAGGGCCGGGGAGGGCCCCAGCTGTTTCCCATCATGGCCCTGGGTGTGCAGGGTGATCTCAGGGAACCTCTGGGTCCAGAGCCGGTGACCTGGTGGCGGCCTGGGCCGGAACTGATGTCATAGCCCTGTCTGTCCCCAGGCCTGGCTGGCCGAAGCCGAGAGTCGAGTCTTGAGCAACAGAGGGGACAGCTTGAACCGGCACAGCCGGCCCCCCGACCCCCCAGCCAGCGCGCCGCCCGACAGCAGCAGCAGCAACAGTGGGTCACAGGAGAACAAGGAGAGGTGAGCGGGTGGCCGGGCACACAGACGGGTGGCCTCGGGGACCCGGGGAGACTGTCTCTTAGCTGTGGTCTCTTCCCCCACCACCAAGCAGCTCCGAAGAGCCCCCCTCGGAGGAGGGCCAGGACACCCCCATCTACACAGAGTTTGATGAAGATTTTGAGGAGCCCACGTCCCCCATAGGCCAGTGCGTGGCCATCTACCACTTTGAAGGTGAGGACACCTCGGGTGGGGTGCGGAGGCAGCCCTGCAGCTGCTCGGGGAGTATCTCAGACCAGGATCTGTGTCCCCCCCACAGGGTCCAGCGAGGGCACCATCTCCATGGCCGAGGGTGAGGACCTCAGCCTGATGGAGGAGGACAAAGGAGACGGCTGGACCCGGGTTCGGCGCAAGCAGGGCGGAGAGGGTTACGTGCCCACCTCGTACCTCCGGGTCACGCTCAACTGAGCCCTGCCCAGGCGGAAGTGGGGGGCTGTCGGCTGCTGCTTCTGGGCCACGGGGGGCCCCGGGACTTATGCACTTTATTTCTGCCCCCCTGGCTTCAGCTGAGACCTGTGTAACCTTGTGCCCCCTCCCGTCCCACCTGCTCCCCCAGTGGACCCGCTGTGCCTTCCAGCACCGATGTACATACTCGTGTTTGGGATATTCCTGCCGCTCGGCTTGGACCGTTTTGTTTTATATATATATTAAAAAAATTATATAAAGTTCCTGGCGTTCTGTGCCTTTGCAGGGATTTAGATCAGTTCTGGAGTGGGATCCTCCACATCACCCTCAGAACTGAGGAAGGGGGTGACCTTGGGCAAGCCCTGCCCTGTTGGGGAGTTGGCTTTGAGTTTGAGGGTGCTGGTTTGTGAAAGTGCATTCTTTCTGTGTCCTAGCTGTGTGTGTGCGTGTGTGTGTGCGCACACATGTTGGATACCCGAGTCAGTCTCGCGGTGGGTGGGATGAGGGGGATGTGACAGCCCCATTCCTGGAATCTGCGTAATTTCAGGGGGCAGACTTCTGAGATATTTCTAGTACTGGAGATGGAACCCAGGGCCTTCACTCTGAGCTCCTTCCCCAGCCCTTTTTATTTTTGGAGGCAGGGTCTCTGGATTGCCAGGCTGGGCTCCAGTTTCTGATCCTCCTGTCTCAGCCCCCTAGGGTGCCGGGCTCTGGGTAGTCCCCGGCAGGGCAGCGTGGGGCACCTGGGTGCCTGTGCCCGTCTCAGTGGCCAGGCTCCAGACGCTGGGACAGCATGCTGAGGACACGATGGAACTTCTGGAAACGCTCCTCTCTCGGTGCCCTGGCGCCCTGACTTCCCCAGAGCAGCCTCTGCAGGAAGCCGGTGGTCAGCGCCTCCCTCAGCTCCGGATTAGGCCTGAATCCTGGGGAACAGGGTCAGTGGGCTGGGGCGGGGCGAGGCCACTCCCTGCCCTGTCTTTTTCCTGGGGACTTTGACCTAGGAGGGGCCAAGTGGGACTCCACTGCGGGATGTCGGGGGCCCCTGGAGGGGGCAGGACCAGACTGGGGTGACAGAAAGGTCTTTGGATGGTGGCAGCCTCAGCAGGGGCACGAGGGGGTGTGGGATGCGCGGAGCTCCACCTGGAGGTAAGGTGTGAGTTCAGAGGGTGCCACTGGGGTAGGAAGGGCCACTTCCGAGGCAAAAAGTGCAAAGGTCACCCGGAAGGCGTGGCTGCGGAGATGAGGTGGGGCTCTCCAGTCCAGCTCCCTTGAGTTGAAGGACTGAGTCATTTGGGGGAGCTGGGCATTCTGGGGGGGCGGGGTCGTCCCAGGTGGGAGGGTGGAAGTGGCTCCCGTGGATGTGGCTCCGAGAGTTGGGGCCGCCCTTTTAGGAATGCAAGGGTTTCCCTGCACACTTACTGGGGCCGCAGCTTGCGGTTGGGGGGTACAGGGTGCCCCTCCCTGGGGATGGCGCCTCCCCACTTGAATGGGATCCAGGGACACTCAGCCAAGACACCCTCCTGGGACCGCCGCTAGGCGTGGCTGCACCCTCACCTCGCAAGCGCAGAGCAGCCGCCCGGCGGAACTTGGGGGCGTCGGACGCCATGCGACGCGCCCCCTGCAGGGTGCGCAGCAGCCGCTCGCAGCGCTCCTCCGGCGGCCCCTCCTCCGGGCCCTCGCCCTCCAGCAGGCGCGCCGCGGGCGCCACGTGCGGCAGCGCCACCTCGCCGGGCTCGCAGGGGCCTGGAAGGGAGGCGATCGCGTCTGGGGCCGGCACCGGACCCAGGACACTTAGGGACGCAGGAAGGGTGGGGCGCGCGCGGAGCCGGCGGAAGGCGGGGCTTTGGGAGCGGGGGCGGGGCATGGGTGCTCAGGGGGCGGGGCCTAGGACCCAAAGGGCTCCAATGGGAGGCCGTGGAAGGGCCTCAGGCGGAGGCCTGGTGCAGCGCTCAGCGGAACCAGAGGCGTTGCAGTTTCGGGCCAGGCGGAGTTTAGGGCCGAGGCGGGAGAGAGGTGGAGCTAAAGAAGCTTAGGACGGAGGGGCGGGGCCCAAGGAGGGCGTGGTTGGAACCGGACCCAGATTCCCTTTGCGGATTGGGGCTCCGGGCAGGCGAAACCCCAGTCCTCCCCTCACCTGAGCCTTCATCCAGAGCGCGCATCAGCGGCTTCAGCTCCTGCTCGAAGGCCAGCGCGGCCTCCGTGTGGCTCCGTCGGAACTGGCGCCACGTGCACTCCAAGCGCGACACCTGGGGAGCAAACATGCCAGGCTGCCTCCTCCTCTCCGCTCTGCACCCCTGCCCCTGCCTCGCCCCCGTTCCCCACGCACCTGGGGTAGAAGCAGAGCGCCCATGACCGCGGCCAGCCCGGCCAGGTCCCCTGTCGCCCCGGGCCGCAGCTCCAGCGCCAGCTCCACGAGGCCCCTCAGCGCGGCCGTGCGCTCCTCCAGCGGCCCTGCGCACCCCAAGACAGCCAGCGCCCCAGCCAGCGCCAGGGTCTCCAGCCTGCAGAGGTGGAGGGCAAGGGTCTGGGGGCGGTGGAGAGGTGTCACTGCCAGGCCCCTTCCTCCCCTCCCGGGTGGCCAGGAACGGAGAGAAGTTTGGGGTGTATGGGGGACTCACCCCCCGCCCCCAACGCAGGTCCCAGGCTGCGGGCTCACCTCTCCAGCAGTTCCAACCTCAAACCATGTCCATGGGGAAGAGTGAGCAGCTCTAGGCCAGAGGAGACCCCCATGGCCATTCGCTGAGCCTTGGTCACTCCCAGAACGCCTGCAGCCTGCAAGAGGCCACGGGGAGATCAGGGGACCAGAATCCCCCGCACAGGTGGTAGCCCCAGCCCTGGGGAGGAAAGATGGGGCAGGCGACCCACCTGGCAGTCCACCAACAGCAGGTGGAGGGCGGTGCTCCCAGCGTGGTGCTCCAGGAGCAAGCCGCGGAGAGTGTGCAGGACCTTGGGGTCCAGGGGCCGATTCTGCGGGCCCAGCAGGCAGGAGGGGTTGTCGCGAGGGCAAAAAGTGACCTCGCCCTGTGGTCTTACAAAACACCTGTCCTCCTCCGCTTCCTCCTCTTCAGCCTCCCACCACAGGGCCTCTGGCTGTGAACACCTTTGGCCAGGAGCTGTCCCTTGGGTGCTGGGCACTCGGGGAACCAGCTCACAGTACGTTGTGGGGGGTCCAGAGGCCTCAGGAAGCGTCAGTGAGGGTGTCCGGGGGGGCTTGGTTGGTGCCTTGGCATGAAGTTGCCCATCAGAGGCGCTGAGGCGGTCAGCGGTGACCCCCAAGGGAGCGGGTTCCCTCAGCAACGCCGGGTCACTGCCCATCCGGAGCAGGGAAGGTGGGCGCGTAGTGGTGGAGGCTCCTGGGGGCCCACAGAATAGACAGCTGGGTTGGGTGAGGATGGGTGAGAGGTTGCCAGCCCGTATCATCACCTGATAACGGGGTTTCCTGGCCCGTTTCCACACAGTTTTGAACCTGAGCAGCTTCATCCATATAAATGCTATTCAAGTACCAGTTTGAAAACGAATTTTAACACTGCTGTGGCTTTGTGAATTTTACAAAGTCATGTCTGTGGCATATACTAGCTACATTTATCATGTGGAATTGGTACATATACGCATTGCATTTTAGATTTTTTGTTTTGTTTTGTTTTACCGGTACCAGGGATCGAACTCAGGACTGCCTGCTTGCAAGGCAGGTGCGTATGCCGCTGAGCTAAATCCCCAGTCCCTCGTTGCATTTTGATCATTTTTACTTCCTCTTCCTGCTCCATTTCTGTCTTCCTCCGGCCCCAAAATTCTCTTCCCATCTACCAGATGTTATAGTCTCTGTTTCCTGTCCTCTGCCCCTGTTTTGTTCTTTATTTATACTTTGGGAGTCTCATATAAAATAAACGGTGCACTGTTTCCCCATCTGTATCTAATTTATTTTGCTTAGTATTATGGTCTCAAGGTGAATATACCAACAGTGATCCACTGAGAACCCCAGTAGCTCAAAAATTTTTAAAAAATACTTTGGAATTAACCTAAGCAGGGAAGTGAAATGCCTCTATAACAAAAACTACACTACTCTGAAAATAGGTGGACGACATTAGAAAAATGGAAAGACATCCCCTGTTCCTGGAAAATATTATCAAAACGGTTGTGCTTCCAAAAGTGATGTATACATTTAATGAAATCTTAATAATATAGACACTAGCAGCGTTCCTGACTGTTATGGCTTGTATCTAGATGTCCCCCCAAAGCTTCATGCAGTCAGTCATAGGGCTTTGTCAGAAATAGCTTCCTGAGGCCTCTGGATCCCCCACAACATACTGTAAGCTGGTTCTCCAAGTGCCCAGTGCCCAAGGGACATCTCCTGGGCGAAGGTGTTCACAGCCAGAATCTAGAGTGTATAATTCTATGGAACGTGTGGTTGGTAAATCAGTCCATTGGTTGGTTGGGTGTAGTTCTGTGTGGTTCAGGCTGGCCTTGAGCTCACTGTGTAGCCCAGGGTGGTCTTGAACTTGCTAAGATGTGCCTGCCTCAGTATCCTGAGTGCTGGGATTACGGGAATGCACCGTCATGCCTGGTTATCATCTCTGTTCTCTTGAGCAAGAATTTGAGTCTCAAATTCAAGTGTGATGGTGCATGCCTGTAGTCTTTGCATTCGGGAGGCTGAGGCAGGAGGGTTGCTGTGAATTCAAGGCCAGCCTGCATTGGATAACAAGACCCTGTCTCAAAAAACCAACAAATGAAAAAACCAACAACCAACCAACCAAATAAACAAATGAAAAAGAAGTTGAGCCTCCAGCACATGAAATCACTGACTCAAGATCGTGTAACCGGTGGGTGCTGGAGCCAACCTCTGAGTCACGTGCTGCCCCAGTAGGTGCTCACCTGGTCCAGAGCGGGCTTCTGTGGCCTGCCCCAGGTGCTCCAAGTCTGCAGGCTGACTGATGCTCCACTTCCTAGCCCTGAGGGACCAAGATGGGAAGAACTGCTGGCCCAGCCTGGCAAGGTCAGCCCGGCCAGTGCCTGGGAAACCCCAGGCGTGTGGCTCTCAACCACCCCAGGCCATTCCCTTCCAGTGGACTCTTGCAAGGTGCATTTTTAGGTATCACAACTAGCCAGGAGGGAAGGGTGGGGTTTTACTGGCATCTGGAAGGGAGGGCCAGGCCTGCTGTCCAACAGTACCTTTCGTGGGGATGGCCCCTCCCCACAGTGACGTGCAGAAATGCAAGGGGCGCTGGGTATCATCAAAGAGGTAGACAGGCTGTGAGTACCTGAGAGACGCTGTCTGAACCGGGCTGTCCGTAAGAGCATCCTCGCTGAAGCTGCGCTGCAGAGGCCCCTGCCGGATCACAGGCCTGGAGGCCACAGCCCCTGTGGCGTGGGACAGTGGGCGACGGCCGGACACATAACTGTGCACCAGTGCTGGCACGCTTGTGAATCGCTCATCCTCCAGCTGAAAGAGTGCTGCAGGCCGGCCTGGCCGGGGTCGCAGGGTCACACAGAACACCTCAAAATGTAGAGCAGATCCCCGCCAGCGGCATGAGATCACAGGGTGGTCCCCACGGGACCCAGAGGTACGAACCAGGAAGTCACCATCTTGGAGAAGAAGAGCTTCAGCCTTCTGAGAATAGAGGATGGGTGACAGAGACTTGAGGGTGACCCTGGCTGTTAACGGTAACTCCTTCCCACCAAGGCCCAATAAAAGCCTCTCCAGTAAAACTCCTGAGACAGGCAGATTAGTTTTGCAACAAACTGTTTACCGTTGTCATGCGGTCACCCATGTGGACTACACTTCCCAGGATTCCTTGCAAGTTAGCATTATCACGTGACCATATCTGGCCAATAGGATTGGGGGGCTGCGATTTTGTGGCCAGTGCTCACGCCTGCACCTTGAACCTGTCCTACAATCCTGCAGACTCTGTGGACTGGGCATCCCGAGAACCCTGTGGGATGGTGGAGTCAAGTCGGTTTGGACACCTGACTGGGTTATGAAGGTTCTTGTCCCCATTCCTCAGCCTCTTTGGGCTGTGACAGGAACAAGTTCACGAATGATGGTTGTGTTCAGCTGGTGGCATCTTCGTATTGCTTGTCATAGCCACTAGCTAATGCTGTCCGATGCAGTGTCCACCCTGACTGATGACCTGGGCTTGTATGGAAGCGTGTCCCTCTAATCCCTACCCTCTCTTTATAAAACTTTGCAAGCAATCTTGTTCGGAGACAAATGTACCACTCTTACTCGAGGCCGCACCAATGTTAAAGGTGTGAACTCCACAGACCCTTATGACAAGACTAGTAGGAGGAATTATTGGCCCCTTTAAAAGATGGGGACACTGAGGCCCAGGGAGGTCAAATGCCTTGCCTAAAATCACACACAATGTAAGTCATGGGGCTGGGATTTGAACCCAGATACCTGGCTGGAGGGTATGGGATTTGAACAACAGGCTATACTGCCTCCCGTGACTTCATTGGCTGTCAGGGACCCAGGACTTGGAGGACGTGACCCTTGATTTGGAAGTGAGACTGGGGAACCGGAGGGGGTTGCCTGGAGAGAGACAGAGCTCAGAGGAAGAAATAGGCAAGACTCAAGGACCCTTTGGGGGCATCTGGACCTGGTCAGTCTCCACTGCCAGCTAGAATGTTCCAAGAAAGCAATCACTGAAACTGACAACCGCCAGCCAGCCAAGCTTTGACAGTCTGCGGTCCCCTAGCCACCTGTCTCAATAGGTGCCCACCCTGAGTCCCTTAGGCAGGACCCAGGAGTCTCCTGGCCAGGTGGGGCGGGTGGGATCATACCTGGCGTGACAGGGCACCGTGGTACCAGGGTTGGTGGGTGAGGTCTTCTCCATCCTGTGACACTTGCACTGAGCTCTGTGGGGCCCGAGGTTGGGGTCTGTGTACTTTCAACAGGACTTGGTCTTCCCCATCTGTAAAATGGGAACAATCAGCCTGTTCCCTGCATGGCTGGGTCAGCTCCTCCTCTCTGCCTCCTCATTGTGGATGTGGCAGCCTGCCTGTTATTCACACCTTAACATGCAGCTGTATGCTGAGGTAGGGAAATGAACGTAACATAAAGCATGGGACATAAATTACTCTAAACTAACCAGGCTGCTGGGGGTTGAACCCAGGGCCTCGAGGATGTTATGTGCACAACCACTGAGCTACACCCCCAGCATTCAGATGAGGTACCTTTGTGCATAAATAAATTAAGTAAAATTATTCATAAATAGATATGTACAAACAAAAATTATGCATATATTATATATAAAGTCTGGCCTGAGTAACTTAAATTTCTTGTATTCTATTTAGAAATAAACAATATATACTTACACATATCTTTATACATAATGTAAAAATGAATTATAAGTAGTATAGATTTGATCAATACATATATTATGTATTATATGTACATACTATATTAGGTATTATGTAGACATTATGCTATATATTATACTATGTATTGTAATTAAACAGAATGTTTAATGTTTAATACACATGCATTATATACAGTATAAAGTATATATTTTATAATACTGCATATGTGTATTTACATTTTGTATCTTATATCTACATCATTAGATATACTATAACATGTTACACATATGTTTTATATAATTCACATGTAACAGTATTATACTGAATACATAGTATCATATTTATATAAATGTTACAGAGTATATAATGCTATATAAATACATATTTATTGCATAGAAGTCCATCTGTGAAATCTATGAGTAACTTATTTATAAATAAAGTACAAGCAACTTGAATTTAGCCCTCCAGAGTTCCACAGAAACACTCATACACCTGGGGGCTTCTTGCAAGAACACTGTCTTTAGAAACGCTAAAACATCACAATGCTTAGTGGACACTGAACTCATGAAACCGAGCCTACCCCTCGGGGTACCTAGGGGGCACAGCCTGGCAGCAGAACCAGCAACTAAGCTAGCACTAGCTGGTCGATGGATTACGTGTCAGAGTGCCAGGTGGAAACTAAACCGGGCGGACGTGGACGGGGTTCCTGTGCTGCAGTGTTGTGCGAGGTGTTAATGAGCACACCCTGCCAGCACTGCGGAGGCAGTCAGTTCTCAGGCAAAGCAACAAGCCAGGGAGGGGAATTCAGTTTACAAACACGCACAGCTTCCGAGCAATCTAGCGGAGGACCTCAGGATACGAAGACTTACCCCGTTACACTGGCACCTAGTGCCATGCAGGTGCTCTGCTGCTGAGCTATACTTTTTAAATTTTTATTTTTATTACTACGTAACAATTACATTCATCATGGGAAGTTGGTACGTGAGCATATCTTAATTTTTAAGTTCCCATTTCTTCCCCCCTCCTACCTCCATCTCTTACTTAGTCTCTTTCTCTTTTACAAAGATCTTTTTTGTTTAAAGGTTGCATTTTAGAGAAAGGTGCGATTTTGTGTTTGCAATTTTTTCTCACATTTTGGGCCGATTCCTTTCATTATCGTCAGGTCAAATTTGCCCTGGGACACACTGGTAATTCCCCTACAGGCTAGTGCTGGTGTGTGTCACGTGTCCAGGGGCAAAACCGGCTGGGAGGGAAGGCAGCCTGATTCTTTCTCCTCCTCACACCCCACCTGCCAAGGCCTTGTGAATTTGGGGTGAGGTTGGCAGGTAAACAGCCACCAGGATTCCAGCTCCCTGAGTCAGAAGGCTGGTGAGCCAAGTAGGCGCAGGAGGTTTCCAGGTTGGCTCCAGGCAACTCTTCAGGCGGCAGCTGGGCAGGGAGCTGGCTCCAGGTGCTGCATACCTGAAGCCAGGTGTGTTCTGAATACCTGTGCACTTCCTGTTTGTCAGCTGGGCCAGGTCCTGCTGCCTCATCTTTCAAGCTCCTCTGTCTCTGGTGGCTCCTCGCTGGGGCTGGAGGCGGATGGCTGAGAGGCTCTGGTCTGTGGGAGGCTCCAGGTGGGCACAGGTCAGCCGCCTGCCAACTTTGTCATTCTTGCGTTTCTGAGTCCTTTGGGATGATTGATGGGGCAGGGGAGAAAAGATGGGGGGAGAAAAAGGTCTACAAAGAATCAGGGAAGGGGAGAGAGGACTCCTGCTCCACCCCCTACAGGTGCACGGGTGTACACACCCAGGTGCAGGGTAAAGGGGCAGCCACCATCACCTGAGCAACATGGACACAGGTGGGCTCTTGGGTCTCACTGTGAACAAACACTGAGTGCCTACTGTATACCGTGCCCACTCTGGATGCCCTGCAGAGCTCCCAGGCGGATGGGTAAGGGTACCAACACAGTGAACGAAGATCATGTCTGAGAATTATCGGTGCCCAGGATGGAGACAGCTGCAGGGCGCAGGAGGGCCTATTTCAGGAAGTGGTGCGATGCAAGCTGAGATCTCAGGATAGAAGCAGTCCTCCTGAACAGCAAGTGCAAGGGGCCTGTGGTGAGCTGGTCTCAGGGTCTCTGTCTCTCTGTTTCTGTCTCTGTCTGTCTCTCCTGTTATTGGCATTGGGCTTTCAACCCAGGGCCTCGGTACTGCAGCTCTGAGCAGCATCTGCCCGGGCCAGGATTGCACTTGTGACCCTCGGGGCTCCGGATCTCCTAGGTAGCTGGGATTACAGGTGCACCTCTGCAAACTCTGGTGTGGAGTTTGCTTTTTAGACTCTACATTCTCCAGGAGCTGATGTGGCTGGGATACAACCAGCAAAGAGATAAGAGTGGAGGACTAGGAGGTTGGGGAGAGGGCAGAGGGAAGACCACGCATGAACTGGGGGCCCCTGAATTTTAATCTCGGTGCAACGAAATGGAAATCTGAGTGCAATCTCTAGGACCCAGGGTTGGAACGATTTTACGCGAGGGAGGGGCACCGATCGGTGATCGCTCAGGCAAACGAGGAAGCGGGAAGATTTCCGTGTTCACAGGAAATGCATTTGGAGGAACGTGCCCGGGTGCGCCTAGGTGACCTACAGCAACCCGGTGACTCACTGGCTTTTGCTATGTCCTCTATCGCTTGGGTGGACCCTCAGAGCCTCTCTGTGAGCCTCTGGCGCCACCCCAGTAATTCCCCCGTCTTCGATCTGCCTAGGACCCCCCCTACTCACCCGAGCCAGATCCGCGGGGCTCCAGCGCTGCTGCGGACAGGAAGAGGCTGAAGGATCCGCGCTCTGGACCACTTTCTCCGCCCCAGCTGGGTTCTGCCCTACCTGAGAGCCACGCCCACCAAGACTCCGCCCTTGAAAAATCCCGCCCCCGCTATTGGACCCGCCCCGCCCCTCGCTCTCGCTCCGCCCCCTCGGAACGCTTCTACTAACCACGCCCCCTTCGCACGGGTCTTCCTCGCAGACCCCGCCTCCCTGGGAAACTCCGCGGTTTTTCCCCCCAGGCATGGCTCCGCCCCCTTATAACATGCTCCGCCCCCTCTGGCTGGCCACGCCCACTCAGCGCTCTCGGCGGCTGCGTGAGAAATTCCAGTGATGTTCGCACCTGCACAGCTCGGCCGTGCAGCCGGGGCTGGTCCCCGAGCATCTGGGCCGGGGTTCCGGGCTGTGACGCAGGGAGGCTACACTTCCTCCGTGCGGTCAGGCTGGGCTTCCTGGAAAGGAGGTTTTGTGGAGAGACGTGTGGGAAAACACGAGGCTTCCAAGGGGAGGGATTGTAACCGTCAGCAAAGCAGGTTTTACTGAGTGATTACTCTGTACCGAGACCGTGTTGCTTGCTGATCCGCCCTGTGGGAGGTGGGCACTATTTTCACACACACACACACACACACACACACATGCACACACTGTCTGGGCCCCTCCATCGCATCAGGGCGAGCTCACCGTGATCTGCGCTCTAACTCCGAGCGCAGCGAGGTGAATCGTCACCATTTCATAGACGAGGAAACTGAAGGCCAGCAGCAAGCCGAGGCGCTCGGGAACGGAAAAGCTGGGGTGCCTCCAGGATTGCAAAACTGGGTGTTTCCAGGCTGACTAGCTCCCCACCGCTTCCGCCTGCCTCTCCCGATAGGGAAGGGACTCCAGGTCGGTAGGAGGCTCCGGTCTCCCGTCTATGCAGTGAGGGGTCCAGCGCCGTCTAGTGGTTTCGAAAAAGTGCTGCGGGAAACTGGGTCAGCTGAGGGGCGACCTACAGCTTGCGGCGGGGTACAGTGCGGGGAGGGGCCGCCTGTGCGGCACTAGGAAGGAGTAAATGTTAGTGCATCCATGAAAAACAGCAGCACGGTCGATGGCGAGGACGGCGGCTTGCATTTGGGTGGTGGCCACGGTCATGGCCGAAAATGGACGGAGCTGGGATCGATGCCAGAGGGGCATCAATGCAGTTTTCACTTATTTATTCGTTCAAAAAATATTTATGGAGCCCCATGTGCGTGCCAAGGGCTGGGGGGGGGGATCAGCAGAAAACAAAGCACAGACACAGATTCCTGAAGAGAGGATAAAGTACGACCTGGTGAGCTGCTGCTTGCCTGGCACCCCAGCCACTTAGTCACTTAGACCCTGCCTCAAAATGCAATATAAAAGCCCGGAGTGATGGCCAGCACTCGGGAGGCTGAGGCAGGAGGATCACTGCGAGTCTGAGACCAGCTTGTACTACAAAGTGAGCTCAAGGACAGACAACTGCAGAGCAAGACCCAGTGTCAAAAAGACAGTAAGACAATCAATCAATAATTATAAAATAAAATAAAGGAGGGGGCTAGGGATATAGCTCAGCGGCACAGTGCCTTGCTGGCAAGCTCAAGGTTGTAACCAACACGAAAAGAAAAAAAGAAAAGAAAACAATAGAACACAGGCTGGAAATGTAGCTTAGTGGAAATGTAGTTAATGCAAAGGTCCTGTGGTTCAGTCCCCAGTCCTGGGGGGGGGGAAGCAGTCATTCTTCAATCCTTCATACTGGGGTGGTGTAATTTCAGGATCCCTGAAGGTTCCAGACTCTGCGGCCGCTCATGTCTCTTGCATAAGCAGTGTAGTATTTGCCTATACAGTGGTCTGTACATAGTATGCACACAATTCTTTTTTCTGAATATTTTTGAACTGTGACTGGTTGAATCCAAGGATGTGGAAGCCACAGAAACATAGGTCTCCTGTATAAGCGTTTAATGGAGGGATATAGAAAAGGTGGGGGGGGGTCATGGGGAAAAGCTGTGATTTGGAATGGGGAGGCTTGGGGAGACCTTGTGAAAAGAGAACGAGTGAACAAAGTTGTTAGAAGGTAAGGGGACTGGCCATAAAGTTGCTTAAGGTAGAGGGCATAGCCAGTGCAAAGGTCCTGGGGTAAGATCACACCTGGCACAGCACAGGAGCAGCAGGAAGACCTGGGTGGCCGGAGCTGAGGGAATGAGGAGGGGATGCAGGGACGCTGGTCGTCCAGGGCCTTGTGGGCCTCGAAGGAGGCTGGCGCGTTTGTCTGGAGGAAAATGAGCCCAGGCTGCTTGCTGGTAGAGGAACTCGGGTGCTCTCGGGCGCCCCCTGGCGCTGCGGGGAGCATGCACTGTGAGGGCCCAGGGCCAGAGTCAGGGCACCAGGCTGGAGATGATGGGGCCTGAGCAGGCTGGAGGAGGCCCAGGAGAAGGAGAGAAATGACACATGAGCGGATCCTGGTGGGTCGCCTTGCAGACCGGCTGGCCTGTCGCCCTCTGGTCCCCAGCTCCAGAGTGGGAAGAGACAGGGCGGCCCTGTCCTGCGTGGAGGCCATGGGGGCGGGACAGGGCTGCAGGTGCTCCCCCTGCACCCCACAGCTCCTCCTCCTCCACCCCCTTTCTGGGCGACAGTTACAGTCGCAGAAGAGGAAGTGGTAGCTAGCTGTCGCTCCCCAGGCGGGCGCGCGGGCGGGTGGGTGGCGGTGGAGGCCGCCGGAGTTGCAGGCCGGTGGCCATGGAGCTGTGGCGACAGTGCACTCACTGGCTTATTCAGTGTCGGGTGCTGCCGCCCAGCCACCGCGTGACCTGGGAGGGGGCTCAGGTGTGCGAGCTGGCGCAGGCCCTCCGCGATGGCGTCCTCCTGTGCCAGCTGCTCAACAACCTGCTGCCCCATGCCATCAACCTGCGCGAGGTCAACCTGCGCCCACAGATGTCCCAGGTGAGGGCCCGGGCCGGGTGGTGGGGGGCCCGGCCGGGGCGGGTGGCACAGGAGGAGGCCGAGGCCGTGAGGGGTGGACCTCCAGCAGGCTGGGCCTGGAGGGGGCCCTGGGGTGCTACCCTGTGCGAGTCAAGAGGGACTCCCCAAAACAACAGGTCTCTCGGATGCCCTGATGGCCGTGAGTCTGCCCTGATGTAGGTCAAGAACAGGCAAACTGTGGAGTAACCCTCCCAGCCCCCAGGCTGGCCGTGGGGACAATCTTGGCGGCCCTGGGGGTGACTAGCAGTGCCCTAAGCAGCCAACAGGGTGCCTGAGGCGCCTGCCTCCTGTGAGCCCCAGATTCGGGCC